>NC_091769.1:60585354-61198932 GCF_029378745.1 Bos indicus | reverse complement strand
ATTGGGGGCAGGAGGAAAAGGGGACTACAGAGGATGAGATGGCTGGATGGCATCACCGACTCGATTGGACCTGAGTCTGAGTGAACTCCCGGAGATGGTGATGGACAGGGAGGCCTGGCGTGCTGCAATTCATGGGGTCGCAAAGAATCAGACACGACTGAGCGACTGAACTGAACTGAACTGAAAGCTAAAGTATGCATACCCTGTAATTCCACCTTTCCACTTCCAGGTTTTTACTAGAGAAAGTATTGGCACATGTAGATATTCATTTACCCGTACAATACAAAAAAAAAAAAAAGGAAATTCTTTGTGCATAGTTAAGTCAACTACAGTATAGCTATACAGACAGAATACTATGAAAACATGTGTCTATGTATACTAACAGCTAAATCTACAAGATTTAGGGGTTTTTTGCTTTTTTATAAGTTGAAGGCAATTATGTAAGACATGTTAAAAAAATAAGATTTTTCCATGAGGACTTAAAAGATTCATATAAATGCACAGAAAAAGATTTACAGAACACACACCAAATTAAGTGTAAAGTCACCTCCTGCGGCAAAAAAAAAAAAAAAAAAAAAGATGGGCCCATGTATTTCTTCTCTGCATATTTTTTTAAAGAACACCGATAATATGCTTATTTGTGAATTTAACATTTTTTTAAATGAGAAAAACAGAAGAGAGGGATGGATGAGTTCTTAATATGCTGATGCATGGCTGAGAACACCGTGTGGTTTTCAGGTGCAGAGCAGTCCATGGGGTCGCGGAGAGTAGGACACGACTGAGCGACTTCACTTTCACGCACTGGAGAAGGAAATGGCAACCCACTCCAGTGTTCTTGCCTGGAGAATCCCAGGGACGGAAAGGGGAGCCTGGTGGGCTGCAGTCTACGGGGTCGCACAGAGTCGGACACGACTGAAGCGACTTAGCAGCAGCAGCAGCTGCACAGAGACAAGTTAAGTTAAAACCTTGGAGCAGATGAGACTGCCTGGGAATGGAGGAAAGGGGAGCAGCGGAAAGAGGACAGCGAAAAAGGAGAGGGGCGAGAGGGGAGGAAGATTAAGGGGTCTTCAGTTCAGTTGCTCAATCGTGTCCGACTCTTTGCGACCCCTGGACTGCAGCACGCCAGGCCTCCCTGTCCATCACCAACTCCCGGAGTTTACTCGAACTCATGTCCACTGAGTCGGTGATGTCATCCAACCATCTCATCCTCTGCCGTCCCCTTCTCCTCTCGCCCTCAATCTTTCCCACCTTCTGTAGAAGGCATATAGAGTATTTTCAAGTTTATAGCATCATAAGCAGCAGAACGGTTAGGTAAGGTGGAGGCCAAGCAATGCACAGCCCTAGGTCTGAAATTCGAACGCACGGAGCGCAGATCCCCGAGTACTGGGAATGTCCCCCAGAGGGGGGATGGGGGGCACTACCAGCGGCCAAACCACAGCAGCGCTCTGAGCAGGAGGCGGTGTTTGGGGGTCGCGCACACGCACGAGGTCACGCAAGCGCACGGTGCTTGCGCAAGCGCACAACCGCACGGCCCCGTAGCTCGGAGCTTGTGGAAAGCGAACGACTTGTGGGGAGGTTGAGCTGCTTGCACTATGTCTGAAATGAACGAGCTGTCCGAGCTCTATGAGGAGAGCACCGATCTGCAAATGGATGTGATTCCTGGTGAGAGTGACCTTCCGCATATGGAGGTAGGCGGCGGGAGCCGGGAGCTATCCCCGAACCCCTCCCGCGCCGGGGCCCCGCCACAACTGGAGGAGGAAGGCCCAATGGAGGAGGAGGCGGCCCAGCCAATGGCGGAGCCACAGGGGCCCCGAGGCCTCGCTAGCCGGCCCAGCCCTGGGGAGCAGCCAGGCCAGATCGCGGGCCCTGATTTCGAGAGCGAGGACGAGGGCGAGGAATTCGATGACTGGGAGGACGACTATGACTATCCGGAAGAGGAGCCGCTCAGTGGTGCGGGGTACAGAGTATCAGCGGCCCTTGAAGAAGCCAACAAGATGTTTCTGAGAACCTCCAGAGCCAGAGAAGCAGCTCTGGATGGCGGGTTTCAGATGCATTATGAGAAGACCCCGTTTGATCAATTGGCTTTTATCGAAGAGCTTTTTTCACTTATGGTTGTCAATCGTCTGACGGAAGAACTCGGCTGTGATGAGATCATTGACAGAGAGTAGTTAAATGCTGTTAAGAGAGGAGGAAGCTGCTTGAGGAGAGACCCAGCATTCCACTGTCTTTTGGGTTCATTCCAAATAGTTCTGTGCCAATGAAAAACTTAATCTTCCAAAAAAAAAAATTTTTTTTTTCTGCAGAGTAGAATAAGGTAGTGACTGCACAGTTATGAAAAAGGAAGAAAATTGTTAAAGAAGAGTATCTTAGTACTGTTGAAACCTGTTTTCAAGAATGTCCAGAGACACGGCTTTGACTTTGTTGTTTATTCAGAGTAATTTCCTTGCATCGAGGAAGATAATCTTCCATGTTTCACTGTAAGGAATGGCTTTTCAAGAATAAGTTATGACCAAGATAGACTGCCAGTACAAGAGCCCACTGATGATAATTATATGAGAAAAAGTAACTGATGTGTCCACCTTAGGACATAAGATGTCTTTGAGTTATTTGGACTGTATGCATATTGAGAAAACTTTAAAGATTGAAGTTTGTAATCTATCCGAGCTCTGGTTATCAAAGGCTAAATTTTTAGTGTAAAATAAATCTACCGAGTATTCTTCAGTATCTCAAAGGATAATCTACCCCCAAAAGAAGTATGTGTCTTGTGTGCTATATCTTAAAACGTTTCCAAGAACAACTGAGATTTTGTTTGTACATATATCTTGATCATTTTTAAAGCTACTGTAATCTTTAATTCAAGAAAATTCATTGCCTTGAACATTTTTAAAAGTCAAAACTTAAGACGTCCTTAATGAAGTTTCAAATTTAGACTGTAAAATGTACATGAAGGTACAAAGAGCACAAACTCTTTCAAACATCAGTATATACTAGAGAATTTTCTGTTTCACTTGCTCTCTTTTTTCATTTAACTTTACAGGCAAAAGACTCTGGTTGAACTTCATAATGTAAGAACTGTTAAATGAACATTGTCTAGTAAAAGGAAAGCCCTACATCTAAAAAAAGACACTATCAACAACCCTTAAAAGTTTTAAATCTGCCCAGAAATCCACCTCAGTATCTGAAGTTTCCCTCTGTCTCCTCCTCTAATTAAGCTTGTTTTTGGTTATGCACCAGCATTCAAAATAATAAAGATTTCTTGTTCTCTGTATTTTGTCTAGTTGTATACATACTTTATCTAATTCTACTTTTTATTTGCTATACTGTTTGTGTGACTGCAACCATTTTATGATTTAAATTTAATGACTTTATAAGGGAAAGTGCTCCAGCTTCAAATACTAGATTACAAATTAATTGGTGTAAATTAAACTTAGTAAATTCCTATAAGAGAATTTGCCAAGCTGGGAAAATCTGCTAAATCAGTAAGCATCTCATGGTGGTTAGTAAGATGCTGAAGTTCTATGAATACTATAATTAGAAGGCTATGCCCAATGAAACTGAGTATACCAGCATGTCTTAAGATTAGTAAAAAGGTACCAGATGTTTTTGCTGCATTATGGCAGTAAAGGATACACCCAATATAACAGGACAACTCAGAGCCTTAATTTTGTTGCAGTCATCCTGTCTTTTAGGGAGGGGGGTTCTTTTCTGTATAATACAGGGCTGACAAGGATGATCATAATTCAGACACTAGCTTGGCAGGGAGAGGAGCGATAGATGGGGGAAGACTAAAAAGGAGGTTAAACACTGGCACTTAAATTTTAATTCTACTGGTCTCCCATGGCTCACTTTGCATTTTCAAACAGCTTATAGATGTAATATGAATGTGGATAGATAACTGCTTGTATTGATATGATGAGAATTAATAGGACTCTGGACAAAGAAAAGTGCCAATATATATGAATTGACTAGTCGCATTTATCTCCAGATAAGATGCCAGGAAATAGCTTCAGAAAAAAACATATCTACAAACTACAAGTGTTACTCTATTTGTCTTAGAAATCGAGTAGGGAGCAAGAGCAAGGGAAAGAAAGCTACTTCCTGTTAGGTTTGAAGGCTCATTTAGAGAAAGACCTGGACTCTAACTCACTCTTGATGGTTTGTTAGTCTTAAAAATAGGCAGTAACTTAAGAGACTGCTGACATTAATGCTTGTTAATATTTACTGAAAGTAGAAAAGGGTAACATTTTTAAACATTACAGTTACCACAGACTGAAACCAAGCCTACCTAATTTGAACCTAGGCTCCACTGCTTACTAGCTCTGTAACAAGAGATTAATCTCTGCCTCAGGGTCCTAAATTAAAAATAAGAATACTTGAATGAACCTTATAAATTGTGATAATTAAATGAAGATATATGCTGCTGCTAAAGTCGCTTCAGTCGTGTCCAAGTCTGTGCGACCCCATAGACAGCAGCCCAGCAGGCTCCTCTGTCCCTGGGATTCTCCAGGCAAGAATACTGGGATGGGTTGCCATTTCCTTCTTCAAATTAAGATATATACATCTATATAAATAGGTAAACTAAAGAAGGGAGTTCTGGGGAAATTCTAAGCCTGTCTGATGTAGGGAGCGGTGGAGATGAGGAATGGGGGAGAGAGAAGTTAAACTTCTGAGTGTGTAGTGTGATTTGTGGAGCACTTTCTAGGTCTATCCATACTTAACGTAAATTTTTGCTATCAGATGTCCCACGTTGGCTCCCTTCGAGGACATAGATCTATTTTGTTTGGCTCATGCTTATAATTTTAATTTCTTAAAGACCAACATCCCATAATTTATAGAGATCAGTAAAACTCCCAGATTTCCATCATTTTCCCTCCCAAAAGTAGAGGAAGATCTGGCAGCCCTTGCCCTATAGTCGTATGGGATTGGGCTTTACCCAGGGGAAGTATTCTGTTTGCCCCAGCTTTCTTCCCCACTGTGGAGGACAAGTGGACACTGTGGAGCCACTCTTCATCGATCACCGCTTGCACCGTTGTGTTTTCATGGACCCAGACAGTTTGCATTACCTACCTGGCCTCTAGGTATTTGAATTGCCTCTCCTGGAGATAAAAGATTTCTCCATTTTCTGCCTGTTTTACCTTGTTATCTATTACCCTTCTCAATTTCAGTAGCTGTTAAGGAGTCAGTGATAGGAGTATAGAAATGAGTAAATGGGAATGGGAGCTACTGAGACTGACATTTCTTAAAACCTTATTAAAATATGTCAAGGAAGTCTGCTGCTTGAATTTTTAAAACAAGGACTAAAAAATCCTGTAACTTGCTTTTCCAAAACGTTTTTTCCCATTTCACAATGCGTAAGTTTTAAAAATTGTAAGTATTGTGTGTTTCTGTGTTTAATATAAACTTATTTTCTGCCTCCGAGGTTCTGTGAGACATTTTCTGGGAGCAAATGGTTACATTCTTGATGTTCTCAGTGAAGGAAATAAACGTGAACCATCTGACCCATAAGTGTTCTGTCATGTATGAATGTACCTATAAATCTGAAGCTGTTTTTTATTTCAGTCCAAAGAATATCTTAGAATTTGAGGGGGTGGTTTTTGTATTTATCTCAGAACTTCAAAGGATATTTTTCTTTAAGGAAAATTTAATAAATCATTTTCTCATGCTACACCCAGAAGGTCACTTTTCTGCTGCATTTATCCCTGGGATATTTTCAGTTCAGTTCAGTTGCTCAGCCGTCTCCAACTCTTTGCGACCCCATGAATCGCAGCACGCCAGGCCTCCCTGTCCATCACCATCTCCCAGAGTTCAGTCCAACTCAGGTCCATCGAGTTGGTGATGCCATCCAGCCATCTCATCCTCTGTCGTCCCCTTCTCCTCCTGCCCCCAATCCCTCCCAACATGAGAGTCTTTTCCAATAAGTCAACTCTTCGCATGAGGTGGCCAAAGTACTGGAGTTTCAGCTTTAGCATCATTCCTTCCAAAGAACACCCAAGGCTGATTTCCTTTAGAATGGACTGGTTGGATCTCCTTGCAGTCCAAGGGACTCTCAAGAGTCTTCTCCAACACCACAGTTCGAAAGCATCAGTTCTTCAGCACTTAGCTTTTTTCACAGTCCAACTCTCGCATCCATACATGACCACTGGAAAAATCATAGCCTTGACTAGACGAACCTTTGTTGGCAAAGTAACGTCTCTGCTTTTGAATATGCTATCTAGGTTGGTCATAACTTTCCTTCCAAGAGTAAGCATCTTTTAATTTCATGGCTGCAGTCACCATCTGCAGTGATTTTGGAGCCCCACAAAATAAAGTCTGACTCTGTTCCCACTGTTTCCCCATCTACTTCCCATGAAGTGATGGGACCAGATGCCATGATCTTAGTTTTCTGAATGTTGAGCTTTAAGCCAACTTTTTCACTCTCCTCTTTCACTTTCATCAAGAGGCTCTTTAGTTCTTCTTCACTTTCTGCCATAAAGGGTGGTGTCATCTGCATATTTGAGGTTATTGATATTTCTCCCGGCAATCTTGATTCCAGCTTGTGCTTCCTCCAGCCCAGCATTTCTCATGATGTACTCTGCATATAAGTTAACTAAGCAGGGTGACAATATACAGCCTTGACGAACTCCTTTTCCTATTTGGAACCAGTCTGTTGTTCCATGCCCAGTTCTAACTGTTGCTTCCTGACCTGCATACAAATTTCTCAAGAGGCAGATCAGGTGGTCTGGTATTCCCATCTCTTTCAGAATTTTCCACAGTTTATTGTGATCCACACAGTCAAAGGCTTAGTCAAATGGCATAGTCAATAAAGCAGAAATAGATGTTTTTCTGGAACTCTCCTGCTTTTTCGATGATCCAGCAGATGTTGGCAATTTGATCTCTGGTTCCTCTGCCTTTTCTAAAACCAGCTTGAACATCTGGAAGAGCTGCCCTTTTAATGGGATCTATAAAGCTTCTTGAGTTTAAGCATCCAGAGTGGCACATCTTTTTTACACACCCCCAACTCCACCCACCCCCCGTGGCTATTCTCCCCAGGTCTTCAAAATAGTTCAAAACTATTTTGAAAAATCAGCCCCTGGGCCTGATATCAATGAGATCCTAACTTTGGTTCCCACTCTAGCAGTGGGCTGAACAGAGCCCCTTCAACACCAGCAGTGTAGAAAGGACGGGAGCCACTACCCAAAGCACCTCTGCTGTAACTACTGGTGGTAGAAGCCACCTATGCCCAGTGTCCCTCCTTCTATTTGCCTAAAAGGTTATGGGTATATTGTACCAGCTCTAATTGCAGTGGCCTGGAAAAGAGTAGTGGAGGGAAAAGAGATTTTCAGAATAACTTATGCCCCCACCATACACAACACAACCCTATACTCAATGAAATCATACACAATGAAAAGCAATGGTACCAGAGCTGGTACCATTCACATGAGTGAAAACTAAAAACAAATTTTACATCCACAAATGTCTTGAGGACAAAGCACCTGAAAGACTGAATGTTTGCCTTCCACCCAGAGAGGCTGCATCTTCCGACAGCTCCAAATGTTCTGTTGTCAGGTACCAATGGTATGCCTCTCTTAGATAACCAATTATGAACCAATTAATCCATTTTAAATGATTTCATATTACACAGTTTCTTCTGTGGTGTTTTATACTACTGGGTAAGCACTGTTATTTTATTCTGCTTTTGAATTTAAAAAATAAAGCAAACCTCAAAACCACAAGTGAATTTTTTGGCCAGAAAATAGAAATACAAACGTTTACAACTGTACTTACATGTTACTGACTATTTTATAATTTTACATATTACAATATGCTTTCCCTGCTAAGTACTGAGTATATGAAAAGGCCTCAAGGAAGAATGTTTGAGTAAAAAATAATAATAGGTACCACGTAAGGGCACTGTGCTGTGTGATTTATATCCATGATCTTATTTGATCCTCTAAGTAACCCCACAGACACATTCTGTGTCTAAACCGATCTTCTTAGAAGCTCTATGAATAAGAACTCATTTCACTGATGATAAGAATTGAGTGGGAAGATAACTTGCTTGTTAGTGCCAAATCAGGCTTTCTACCTGGATGTGACATCAAAGCCTCTTAGTGTTTTTTCAGTGCCAAGTACACATTGAACCTTCTATGAGTCCCTGAACAACAGCACCCCACACAGTAAAACCTTAAATACTAAGAAATTCAAATCATTACATATTAGACAAAGAAAAATTAGAGTCTAGCATACATAAAGGAATTTAGTTTAAAAAATAAAAAGTCAAAGGATGTCCTAGTTTAAAGTACATTTAGCCCAGTGACTGTGTATCTTTTATATTTGCTTCAGCAATGCTGTTTTTTAAGAAATAACATTTACAATGAGAATTCGGCCACACCATAGCATCATAAATCATCAAAGATGAAAAAGTTGTTTATACAATAACATTCAAGAAGACTTTTCAATCGTAAGGGTTGAAAGAAAATGTTTTATGCTTTAAATTTTGGTTAGCTAGAACACTGGCCCGAACATCATCCTTCTCCTCTGTCCTTCATCTGCATCCCCGGTCCTGATGAAGGAATTGCTTTCTCTTTGGGGCAGGGTGGTGGAGAATAATAAGTGACTGGCTTGAGTATATTCCAAACGGTATTTACTATGATCTTTGTGCCTTTGTTCTTATTAACAAAGCCAATTAAGTAGGGGCAAGTATTAGGCAGTTAAATATCCCAGTGATGGCTTAATAATACTGTTGTTCTAATTACTATTATACATAAATCCTTGGCAGATATTTACCCCCATGTCTCATTAAGTTTTAGGCACACTGTCTGAAACTTTATTCTTTTTATTATGCCTAGACTGTTCTAGAAAAACAGAAGATATGTTAAACTATAAATGACACTCATAAGCTTACCTGTTGGTTGTCAAGATTCATCAGTGTGAGACTGCATGTTGAGATGGTCAGTTTTATATTCATTCCCGAAAACTGAAGATTACTTTTGCCAAGAACTGTTGATAGGAACTTAGCTGGAGGCTTTAAAAATAACAAAACAACATTCTAAGTTACAGATTTTGTTACAGAAGGAATATTTATGTTTTTTTAAATGTTAAAATGTGACAAAGCCCACACGCTTACTTTCTATTTTACTTTAAATAAATCAAGTGAGATGGAATGCTTTTTTAATATAAACTTTTTAAAATTGAAATGCAGCAAAATTCTTAAGTAGTGAAACCTGAGCCCTCAGACTTTTTCTCATACAGTCCCTTCTCCCCAAGTGCTGGGAGTAGGGGCATGCTTTATATAAAAGGAACTCCCGTGAGAGTTTGGATTAACTGAATTCACAAGTCATTTTGAACACCACAAATCTAAAAAAGAGAGAAAAAGTTGCTGCCTAGGTTTTTTGTGGTGATTAAAAGAGTACAAAAAACACAACATGCCAAAACTTATGAAACACAGGGAACGCGGTGCTTTTATATCTATAACATTATAAATTATAATTTATAGTATAAACACACACTAAAAAAGAAAGATCTCAAATCAACAACCTAACTTAGGGAGTGGGAGGAGGGACAAATTAGGAGATTTGGAGTAACATATATGCTGCTAAGTCACTTCAGTGTTGTCCGACTCTGTGCAACCCCACTGATGGCAGCCCACCAGGCTCCCCCGTCCCTGGGATTCTCCAGACAAGAATACTGGAGTGAAAAAAAAAAAAAGAATACTGGAGTGGGTTGCCATTTCCTTCTCCAGTGCATGAAAGTAAAAATCAAAGTGAAGTCGCTCAGCTGTGTCTGACTCTTAGTGACCCATGGACTGCAGCTTACCAGGCTCCTCCGTCCATGGGATTTTTCCAGGCAAGAGTACTGGGGTAGGGTGCCATTGCCTTCTCTGGTAACATATATACTACTATCTATAAAATAGATAACCAACAAGGACCTAATATTTAAAGCACAGGAAACTATATTCAATATCTTGCAATAATCTATAAGGGAAGAGAATCTGAAGAAGAAATATATATATACATATACATGTATAACTGAATTACTGTGCTGTACACCTGAAACAAACACAATATTGTATTTCAGCTATACTTCAATAAAAAATTTTAAACCAACCTAAATTTACAATTTAAAGAAATCAAAAAAGTTTTTAAATTAAACTCAGAGTTAGAAGAAGGCAAGAAATAATAAAGATTAGAGCGGAGATAAATAATATAGAGACTAGAAAAACAATACAGAAAATCAGAGAAATCAAAAGTTGGTTCTTCAAAAAGATCAACCAAACTGACAAACCTTTAGCTAAATAAGTTAAGGAAAGAAAAAAGAGAAGACAAATTAAAAAGATCAGAAATGAAAGTGGGGACTATACTACCAATTCTATGGAAGTAAAAGGACTGAAAGAGAATTCTATGAACAACTGTATGTCAACACACTGGATTACTTAGATGAAATGGATGAATTTCCAGAAACATAAAACCTATAAGGACTAAATCACAAAGAAACAGAAAATCTGGGTAGACCTATAACTAGTCGGAAGGAAGGAAGACAAGAAAGCAAGCAAGAAAAAAAGAGGAGGCAGGGAGAGATAGATGAGAGGAGGGAGGGAGGGAGAAGGAAGGAAAAGAAGGAAGGAAGGAGGAAGGAAGGGAGGGAAGGAAGAAGGGGAAATAACAAGTGGTGACAAGGACGTGGAGAAATTGAAACCCTTGTGCACTATTAGCAGAAATGTACAACGGTACAACAGCTTATTGAGGGTAGCAGCTCCTCAAAAAACTAAAACTAGAATTACCACATGATCTAGCAATTCTCTCCAGTACTCTTGCCTGGAAAATCCCATGGACGGAGGAGCCTGGTGGACTGCAGTCCATGGGATCGCTAAGAGTCGGACACGACTGAGCGACTTCAATTTCAATTTTCACTTTCATGCGTTGGAGAAGGAAATGGCAACCCACTCCAGTGTTCTTGCCTGGAGAATCCCAGGGACGGGGGAGCCTGGTGGGCTGCCGTCTATGGGGTCGCACAGAGTCGGACATGACTGAAGCGACTTAGCAGCAGCAGCAGCTAGCAATTCTGCTTCTTATTATATATCCAAAAGAACTGAAAGCAAGGACTTAAAGAGATATTTGTACATCCATGTTCATAGCAGCATTATTCACAATCGTTAAAACATGGAAGTAACCCAAGTGTCTATCAACACTTGGTGGATAAGCAAAATGTGATATATACATACAATGAAATATTATTCAGTCTTAATTAGGAGGGAAATTTTGACATATGCTACAGCATGGATGAACCATGAGGACGTTATGTGAGGTAATGTGAAATAAGCCTATCACAATATGACACTGCATGATTCCACTTATATGAGATAATTAGAGTAGTCAAAATCATAGAGACAGAAAGTAGAATGGTGGTTGCCAGGGGCTGGAGAGGGAGAAGGATGGAAATTTATTGTTTAATGGGTAAAGACTTTCTGTTTTACAAGATAAAAAAAGAGTTATGGGCTTATTCCCATTAAATTGTTTAACTAGATTGTGTAAAATAACTTAATTGCTTAATATGAAATTACAAAGTGAAGGCTTGGGGAAAATCGGCTTTTTTAGAAGCAAACAATTCTAAATATATTCTGTTCTTCAAATAAATGATTTTCTTTCTTAAAAAAAAAGAGTAATGCAGATAGACGGTGTGATGATTGAGCAACAATATGAATGTATTCACTGAACTATACACTTAGAAATGTTTACAATGGTAAATATTATGTGTGTTTTAACACGATTTTTCAAATTGTGAAGAAAAAGAATATTAAAAATATGAAGTACATAGAAGAGTCCCTGGCATGTATTAAGTACTCAATAACTCTTTAGGAGTAGGCAATGGCAACCCACTCCAGTATTCTTGCCTGGGAAATCCCATGGACAGAGGAGCCAGTCGGGCTACAGTCCGTGGGATTGCAAAAAGTTGGCCACAACTGAGTGCACGTGCACATTCTGTATAAATCTAGCTATCAAGGAGTTAACTCAATAATTTCTCTTTTTTCTTTACATGTTTACTTTCTGGAAAGATGATAGCCTGGTTTGCTTTATTTTGTTTTCCAGTGTGGACTCCCACTAATCCTGAAATGAGAAAGTCTTAAGTTGGGATCATCCAGTCACAACCTCCTATTTGAAGAGGTTATGAGAGGCAGGAGGAGGTTAGAGGCTATAGGCAGATCATGGGTTCTGTCAAAGAAACTACTCATAGGAGTTCTAATAGAATGCAAGGACCATTCACCAGTTTCCTGTACTATGGGGCTCACTTGAGTCACTCTGGGTGACAATGGATTCAGCCTTAAGAGATAATGAGCAATGATAAAAATATGAGGCATGGATTTCCCTGGTGATCCAGTGGATAAGACTCCATGCTTCCAAGGCAAGGGGCATGTGTTTGATCCCTGGTCTGGGAACTAGGATCCCAAATGCCTTGTGGGGTGGCCAAAAAAAAAAAACAAATGAGACAGGGTGGTATGGTAATAGAGCACTAAGCTGAGACTAAAAACCTGGCTTTGACAGTTGGCACTGACCTTGATCATTCTAGTAACTCAAGGCAAGTCTCTTTGAGCCATACTTTAGAAGCTAGCAAAGTGAGAGGGTTTTTCCTGGGAGATCTCTAAAAATCCTTCCCCTCTTAAATAATCTACAGTTCTGTAACTGATATGGCTATCTTAAGAGCCTTTGACTCTCTCCTTTGGACTTCGAAGCAACTATTCTAGGTTTAATAACTTAATACATAATTGGCAGAGATGTATTAATACATCTTTTGTTACCCAAACATGATTGACCAGAGTGTTGCATTATTCAGTCACATAACAAATCACTGGCCACAGGCATTTGTTTCTGCAAAAACTCCTGGTCGGTAATGTGCTAATACAATAATACTAACTGCCATTATCATTGAAAGCTTATGTAACCCAGACACCATGTTAACCACTGTGATGTACACATCGCTTCATTTGATTCTTACCTAAGTCTATAAAGTATGTGCTATTTTCTCCCATTTTATAGATGAGGAAGCCAAGGATCCAAAGGGTGAAATGACTTGTTCAAGGTCACACAGTTACTAGGGGCAGAGACAGGGTTTAAATCCAAGTCTAACATGGAGTCTTGTGCTTTCTTTCAGCATAAAAAGCTCCTTCTACCCATTTACTATCCTACTGCTACCAGCACCCATGTTTCCATTTGAAAATAGGCCATGGAGTCTTTTTTTTTATTATTTAAATTTATTCATTTTAATTGGAGGCTAATTGATTTACAATATTGTATTGGTTTTGCCATACATCAACATGAATCCGCCACGGGTGTACACGTGTTCCCCATCCAGAGCCCCCCTCCCACCTCCCTCCCAGTACCATCCCTCTGGGTCATCCCAGTGCACCAGCCCCAAGCATCCTGTATCCTGCATCGAACCTGGACTTAAAAGCCTAAAATGTTAAAATGCAGAATACATACATTATAAAATATTGAAATTGGAAGGTACCAAAACTGGTCATTTTGTCAACAACTTAACTTACAGAAACAAAAATGAAGTTTCTTACAGAGATGCGATGCCATGCTCAAAGGAAAGTAAAGACCCAGCCCTGCAACCAGATTTTTTCTAACTTGGAAAGACTCAGGTGCTTTCTCCACTCTGTCCCTCCAGGCATCACCATTTCAGACAATGTCTGGCAAGTCAGAAAATTTGAAGAAGAACAACTTTGAGTGCATCTCAGATAGCATGCCAACTAATCAAGGCTATTCTGGACCTTGGGTCATGTGGTGGAATGAACAAACAACTATTTCAATATTATATGTCTTTCCCATAGTTAGGGAAATATAAAACAAAAAGACCACACCATTATTTATTTACCTTTCGCTTTTTAATGGCTCCATTTGCCCCAGGGACAGCTTCACACAGGCGACTTATTGCTTCCCTATAGAACAGAAACCATATAAGGACTCAGCAAGCTATCAAGTACATAGTAAATGTTCAATAAACGTTAGCAAGTTGTTATGACCAAAATGTACACTCAGATGATGGTGAGTCTGACATAAAGGGCCTCCTCCACTCCACAGGAGAAAACTGAGCTTATTCTCACCACAGCTCAAACCCAAGAAGACCCAGCAACTAATACTGAAAAATTGCTTTATAATAAGGAGTCCTATATTCACCTTCATTGTCTCTTTCCCTTGGGTTTTCAAGGTTGGTTTTCAGCACTGTACTGTTGATTTCTAACCAAAAAGGATGGATGGGACTTTACTGTCTGGGAATATTTCACAGTGTTATCTTTAGCAAAATCCCCTGTGGTGTTGTGAATAAAAAGCTTCATAGCATCTCATCGCTAAAAACAATTAAATACAAAAGAATCCAACAGTAGAAGTTTAAAAGGATCGGGAGAGAATTAAACTTCAAGGTGGTCTCAAATGGAACCTTATTGACTAAGTTACTGCTACAAGCCATTGAGCTTTCGTGTAATTTCACAGAAGAAAAGAAAATCAATAGCAAATTTCCTCCTTTGCTTATTTTTCTGTCCTTACTATATATTGCACTTCCTGAGAGAAAAGCACCACTAAAAGAGGTAGTTGCTCCTTAATGGAAGTGGTGAATGCACTGGCGCCCTCCTCTCCAGAAATGCAGTTGTAACTAAGAGCTTTTGTCTCTGGGACTCAGCATTCAGAACCACCCAAGCTTTCACTTGGCATAATCTGAACCTTTGCCTGTGGCTTTCAACACACATATTAAACTTTTCACAAAGCAAATGGAAATCTCTAAGCTCCTTCCGGATCCACTGGACATCATCATTAAATTAGCACACACACACATATTACTACAGTTTTTATATATATTAGATTTCATGAAAATATTTTCTATGTTTTGATTTTCAAAGGAAGGGAGATGCAGAGAAAGGAATGCAGATCCATTAAAAATAAATATGCATCAGATAGACAAAAAAAAAGAGATCTATATATAGCTCTATACATGTAGTAGTGCAGAGCTATGTACTCAACATAATTATCTGCAACAAATGGATAAAGCAGCTTTTTGATTTAGCATATTTATTGTTTCTCCAGGATTCCAACCTTGTTCTCTGGAGTCAAACAAGACAACTTTGAGAGTTGGGCTCTTTTGTTTGCTTGGCTGGCTGATGGTTTGAGTTATCTTAATGTTAGTCAGTAATCGATGAGACACATCTAATTGATCTGAAGCAGCCTACAGCGTTGCCTGAGCAACTAGACCTGCGCCCTTGTTGTTGGTATTTAACAAAGAGGGATTATGGGAAAGGTGTTCTTAGATCCTGTACTCCGTGAGAGCCAGCTGGGGTCCTTTGGTCTAAAAAGCTCCCTGTAAATGGGTTGAAATAAAAGTATAAACAAAAGTGGACACTGATGTTGCCAAGTATAATAGCAGTTATTATTAGAAGTAGTAACTTTTATAAGTTTTATGAAGTGCTTTCCCAGGCACTGTTTTCTTGATTCTTGTTCCAACTGTCAATAACATCTAACAAAATGTAAAGTTGTGAATTTGGATAAAGGGAATACTTTATAGGATGAGCAGCCCTCAAGAAGAGTTTGGAAGGGTGAGTTTGGAATTGGGAAAATTCAGACAGAGGGGAGAGCAGGTGTGAAGATACTCAAACATAAATAATTACAACACGTGGGGAGCTACAGTACTTTGATATTGCAGGAGGACAAAGTGTAGTAGAAACAAGAATGAGTAAGAGCTAAGAGATGGGATTAGAGTCTGAAAACGTTTTCTGAATAAAGCCAGATAGTAAATATTTTAGACTTTGTTCTTTTTTATTTTTTTTTTAAACTTTACATAATTGTTTTAGTTTTGCCAAATATCAAAATGAATCCGCCACAGGTATACATGTTGAACTCAGCCATTGGAACTTAACAGCAGCAGTAGACAACATGCAAACAGATGAACACAGCTGTGTTCCAATAACTTTATTTCTAAAAACAGTTAGCTGGCCATATTCAGCCAAGGACCATAATTTGCCAACTTCCTGATTAGATAATTCACCTGAAAGGGGTTAGAAATAATTCAGTTTTAAAAGCAGGAAAATGTTAACATTCAGTATAATTTTAGAACTAAAAATTGAAACAACTGTAAGATACTTGCTCCACTCTCATTAATTTCACAAACAGAAAGAAAATTACAAAGCCAGTATTGACAGAAAAAAGGGAATAATTCCACTTCAGGTATATTTATCCACCACTGGTGGCCTTACTTAGTATTAATATAAAAGATGACAAATGTCATAATATTTATCAGAGTTTTTGACAAGGAAGGAAGAATTTGTATTGAAACAGCACTGAGTAGTTATGTAAAAGAAACATTCATTTTAGAGTAAAAAAAATAACCCCAACAAAACAAATCAGCATAAATATTGCCACTTGCAATGTTAAATATTAGGACTGTAGAAATATGGAGGGAATCTACATAAATTAGTGGGAAAAAAGAACCTGGAATAGCATATGCACATTGGTAGCAGCTATATAAAATTAATTCTGTATAAACAGGGACATAGAAAAAAGCATTAAAGAGTAACTTGGCTTAGAGGGTTTTTTTATGTGTGTGATTTGCTGTTTCCTGTTTTTTATTCTATTGATGTTTAGATGTAAACAGTGTTTTGTTTTTCTTCATCGTTCAGTTGATTATAATCTTTTAAAATATTCAAAAGAACGCAAGTTAGTTCCTCAGCAGGAGTTTTGCTCCTGTATTGTGGAGATGTGAGGGCATGTCAACAATGTCCCTATGGAGTGACACAGCCTGTCTCTCTTTTGCCAACAACTGCAGAGGTCAGAGAGTGTTCATGTTACAGATAATAACAGACTTTTATTTCTCTTGTTCCCCTCCCAGCTTATCCTTTAATGCCTCCATCTTTATAGCCACTAAGACCAGATTTTTCTTTTCAGTGTATTGGGTAGACTTGCTGATTTTCACTCTCCAAAGTTTCACAAAGAAAAAACTCTTGCCCAGATTTAGCAATGCTTTCACATTAGAAATCCCTATCTTTAGATTTCTAGCAAGGAGTTTAAGTTTTAATGAAGAGGCATCCTATTTATATGTCAGGTTCAGCACTAAGCACCTTATGGACATCAACTCATTTAGTCTTAATAATATTATTTCAAGGTAAGTATTTTATCCCCATTTTACAAATGAGGAAATTAAAGTTCAAAGAATTTTAATAACTGCCTCTAAATAATTCAGCAGATAGTGGGAGAGACAGAATTCAAATCCAAGTCTGACTTAGAAACCCAGACTCACCATTGGAGGCACCATATTACCAGGTGCATGAAAAGGGGGGAGTTCTAGGCTTTAGGGACTGGGAGGAGAAGTATATGGTCCTTTCTCTGCTCGCTCCCCACATAGAAAGGGGTTCCTTGATGCAGTATGGCTGTGGTAACCCACCAAGGGAATGAGGCAAGGTGATGGCAGTCAGCTCTGGGGAAGGCTCATGAGGATGTCCCAGGCCCGTGCTGTCCCAGCCCTTTGCTTTCCATACACTGGCTTATTATCTCCTTAGGGATAACAACAGCATCCAGAGCCTGGCCCTCGGAGGAAGAACACACGTGTGTGCAAAGCACACTCACTCAGAACTTTAAAGTCAGCTGAGACACCAGATGCTTCACAGGTTCAGAAAATCTCTTAATATACAACTCAAAAGAAAAAAGCAGAAACTTGTGCTTATGAACTTGCTTTTACAAAATAGTTATACTGTACACCCACATCCATAGCATTAGTCACAATAGCTAAACCATGGAAACAACCCAAGTATCCATCGACAGATGAATGGATAAGCAAAATGTGGTACATACGTACAATGGAATATTATTCAGCCTTACAAAGAAAGGAAATTCTGACACATGCTACAACATGATGAATGTTGAGGACATTATGAAAAGTTAAATAAGACAGTCACAAATGCAGATACTGCATGACTCCACTTACTTGCAGTAGTCAAAATCATGCAAAGGAGAATGGTGATTGCCAGGGGCTGGGGAAGAACGGGGAGTTATTGTTTAATAGATACAGAGCTTTAGACTTACAAGAGGAAAAGAATTATTGGAATGGATGGTGATGATGGTTGTACATCAGTGTGAATGTACTTAATACCACTGAACTATACATTTTAAAATGGTAATCACGATGGTAAGTTTTATGTTATGTGATTTTATCATAATAGACAAAAAGAACTGCCAAAAATACAGTAATTAATTAATTTTTTTTTTTACTTTAGACTAAAGTGGAAGTGAGAAATAGAATTAACGGACTAGATCTGATAGACAGAGTGCCTGATGAACCATGGACAGAGGTTCGTGACATTGTACAGGAGGCAGGAATCAAGACCATCCCCAAGAAAAAGAAATGCAAAAAAGCAAAATGGATGTCTGAGGAGGCCTTACAAACAGCTGTGAAAAGAAGGGAAGCGAAAAGCAAAGGAGAAAAGGAAAGATATACCCATTTGAATGCAGAGTTCCAAAGAATAGCAAGGAGAGATAAGAAAGTCTTCCTCAATGATCAGTGCAAAGAAATAGAGGAAAACAATAGAATGGGAAAAACTAGAGATCTCTTCAAGAAAATTAGAGATACCAAGGGAACATTTCATGCAAAGATGGGCTCAATACAGGACAGAAATGGTAGGGATCTAACAAAAGCAGACGATATTAAGAAGAGGTGGCAAGAACACACAGAAGAACTGTACAAAAAAGATCTTCACGACCCAGATAATCACGATGGTGTGATCACTCACCTAAAGCCAGACATCCTGGAATGTGAAGTCAAGTGGGCCTTAGGAAGCATCACTACCAACAAAGCTAGTGGAGGTAACAGAATTCCAATTGAGCTATTTCAAATCCTGGAAGATGATGCTGTAAAAGTGCTGCACTCAATATACCAGCAAATTTGAAAAACTCAGCAGTGGCCACAGGACTGGAAAAGGTCAGTTTTCATTCCAATCCCAAAGAAAGGCAATGCCAAAGAATGCTCAAACTACCACACAACTGCACTCATCTCACACACTAGTAAAGTAATGCTCAAAATTCTCCAAGCCAAACTTCAGCAATATGTGAACTATGAACTTCCAGATGTTCAAGCTGGTTTTAGAAAAGGCAGCGGAACAAGAGATCAAATTACCAACATCCAGTGGATCATCGAAAAAGCAAGAGAGTTCCAGAAAAACATCTATTTCTGCTTTATTGACTGTGCCAAAGCTTTTGACTGCGTGGATCACAATAAACTGTGGAAAATTCTGAAAGAGATGGGAATACCAGACCACCTGACCTGCCTCTTGAGAAACCTGAATGCAGGTCAGGACACAACAGTTAGAACTGGACATGTAGCAACAGACTGGTTACAACTAGAAAAAAGAGTACGTCAAGGCTATATACTGTCACCCTGCTTATTTAATTTATAGGCAGAGTACATCATGAGAAACACTGGGCTGGATGAAGCATAAGATGGAATCAAGATTGCCAGGAGAAATCTCAATAACCTCAGATATGCAGATGACACCACCCTTATGGCAGACAGTGAAAAAGAATTAAAGAGCCTCTTGATGAAAGTGAAAGAGGAGAGTGAAAAAGTTGGCTTAAAGCTCAACATTCAGAAAACTAAGATCATAGTATCTGGTCCTATCACTCCATGGCAAATAGATGGGGAAACAGTGGAAACAGTGTCAGACTTTATTTTTCTGGGCTCCAAAATCACTGCAGGTGGTGATTGCAGCCATGAAATTAAAAGACGCTTACTCCTTGGAAGGAAAGTTATGAACAACCTAAACAGCATGTTAAAAAGCAGAGACATTACTTTGTCAACAAAGGTCCATCTAGTCAAGGCTATGGTTTTTCCAGTGGTCATGTATGGATGTGAGAGTTGGACTGTGAAGAAAGCTGAGCGCCAAAGAATTGATGCTTTTGAACTGTGGTGTTGGAGAAGATTCTTGAGAGTCCCTTGGACTGTGAGGAGATCCAACCAGTCCATCCTAAAGGAGATCAGTCCAGGGTGTTCATTGGTAGGACTGATTTTGAAGCTGCGATTCCAATACTTTGGCCACCTGATGCTAAGAGCTGACATTTGAAAAGACCTTGATGCTGGGAAAGATTGAGGGCAGTAAGAGAAGGGGACGACGGATGATGAGATGGTTGGATGGCATCACCGATCAATGGACATGGGTTTGGACATGGGACTCCAGGAGTTGGTGATGGACAGGGAGGCCTGGCGTGCTGCAGTTCATTTGTTTGCAAAGAGTTGGACACGACTGAGCGACTGAACTGAACTGAACTGAACTGAAAGAGGATCAATAGATCTCTCTCCAACAAAGGCCTATTTGCGCAAATACTCTTTTTAATTCTAATGGGTCCAATGCCCCAACTCTCGCCCCTCAGCATTACCCCTAGAAAACCATCTGTGGGCCTCTTGGGAACCCACAGACCTCAGGTTAAAAACCACTGCTTTAAACCACTCCAACTGTTTTCTTTGCTTACATCAGTATTAATGAATCTGAAACCCCAGTCAGAGAAAGCACATATGTGCTTGGTTTCCTTGCCTTTCTTCTCAAAGATCTTTTCTTCCCCTTAGACTGGGACCAAGAGATTAACTGTAACATTTTCAAGAACAAATAGTACTTTCAATGCTTTTTGGCGTTCTTGCCACACCCTGCAACCTAAAGCACTGACTTTACACATGCTGAGGAAAAAGAAAACAGAGATCCCGAGGCAGGGATTCCTCCCAAGATGACGGTGCCACCACCCAAGCTGCCCAAGCAGCCTGCATTTCTGCATAACCCCTTGGAAGCTGACAACCATGGGACACTCTCCAGCAAGCAAACATTCAGCAAACGTCCTCTCTTAGAGGAGCAGGACTTTTCAGAGTTTAAATGGCTAAAGATTTCCATCCTGGGAGCCTGTACTAGAAAGAGAGAGAGAGAGACCCAGAGAACCAACAGTGGTCACTTTGTTTATTGTTTTGCCACATGAGAGAGAAGGGGAGAAGCAGGCTGATGTAAGAGAATGAGAATGCAGTTGAAGATTTGCTTTTAAGCATATAAAATCCTGCCTACGCCATAAGACCGAAAAAAGATATTTTGTCTGTTTTAACAGAGCCCAAACGTCACCCAAACAAAGCTACCTTTCTTCATCAACCCCTGGCCGCTACAGTACTTAAGTTATAATTTTTCCATGTCTTTAACCCTTAAACAGTTAAGCTCCTCTGGAAGCAATGCTGCCCAATCATTGTGTATTTTTGTTTTTGTTTTTTTTTAATTTGGAAGGCAATATCCTAATCCAAGACAAAGTGGAGTGTTTAAGGGAGGGTGGGAGCCTGTGAGACAGATTGTTTCTAGTGAATGTCAAAATGCAGTTCTTCAGTAAATAGGAAAGCCAGAAAATGTGTCACATGAAACCAGGCAAATGGCCCAGGAAAGCAACTCTCCCCATCTCCACACACACACACACACACACACACACACACACACACAGTTCCTTTTTGTCCAAACCAATAGAAATGAGAATAACTTTTATTCCCTGAAAGAGCCTTTCCAAAAAAAGAATTCAAAAATATGTAAGTAGAACAAAGTCACAGGGGATTTTCCCTTACTTTTCATTTCCAACATGAATCTTTAAATGAATCAGTTAATAATGTGCAGGGACAAGTTGTCACCTGAATGTCTCAAACCGCTTTCCTATTGATGAATGTGAGGATTGTAATTCAGACTCCACATCGTGTTAGTTTTATGTTGTTCCAATTGTTCTAGGGAAACTAGTACCTGCTTTTTTGAAATCTTTACCTTCAGAACATCAAAGCTCAATGATCTATGTGTTCAATTTTGTTCAGCTTGGTGAAATTAAAGACCTCCAAGAATATATGCAAGCCTCAGACAGGACACTTTAGAACATGAGCCTGCCTCCGTGGCGATAAGCACACAATGAGTGCAGTCAATGGCCCTAGACCAGCAGAAAATGGAAAACTTCAAACTCCCTTTGTGTTACTATCAAGGGCATTGCCCATGCACTCTGGGACGGTTGATGCTGCCCATAAAATATATCCTTTCATTTTGGAAACAGGCACTTTGGGTCCCAGGATGGTCAAATCAAACCTTTTAGGAATGCCCACAGCATTTACTCTCACATGGACTTATCTCACCACTCTGTTCAACCTGAATTCTATTCAAAATCTGATTATAAAGTACATTTGCAATTCTACCCAGCCCAAGCCACCACAGAACACAGGTTGTTCTGTCTATTTTGTGATTCTGCCCTTTGGCTCTGATGCAAAGGTTAACCCATGAATTGTACTTTAATGAAGTTGAAAGACCATTCTGTCTCCACGGTAGCACCTCCCTTGCAAGTCTCCCCGCAGTAAACAGAAATGAAGTCCTGATCTTCTCCTATCCCCACAATGATTTCTCATAAAATGATCACATGTTTCAAAATGCAACGTGGCTTCTACACCTTCAAATACAAAATGAGATATGGGGTTGATTTCACACAAAACACACTGGAATTGGTAAATCCAAAAGACTGTCCTCCTTTACTTTGGAATAAACTAAAACCATTCTGTTTTAGACAAAATATTCTAAATTATTATTAAGGCATATCTTTTGAGGTTAAAAAGTATACTGATCATATAGTGTGGTCACTTAAGAATTTTTTTAATGAATTTAAAAAAAACAAAACAGATTCAACATAATCACCCACCTTTATTCATCATATTTCACTCCAAATGACGCTTATCTACTTCCAAAAATAGGCCTATCTTCATAAAAGGAAAATTTGGTGCCATTTAAGATACTTAATACAGTTTGCCATAAAGGTATGTATAATGTTGAGCAAGACAATAATGGGTAATATGAGTGTATAACTCCCACCACTGTTTAAAAAAAATAACTTTCAGTGTTTTATGGGCTATTTGGTATATATACTACAGATTTTATCTGGCAAGTCCAGTTTTCAAAAATGTGTGCGTGTGCCTCCAGAAGGAATCAGTAACTGGTCTAGCCAGTTGGGTCCACTGGTGGGACAACTTTGGCCTGCATATTAGCTAAGAATTCACTGAGATAACCATTTAGGTAAGTGGTAATCAAACTTCCAAGTTCTTAAAAATTAACTGGCTTGCTGGTTAAAAATGCAGATTCCTGGGACTGTTCTTGGGATTTTGATTTTATAGGTCTGCAGGTTAACAGCCTCCCCGGTGATTCTAAAGCAGATCATCTCAAGGACCACACAGTAGACCAGAACTTCTACTTGAACGCACTGCACAGGGTGCCTGGTTCTGTGCTCTACAGCTTCACCCAGATGGCTGTTAGTGGACGTTAAGGAATTAGGTCACTTGCTCCAGGCAGCTATGATGGGGAAGGCTACGCACTTAATTATGTTCCATTTGGGGGGAAATCTGTATTCAATTTAGTCAGTCAATGTGCTAGGATAGATATTTAGTATAATCGTCTCCTCTCCCCTCTGTCCTCTTTATCTCTGCTCTTCTCACAGGAAAGGCTTTCATCAGAGGGTATCTGAAGACCCTGAATATCTTTGTTCCCATGATCCCCTGCACACATGGGTGGTGATAAGTGACCTGCATTCTGTCCCGTATCTGGCAGCCTGGATGTTGAGAGGTCTAGACCATATGCCCCTCGAAATATATTCATGTTCTAGGCAGTGGTTTGCAACCGTGGCTGCACACTGGGGAAACACCGGGGAGCTTTAACAAATCCTGATGACTGGGTGTCATCTCCAGACATTCTGATTTAGTGGGTGAGGGTGGACTTGAGGATTGGGAGTTTTAAAAGCTCCCTCAAGTGTTTCCAATAGAGCTGAGTCAGATTGAGAACCTCTTCATAGCAGTAATCACCATGCCTTTTTTTGTCCAGGGCCAGAGAGTAAAAACTGCTAGGCTTTGTGAGCCATATAGACTGTCACAACAACACAACTCTGCCTATGCAGCTGAAAAAGCAGCCACCGACAACACGTAAGTGAATGGGCATGCCTGAGTGCCAAAAACACTTACGGACACAAATGTGAATTCCATATAACTTTCACAAGTCACAAAATATTTGTCTTTTGATCCCCCACCCCCAATCATTTTTAAAAAGTCAAAAACCATTCTTGGCTCAAAATATGGCAAAATCAAAATCAGGTAGCAGGTGGTTTGCTGAGCCTTCTTCTGGAGTTAACCAGAAATGAATGTAAGAGGCCATGGGATCACAATCAGCTATTAGCTTGTATGTGGCAAAAAACCTATTAAAACACAACCTTTTAATCATCACAGACAGATTGTTTATACGTACTTGACCTTGGTCTAGCTCAGTATGTTGGTACAGGAAGCAGCTGGGTCTTAAAAGAGATGAGTTTTCTACTACATAAACACAAGGGTTATGGAACTGCTTTTACATACTGTTAATTATGACCTTCCGCTCTTTGTCTCTCCTACCAGCATTCAATGACAGCAAAAGAGACACTGATGTATAGAACAGTCTTTTGGACTCTGTGGGAGAGGGAGAGGGAGAGGGTGGGATGATTTGGGAGAATGGCATTGAAACATGTATAATATCATATATGAAACGAGTCGCCAGTCCAGGTTCGATGCACAATACTGGATGCTTGGGGCTGGTGCACTGGGACGACCCAGAGGGATGGTATGGGGAGGGAGGAGGGAGGAGGGTCCAGGATGGGAAACACATGTATACCTGGGGCGGATTCATTTTGATATATGGCAAAACCAATACAATATTGTAAAGTTAAAAAATAAAATTAAATTAAAATATATTAAAAAAAAAAAAAAAAGAAAGGAGAGGGAAACCGAAATCCTTCTTCTTTTTGTATCAACTAAGTTTCATTAAGTGACATGATATCTTATACATGATACAGAAGAAAGTGCTTGGGGGAGATACATAAATAAACAAAAGTGCAAAATTACTATAAATGTTAACAGGGGGAAAAGTGGAGGGTTCTAATTTATCTACAACTCCTCTATGATAATAAAAAAAGGCTGGTTGAGTGGGCTCTGCAATCAACAGCCAGAATTCAAAATTTACCAGTCTCCTATAATCTCTGTGATATTGAACACATTTTTAAAGCTTTCTATGTCTCAGTTTCTTAAATTTATAAAGTGGGAATAATGATAGTGCTTAGAACAATGCCTCAAAAATGTTATCCATAATTATTGCTTTTTCCTTAAAATGTCTATCTGCTTTGAGAACTGGTTCTAAACTGCTTTTTACAATGTCTAGTACCCAACAGCACACTCTCTGGTTATAACTGGAATTATACAGAAAACATGTAGAAGAGGCCCAATTATGTCTGTTATACATACAGCAACAGATGGTCCAGGTTTCTATAAAGGCAGAATGCCTACTTGATTTTCTTTAGATGCCTCCATGGCACCTAGTGGGCTGCCTTGGACATCCTGAATGTTCAGTATGTAAATGTTTAGACAGCTCTATGGCACTGAAACAAAGTATGATCCTTGTCCCCTTGTATAACCCAGATCCCCCTTCAGAACAGAAGTACTCATTACCCTGGTTGTGGGAATGTTCGCTGCTCATGTCTCACAGCTGAGTTCCTTCCCCAGAACTTGTCTCTCTTTTAGTTACCTTTTAGTTACCATAAACATGTCCCTCCCAAGAGGCATGACAAATGACATGACATGACATGACAAATCAATACGGTGTTCAAAGGCCTGGTCTCCGCACCCAGGAGATATGCTGAGGGCTTTGTTGAGACAGCATCACTATTCAACACTGCCACCATGTCAAACCTGCAACCCTCACTCCCCTATGTGTTGATCTTAAGAATTCTCCCAGTATACCTTTTGCATTTAACTCTCCATCTCAGCATCTGTTTCTAGATCCATAAGTCCTGCTAATGAGCTGCTGCCAGAATTATGCTCCTTTACTTTGGCATAAACATTGAACTAGAAGATATCTTCCCTTTTTAAAAATTGGCATTGTCAGAGCTAATAGTGAACTATCCTTTTTTGTTCAAACATGCATGCACACTCACATTTTCCTAGAGGAGGTGCAGCTCTCATAAGCTCCAACTCATGTTTAAGTAAATGGGTCAGAACCTACATTTGCTCCATTAGGCATTTCACAGTTTTCCTAAGGAGAATCCTGATAAGAAATGGAACAAATCTGACTGGCAAAGGGAGAGACTGCCAACTGTCTAGCATTTCCTTTGACCACAAAGCCTTCTTTTTATCAAAGAAAAGTCAGGCTGAGATTACTTTTTAATGAATTTTTAGTGCTTTCCATCTAGCTCACTTCCTAAAAGCAACTGCATCTTTGATTTTTCTGGATATATGGTATCTTGAATCCAGGCCAAATTCCATACACTAGGCTTCCAGGGAGAACCTCAAGGCCCAAAGATGATGGATGATGGAGCCCTTGTGATTGACTGCCCCACTAAAAAAGGATAGAGACTCAATCCCTTCTTAGCCAGACGCACTCTGAGGCCCACGCTAAGCTTTCTCAGGAGGCTCCTATGCAACCGCAGTACTGGTGTTTCTAAGAGCAATGGTACAAAGGCCTATTTTACTTGCATTGTTAAATGATTCAGACCAGGAAATGACCAGTGTATCCATCAAAATCAAAATTAGAAACCCAGTTTCTTGGTCCTAGAGACATTTGCACAGAATATACTGGAATATGCTTGGGGTATTACAAACATTCAGTACTGACTTTTAAAGGAAACCAAAAAGGGCCAAAAAGGGAGATACCAGAATATATTCTCAACTGGCTCTGCACAGTAAAGAAGGCTTGAGGGAAAAAAAATCACCGGAAAAAGTTATTTCATTCAGCAATTGAAGCTAAAAATACTGAGGTCGTCCCCAAATGCATACACTTTAACATTCATGCATTTTAAGCTCTAAATTAATCTGTTTCTCCTCAAACACTTGAGGCGATCCACTGAAATCCATACTTAGATATGGACAGATAGCTAACTAGTCTCACTTAGATCAGGTGAAGTGTGTATACTGCCTGTTAGAGGAAGAGTGCATATGTGTTCACATGATAATATATGCACATCTGTAAGTTTCTGTAGATTCATATGGATAAATTAGCAGGTTCTGATTTCAGCTGCAACATGTTTTTAGAAACAATTTCATAAAGTGGATCATATTTTCCATGGAAAAAACATTTTAATTGGAAGTTTCATTCCTGACAAAGGATTTCTCAACAAATCAAATATAGATACTATAAAGAGAATTAACAAAACTAATCACCATTTTATAAACCTCTACAAATACGTAAAACACTAGAATAATGCCCTGCATCCCATAAAAACTGCATAAAATACACAATACCTACACATGTAGCCTCAATGTTTCTTGAAATACACAAACACTGCATCGACATACAGGTCAATTGAATTGTGTTCAAAAATTAATAACATTTCGATTAACAATTCAGAAAACCTTAAATTTTAGTGGAGCATTTGGGGGATGATTTAAATATGTCCAATCTTTTTTTTTAAGGTATTCAAAGAAAGTGATCTATTGTCTTCTTTTCCCTTTGAGGTAGGAATCTATTTTTTACTGCATTTACTACTGGCATTTTACAAGCTACTTTTTCCTCCTCCCAGTAATCGCCCTTCCCAATATACGAGAGCTGGAGAAGGGCATGGCAATCCACTCCATACTCTTGCTTGGAGAACTCCATGGGCAGAGAGGCCAGGCAGGTTGCAGTCTACAGGGTCGCACAGAGTTGGACACGACTGAAGCAACTTAGCACATGCACAAGCACAATATTCACGTGTTACGGAACTATCATTTTGCCACAACGCAACTCTGTCCTGGCCGAGGCTGACTGGCCCAGCATTGGGCCCCAGTCACCATCCTACCTGGGAATTTGACATCTGGAATTGAGAAAACCAGAGGTAGGGAATCCCTGCAGCCCTGCAGTCCTGACTCTATCCTTCTTATCTGTTTGATTGTCCACTTCTCAGATTCCAGGAGCTGCCTCAATATCCTTTCAGGAAATTCCCCTTTTGGCTTACCTAGGCAGAGTTACTTTCTGCTACTTAAAGCCAAAGACTCTTAATAAATATACCCACGGCAAGGAGATGTACTTAAAATTATTTCTTACACCTTAAAGCTCAGGTCAAATCAAGTACTATTCATACATAATGACCTAGAAAATGTGTACATTAGATGATAAAAGCATGTTACAAATTAATACACACTATCTAATCTCACCTTAGCTTTCAAACAAATGACTGGAAAAATCTTACACCAAACTACCACTACTAGTTACCTCCAGCAATTTGTTTATTTTTTCTTTAATTTTACCCTATCTCTCAGTTCCCACAATAAGCCAATTTTAGTATTTATAATCAGAAAAATATAGTGAAAAAGAATGTTAGAAATCAGATGTCCCAGAGGCCTGACATCAGCGATGGAGATGGTCATAGCTGAGTTGTTTCCTCACTTAGAAGTGATTTTTAAAAGGTGGGTCAGGCCTGCATTTACTGCCTGCACTGTCCCCCATCATCTTAGTCTATCCACAGCTATAAGAGCAGTTTCTTAGCTTCAAACCAAAACAATGTCACTAGAAAACATTAAGTGCTATAGGGACAGGATTTGGTGTAAGGGTTCCTGGATTTGAGTTCAGGGAAATAGCTGTGTGGTCTGGGGATGGTCCCAAAGACTTCTCTGAGCCTCAGCATCCCCTGCTCAAAATTACAGTACGTTCTTCTCAGGGTGATCATGTGCTTCATAAGAGAGCAAGGCAAGTGAAACAAATACCAGCTACTGTTAACTACTTTCACCTCCTGTCCTGCAGCAGCCCTCTTGGCCAGCAGAGTTTCTGGTTGGGCTTCAAGAAATTAGAACAGACTACATGCACTTTTCCCCAAATTATCTCAGCTGTCGGACCTGCTAGAAACAGGCCTTGACACTTCAGCTGTCCTTCTCTTACTGGCTTTGCACACTTTCAGCAAAACAAACTTAGACAACCTTGAATACTTCAAAAATATAACTCATCTAGTAACCAACGCTTTTTAAAAATTGTTGTAAAACACATATATAGTACACATCCATAAAATTTACCATTTTAATAATTTTTAAGTGTATAGTTCAGTGGCATTAAGTACATTCACATTGTCATGCAATCATCAGCACCACTCATCTCTAGAACTTTTTTTTCACCTTCCCAAACTAAAACTCTGTACCCATGAAGCACTAATCCCCTTTCCCTCTAACCCCTGGCAACTACCAATCTACTTTCTGTCTCTAGATCTGACTACTCTAGGCACTCCATACGAGGGAAATCAGACTACTTTTTTGTCTTTGTCTTTGTATTTGTCTTTTTGCATTTTTCCTTAGCAGAATATCCTCAAGCTTTGCAGTAGGCTGAATGTTTCTATCTCCCCAAAATTTCTATGTTGAAATCCTAACACCCAAAGATGACAGTACTAGTAATTGGGGCCTTTGGGAATCAATTAGGTCATGAGGGTGGGGCCCTCATGATGGAGGTTAATGCTCTTATAAAAGAGGTACCACAGAACCCCCTAGGCCCTCTGCAAGGAAGGATATGATCATTCTGTCATCCAGAAAAAGGCCCTCACCCCACCATGTTGGCACCTTGATCTCAGACATCCAATCTCCAGAGCTGTTAGAAATAAACATCTGTTGTTTATAAGCTACTCTATCTGTAGTATTTTGTTACAGAAGCCTGAATGGACTAACACAAGGTTTATTCATGCTATAGCATGTGTAAAAATTTACTTTTTTGCAGCTTTATTGAGATATAATTGACAAATAAAATCATAATATATTTAAAAGTATACAACATGATAGTTTAATAGCTGTGAATATTGTGAAAGAATTCCCACAATCAAGTTAATGAGCACATCTATCAGCTCACATATTTACCTCTTTTTTTTGGTGAGATTGCTTAAAATCTACTCTGTTGGCAAATTTAAATTGTATTATACAATGTAGTATTAGTCACTGCATTAGTATGCTATAGTCACTATGCTATACATTAGATCATAAAGGCCTTAATCATCTTAAACAAAAGCTTGTTCTTAACCAATAGCTCCCCATTTCCCAGCCTCACGATGCCCCATCCTTTGGTAACCACCATTCTACTCTGTTGCTATGAGTTGGACTTTTTATAAAAAGATTACACACATAAGTGATATCATGCAGTATTCATCTTTCTCTGTCTGACTTATTTCACTTAGCATAATGTCCTCCAATTGCATCCAGGTCATCAAAACCGGCAGGATTTCCTTCTTTTTAAAGGCTAATGTTCCACTGTATGTATATACCATGTTATATACCATGTTTTGTTTATCCATTCATCCATCAATGGATACTTGGGTTGCTTTCATCTTATGAGTCTGTGAATAATGCTGCTATAAGCATAGGTGTACAAACATCCAAGTACCTGCTTTCAATTCTTTTAAATATATACACAGAAGTGGAATTGTTCAATCATAAGATAATTTTATTTTTAATTTTTTAGGAACTGCCATATTGTTTTCCACAGCAGCTGCACCATTTTACATTGCCACCAGCAGTGCATAAGAGTTCCAATTTCTAACAACCTTGTCAACATTTAATTTGTTAAATTAAAAGTTTTTTGTTGTTGTTTGGGGGGTTTCTTCTAAATAACAGCCATTCTAATGAGTGTGAAGTACTATTTCACGGTGGTTTTTATTACATTTCCCTAATGATTAGTTGTGTTAGGCATCTTTTCATGTGCTTATTGTCTATTCGTGTGTCTTCTTTAGAGAAATGTCTATTCAAGTCCTTTGCCCAGTTTTTAATAGGGCTGTTTGGTTTCCTGCTGTTGAATTGTAGGAGTTCTTTATATATTCTGAATATTAATTCCTTATCAGAGATCTGATTTAAGAAATATTTTTCCACTCCATTCTGTGGATTGCCTTAGTGACTGTGTTTCTTGGTCCTGCTGCTGCTGCTGCTAAGTCGCTTCATTCGTGTCCGACTCTGTGCGACCCCATAGACGGCAGCCCACCAGGCTCCTCCGTCCCTGGGATTCTCCAAGCAAGAACTCTGCAGTGGGGTGCCATTCTTGGTCCTACTTGTGCTCAAAGTGCACCTGCGTGTGACATTGTGCTAATGACTGTGAGCAAAAGGAGCCCTTGACTCCCACACCCTCTCTCTGTGTATTTGACTCTGTCATCCTATCAGAATCCTTCTCAATTGCTTGCAAACATTTTTTAAAATTACTGTATCTTTGAAGACTTCTGAAAGGGATGTAATTGGCTATTTCATCTCAGATATCTGAGAAGCGAGATCTCAGTCCTAAAGAGGCTGTGAGGAACCGGGGTCAGCACAGCTTGAAACTAGCAGAAGTTGTCGTTATCCACACGTTCACACACACACATGAAACCTCCACGAGGGTTTCCTGATGTCTACACCTGTGTGAGAGGAAGTACTTCCACTTACATCAGTGCCTGCCAAGGAGGATCTGACTGTCATGTATCACTGTAACTGGTCTCACCAGCTGATAAAGGTCATTAATCTTGACCCTGGGAACCCAGACCCTTGCTGAGGTCTTCACATTCCTTTCTGACCAATGAACAATGAAACTTGCTTTATCCAACCATGTACATTCTGTTCCGGTAACTATTAATTCTTAGCATGACCACTATGAACTAAAACTTTAACACTCTTGATGTTTTTCTCCTTGCCACTGTTCTCAGTAAATGTCTTCACTGGGGGGTGTCCCCTGGTCTGGCAAATTAATAAACTCTTTATCCCCGCTCTGGAGTCTTTACTTTGAGTCCCATGTGGGCTGCAGTCCCACTCCTCACTGCATAGTCTCCTCACAAGTTAACACAAACTCACACACCAGATGCTGGAAATAACTCCAAATTTTACACAGACGTACACATGCTTATCCATGCATAGCTATAATCAATCTCATTCATACATTCCTCAGGAAAATTAAATAAATGCCATCCTGTCTTCAAACAAACAGATATCTGAGTTTAGCCACCCAGCATGCAGATATCTGACCTCTACAGAATATTCTCCCTCCTGACATTCACATTGCTTACAAACCTCATGCACAGGTAAATGTTCATTTCAGCTGCATTTTGGCTCTGCTTTGCCTGTAATGGTTGCTCACACACACACAAGTATACATTTATCTCTGAAAAAGTGCCTTTAATGTCCTGCTGAAGCCAAAGAATCAAAATTTTAAGACAGTGAATTAAATTTGCAGAATCAGTGCTCAGGAGCAATAACATTACAAACAGGAAATTAGTCCAATTACAACATCCTCTGAATTATGATCTCTACTTCCTTGCTGCTTTACTTAGTACCAATCACTCATTATAGCCTGCTTACCATTGACAGTAGTTCCAAAAAATACTACTCTGGGTCTTCTACCCCATGGAATGGAATGTGGCAGATAAATAACCCTTATGATCAGCTAGGGAAAATGAATTAAAGACAAGACCCCAAAAGGAAGCACTCACCACCCACCCTCTAACACCTCCTTTTCCTTCCCCCAGGGGTGGCCATCACAGGAATGAGGCAAAAACCCACCACAGACCACTGTTTCCCAGCTCTCCTGGAGCCTGGCATGGACAGATCCTGTGCTGGGTGCTTTGTACTTAGACTGGCTGAATTTATTGCCAAGTATGAGTTACATATGTAAAGCAATAAATACAGGAGGAGGACAGTGTAGTAAGACAATGATCTGGAGGCCCTCCCACCAACAGTATGCCCTGCCCTTGGGATAAATTCTGTCCCGTGGGGATGAACTAAATAGTCCCTCCATGTTTCCTATGAAGTTCTGATCTTCAGGGTTGAAAACCAAGCCCTGTTCCACCAGCTTCACTTATTGGGTTTACCCTGACATATAATTTATTCCTTCTTCTATATCAGAGGCAGGTTCTCACCCAGACACAAAGAAGAAGGCATCCTTAGTGGGAGAGGGAAGACTTTTTTTCTTTTTTGCATGATGTGAATGCTTATGCAAGGGAGGGAGTGAGCTTTAGGTTTTTGTGAGATAATTTTTTGTGTGTCTGTGCACTTCAGATCAAATTAGGGTTTTTTGTTTTGCTTTGTTTATCTTTGTTTTAAAAATCACGATGAATGGTCATTAGACTTATCATGGTGATCATTTTGAAATGTATAGAAATACCAAATCACTATGGTATACAACACTATGTTATCCTGGTATACACCAGGAATTAACATAATGTTGTAGGTCAATTATACTGCCAAAACAAACAAAAACTCATTAAAAAAAATCAGATTTGTGATTACCAAAGGCCAGAAATGGAGGAAAGGAGAATTGGATGAAGGCAGTCAAAAGGTATAAACTTTCAGTTGATAAATAAGTACTTGGGAAGTAACGTACGATATGTTAAATAACACTGTCATACATTATATATGGACGTTGTTAAGAGAGTAAATCCTAAGAGGTCTCATGGCAAGGAAAAAAATTTTTTTCTGTTTCTTTAATCAACCTTGTATTTATATGAGATGATGGTGTTCACTAAATTTATTGACAATTATTTCATGATATATATAAGTCAAATCATTTTGTTGTATATCTTAAACTTACACAGTGTTTGTTATATGTCAATTATATCTTAGTAAAACTGGATAAAAAATAAAAATAAAGAAATTATGAAAGAATAATCTTAAGAAATTAAAGAAAGAACAGCATAAAATAGACTTAAAAAGGAGGAAAGATATACTAAAGCTAGAGGGGAAATAAATGAATTAGAAAACAAAAAATCAAGTAGATCTGAATAATAAAACCCAACCTGGTTCTTTCAAAAGAGCAATAGTATAAACAAACCTCTGGCAAATCTGATTTAAAAAGATCACACACAGATTAGAAATGTAGAAGAAAGCATAATCACATATATAGAGGCTATTTAAAAATTAGATACAAATACTGTGGCCAACATTTTGTGATAAATTTGAAAATTCTAAGTAAAATACCCAACTTTTAAGGTAAAATTATCCAAATTATTTTACCAAAGGATAAGAAATTTGTAAAGACTAATAAAAAAAAAGATTTGACAATGGAGGTAACACTCTAATAGGTCCAGAGAGTTGTTTGGGCTAGTACCAAAGACTGTTTAAGTAGTGGATAATTCCAATATTGTTTAAAGTGCTGCAGTACACAGAAAATATGGACACGTTCTGAAATCATTTGTATTAGTCTAACCTATTCCTGAAACCAAAACTTCATGAGTATAGTTCAAAAAGAACACTCACTTATTATAAGGATGCAAAAATTTGAAATAAAATATTAACAATGTGTATGTAACTACTACCTATGATGATATGAAAATTAAGAAGTGTTTATAGCAGGAATTCAATGATTGTTCCATATTATAAAATCTATTAATGAACTTCTCTACAATAAGTAAATTAAAGGGGAAAATCCCATGTAACTATCATGACATACTAAAACAGCAGCAAAGAGCAAAGTTTCTTGATTCTTGTGGTGCTAGGCTAAGGTTCCACCTTTGTGCCTATTCATTGTATGACTTCGGGCAACTTAATCTAAATTTCATTTCCTCATTAGTAGAATGAAAGGTTTTTGTTTTTTTTTTTTTTGGTGGAGGGGGCAGCAAGCTATGCCATGTGACAGGTGGGATCTTAGTTCCCAGACCAGGGATTAAACCCAAGCCCTCTTCAGTCAAAGCGTAGAGTCCTAGTCGCTGTACCACCAGGGAAGTTCCTAGAATGAGAGTTTTTATTGGAGATTAAATGAGATAATGCTACTAAATTTTTTGAATCCCTCCCCCCAAAATAAAAATGATGATGAGAACGTTTTTGTTAAAGAGAGGAATGACTATGTCACCCTTAGTAAGGTTTTCATTTTCCCCTTCTCTTATTTCCTTTTGACATTGTTTTCCAGACTCTTGAAGGCAAACTATCACTGTGAGTCTTTGTTTTCCTAATCACCTTGTTTCTCTTTTCTATTAGGAACAACCTCCTTCTTTGCCCTTTTGCATAAACTAGATTATTAAAAATTAAGATCTGGTCCTAAATCAGTCAAGTGGTTAAATGTCTGGGTGAGAATTTGTGGAGGAACAATAGTAAAAGCCATTGGAAGGGCTCCCCAGTGACTAAATCAGAAGTCAGAGAAGCCTGCTAAGAGCCTTGAAAAGATTATAATCTGGAACTGCCAACATAGTATATGGCCTCCTTGTCTTTCTTTCTCTTTTTCTCTTCTGTGAGTATTTTCTATGCTCCAGAGGTCCTGTGAATTCAACCCCCAAACAATTGGTAGAAAGATCCCTCATAAAGATAAGAATTGACTCCATTTTCCTCTTCCGTTTCAACGGCTGACCCAAATGTTGTTTGTTAACCATGGATCCTCCTTTATTCCAGAACTTCATACTGCTGTCTCTCTATTAACTGGAACAGTGTACCAGCTAGTATAGAGATGGGAAGATGAATTAACATGGACAGAACATCAGACTGAATACATCTGTTTGTATCCAGAGCAGGAATTAGCTACACCAGCTTATCAGCATCCACACTGGATTAATCTTCTGCTTGATGGTAAATGTCGGGAGATAACCGTGGGCATGGCTCAGGCAGGGAAGAATCTGCCTATAATGCAGGAAACCAGGGTTCTATCCTTGGGTGGGGAAGACACCGTGGAAGAGAATGGAAACCCACACCAGTATTCTTGCCTGGAACAGTCCATGGACAGAGGAGCCTGGTGGGCTGCAGTCCATGGGGTCACAAAGAGTTGGACATGACCGAGCGACTAAGCACACACACACAGCTGTGGTCACACAAAATGAAGTTCTTTCTTTTAGAATTCTACCTGGTCCATTGAACTTTTTTTTCTTAGATTAAGTAGGATTATGAGCTAAATGAAACTCAGTGACTATGTGACATTGAAATTTTAAACAATTTGAACCTGATTCAACAGTTATGTATTAATAACATCCAAAACAATTGATAATAAAGCAACTTGAATAGTGGCTGAATGTGAAAATATATATAAGTTGAAAGAAGAAAGGAGAGGAGATAAAGAAAAATGGAGAGAAGGAAAGAGTAAATATTTGTGAAGTAGGGTGGAAACTAAAGCTTTTATGGAAAGTGAGCCACTCTCAAGCTTCCACAAATCTGCCCAAAACACAATCTACAATGCCAGAATCTACAAGGAATTATCGACACATCTACAAGAAACAATATCCAGATACTGGCCACCTTCCCTTGGATCTATATATTATTCATAAACTGAATCTTCATGGCAGAGAAAAAAATAGTCTTTTGCCACTTATTAAACAATAGGAAAATATAGACTTACAAATTCATAAATATTTTTTAAAGATAGGAATTAGGGGGTTGGGATTAACATACACACACTGATATATATAAAATAATCAGCCCCAGACTGCCTTCAGCCTGCGCACCAGCCGGCTACGTTATGGCGGCCCACAGCCCCAGCGTGGTGAATAGCAATGATGAACCAGGTTATGACCTAGATTTATTTTGTAAAACCAATCATTATGCTGAGGATTTGCAGAAGGTGTTTGTTCCTCATGGACTAATTATGGACAGGACCGAACAACTGGCTCGAGATGTGATGAAGGAGATGGGTGGCCATCACCTTGTGGCCCTCTGTGTGCTCAAGGGGGGGCTATAAGTTCTTTGCCGACCTGTTGGATTACATCAAAGCACTAAACAGAAATAGTGACAAATCCATTCCTATGACTGTAGATTTTATCAGACGGAAGAGCTACTGTAATGACCAGTCAACAGGCGAGATAAAAGTAATTGGTGGAGATGATCTCTCAACTTTAACTGGAAAGAATGTCTTGATTGTAGAAGATATAATTGACACTGGGAAGACAATGCAGACTTTGCTTTCCTTGGTCAAGAAGCATAAACCAAAGATGGTCAAGGTTGCAAGCTTGCTGGTGAAAAGGACCCCTCGAAGTGTTAGATATAGACCAGACTTTGTTGGATTTGAAATTCCAGACAAGTTTGTTGTGGGATATGCCCTTGACTATAATGAATACTTCAGGGACTTGAATCACGTGTGTGTCATTACTGAAACTGGAAAAGCAAAATACAAAGCCTAAGATTAGAGTTCGAGTTGAGTTTGGAACTACCTGGCATCCCATTGAAATCACCAGTGACATGATCCAATGTTCTCGTTCTGTGGCCAGCTGCTTAATAGAGCTTACTGCATGTCTCTCCTAAGAATTTGATCTGTTTTGTATTTTAGAAATGTCAGTTGCTGCATTCCTGAACTCTTCATTTGCACTATGAGCCTAAAGACTATCAGTTCCCTTTGGGTAGATTGTTGTTTGACTTGTGAATGAAATAGCTCTTAAACCACATCACTATTGACCGACAATATGGAAATTGTATGTGTAAGAAACATTTGAAGGGAAGAATGTATTAGTTTTTTAATTGGTATTTTAATTTTTATATATTCAGGAAAGAACAGAAGTGATTGAATATTGTTAACTATAGCAATGATTGTTTAGAAAAGTAACAAGCAGTCAGTTTCATATCCACGACAGCACTTAGAGGTATTGTTATGTCAGAGAAACCGTGTGTCCTGGAACTTTTTTAGTAGGTTTCAGTAGTATTAACTATATTTTCTTGCTTGTTCAGATTATTTCTGGTGAATCTTTGTCAACAGTTCCTTTTCAATACAGGTCAGTAAGTTCCAAAAACCTACCACTTTTTTAATTCTTCAGTGTAAAAATCCTTCAAATAAAGGCTATCTCTTTAAAGGAAAAAAAAAAAAATCAACAGAGAACTCTCCTCAGTACTCTATAATAAACGATATGGGGGAAAGATCTGAAAAAGAATAGATATATGTATAACTAAATCACTTGGCTGTACATCTGAAACTAACACAACATTGTTGGTCAACTATACTCCAAAATAAAATTTTTTTTAATTTAAATACAATAAAAATAAAAGATAGTAACAAAAAAACAGATACGCGACAGGGAGGAAGGATACCAACTATTACAGTTCTTCTGCAGAACAACCTAGCAATTGGCGTCTAAAGCCTTCAGAATATTTATATTGTTTGACCTAGTTCTAAACCTTGAAGCCATTAAGCTACGTGAAATAAACCAGTCACAAAAGGACAAATACTATATAACTCTATCTATCTGAAGTACCCATAGCAGTCATATTCATAGAGACAGAAAGTAAAACTGTGGTTGCCAGAGCTGGGGGAGGAGAGAATGAAGGGTTATTATCTAATGTACAAAGTTGCAATTTAAGAAGATGAAAAACTTCTAGAGAAGGATGGTGACAGTTGCACGACATGAACTTACTTAATACCACTGAACTGTATACTTAAAAATTGTTAAAGTGGTAAATTTTACATTATACATATTTTACCACAATTTAAAAATGCTTGTGAAAATTTAGCAACAGGAAAAATGGTCAACATGGGAGAAACAGAATCAAATATTCTTCAGATTGTCTGCAAAAATCATTGTAAGCTCATGTAATAAAGAAAAGATCAGAAGGGTATTATTCCAAAGCAGAAAATGCTAGTAGACATTATTTCCAGGTGAGATTATGAGTGATTTTCTTTTTCATATTTATCTGTATTTTCTAAGTGTTCTAAATAAATATATAGTATATTTATAACTAGAAAAATAAATTAAAAGCCCACCCATACATCTCTATCCTCTTACCCTGCTTCATTATTATAGTAATGGCACTAATTACTACCTGAAAATATATTGTATATTTATTTGCTTCCTTGCCATAGTTTGTTTCCCCAGCTATGATGTAAGTTCTAAAAGATCAGAGGTGCCTGTGTCCTTAATTCTTGAAAAGTTTTTGGCACTTAATGAACACTCCATAAATATTTGAGTGAAGGAGAATAAGTCAATGAATGAATGGATGCGGGAAAAAACAGAAAAACAGTCAACCTCAGGTATGGACAGTGGCACTCCTTTGGACTGTGCCCCTAGACCAAGCTTCTGGAGTGGTGACCCTCTTCCTCCCATCTGTAACTTCCTCAGGATTGGAGAAGGGCTTTCTCCAGATTAAGCATCATCAGAATGAAATAAAACCTGAAATGTGCCCAAATTAGGGTTAAAAGGGTAGGAAGTAATCTAGAAACCTCTTACTTAAAGGATATCCTTATTTAAAGGATAGTTGAAGGGTCTGATACTGTAAAAGAAAAGGGAAAATATAGCCATTTCCAAATCCTGGAAACCAGTCAGGTGGAGCCATGCATTTATTCCATAAATATCCATTGAGCCTCTTCCAGGTGCCAAGAACTGAAATAGGCACCAAGAATACAGGGTGGATGAGTGGGACTTCATCTGTTTAATTCCTGAGGGAGTACCAAATATCAGTGAGAAGTTTGGAAAGATAGATTTGAATGCATTGTAAACAAGAAAGTCTACAATAGCCTTTCTTAAAGTTCATTTCATGGAACAAAGATACATGGAGTATTTATTTATGTTACATAAAAAAAGAATTATGGGGCCAAATAAATTTAGAGAATCTTGATGAAGTTAACACTTTTTAAACTACAGCACAGGACTTCTCAGGGTCTTTAATACTGTGACTCTCCTTAAGAGCATATGATTCCTTTCCCCAAATCTTTTGGTTAAGAGGACTATTTTTCCAGGACTCAAATTCCATGGGACGAGCATCAAGAAAAGTTATCCTCTCTTCATAATGGAAATGGTGACCAGCAACCATGGAAGCAGACAGGCACTGAGGATTGCACATTGGCACCACACACCACAGATGCCCAAGTCTTCATTCTGAATCATATTGATTCATATCAATCCAGTCTTCTCACTTCATGCCCCTCACCTCGTGATTTTCCCAGTTACCAGTCTCAGCACTCAGTTATTCCCCTTTCCATGCCTGCTTTGAATTTGGCCTTAAAGAACCATACCTTGTGCTTCTGCTTCTGACTTGCACTCTGTGTAATAATAACTCTGGCTCTTTCCCTAAGCTTCCTGGGGCCACTCTGGGTAAGGCTCCACTGGTTCAACTCTTCCATCCAGCTCACTGTATGTGGAAGAAAGAGACCCAGACAAGGAATAGACAGCTTCTTGTGTCAGGGATGCCATAAATGGGACGAGCTTGGGCTTACTGATTTGAAAAGTTTTTTCCTGTTACTTTCAGACACTTCCTCAACAGGTCTGAGATCCTGTAATGTCCATTTCTAGATATTATTTTAAATACTTCTAGTATCTGGGAAAGCAGCTATTTCTCTGAGTGCATCATCTTATCAGTTCTCCTATGAAATGCAGATGCTCTGCTGCACAATTGAGAAATCCTTCACATGATGAGTCAGAACCACTCACAAGGTCACTGGGCTTTGTTCGACCTTCCAGTCTTACGAATAAAAACCCACAGTGCCTTTGAAGCCTTGCATGAAACTCCTGCAGGGAGAAACTCTTGTGACTTTAGACTATAGTCCTCCAAGCTTGTCAGATTTTTGTTCTCTTACCTTGTAACTTGGGTTCTCATTCCAAAATCCAGTGATCTCATTGATTGCAGCACTTCAATACAGCCCATGTACTGGAATAAGAGAAAAAAAAATAAAGAACAAGTAGGGAAAATGGCACAAAAATAGTTCTCAGCATCAGAGGTGATTTCCTGGGAAACACCTAAATCAGTTCCTAATACCAAATTACATTTGCACATTCAGCCTACCATTGATATTTCTGACCATTAATGGACACATACCTTAAGCTTCAGTTCAGTTACAAAACATCAGCTAATCCAAACTATTAATATGGTATCAGGAAAATGGCTGTCATCCCTGACAAATGTGAGCTCAAGGATATGAGAGCTTGGGCTCTGGGGCCAGCCTGTGTGAACTGGAGTCCTGGCTCTGTCAGTTATTACTTATGGAGCTTCAGCAAGTTACTCAACTTCTCTGCATCTCAGTTTTTGGCACTAGCAACATAGGGATACAACTATTGTGAGAGTTTAATTATTTAATTATTTCCTAAGGTGTTCCAATCCCAAAGAAAGGCAATGCCAAAGAATGCTCAAACTACCGCACAATTGCACTCATCTCACACGCTAGTAAAGTAATGCTCAAAATTCTCCAAGCCAGGCTTCAGCAATACGTGAACCATGAACTTCCAGATGTTCAAGCTGGTTTTAGAAAAAGCAGAGGAATCAGAGATCAAATTGCCAACATCCACTGGATCCTTGAAAAGGCAAGAGAGTTCCAGAAAAACATCTGTTTCTGCTTTATTGACTATGCCAAAGCCTTTGACTGTGTGGATCACAATAAACTGTGGAAAATTCAGAAAGAGATGGGAATACCAGATCACCTGACCTGCCTCTTGAGAAACCTATATGCAGGTCAGGAAGCAATAGTTAGAACTGGACATGGAACAACAGACTGGTTCCAAATAGGAAAAGGAGTATGTCAAGGCTGTATATTGTCACCCTGCTTATTTAACTTATATGCAGAGTACATCATGAGAAACACTGGGCTGGAAGAAGCACAAGCTGGAATCAGGATTGCCCGGAGAAATATCAATAACCTCAGATATGCAGATGACACCACCCTTATGGCAGAAAGTGAAGAGGAAAAAGCCTCTTGATGAAAGTCAAAGAGGAGAGTGAAAAAGTTGGCTTAAAGCTCAACATTCAGAAAACGAAGATCATGGCATCCGGTCCCATCACTTCATGGGAAATAGATGGGGAAACAGTGGAAACAGTGTCAGACTTTATTTTCTGGGGCTCCAAAATCACTGCAGATGGTGACTGCAGCCATGAAATTAAAAGACGCTTACTCCTTGGAAGAAAAATTATGACCAACATAGATAGCATATTCAAAAGCAGAGACATTACTTTGCTAACAAAGGTCCATCTAGTCAAGGCTATGGTTTTTCCAGTGGTCATGTATGGATGTGAGAGTTGGACTGTGAAGAAAGCTGAGCACCGAAGAATTGATGCTTTTGAACTGTGGTGCTGGAGAAGACTCTTGAGAGTCCCTTGGACTGCAAGGAGATCCAACCAGTCAATTCTAAAGGAGATCAGTCCTGTGTGTTCTTTGGAAGGAATGATGCTAAAGCTGAAACTCCAGTACTTTGGCCACCTCATGTGAAGAGTTGACTCCCTGGAAAAGACTCTGATGATGGCAGAGATTGGGAGCAGGAGGAAAAGGGGACGACAGAGGATGAGATAGCTGAATGGCATCACTGACTCGATGGACGTGAGTTTGAGTGAACTCCAGGAGATGGTGATGGACAGGGAGGCCTGGCATGCTGCAATTCATGGGGTCACAAAGAGTCGGACACGACTGAGCGACTGAACTGAACTGAACTGAAGGTGTTCTAAGAGCAGCGCGTGGTACATATGTATGCTCAAATATTAAAAGAAGCAAAACTAAATGTGAGACAAATAATACACAAATATCAAGTATTCTGCTACTGCTAAATCACTTCAGTCATTTCCAGCTCTGTGTGACCCCATAGACGGCAGCCCACCAGGCTCCCCTTTCCCTGGGATTCTCCAGGCAAGAACACTGGAGTGGGTTGCCATTTCCTTCTCCAATGCATAAAAGTGAAAAGTCAAAGTGAAGTCTCTCAGTCATGTCCGACTCTTAGCGACCCCATGGACTGCAGCCTACCAGGCTTCTCCGTCCATGGGATTTTCCAGGCAAGAGTACAGGAGTGGGGTGCCACTGCCTTCTCCAAAATAAGCATATAAATGCAGATAAACCCAAAGCTTAATAACATAAGAAAATTCTACTTTTTGCAACCTCATTTATTCAGAGGATTCAAGGAAAGAAAAAGTCACGTCCTACACCAGGAAGGAGTAAATCTAGCTTGAACATGGAGTATTGGAAAAGGCACCAACGCTCATGAAGCTAAAAGACAGTTCGTTATATTTAATGTGGCAAAAGTGGGAGCTGTGTTAGGCTGGTGTAAAGAGTGGCGGGATTACTCTGTGTTTGAGAAGCCTAATGTCAGCAGCAGTAGGAAGGTTGGTCAATAGCAAGGGAGTAAGTGAGGATGCTTCTCTTGAGAAGTAACAAAAGCTCACCCTGAGGAGGGATGGTGGGAAGGAAGGGACAGATTCAAGTGACATCTCGGAAATAGATACTACAGGATCCGGCAGTTGATTTGATCTAGAGAATAAGAGAGAAGGATGAGTCAAGGATGACTCACACGTTTCCAGCCAGGGTAGCAGGGGGAACAGTGATTCCATTAACAGAAAGAAGAAAGCCAGGAGAAGGCAAGATGAGGTGGTTTGGGACCTGTTCACTGAACGATGCTGGTAGGGTATCCAGGAAACAGCAAGCTGAGAGTTAAAAACTGGATTCTGGAATCATGGAGAGGCATTAAGCCTAGGGAGGCAGGCTTAGTAGTCCCCCGTGTAGCTCTGCCCGGTGAGGCAGTGGGAATCATCCTCTTAGCAGAGCCTCAGTTGATGAGGGAGAGTGTTTTTCTCTGAGAATGAGCTCGGAAATGCGATGAGAGCCAAGCGGTCTGATTGAAAGTGATCTGTTGGCTCCTTGGAAATGATCTGCTTCCTGTTTAGCTTTCCCCTGGAAGCCTTCCAGCCTCCTTCTGCTTGTGGAAAGATGGCGGGAGCTGGGGGTGCCTCTCCAGACACTCTTGGAGTATTTCTCAGCGAATTCTGTACATTTCGCATCCTAAGAGCAGGTCAGTGCACCAAATGTTGTCTAGAGCCTTGTGTAGGGGAGAGTTTGCTGGTCAAGACAATTGCCCGGCCATTCTCAGCCAGATTCCTGTTCCTCACATTCTTCGTGGGCACTCTAGTATTGACACCTAAACCCTGTGTTTTCTGGCTCTGTCACCTGCTCCTCTGCACTTTGCTGCCACACTGGCCTTCCTTCCATTCCTCAAATACAGCCAACTCTTTCCAAACATAGGGCCTTTGCACTAGCTGCTCCATTGCTAGCTCTGGCTAGATCCTCCCCACTGCTCTGTAAGACTGACTCCTTTCTATCCTTCAGGTTTTAATTCACATGTCACTGCCTCAGAGACCCTTCCTAGCACCCTTCATCACAGCCCCCCATTTGTCATCATGCCACGAATAATCAAGTTTACTTGTTAACTTGCTTATTACCTGTCTTCATTCCCTTGACTGTAAGCATCATAAGAGCAAGGACCATGATCACCATGGAATTCCCAACACCCAGGACAGTGCCTGAGCCACAGAAGGTATCCAGTAAATACTGGATGAAAGAGTGAAAGAGGTTTCTACTGTCAGCTCCAACAGTAGTTTACAATGAGCAGAGGGAGGTGAATTTCTGACTGTTTGTTCTCTCCATCCTGGAGGATGAGCAAGGAGTATAGCAGAACTGAGGTCTCAGAAAGAGACTTGAGGGGAAGGTGGGGACAAAGGGCCTGACTCCCCAGGTGTTCCAGGCGTGGGGAAAACCCTGAGTGATAAAGCTGACGGGAGGGGGAAACGAGGCAAAGCATGTAAGCTGGGGCAGAGATGCTCTGAGCCTCAACAGCTCAATGAGGGAAGGTGTCAAATGGGGCAGTTCTCAGCCCAGTGATGTGAGTCACCGACTGTGGGATTCTGGTTAACAAGGGAAGAGGTTTTTAGTGGAGAGTAGGAGAGGAGGACAGAGAGAGAGGGAATCTTCCAAGCTTTGTTCTTCCTTTTTAATTGCAGTTTATCCTGGCGTGCTGCAGTTCGTGGAGTCACAAAGAGTCGGACACGACTGAGCGTCTGAACTGAAGTTGCTTTACAATGTTGTATTAGCTTCTGCTGTGCAGTAATGTGAGCCAGCTATACATATACATCTAGCCCCTCTTTTTTGGATTTCCTTCCCGTTTAGGTCACCACAGAGCACTGAATAAAGTTCCCTGTGCCATACAGTAGGTTCTCACTAGCTATCTAGTTTATCCACAGCTGTGTATAAATGTAAGGTTTTGTTTTTAATCACACTTCATGGCGATAGCCACCTCAGCCCCGTCCTTCTAAGGCAGGCCCAGGAGTTGTTTCCAAAACCCCCCTTCACTGAAACCTCTGTTTTGCTTCACATACTTGTCTGTCAGCAACGGCACACCTTCTGCCAGCCTCGCTGCGGGAAACGTGAGTCACGGTCTGAGATGATCGTGACGATGAGCACATTCCCCATCCACCCCGGGCATGTGGGGTGGAAGGCACTCAGGGCAACGTGAAGGGAGAAAATCAATGCCCGCTTTTTTTCCCACAATGACTCTGAAGCCCAGATGCACCTGGTTCTCCCATTGACTCACTCAGTCCATTTCTCAGAAACCATCGCTATGAAGAAGCAGGGAGGGCATGGTGCATAAAAAGACTGTCAGTATCTGTGTTTAGGTACCTGACTGAACAAGTGGAAAGTGGCTGAATGTCCAGGCCTGAGGGAGCAGGAATTTAGTTTGTTGGTGTCAGTATAAACTAACCCTACCTCTCATTCACGTATTAAGTGTAGGTCTGCAAAGACACGGGCTCTATTCTCAAGAAACCTAGCTCCATGAGGACAGGACAACCATGAAAGAGATGATTTATCTTTTCTTTCTATGAGGTTAGTCATGGTTAATTCCATTTAATAGATGAAGAAATTAAGCCCTATTAATGGGAAGCGGCTGGCTCAGTTTCACTTATTCAGTGAGACTGAATCAGGGCTTATTCTGGAGGTTGCAGTCCATTTCTGGGAACCTGTGTGTGAGCCTTGTAGGACAGGAAAATTGAAAAGAGAGGAGGTCATCCAGCTGCCCCCTCTGCCTCTTCCTTTGGTCTTCCCAGGTGGGAAAGAAGGTGACCCACCTGGGGGCCCCGTGGTAAGAGCAGGCATGAATCCAAGCTCTTCCGGGGCCAGCTGGAGGTGGCACCTGAGACAGAAGACACGCCCTAATACCTGGCCCTGTGATGGGGAGAGGACACTGAAGACCTTTATTCAAGGTATCAGGGGTGGTAAGAACGTGACAGCACTCAGACAACCTTTCCATTCAGCACCTGACAGATGGCTCACCTAGATTCCAGCTCACGCACTCCCTTCTTGCCCCAGGGCAGTCATAATATTTTTGTACTGTCTGAGCTTCAACCACTTGTTTCTAAGGCGAGGTGAACAGTCTATTCATGGCCTGTGTATCTTGGGCTTTGCATTCCAGAGAAGAAATTATTACTGGGGTTTTCAGAGAACAGGAATGAGAGCTGGCTTGTGGGAACTTTTCATCCTGACTCTTACAGAATGATGACCTTCAAAGATCTAAAGAAAAAGGATATATATTCTTATATCCTCAGAAAGAATATCTGAAGGATACATATTACCTCTGGGAATGGGAGAGAGGCAAACTTTTACTTTTTACCTTACATTTTTGTATTGTTTGTGTTTGAAAAAATAAGTAAGTGGTATTATTTTAGAGTTTAAAAATTACATAAAGTCTACCACTTAACCTCTTGGAATCACAATTTATTAATTACCAAGTAAAGTTAAATCTCTCATTTTTCAATGGCATTTTCCCTTCCTTAGAATGTGCCTGCCCTTGTGCTAGATGGTAGAAGCCACCAACATGACCTAAAGACATTGCAGGATTTTTCTGCCGCCTCTAAATAACATCTAATCTTTCCCATTAAAAACAGGGGAAGTGGGAAGAGGATAAACCTTGAGACATTGCCTCCACTTCCTTACTTTCAACTCATGCTTCAACTCACTACAGTAGCTTCTGGGCTCAAGACTCTATTGAAACTCCCTGAGCAAACCAATGATCTTGTCCACTCTAGTGACCTGTTCCAGCCTCTGGTTCACATACTCTTCCCTTTCTTTCAAACCCTTCATCCAACCAGGGGCCAAATTCCATCAATTTAGTCATCTCTCGTATCTGCTGTAGTTTAGGCACACTCTCTCAATTGCAATAGAGTGGACTCCCATCATATCAATGTTTGATTTACTCAGTTCAACTACTGTTTCAACCTGACCTGCAGAAAGTAAAAGATCAGTCCCTTTATTCAGCCCCTCAGCCCCCAACTCTACCACTCAAACTAGACTTGACTTCTGCCCCAGGGAAAAGGGACTTCTCTGCAAATTCAAACAGATAGAAGCCATTGACTCTGAACTGAACCTTGATGGTCCGGGTGCACAGGTGTTATAGATTTCAGAGATTTCCCAGTGTATTCTTTATTCCACCTGATTTTCACCCTAGTGATGAATTTAGAATGTAACCCCCACTAAGAAGGAGTCTCTGGTGTCCCACCCTCTGAATCTGCCTTTCCCAGTGTAGCCAGCACCTTACTGAAATGCAGGGTGGTATCACTCCACCCTATCACACCTCATTCCCACTTAAAACTCTCACAGATCCCCCACCTTATTAAAGCAGAGCTTCTCAAACTTTAGAGAACTTCGGAATTACCAAGGAAACTTAAACGGAAGATATGTAAAAACAGATTTCTGGGGTTCTGAAAAATTCTGCTTCAGTTGGTCCACAAGAATGCGTTTTATTAAGGACTCACAGATTCTGCTACAGCAGGTCCAAGAATTACACTTTGGAGAACACAACAGTCTTCAGGAAGAGAGCTTACTTTCTTAGCTTAATGGACAAGGTCCCTAACTATTATCATTCAAAAGTCACTTCCATGAAGCCTCTCCTCTTTTCCTCCTTTCTTTTTTAAATTTTATTTATTTATTTATTTCTGGCTGTGCTGAGCCTTTGTTGTCGCTCGGGCTTTTCTCTAGTTGCAGCGAGCAGGGGCCACTTTTCATTGCAGTGGCCTGTCGTGGTGCAAACACAGGCGCAAAGGTACGCAGGCTTCAGTAGTTGCGGTGCATGGGATCAATAGCTGTAGTTTGCAGGCTCTAGAGCACAGGCTCAACAGTTGTGGTACGGGGCCTAGCTGCTCCATGGCACACGGGATCCTCCTAGACCAGGGATGAAACAGTTTCCTGCACTGGCAGGCAGATTCTTTACCATGAGTCATCAGGGAAGACCTTCTTCTCCTTTCTTACCTTCAGTCTGACCACTCCCTTCTCTGGACCCTCCTCCACACACTGTACGGACATCCAGAAGACCTTTTATAAGATATTAATTGTCCATATGGCTTTTTTGGCCAGTGTGTCTGTACCTCTTTTGGAATAGGAATGGTGTATGTTTCTTCTTTGTATCCTCAGTACTGAGCCTAGCTCACCAATGCTCCTGAGATGAATGAGTAAAATGCAGCTTGAACAACTTAGAAGAAAAGATAGGATGTGTATATAAAAATAATTATATTAAAGGTTTAGATCATATTAATCCTTTTTTTAAACTGTATCTCATCTAACTTAATTTTCAAAAAGAATAACCATAAAGGTCAAAAGCTCAGTGCTTAATAATTAAGATATTAATGAGTAAATGGATCCAGACAGGAGAAAGTAACCAGATACAGGGAAATCTGGAACTATACAGACTACACGCAAGACAAAACCCAAGCTACTCACTCTAGCCCCTTGTTGCCATTTAGGAAACCAGATCTGATTTTTCAAAAGAAGTCAGAAATAAGACTTTATGAATTTTCCTAAATTTTAAAACCAACAGGTCACAATGAAAAATCCAAAAATTGAATTTTAAAAATTACATTATGAATAGAATTAAAAACAATAAAATATTTATAAATAAACTTAACAAAATAAATGCAAAATTCAGACTTTGAAAACTATAAAGTATTGTTGAAAGAAATTTAAGAAGACCAAAATAATTGGAAAGACATTCCAAGTTCATGGATCAGAAGACTTCATGTTAAGATAGCAATATTCCTCAGACTGATCTATTGACTCAGTTCCTGGCAAAATACCAGATGGCTTCTTTGCAGAAACTGACAAGCTGATCCTAAAATTCACATGGAGATTCAAGAGACCCAGAAGGGCCAGCACAATGTTGAACAAGATAAAAGTTGGAGAACTCACATGTCCCAATTTCAAAACTCCTGACACAGCTGTACAATCAAAACAGGTGTGGTGATTACATAAGGAAAGACATATAGATCAGTGAAATAGAATTGACAGTCCAAAAATAAACCCTCATGTGCTCAGTTGCTTCAGTCGTGTCCACCAATTGAATTTTGATGAGGGCACCAAAACAATTTAAGTGGGGAAAGAACAGTGTTTTCAACAAATGGTGCTGGAGCAATTGGATATTACAGAATGAAATAACATACAAAAGAATGAAATCATATCTCTATTCCACATCATATGCAAAAATAAACTCAATAATGGATCTAAGATCTACACATGGGAATTAAAATGATAATACTCTTAAAAGAAAATATGCAAAAATTATCATAACCTTGGCTATGACACCAAAAGTACAAGCAACCAAAGAAAAAAATACATAAATTGAATCTTATAAAAATCAAATACTTTCGTACTTCAGGGGACACTATCAAGAAAATGAAAAGATCACCCACAGAATGGGAGAAACTGTTTGCAAATGATTTATCTGATAAGGGACTTGCATCTATAATACATAAAGAACACTTACAACACAACAGTAAAAAGACAAGCAGCACAATTTTTAAATGGACAAATGATCCGAATAGACGTTTCTCAAAATAAGATATACAAATGGCCAGTGAGCACAGGAAAAACTGCTCAATGTCATTCATCACTAAGGAAATGCACATCAAAACCACAATGAGATACCACTTCACACTCTCTGGAATGGCTATAATTTAAACAAACAAACAAACTGAAAATAGCAAGTGTTGGCAGATATGGAGAAACTGGAACCCTCATACATTGGTAATGGGAATATAAAATGGTGAAGACACAAGGGAAAACAGCTTGGCAGTTTCTCAGAAAGTTAAACTTAGAACCACCATCAGGTCCAAAAATTCCACTCCTAGATATCCACTCATGAAAAGTGAAAACATAGGTCCACACATAAACTTTCACTCCAATGTTCACAGCAGCACTAGTCATAATAACAAAAAGTAGAAACAACCTGAATATCCATCAACTGATGAATGGATCAATAAACAGTGGTACCTCGTGTCATGGACTTGTGTTTGGCAATAAAAAGGAAATGAAATACTGATACATGGTACAACGTGGATGAACTTTGAAAATATTTTTCTAAGGGAAAGAACGCAGTCACAAAAGACCACATACTGTGTGATTCCATTTATATGAAATAACTGGAATGGGTAAATTTATAGAGCTAGAAAGGAAGGTTGGAAGGTTTGAGGGGGTGGGGTGTGAGTGCTACAGGTCACAGAGTTGATTTGGGAGTTGATAAGAATGTTCTAATATTGGTGGTGACTGTACAACTCTGTGAATATACTAAAATCCATTGAATTGTATACTTTATATGGGTGGATTATATGAAATGTAATTATATCTCAATAGAATTATTATCAAGCAATAACAACAACAGGCCAAACAAATAATATCTGCAGGCAGTGTGTGATCCTGATATAAACTATTCAGGAAATACATGTGAATGGATGAATAATCCATCTATGAATAAGGCTTCAGATCATAATAGTTGTTTGAAATCTTCAGCACCCTTGAGGCAGAGTTCATTGCTCTTCCTTTGGGCTCCCAGAATATCTTGGTCACACCCGAAGGTTGTACTCACCCAGTGATGCAGCTATTTGTCCATTTAAATATCGATGTCTGCCCACTGCTAAACTGTGTGCCTCTCAAGGGCAGGGAGTGAGTCTTAGTCATCATTATCCCCAGCACCTCTTACAGGGTAATAAATGATTTATTTGAATGAAGGAGCCAAGAAATAACGTTCAGGAAGTCTCAAAATAACCTGCATCCTAACTGGACCATCTGTAATGTGTTCTTTCTTAAAGGGGTATATTTCCAGTTAAAATAATCCTGAAGTAAAGCTAGTCAAAGCCCTCCTTACGCCAAGTTTGAGTTGGGTGTGTGTCATGTGAGAAGGGAGTGGAAAGTCCTTCCCCATTTAGTACAGCACCAATCCATGCAAACCTGGGGCAGGTGGACGCTGGGGAGGGGGACTCTGCCTCTGGAAAGGGAGCAAGTTTAGAGGGAATTCAGTGAGACAAGCCTCAAGGGAAGAGGCACAAGTGGTCCTGGCAAACACTGCCTTTCTTCTTCTTTTTTTAAAAAATTGAACTATGGTTGATTTACAATATTCTGTTAGTTTCAAGTATATAGCTTCAGATTCTTTTCCATTATTGGTTATTACATGATATCATTATATTGAACATAGTTACTTCCCTATGCTACACAGTAAATCCTTGTTTATCTACTTTATATAGAGTGATGTGTATCAATCATTTCCATACTCCCGGTTGATCCCCCCCAACCATTTCCCCTTTGGGAACCATTAGTTTGGTTTTTGTCTGAGAATCTATTAACACCTCCTTTTCTTAGATGGGCTTCCCTGATAACTCAGTTGGTAAAGAATCCGCCTGCAATTCAGGAGACCCTGGTTTGATTCCTGGGTCAGGAAGATCTGCTGGAGAAGGGATAGGCTACCCACTCCAGTATTCTTGGGCTTCCCTTATGGCTCAGCTGGTAAAGAATCTGCCTGCAATGTGGGAGACCTGGGTTCAATCCCTGGGTTAGGAAGACCCCCTGGAGAAAGGAAAGGCTACCCATTCCATTATTCTGACCTGGAGAATTCCATGGACTGTATAGACCATGGGTTCTCAAAGAGTCAGACATGACTGATTTCTTAGATGATCTTACAGCACCTTTGAAACTTCCCACCAAGAGCACAGGGCTGCTGACACCTTCTTGCTCTCCACCACTCTCTGTCCTCTTGTATTTGCTTTTCTTCAGAGTATTTACTGCTTACAACAATGTTTGTTGGTAGTCTGTCTCCCTCACTAGAAGATTAGTACCAGACAACAGGACTGCTCTACCCCCAACAACTAGAATACTATCTGGTATACAGTAGTCCCTCAAAGTAAACTTCAGTTGATTAAACTGAACAGGTCTTTAAAATCCAAACATCTACCCTGATGAAAACTCCTTCTGCTCCAGGTTCAAAAGCCTGAAAATCTGAATTTTATCACTCATTCCCACTGGGGTCTTTGCAACTAGGGAATTTCAACACTCTGAGTTGTTAATATTTACAAAGATGGAATCTTCTAAAGTAAGTTGTGTGTTCTGCTGGTCCTTCCAGAAGAAGGAAGGATTCTCCAGGGTTCTCTCTATCTCCAGGGTTCCTGCCCAAGGCAAAGCAGGGCTGTGAAGGGGGGTAACCCTATCACTCTGGCCCAGATCTCACAGATGCTCTTCCCCTGCTAAGTTGATGCCTTCACTAGCAGCAAATGGAGAGGCACCTATATTTTAAAATTCCATTCCAATCCCACTATGGCAAGCAGAACTGACAACATCTTAAATATAATCTCCTGGGGATTTTTAGAATTAATAAGGACATTTTTAAGATTATTCAGAAGAAGCATTTCTCTTTGACAATGGGCAACCTGGATCCTTCAGACAGAAAGTCTTGAGGGCCAGAAGCCCAGGTAAACAATAAAGATCTTGGTCTGATTGGCACTTTGTTGACACTCCAATATTTTAGGATATGAACTGCCTACAAGCATCAAAAGAAAACTTTCAATTCATCTGAAAAACAGTACTGTTTGTCTGTGGGCAAGGAAAGTATGACAACCATCTGTATACCACACCAGGCAACTGTGCAGTATCTCATACCGACAGTCCTACTCACATTGAAAATCCCTTACACATGGGCATTTTTTTCAACTGAGAGTGGTTTCATATCTGCCTACAGACCTGAGCACAGACACAGTCTCTGCTTGAGGTCATCCCTGAGGCAAAAACTGCTCTGAGAGCATTTGGAGGGCTCTTACCTCCCCCTAGGAATAACTGTACACTCATTTCTTGGGAGGCATGAATGGCTCTCTCTGCTGCTGTGCCCAGCCAGGTAAATCACATTCCATGTGATCATGGGCTTTTGTATGAACAGCGATTTACACTGTCTGTTTTCACAAGTGTTATCTCATTTGATCCTCACAGTGAAACTGTCACAGAACCTGAACAGGTATATAATACCCCTTTTACAGATGAGAAATTGATTCTTAGGGGTTCAGTGTTCTGCTCAAGGGTCACAGGGCTGGTTCACAGAGAACACAGGTCTTTTGCTGCTTAAAGTTATGCCATTCCACATCATCTCCCTGACCTGGAGAAGCTGAGTCTCAAAACTCTATATCTATAAAAGATGCAAGCTACTGCACAGTGATTTGGATCACTAATATAAGAAGTAGGATGCGCTTCATCCTACTGACGAGGCATCTGCTGATAGCAGCTCCCCCACAGTGCTCACATCAAATAAGAGAAGACTCCCTGTGATGCTTACTTCCCTGCAGTGACCCAGGCTCCTCCTGGGTAGAGTCCAGGGACATGTGTAAAATGAAAATGAATTCAGGGATCTGAAAACATCTGGACTGAAGATAAAGCACTGTATCTCTCCTCTAGTCACCTGCCCAAAATAGCCATTATATATATATAGAAAGAGAGAGAGAGAAAAGGCTGAGCACCAAAGAATTGACACTTTTGAACTATGGTGTTGGAGAAGACTCTTGAGAGTCCCTGGGACTGCAAGGAGATTAAACCAGTCAGTCCTAAAGGAAATCAACCCTGAATGTTCAATGGAAGGACTGATGCTGAAGCTGAAGCTCCAACACTTTGGCCACCTGATGCAAAGAACCAGCTCATTAGAAAAGACCCTGATGCCTGGAAGGATTGAAGACAAAAGAAGAAGGGGGTGGCAGAGGATGAGATGAGTAGATAGCTTTACCAACACAGTGGGTATAAGTTTAAGCAAACTCCAGGAGTTAGTGGAGGACAGAGGGGCCTGACGTGCTGCAGTCCATGGGGTTGCAAAGAGTCGGACACGACTTAGCGACCGAACAACAAGAATAATATATGTATAAACTTTTAAAATACTTTTCTCTTTTTAATATATAGGTATTATTATTCTTGCTGCTGCATGAGAGAAAGAGTGGGAAAGACAGGCATCTTCTGTAGGTGACATGTGTTTTTATATTCTATAGTAACTTACAGGAACTCAAGAGTGATTGCTGCAACCACCACCTACAACAGTCAGTTCCACACAGTTGATCACCCTTTGTGTTTGGAGGAACAAAAATCGCATCGTACAAAGGTGAAATCTCCATACAAAATATTCTTAATGTGCTCTTGACAGAAACTCCTTGGGGACCTCTTATCTTATATTCAATTTTAATACTGTCAAGATTCAAAAGCCGCAACCAATAGCTTCATGCTGAGTCCTTTGTGGGGAAGAGCAAATGCCCCATAACCCAGACTTCTAAGAAAGTTTTATCATTGTGTAAGTATAATCCTAGGAATTCAAGAATGCTATTTTCTGTTGTTCTTAAAGAAGGTCTCTCTTTTGAAGGACTGGTCCCCATTAATGAAAATAAGAATTGAAATACTGGCCAGTATTGAAATACTGGCCCAAAGATTATATTGCCTTTGAAATACCAATTGACTACTCTCTGCTGATGGATCCAGTGAAATCCCAAGTTGTGTCAAGGCATTAATATGTTTAGAAGAGAAGCAGCCTTAGCAGTGCTGCTTACAGGAAGAACAAACTGAGTAACTGACCCAACAGCCATTTAACCAGAGATCTGTGTTTAAAAAGGCAAGCTTCATCCTATTTCCTGGAAGGTCTTCATTTTCCCAGACACTATCATTCCCTTTTGCTTTTGTTTTATAGTTCCTTCCTTCCTTCCACTCTTTCCTTTGTTTATGTGAGAGCTGTTAGTGCATTTCCACGAATATTTCCAATGTTCACCTGCCCACCCCAGCGTAGGACAGCACTTCTCTTGCCCCTTTGAACCTGGCACAGCTCCTGATTTAGTGAATCTATGCAAGCAGACTATTGCTTAGGGAGTGATTTTTCTCAAATTTCCTCTCTTTCAATTAGGGAGGCACAGAGACAGGGCCTCCCTTAGCCCAGGTTCTGAGGGAGAACACTGAGTAAGAGACCCGAGCCACTTTGCTGCGGACACATGATATTAGTGACAAATAAACCTTTTTTTTTTTTTTTTTTTTTTGACTCACCTGCTGAGATGCTTGGATTGCTTATGACCATAGAATGACTTACTCTACCCTGACGTTTATGGTAACCATGAAAGGGAAAAAGGAACAGACCACAGAGTCTAGGAGAATGGGCTCTGGGAATCAGGCAGGCCAGGTCTGAAGCTCAGCTGTGCATGTACTAGCTGTGATACTGTGAGCAAATAACCTGCATCTAAGGCCTCAGTTTCCTCATCTATAAAATAGGGACGATAACTTACTGGTTACATAAGGCTATTATGAGGCTCAAACAAGGTGATGCAGGTGTGGTGCTGGGCATAGTGATGGAGCATGAGAAGGGCTCAGTAACAGGCAGTGGCTCTCCTGGGATGACAGTGTTCCTCACCCTCCTCTTCAGCTCCATTTGCCTCCTAGTTGGGGAAGGTGATGAATAAGCCTCAACTACTATGAAGGGACCTCAGTTAAGAGCACTCTTTATAGAGTGTGATAAACAGTAGGATGTAAGGTGCTATGGGAGTGTGTAGGAGGGGCTCCAGCCCAGCCTCAGGGAATCAGGGAAGATTTTTTAGAAGAGATGTTGGTGTGAGTCACGATGGGCAACTAAGGAGAGGATTGGGAAGGGATTTTCAGGCAACAGGTAGAGCACGTGCAAGAGGGAAAGGGCAAGATTAAGAGGTGCTCCAAAACCATTCAATATGACTAAAGTCCAGAGATACGGCTGGAGGTGTAGATAGCTGTAACTACAGTCTATTAGTTATCTACTTCACTGTCTGCCTGCGTAACTCAATACGCTCTTGATGGCTAGCAACTGGGTCCATTTACCTGGCATTCTTAGAGCCCCATACAATACATGGGATGCAGTAGGCTCTCGATAAATGGTCACAGAAAGTCAGATGATTATAATCAAGTTTCAAGCCACCTGATGCATGTGACAGACTTTATTTTCTTGGGCTCCAAAATCACTGCAGATGGTGACGTAGCCATGAAATTAAAAGATGCTTGCTCCTTGGAAGAATAGCTATGACAATCCCAGACAGTGTATTAAAAAGCAGAGACATTAGTTTGCCAACAACGGTTCATCTAGTCAAAGCTATGGTTTTTCCAGTAGTCCTGTATGGATGTGAGTGAAGTGATGTGAAGTCGCTCAGCTGTGTCCAACTCTTTGCAACCCCATGGACTGTAGCCTACCAGGCTCCTCCGTCCATGGGATTTTCCAGGCAAGAGTACTGGAGTGGGGTGCCATTTCCTTCTCAAGAGGATCTTCCCGAACCAGGGATCGAACCCAGGTCCCCCACATTGTAGGCAGATGCTTTACCATCTGAGCCTTCAGGGAATTATGGATGTGAGAGTTGAACTATAAAGAAAGCTGAATACCAAAGAATTGATGTTTTTAAACTGTGGTGTTGGAGAAGACTTTTGAGAGTGCCTTGAACTGCAAGGAGATCAAACCAGTCAATCCTAAAGGAAATCAGTCCAGAATATTCATTGGAAGGACTGATGCTGAAGCTGAAACTCCAATACTTTGGCCACCTGATGTAAAGAACCGACTCATTGGAAAAGACCCTGATGCTGGAAAAGATGGAAGGCAGGAGGAGAAGGGAATAACAGAGGATGAGATGGTTGGATGGCATCACCAACTTGATGGACATGAGTTTGAGCAAGCTCCGGGATACGGTCATGGACAGGGAAGCCTGGCATGCTGCAGTCCATGGGGTCGCAGAGCCGGACATGACTGAGGGACTGAACAACAACAACAAAAATTAAGTGTGATGTCAGTTTCTCCTCATGCTTCCATAAGTTTCCAAACAACACTTCCGACCAGCCCACTTCACAGACCCAAATAAATACAAGCTAAAAATATAGCCCAGGTCATGAATCATAAATGAGATGGAAAAGCAGTGACTCACAGAAGTTAATCTGCTTCCCAGGAGAGCGTTGCTGGATGTCCTTTGCTCTGAAAGGTGAGGCAAAATGCCAGCACCATCACTGTACAGATACAGCTAATATAATTACCATTGGGTGCCCATCTGGTATTCTAAGGCTCCCATTCAAGGTTGCCAAGGGACAGCAGCCCTGTGCCTCCCATACAGGGCAGCACAGGGATGGGCCCTGGCACAGAAGCTAACAGGGTACTCTGGGTTTATACTCAGCAAATGATGTAGGTCCCTGTCCACTGTATCAGTGGTGCAACATGTGCACAATCTTGTTGGCTATGGCCTTAATTTGGTTACTGTTATAGCCAAGGCAACATCTTTGCAGAATGGCTTAGTGGATGACCTATCAATATATTTGTATCCTTGTCTAATTAAGAACTTAATCTAATCTAATGATGGTATTATTAGATGGTCTCTCCTGCCAACCCATAATCCACTTAAATGCTACATCTTTGGGTTTTAATGTCCTTATTTCTCAGTTCTGAGTATGTCAGAAAATTAAAGTATAACCCTTACTCCCAAATCACACAAATATGACTCAGCTTGGAGTACTCAGGACACAGAGTTTTATTGTAAAATTAAACATTTATTGAAGGAACACTGTACACTCACAAATAAGAGCATCTGCAAGTACTACCACAAGGTAGACAAACTTTAGCAACCCTATCAAACTCTCTCTCTTATTCACTTTTGTCTACCCCCCAGTATCTGCACCCTTCCCCCTATTTGACACACCCATCAAATATCCTTAAACTTTCACCCATCTATCATATTGAATCCTGCCCTCAACACATAATCTGAAATCTTGGGTAGCAGTATACATAACTAAATTACTATTAAAAACTAGGTATCGTTTAATTAATTGTTACTGGAAAAGGCCAACGTTGTTGTCATTAGTTGCCATGTTTAGTCAAACGCGATGGCCATGGTAGGAACATCTGTATGACAGTGGTTCCCAGCTCTCTAAGACTGTACCCATGCACAGTGTGTGGTCATGTCTGAAGGCCATGGTGGCCAAAGAACCTCATTCACGCCACCCTTCCTCATAGTCGCAGCACTGAAGGCCTACATGAATGGTCAGTTGTTCAGTTATGCTGAAACCACAAATCACATTAGTCAGTCTCCCACTCGGTGATAAACTGCTGAATGATGCCGTACTAGTTTTTAGCATTCATGATTTCTCCGAAAAAGAAGCAGCCAACAATATGCCTTTGCAAAACTGCAGCCCAAATGTTAAACATCTCTCATTACACGTCTTTGTACATGAAACACTAGAGTGTTTCAGTGAGTTCTAACTCCTGATAATATGACTAAAAGAATACTGGCTTGAAAGGAATTTAGAGATTATCCATTTCAACCCCTCTCCTTTTCGTGGATTAAAAAGAATAAAGTGGTTTATCTGATGTCACTCAGAATTTAAACCACAGGCAGAAGAAAGTCACTAAAGACACAAAATGAAAGTCAGAAATGTACAAGGAGAGCCAGAAAAGTATGACACAGTGGACACTGAGGGCTCAGAGAGTCCCACAGAGGAAGAGATCATCAACTGAATTCAGGGCGACGAGAGGACCACCAGGCCAGAGGCTGGGACATATCCACTGGAATTTGGCAACTATTAGTTAAAGTAACTATTTATTAGTTAAACTATTAGTTTCTATTAGAAAAGTAGAAGTCAGAGAGTAGGACATTTAGCGTGTGATCAGGAGGTGAGGAAGTAAACCAGTGAGCAGAGTGCTTTTGTAGTTTATTTTTGTTTTGAGAACTTCATATTTTAACAAAAGAGGAAAGATAAGCTAAAGGAAGAGGTTACTTTAAGGATGGAACAGACTTGAGCATGCTTATGTTCATATGACAGAAAGGTTGACGGCAACAGGAGGAGAGAGAATAGCCAGCTCACAGCCCCCAGGAGACAGAAGTGGAAACCACTCAGGAAATACGTAAGGCCAGATTCAAAGAAATTCTTTAAATAATGAATCAAATTCTCCCAAGTACCCAAATTCAATAGCTTTCAAAGTTGGAAGAAACATTTTCCCTTTTAATATGTTTGGATAGTATTTGGAGATTCTTAAATATTCTTTTAAATAATCATGACCAAGTCTAAGTTTGTGTAAGTAGAAACGCTGTTAACAGTGGACAGTAGCATTATCCTACCACTTCAGCAACCACAGGGTTGTTTCAGAATAAACATTGTGATCAGATCAAGTCAATGTTTGAAAAAAATAAAACCCTAAGGGACTTCACTGGTGGTCCAGTGGCTAGGCTAAGACCCCGAGCTTGCAGGGCTGGAAAACTAGATCCCACATGCCACAACCAAGAGTTCACATGCTGCAACTGAAAAGATCCTGCATGCTGAAACTAAGACCCACCACAGCCAAGTAAATAATACCCTAGACTCATAAAACCTTTGCATTGGAAAAGACTATTTGTCCTCAACCCCTAATAAGTGACTTGAATGAGGTCCTGGAATGTCACAAAGCTCTAAAGAAGTATAGATATTTGGTAACCCGTTCACTCTATCAGACATTAAGTTCCCAATGAATTCCAAGACAGGTTTGTGAATCAGACTCAAACAACGCCTTTAGATTACTTAAAGTGACACTTTCAGAAAGAAACTCAGATAGACTCTCAGATTCAATTTGCTTATTCTACAGCTTGTATCTTAAAAAAAAAAAAAAAACCTCAGCATTTTTAGTTGAGGAGAAAGAAAACAGGAAGATCTGCATTTCCTTTGAAGTCCATTAGCATGAGATAGATCATTAGTACTATTGGTTGTTAAATTGAATAATGACTTTCTACAAGAATATATAGTCCATTGTAAGTACTCAAAAAGAGGGAACAGGAAGCAAGATTCTAGGGGCAGAGAGAAGTCAATCAATAATAGCTAATAACGGGAGTCTAGTTCAGGTTTGAGATTCTCATGGAAATCAAGAAGCTTTTTTCCTTCCCCGGCAGCTAACTATACTCTGAACCTCTAACCATGGCCCTGAACACCCTGACCGACAGCACTCGTGAGGACACAAATAGAAACCAAGGAGAGAGGGTGACACTACACAGATGGCCCTAGACCAACCATTCCCAAAACACCCAAAGAGGATCTCTGCTCATAGCATTGTTTTCTTTAACATCCTGCTGAAATCCTGCATCCTCCAGAAAGTCCTCTAATCCTCCCACTGAAGAAATGAGATAGACAGTTTAACCATTACCAAAAATCGTCCTTTTCAACAGTCTACACCTACACACTTTGAAGTGATCCAGGGACAGACAACTGTAAAGTTCTGCACAGCTCTGTGAGTAACACTATGTGATGACCGGCCTTTGTCTTGTCTGTCCTAAACCATGAGCTCCTAGGAGGCCAGGGCACAGACTCTGGATGGCCTGCTTATGTCTTTCCCCTCCTTTTCCTTTCCTTCTTTCTTCCATACTAGCAGAACCCTGAATATATCCAGCTTTAAAACTAGCATTTCCCAGCTTCCCTGAAGAGAGGAGGCCAATGAGATATAAGAGAATGTCATTGGGCAAAACTTCAGGAAAGCTACTTAAAACGGGCTAACTCAGACAGGGGGTGCACCATTTTTGTCCTTGCCCTTCCTTCTTCCTGCTGCCTAGAAAATGGACATGATAGAGGCTACTCAAGTGGCCATTCTGCAGTGAGTGAGTCTGAGGATGAGAGCCGTGTGTTAAAAGATGGGCAAACGCACAGATGGAAGGAGCCTAGGTTACTGATGATTGTAGGACTATGTAGCTCTTGTCTACCTACTAATGGACTTTTTTCACATGAGCAAAAAAGTAAATTTCTGTTCTGTTTAAACTCTAGTTATTTGAGCCTTTGTGATAACCTAATCCAAAGTGATACAGAGGCCTCTTAATCTGTGCTTTGCAAATGGCAGCCAAGGAGTCAGGGCTCCTCTGAGGGTCCCTTCCTACCAAATGAGAGCTCTGTGAAAAGGTTTAGGACTAGAATCGGTTCAGTAGTCCTTAAACAAATTTTCCTATATACCTGCAAAAGTAACATTTTAATTCCTATTACCAAAAGGCAGAGCCTTTATATATAAACACTTTAAATGGAAGTCTCATCCTTGACTACTGTAAATGTCCTAAACATGGCTGAGAATACAGAAGTAAATGCCCAGAGAGATGTTTTAAAATTAAGTTAACACTAAAGTTTATGTTTGTGTTTTTCTCTTAGGAAAGCACCTCAATCCTTTACTCAGAGCCTATTTACTCTCCTTTTTTTAATATGGAAATTTATTTATTCAAATTTTATTTAGCCAATATTAATTGAGCTCCTATTTCAAGACAGGCAATAAAAAGCTAAAATTGAGCATAACTCTATCAATTAGAAATGGTCATTATTAACATGTTGGTCATTTTATTCTTTGACAATGTATATACTGTATAAAAATATTTTTAATGCCATTTTAAAAATAACTTTCTATCCTAAGATTTTCAGTTAACATTATCTCATAAATTCAATTATATTATAATTTTATAATTACACCATAATTTCAGTTTAGCATTATATTATAACCTTTGTCTCAAATTATTTAAAAAAACTCCAAAATATGATTTTAATGACTTCACAGTAGCTATATTTTTCAGCTATTGCATCAATGGGGCTTCCCAAGTGGCTTGGTGGTAAAAGAATCCACATGCCAGTGTAGGAGATGAAGGAGACAGACGCTCAATCCCTGAGTCAGGAAGATCCCCTGAAGAGGAAGTGGCAACTCACTCCAGTATTCTTGTCTGAAAATTCCAAGGACAGAGGAGCCTAGCCAGCTGTAATCCATGGGGTCGCAAGAGTCAGACACGACTGAACACACACACAAAAACGTATTGCCTCAATAATGTTGTTGACAAGCCACTCTAAAACAATGTGGCTTATAACAAACGACATTTAAATCTTATAACTACAGATCTGTGGATAGGTTGGGGTGACTATCCTCCAAGCTATGAAATGACTGGATATAGCTGCAGGTTTTGAAATTAGATTTGAATCTGCTCCATGGCCCTCATATTCTCAGAGTCCCTTAACTCTTGATTTAGATACAGTTGTAAAAGGTGGACCTCTCAGGAGCTCAAACACCCACACTGAAGCTTTGGGTTCTCCTGGAAACAAGCTCAACATCAAAAGCAAAGAGTGACAGCTAACGAAGTAAAAGAATCTGAAAAATTATAAAAAGAAAAGGAAAAAAAGACATACAAATTTTAAAAGCTCAGCCATATGGGGACTTGGAGTTCAAGACAACCAACCCATCACATTCATTAACGTCTGAGGCCCTGGGTCCTAGCACACTTCTATTCAGTTGCTCAGTCATGTCCGACTCTTTGCGACCCTACGAACTGCAGCACGCCAGGCCTCCCTGTCCATCACCAACTCCCACAGTCCACCTAAACCCATGTCCATTGAGTCAGTGATGTCATCCAACCATCTCATCCTCTGTCGTCCCCTTCTCATCCTACCCTCAATCTTTCCTAGCATCAGGGCCTTTTCAAATGAGTCAGCTTTTCGCATGAGGTGGCCAAAGTATTGGAGTTACAGCTTCAACATCACTCCTTCCAATGAACACCCAGACTGATCTCCTTTAGGATGGACTGGTTGGATCTCCTTGCGGTCCAAGGAACTCTCAAGGGTCTTCTCCAACACCACAGTTCAAAAGCATCAATTCTTCTGCACTCAGTTTTCTTTATAGCCCAACACTCACATTCATACATGACCACTGGAAAAACCATTGCCTTGACTAGATGGACCTTTGTTGACAAAGTAATGTCTCTGCTTTTTAATATGCTATCTAGGTTGGTCATAACTTTCCTTCCAAGGAGTAAGCATCTTTTACTTTCATGGCTGCAATCACCATCTGCAGTGATTTTGGAGCCTAGAAAAATAAAGTCAGCCACTGTTTCCAGTTTCCCCATCTATTTGCCATGGAGTGATGGGACTGGATGCCATGATCTTAGTTTTCTGAATGTTGAGCTTTAAGCCAACTTTTTCACTCTCCACTTTCACTCTCATCAAGAGGCTTTTTAGTTCCTCTTCACTTTCTGCCATAAGGGTGGTGTCATCTGCATATCTGAGGTTATTGATATTTCTCCCGGCAATCTTGATTACAGCTTGTGTTTCTTCCAGTCCAGCGTTTCTCATGATGTACTCTGCATAGAAGTTAAATAAACAGGGTGACAATATACAGCCTTGACGTACTCCTTTTCCTATTTGGAACTAGTGTGTTGTTCCATGTCCAGTTCTAACTGCTGCTTCCTGACCTGCATACAGGTTTCTCAAGAGCCAGGTCAGGTGGTCTGGTATTTCCATCTCTTTCAAAATTTTCCATAGTTTATTGTGATCCACACAGGCTTTGGCATAGTCAATAAAACAGAAATAGATGTTTTTCTGGAACTCTTTTGCTTTTTCAATGATCCAGCGGATGATGGCAATTTGATATCTGGTTCCTCTGCCTTTTCTAAAATCAGCTTGAACATCTGGAAGTTCATGGTTCACATATTGCTGAAGCCTGGCTTGGAGAATTTTGAGCATTACTTTACTAGCATGTTTCTTCCAGTCCAGCGTTTCTCATGATGTACTCTGCATATAAGTTAAATAAACAGGGGTGACAATATACAGCCTTGACATACTCCTTTTCCTATTTGGAACCAGTCTGTTGTTCCATGTCCAGTTCTAACTGTTGCTTCCTGATCTGCATACAAATTTCTCAAGAGGCAGATCAGGTGGTCTGGTATTCCCATCTCTTTCAGAATTTTCCACAGTTTATTGTGATCCACATATCAGGGAGAAATATCAATAACCTCAGATATGCAGATGACACCACCCTGATGGCAGAAAGTGAAGAGGAACTAAAAAGCCTCTTGATGAAAGTGAAAGTGGAGAGTGAAAAAGTTGGCTTAAAGCTCAACATTCAGAAAACGAAGATCATGGCATCTGGTCCCATCACTTCATGGCAAATAGATGGGGAAACAGTGGAAATAGTGTCAGACTTTATTTTTCTGGGCTCCAAAATCACTGCAGATGGTGACTGCAGCCATGAAATTAAAAGACACTTACTCCTTGGAAGGAAAGTTATGACCAACCTAGATAGCATATTCAAAAGCAGAGACATTACTTTGCCAACAAAGGTTCGTCTAGTCAAGGCTATGGTTTTTCCTGTAGTCATGTATGGATGTGAGAGTTGGACTGTGAAGAAAGCTGAATGCCAAAAAAATGATGCTTTTGAACTGTGGTGTTGGAGAAGACTCTTGAGAGTCCCTTGGACTGCAAGGAGATCCAACCAGTTCATTCTGAAGGAGATCAGCCCTGGGATTTCTTTGGAAGGAATGACGCTAAAGTTGAAACTCCAGTACTTTGGCCACCTCACGCGAAGAGTTGACTCACTGGAAAAGACTCTGATGCTGGGAGGGATTGGGGGCAAGAGGAGAAGGGGACGACAGAGGATGAGATGGCTGGATGGCATCACTGACTCGATGGACGTGAGTCTCAGTGAACTCCAGGAGTTGTTGATGGACAGGGAGGCCTGGCGTGCTGTGATTCATGGTGTCACAAAGAGTCAGACACGACTGAGTGACTGATCTGATCTGATCTGATCTTACTAGCATGTGAGATGAGTGCAATTGTGTGATAGTTTGAGCATTCTTTGGCACTGCCTTACTTTAGGATTGGAATGAAAACTGACCTTTTCCAGTCCTATGGCCACTGCTGAGTTTTCCAAATTTGCTGGCATATTGAGTGCAGCACTTTCACAGCATCATCTTTCAGGATTTGAAATAGCTCACCTGGAATTCCATCACCTCCATTAGCTTTGTTCGTAGTGATGCTTCCTAAGGCCCACTTGACTTCACATTCCAGGATCTCTGGCTCTAGGTGAGTGATTATCTTGGTCGTGAAGACCTTTTTTGTATAGTTCTGTGTATTCTTGCCACCTCTTCTTAATATCTTTTGCTTCTGTTAGAACCCTACCATTTCTGTCCTTTATTGAGCCCATCTTTGCATTAAATGTTCCCTTGGTGTCTCTAGTTTTCTTGAAGAGATCTCTAGTCTTTCCCATTCTATTCTTTTCCACTATTTCTTTGCACTGATTGCTAAGGAAGGCTTTCTTATTTCTCCTTGCTATTCGTTGGAACTCTGCATTCAGATGCTTATATCTTTCCTTTTCTCCTTTGCTTTTTGCTTCTCTTCTTTTCACAGCTATTTGTAAGGCCCCCTCAGGCAGTCATTTTGCTTTTTTGCATTTCTTTTTCTTGAGGATGGTCTTGATTTCTGTCTCCTGTACAATGTCACAAACTTCCATCCATAGTTCATCAGGCACTCTATCTATTAGATCTAGTCCCTTAAATTTATTTCTCATTTCCACTGTATAGTTATAAGGGATTTGATTTAGGTCATACCTGAATGGTCTAGTGGTTTTCCCTACTTTCTTCAATTTCAGTCTGAATTTGGCAATAAGGAGTTCATGATCTGAGCCACAGTCAGCTCCTGGTCTTGTTTTTGGTGACTGTATAGAGCTTCTCCATCTTTGGTTGCAAAGAATACAATCAATCTGATATCGATGTTGATCATCCGGTGATGTCCATGTGTAGAGTCTTCTCTTGTGTTGTTGGAAGAAGGTATTTGCTATGACCAGTGTGTTTTCTTGGCAGAACTCTATTAGCCTTTGCCCTGCTTCATTCTGTACTCCAAGGCCAAACTTGCGTGTTACTCCAGGTGTTTCTTGACTTCCTACTTTTGCATTCCAGTCCCCTATAATGGAAAGGACATCTTTTTTGGGTGTTAGTTCTAGAAGATCTTGTTGTTCTTCATAGAACTGTTCAACTTCAGCTTCTTCAGCATTACTCATCAGGGCATAGACTTGGATTACTGTGATATTGAATGGTTTGCCTTGAAAATGAACAGAGATCATTCTGTCGTTTTTGAGACTGCATCCAAGTACTGGATTTCGGACTCTTTTGATAACTATTATGGCTACTCCACTTCTTCAAAGGTAGTAGTAGTACTCCTCACAGTAATAGATATAATGGTCATCTGAGTTAAATTCACCCATTCCAGTCCATCTTAGTTCGCTGATTCCTAGAATGTCAACGTTCACTTTTGTCATCTCCTGTTTTGACCACTTCCAATTTGCCTTGATTCATGGACCCAACATTCCAGGTTCTTATACAATATTGCTCTTTATAGCACCGAACCTTGCTTCTATCACCAGTCCCATCCACAGCTGGGTGTTGTTTTTGCTTTGCCTCCATCCCTTCATTCTTTCTGGAGTTATTTCTCCACTGATCTCCAGTAGCATATTGGGCACCTACCGACCTGGGGAGTTCATCTTTCAGTGTCCTATCTTTTTGCCTTTTCATACTATTCATGGGGTTCTCAAGGCAAGAATACTGAAGTGGTTTGCCATTCCCTTCTCCAGTGGACCACGTTCTGCCAGACCTCTCCACTATGACCCATCCATCTTGGGTGGTCCCACATGGCATGGCTTAGTTTCATTGAGTTAAACAAGGCTGTGGTCCATGTGATCAGATTGGCTAGTTGTCTGTGATTGAGGTTGCAGTCTGTCTGCCCTCTGATGCCCTCCCTCAGCGCCTACCATCTTACTTGGGTTTCTCTTACCTTGGACGTGGGGTATCTCTTCACAGCTGCTCCAGCAAAGCACAGCCGCTGCTCCTTACCTCGGACATGGGGTAGCTCCTCTCGGCCCTATGTCCAAGGTCAGGGGTGGCGGCCGAGAGGAGCTAACCCACATCCAAGGGTCCCAGCACAGCACCACGATTATTAGAATGAGAGCTCTGTTTCCACCAGAAGGAAAGTTAGGTTACATTCTAATCTGTATCCACTCACAGATACAGACCCAAGAAAGCTGAAGACACATACACATAAAACCTTATACATGAACGCTTGCTGCAGCATTAGTGACAAAAACCAAAAAGTGGAAATAGCCCAAATATCTATCAACTAATGAACAGTCAACAAAATGTAGTTTATCCATACAATGGAATGTTACTCAACCAAAAATAGGAATGAAGTACTGATACAAGCTGCAACATGGATAAATCTTGAAGATATTATGCTAGGTGAAAGAAGCCAGACACAAAGGGCCATGTATTGCATGGTGCCATTTATATGAAATTTCCAGAACAGGCAAATACAGAAGACAGGAAGTAGACTAGCAGCTGCTAGGGGCTGGAGAGTGTGATGGAAACGGGTGCTAATGGGTGCGTGGCTTCTTTCTAGAGTGATAAAAATGTTCTAAAACCAGACAATGGTTATGATTGCATAGTTCTGAGAATATATTAATATGAAAAACCATGGAATTATATACTTAAAAAGTGAATTTCATGACATGTGAATTATATCTCAATAAAACTGTTATTAAAAAATCAAACATAGATCTAGAGGGGAAAAGTCTGGCATTCCCTTCTCAAAAAAATTTTTTCCATCAGCCATCAAGCATCTCGGAAGAGAAAGAAGCATATAATCTTCATTAGAAGTTTCTATATAAAATATTTCAAGTTCTAAAAGACCAACTTCTAAAGGGAGAAGCTTCAGTAATCTGAGAAGTTCAGTGATTTCCTGGTGATATCAACTAAATGAGCCTGACTTATCAGGATTCCTACCAACAGTGTTGACAGCATCATGGGGCCCTCATTCAGAAGAAACAGCCTCCCTCTTCGCTCACAGCTCACTTAAACAGTCAGGTGATGACTCACAGAGTTTCTGCCCTTTCATTTTTCAGCGTTGCTCAGTGTGTGTAGGAAGCATTAGCTTACTAGCAGGTGAGCCACCTTAAAACCTTTCTGGAAGTCAGCAGGGTATAAATCATAAATAAATATATTAACCGTGAGTATGCAAGTTACGCTTCCTGGAGGCCTCCAAGATCAATACTCACTCCCTGCCAGGACCCAGGGGCCTCCCACAGTCACTGCCCACATCCCACCTCATCCTTCTGCTTCCTCCTCCTCCCCACTTCCTTTCCTTCTCTTGCTCCTTCCCTTCATAGCTGACAGCCTAGTTAGAAAAACCAATTCCTTTATTTTCTGTAGAGAGATTTGGAAATTCACCACAGCCCTCAATCCAGAATCTCTTGTATTTGCATCACGCTGGGGTTTGCTGCAGGGCTGCATCCACACTCCTCTTTTTTTGCCCTCTGTGCAGTACATTCTGAATGTTCCCTCCACGGAGCATTCCTATCACTGGGCCAGGCATGGTGATGCAGTATTTGAAGTCTTAGTCTTTATTTTCTCAGAATTTTGTAACCTATGAGTGTTTGTTGTAAAACAGAAAGAATGTAAGATCTGGAACTTCCCTGATGGTCCAATGGCTAAGACTCCAAGCTGCCAGTGCAGGGAGCCCAGGTTTGATCCCTGGTCAGGGAACTAGATCGCATATCCTGAGACTAAGAGTTCACAAGCTACAACTAAAGATTCTCAACTGAGTTTGCATGCTGCAACTAAAGATCAAAGATCCTGCATGCCACAACTAAGCCCCAGCATATCCAAATAAATACATAAATAAATAAATAAGAGCTAAGATCCCGCTCTCCCATGCTTAAAATCAAACTGCAATTTAGGGGGGAAAAAGAACGTTAAGGTCTGGTGCTGAAGAAGGATTTCTTTGTTTTGGAGTGAACAGCTTAGAGCTACTCCAGATGGGTTAACATATTTTTTTAACTCATCTCTATCTGAAGGGATTAAGAAGAGATACTTGATATAACTCAGACAGGTTCTAAGAGTCCAGCATTATGCAGCCAGGTATGTGTGAGCTCCCATCCACAGTGTGTGGTGATTGGGAGTCAGCGGTGGGGGTGGATGTACTACCTTGAAAAGTTTTAGGCATTTATTTCAAACTTCTAGTACTTCCAAGATATTTTGTGTTCAAATCAAAAAGTTTTCCAAGTATCTCTTCATTTAGCTTGAATATCATCTTTCCAATTTTAGTATATGTGCTGCCGGAGAGAGCACCTGAATAGCATCTCTAACACCCTTTCAGAAAACCAAAAGAAAGCCAACATAAAAATACTCCAGCCTTTGGTCCAGGGTTTTCCTCCATCCCACCCCACAGGTTCCATTCCTGGCTGAAATACCAGGCCTTGCAATGCTCCCCAGCAAAGTCATTCTGGTCAGTGGGTAGGAGTGAGAGGATCCTGCCTGCCCAGGATATCACCCCTGAGTCCGCACCTTCTCTCATCCATTCAAAGGTAATCACATATGATCAGTTTTGACTTCTAGAAGCTAAGGCAAAGCTGAATGATGAAACAGAAACCAAGAGCCTAAAATGATGTCATCCTTTCTAGCCCTAAATAAGCTAATCTATATACTAACAATGAAACAATTGCCAGCCAAAAATGCACACCAGAATTTATGTAATCCCAGTGTTTTTCTCTAATAGAAATATTCAGAGAAAACCCCCAGGTTTTGCCTTCCAAAACAACATACATGCTGACATCAACAGATATGCCCCCATACACCGTGAGTTGTTGCAAAGTGACTAGTATTAGTTAAGCTTCTCTCACTTCCTTTGGGGAAATGGTCTGTCTTGATGATCTCAGCATCCCCAGTTACAGACTACATGGAGGTACATGTCCCTAGACTGAAGACCAGGATCCCCTGGGGCTGAGAGAACCCGACTTGGGGAAGCAACTGAGCAGGTGAGGACAGAAGCTGAGGTACAAAGGACAGCAAGCTGAAGCAGTACAGGACAGTGAGGTCTCCCCTCAGGGCCAAGAAAGTCAGGGAACTGTCTCTCCACAGAGGAAAAACCACAAGTGTGACCCTCCTTTGGTACACTGCACTACCACTGAGGATCAGCATGCTCTGACACAGTAGGGTGCCCCTATCTAATCTACCAGTTAGAGCTCCCCCCACAAAAAAAGCATGATACAGACAGGGTGCCTAATATAATCTTCATCTGTGTTAACAACTATGTCTGTATGTGTGTGTATATTTTTTATATGGGCTTCCCTGGTGGCTCAGAAGGTAAAGAATCCACCTGCAATGCGGGAGATCTGGGTTCAATCCCTGGGTCGGGAAGATCCCCTGGAGGAGGGCATGGCAACCCACTCCAGTATTCTTGTCTGGAGAATCCCCATGGACAGAGGAGCCTGGTGGGCTACAGTCCATGGGGTCACAAAGAGGAAGACACAGCTGAAGCAACTTAGCATGCATGCCTGCACACACAGACACACAGACACAGACACACACATATATGCAATGCTCAGGAAAAAAGTCAGAACACAAAACAAATTTAATAGTGGCAAAGTACCCTACAGAAGGACTGTTTACCTTTTACCTTCTGCATTGTTGGAATTTTTCCCAAAATGAGCACGTATTACCTTTGACGTTTCAGAAAACACAATAAAGAAAAGTTAAACAAAGAACTCAGAAAGTTAGTCCTCATAGCTCTTCTTCCCTTATTCTAGTCCTGATTTTTCCATTTTTAAACAGTACAAATGAGAGAACAACCTCATTTATCAGGATCCAGGAGGGCTTTGTATTCCTAGGAGCACCGAGCAGATAAGAGCTAAAATATATCCATTTTGTTGAGTATGGTAAAGAGATATGTAAAGTCAAATTGGTTTTTGGTAGAGTAGAGCATATTTCTAATATTTAATGTTATTGCACCTGAGAGATGTATTTTTTCCAAGTGACAAACAAAAGCTACCAAGAATAAATTACAACTGCTTGGGTTTCCCTGGTGGTCCTGTGATTAAGAAACTGCCTGCTAATTCAGGGGACACAGGTTCAGTCCCTGGTGTAGGAAGATCCCACATAGCACAGGGCAACTATGCTCCAACTACTGAGCTTACACTTCAGAGCCTGTGAGTCACAACTGCTGAGCCCGCACGCTGCAGCTACTGAAGCCTGGGCATCCTAGAGCCTATGCCTGGCAGCAAGAGAAGCCACCAAAACGAGAACCCCCCACACTGTAACGAAAAGCGGCCCCTACTCACCGCAACTACAGAAAGCCCGTGCTCAGCAATAAAGACCCAGAACAGCCAAAAATAAATACACTTGAAGAAAATTATATCTGTTCTTGTAACAAAGTTATTCTACTTGCTTAATTTTACAAAATGTCATGGAGATGCAAAGGGCACCCTATAAAATACAGGTTGTTATCAAGAGAAAAAAGGGTGGTCCTTCTTAGTTTCAAGCTGGTAAATAAATACAATAGTGGAGGAAACTCAAATCCTGCATGTGTTTTGGTTTTCTTCATAAAGAGAAAGGCTTAGGGCCATAGATGAATTTCTAAATTTAAACTTCCTTCCCCAGAGAGACCCTTATAGTTGCTGATTCAGTTTCATCTCCTGAAAACAGGGTCTTGAATAGGATTCTTCATGGACAGTCAGGATATCTGCTGTATTCCTAGTTGTGGTTTTTATTTCCTAGTTTGTCCTCAGACACTGTCTCTCTCTGTGTATCACTTTCCCTGAACAGAAACCTTACGTTTGGAGAGTCAGTACAACAGTATTCATTAAATGCTGTCTGCTCTTCAAGGCCAAGATAATGTTTTCAAGTTTAGTAGGAAAAAAAGTAGAATGGAAAACATGCTCATTGATTACAGCTATGCAACAAAGCATTTCCATGTGACAACAAAAAATTAGGGATCTTGAGACATATCAACAAACCAAGTTGCTGCACTGTTAACACACAATACTACAATAAAACTCTGCTAACTGGCTACCACTGCGCCAACTTGCTGCTGCCAGCAGGTTACTGGAATGTCTGCATCTCCTGCCACCATTTCAACTGTGGACTCACCAAGAATCCCACTGTATTTGTACCATACTTGCAGATGGCAGCTGTCATTGCTATTGAAATCACATCATCCAAGTATATTAGATAGAATCACAGACTAGATGGACATGAATCTGAGCAAACTCTGGGAGACAGCAGAGGACAGAGGAGCCTGGCACACTGTAGTCCATGAGGTCACAAAGAATAGGACATGACTCAGCAACTGAAAAACAACAGCAACAAGTAGACATTGAACAAAATAAAATATGAGTGTGGATTCTTTTTAAAAGATTATAATTTCTCTAAGAATTACATCAAAACTTTGGAAAGACTTTACAAAGGTAAGTTGCTTTTTTAAAATCACGTTAAATTAAATATGTGGATAAGTCAACTCTAAAGGATATTTTAAAAAATGAAACTGATTCTGTACTCAGACTGCTTTGAACACGTGTTTGAGAACTCATCGCACTCTAAAGAAATTGAAAGAAGGAATGTAGACGATAAACTACGAGTCGAATTTATGCAAGAATGGTGAAAGGGGATATTAAGCACTCTATGTATAAAACAGAGAAAAGGCCTTGATTCAACAACACAAAAGCATATTTATATAATTTTAACTTAAGGGTCAAAAGTATTCAGTATATGAAATATTTCATCAGAAAAGAGGCCTTTTACTACACATTAAAAAACACTTTACCACCCTCTAAAATTACCTAAAATCTCTCTGCTTTACTCAGACAATTGTCAGATAAGAACACTCAATTGTTTAGCTTGACTAAGCAGCCAGATTCTCCTCCCAGCTCTGCCTGCCGGTAGGACACCCCCAACTTGTCTAGATGACTCTCCATGACTTCAAGCTCCATAAGTCAGCAATGAAACCTCTTACCTTCCAACTCTGCTTCTCCTTCTGTGATCCCCATGTCTTTTACTGGCATGTCCTCCCATCTCACCCTAAGTCTTTACCTTAACATTTTAGAGGTAAAAGGTTGGCTTGAAATCTGCCCTCCCTCTCTGCCCCTTCATCAAATGTTTCTTCCACAATGTCTCTACCAGCGTTTCTTTACTTCATTCCCTCTACCAAGACCCTCATATAGACACTTCTCACCTTGATTAGCTCTGCAATAACCTTTGAAAGGCCTTCCCCACCTGCAGTCACTCCCTTCTCTAGCACAAATGAATCCTCATGCCTCCTTAAACATCTAAACTCCTTAGCCTGATATTTAAGGCCTGCTGTATATAATCTGGCTCAAATTTTACTACCCACTGATTTTTTTTTTTTTCCAAAGCAGTCTCTACTCTGCTGCTGCTGCTGCTAAGTCGCTTCAGTCATGTCCGACTCTGTGCGACCCCATAGACGGCAGCCCACCAGGCTCCCCCATCCCTGGGATTCTCCAGGCAAGAACAGTGGAGTGGGTTGCCATTTCCTTCTCCAATGCATGAAAGTGAAAAGTGAAAGTGAAGTCGCTTAGTTGTGTCCGACTCTGAGCGACCCCATAGACTGCAGCCTACCAGGCTCTTCCATCCATGGAATTTTCCAGGTCTCTAGCCAAACTGAAATCAGCGCTCTCCCTTGTACATAACCTATATTTCCTCATCTATGTCCCCTCCATCTGGAATATCCTTTTAAAAAAATAATCCCCATGGTTAGATTTCTATCCAACCTTAGGGGACCATCTTAAATGCCATCTCCCCTGGGAGCCTTCTCTGACTACCCAAATAGAAGTTGTCTGCTTCTAAGAGTCCAGTACCCTGAAGTATCTATTTTCTATAGGTATATATCTTATATTATGATGATTCATCTCCTAATTTCAATTGAAAGCTACCGTTGTAGAGTTTCACAAAGCTTGTTTCATGAAATAGTTCCATAAGAAGCTGATCATTAAGTTTGAAAATGCTGCCTAGTAGAGCATCCTTCTTAGAAATTGCAGTGGAGGTGGAGAAAAATGGAGGCACACAAGAAACATCCTAAAGGTGGAATTGACTGGACTTGATAACTGAAGGCTGGGTGGAGTATGACAGAGTGTGTGGTCTTGACTTAGAAAGTGGGAGATGCTACTTCCTGAGAAGGCAAGGGGAGAGAATGGAGGTTTGGAGCATCCAACTCTATGCTTGGTTTGCAGCAGTTGAATGTGAATATCTTAGTGGAGATGGGGAATAAGAAGATAAAAGGCCAAACCATGGCTCTTTCTCAGTTCTCATCTTCCTTGAATCTTCTATGGGTTTGATACTCCTTTATCCAACCTCTCCCTCCTTGAAACTCCCTCCCCTCTCTTCCCTAGAGTACCCTGTCATCTCTCTATCCTGCTCATCAAGGCCTGTTCTTCCTCCCCCTCCACAGAGGACTTCAATGTGGCATGCATCTCTCTGTTCTACACTTCCCTTTTGGTAGCCTCGTCTGTTCCCTGGGCTTTGATGCCAACAACAGACCCTCTCCTCAGACCTAACTATCCCATTTTCTTCTGGAGATTTCCACCTGGATGCTTTGAGGTCATCTTGAAGGCAGCACGTGCTTAAAGGAATTCACCCCTGATGGCTTAATCCTGTCCTCATTGAGTGGGTCTCACATCTTTCCTTGTCTCTATTGCCACTGCCTTTCTTCCCAACCCACTTCTCACCTGGGCTCCTGTTCTCCAGCCTCCCTTCCTCTGGGTCCTCTTTGAACACTGCAGCCCATGTAATCTTTCTAAAACACACCTCCAAGTTTGCGATTCCCCCATTCAAAAATTATTCAACAATTTTCTGTTGGAAAACCCAACTTCTCAGATACTATACAACTTTGTTTTAGCACCAGCCCATGCTCTGATGTCCAGCACATACCTAACACATCATCCAACCAAGTCCAACTGTACTCTCTGTCAAAATATATCCTCCACTTTCCCACCTCCATGCCTCACCCTGTCATGCTTTTTGCCTAGAATGTTCTTCCTCCATCTCTGCCTATGGAAACTCCATTTTCAAGACTCAGAAACCCTGTTTTCCACAATCGTCTCAAATGGAAGGAGTCCCCTCTCCTCCCTGAATTCCCACACGGTTTGCTTGTGTCACTTTGGTGTCATCTATTAGGCACTGCCATATATTACAGGAATTTGTGTGGACACCTTTGTTCTCCTCTCCCTTCTGTAACCACCTCATGCAAGATTACATCTTATTCACAGAAGGTAGTGAAAAGAGCCCTGGCCTGGGAGTAGGGAAACCTGAATTATAGTCCCTGCTCAGCAGCTCATGAGCTCTGTGACCTTGGATCACTTAACTCACTATGAAACGGTACTTTGTAGCCAATGTATCAGTCTGAGCCCTGTGTCCAGGGTTAAAGGAGTCATGCTGAGAAGAGAGGACATGGAGGGATAATGCCTTTCAAGGTCCCAGAGTTGGCACTATGTAAAAAAAAAAAAAAAAAGGTTTGAATTATACATTTCACCATTCCCCAAAGAATGATTCACATAAATTATTCTCTTATGACACTGAGGGGAAAAATCTAATTTCTGGGGTTATACTTATAGGGCACATGCGCTCTGCTCAAGCTGCTTGCTTTCCAGCAGTTCTTTCCCTCTAACAAAAGGAAGTTTCCAACCCAAGACAGGCTCTGTTCTTAAAATCTACGTGTAAGTTATCTTTAAATTCTGAAGGCATTTCCCTATAGAAGTGAAGGTAGAAAACCTTGGTAGGATACCAAGTCAGTCTACAAATGCCACTGAGCCCAGAAAGCACCTGAGTAACGATCAACTCCTTTGCCAGTGTGGACATATCTGATGTACAACTGAGTCATAACAACACAGGGTCCTTACTCTCATTCCCACCATCTGAGATCCTGATATGGAAGCCACAGCAGTACTGTTTGGGTGGAGGTGAAAGTAAACTATAATTTTAGAGAATCTGTGGATTTAAGAGAGACTAAAAGAGGGACTTTCATGGTGGTCCAGTGGTTAAGACTGTGCTCCCAATGAAGGGGGGCCTGGATTCTATCCCTGATAAGGGAACTAGATTCCTACATGTTGCAATGAAGATCAAAGACCATGCATACTGCAATTAAGGCCCAGCACAGCCACATAAATAAATAGAAAATTTTTTTACAAAGAGAGAGAGGATAAAGGAGAAGGCCTGAGAAAGTTAAAAGTTCCTTGGGTTAGATTTTTAGGAGTCAAATGCTGAATCAGATGTTGATTCTTTTCTTATTCACAATTACCTCCAAATGCACAGCCCAGGTTTATGCACTTCATCCCTGTGACTCAGGATTTCTCAGCCTCAGTATTATTGACACATTGGGCCTGAATATTCTGTATTGTGGGGGCTGTCCTGAGCATTGTAGGGTGTTTAGCCACATCCTTGGCCTCTAGTCTCTGAAGGCCAGTACTTCCCCTCCCCTTCCCCTGTTATGACAACCAAACATGTCTCCAGGCATTGCCAAATGTCCCCTTAGTAGCAAAATCATCCCTGACTGAGAACCACTGCACCAGCTGGACTCAGCAGAGGTTCCCAAATTTTCTGTGCATCAGAATATCATAGTGGGTGTGTGTGTGTTGGTGTTCTGTGCCTCGGTCGTGTCCGACTCTTTTTGACCTCACGAACCATAGCCCACCAGACTTCTCTGTCCATCAGATTTCCCAGGCAGGAATACAAGAGTGGGTTGCCATTTCCTTCTCCAATCATAGAGGGGTGGGGGGGTTGTTTAAAATGCAGATTTCTAGGGCCCAGCCTTAGAGATTCTGAAGCAGCAAATTCAGGATGGCCAGAGGGGCAGGAGATGGGGGGAGCAGGGGTTGGGGGTAAGGTCAAAGTTTTCACTTTTAACTAGTATTTTTAACTGATATAGTTGATGCTTGGCAAACTTTGAGAAATACTACAATGAAGATTCGATGAAGTAATAAATATTTTTCCAAAGGCAAATGCTTTTCCCTCTGCTGTACTGAGGGAAGAGGAATGCTGACTAGTAAAGAAATAGTAGGCAACTTCAGAGAAGAGGCCAAGCCTGCCCTGGTGAGCACCATAGGGAAAGGCTTAGGGAAGAAAGTTCTACAGGGTGGCACTGCTGGACGGGAAAGGATGCCAAAGGGAATGGCAAAAACGCCAAAATCGAAGCTAGTCTCTCTCTTTTTTTTTTTTTTGCCCAAAGACACTCCTAGAACTTTGAAAGTTCATTCTTCTCTCCCGACCTGAGACTTACCATGTGACAAGCTCTGTGCTAATCTTTATACATAAATTTTTTTTCACTTAATCCTCTCCTCACCCATATGAGAAAGCTTTATCAACCTTCGACATTATTTCTCTGGGAAAATTCATCATCCCAAAGAACTGATAACACAAACCAACTTTGCCTGACACATTTTCACAAAATAGGAATGGCCTGCACTAGTCCTGGAGCCCCACTACTCCTGAAAACTCTGCAACTCTGTGAGGATGGGAAGAGACCCTCTGAGTGGAGAAGGCCGCATCCCGGTTTCCTGGGTCTCACCCATTCCCAATACTCCGTCCCACTGCCTAAAAGAAAGAAGCCCCACTATGGTCTCCAGGAAGAGGACATTCTCAGCTTCTCTCCCAGGTATTCCAAAGTGGAAAAAAAAGACAATGTCACAGGTAGTTATGCAACCTCAGCCACCTTGCGGGGGACTTGGACAGACAGGTGATGGAAGTGAGTGCAACTGAGTGGGACTGTGGCTCAGTGCCCACCTCTGGTCATCTGTTAACATGTGGGATGGCTAGCCTAGTGCTGTCAGCTCTTCTAAGAAGCCAGAAAAATCCAGAGTTTTATATGAACGTTCTTGGTTTTTAAAATCTTGGTACTGATCAAAAGAAAATTTTTTTTCTAATTTGACCAGACAAAATATGTAACTAAACTGTTGATTTATGACCGCTGTGTTCCAGATTCTTTTCTGGGTAGGCACTGCCTGTACTCTGCATTCTTTTCCCTCCCTCCCTCCCTCTCTCAATCGCATGAACCTCCCACATGTCACATGATTGCCAATCCCTCCCAAGAACTGCCTTCGGCCTCGTTTGCCTTCAGAATCCTTGGCTGCCAGTGTCTGCCCTGCCAAATGGGAACAGCTCCTTCAACTTCACTCCATCTTTCCCCAGTCTTAAATGTCTGCCCTCTTCTTCCTGCCCTTGACCTTGGTCCTTCCTCAATCGTCACCTCTTTGGTTCTGGCTGCTTCTGGAATTCCCATGAACTTGCTTCAACCATCAGTCATCCCTTTTCTTCAAGGGCATAAATGGGAAGGCAATGGGTGGTTGAAACTGGTGGGCCTCTAAGCATCACAGATCCCAATTTGCATCTTGGCCAGGCTCTAGGGAAACACAAGGTCTCTGGAGGGGCAGCTAGAGAGGCTGGATTCTCAGAAGGGGCTCCCAGAGAGGATAAACATCCTAATGGGCAAAAGAAGGTCAAATGCTGGGGTGTTCTTGCCTTTAGGGAACCATCCACAAACAATGAACTGAAGGTCAGAGGCCTCTCTCCTATTTAGGGGCACCAATTAATCCCCTCGATTCATTATGTGATCCTGAGACTGGGGGACAAACAATGACCAAAATGGAAAATATTGTCAAACAAATAAGAGAGGGCTTAGTGCTGGATTTCATGATTTTAAATATTTACAGTTTAAATATATATATATATATATATATACACACACACACACATATTTTGGAGAAGGCAATGGCACCCCACTCCAGTACTCTTGCCTGGAAAATCCCATGGACAGAGGAGCCTGGTAGGCTGCAGTCCATGGGGTCGCTCAGAGTCGGACACGACTGAGGGACTTCACTTTCACTTTTCACTTTCATGCATTGGAGAAGGAAATGGCAACCCACTCCAGTGTTCTTGCCTGGAGAATCCCAGGGACAGGGGAGCTGTGGGCTGCCGTCTCAGGGGTCACACAGAGTCGGACACAACTGAAGCGACTTAGCAACAGCAACAACACATATTTTAATGACATCTCTTGTACATCTGCAGCCATGAAATTAAAAGACGCTTGCTCCTTGGAAGGGAAGTTATGACCAACCTAGACAGCATATTAAAAAGCAGAGACATTATTTTGCCAACAATGGTCCATCTAGTCAAAGCTATGGTTTTTCCAGTAGTCATGTATGGATGTGAGAGTTGGACTATAAAGAAAGCTGAGCTCCAAAGAATTGATGCTTTTGAACTGTGCTGTTGGAGAAGACTCTTGAGAGTCCCCTGGACTGCAAGAAGATCCAACTAGTCCATCCTAAAGGAGATCAGTCCTGAATATTCATTGGAAAGGCTGTTGCTGAAGCTGAAACTCCAATACTTTGGCGACCTGGTGCAAAGAACTGACTCATTGGAAAAGACCCTGATGCTAGGAAAAATGGAAGGCGGGAGGAGAAGGGGATGACAGAGGATGAGATGGTTGGATGGCATCACTAACTCGATGGACATGAGTTTGAGTAAGCTCCGGGAGTTGGTGATGGACAGGGAAGCCTGGTGTGCTGCAGTCCATGGGGTCACAAAGAGTCGGACACAACTGAGTGACTGAACTGAACTTGTACATCTGAGTTTATGGCTGCAAATTTATACTTCCTTATCATCATTGCTATGCTATCAATGCATTCTCATATGATGCCCCCCAACAAATGTTTTCAAAAGTCCAGCTCTTTGAGGCCTCTTGACTTTCCCAAATATCCTTTCAGAAAACTCTGTTTCAGGTGCAACCTTTTCAGTAGTGCCTACTTGCACACAACATTGAGGCCTACATCTTTTGGTCACCATGATTTTGATACTCCATTGCAAATCTGACCAGACCACCCTGAGATCCAAAGCTTATAACTTTTAGGAGAGGGGAAGAGACCCCAGCTACCTCATAACCCTGCTCTAAAAAAGACACTGTGACATGGCCTTGCCCCCTGAGCCCTGTGTATCTTCTAGATCACTCTCCTTATGGTGGGACTGTCACACTGGGAAATAGGGAGGCTTCCATCCAACCCATGTGATGACACAGTGTGGTACTAGCTTTAAAGTAGCATGAAAATGGAAGTGAGAGGAAAAGCCACTTATGCGAAATGACCCCAAGGGGTTTTAGATGAATGAAATAAGGTCAGTCCATGCGTGTTGTACAAGTCCTGGCCCAACAAGGACACGTTGCCACCCACCAGGACCTCCATAAACAAAAGGGTAAAACTGGCAAAGCCAATGCATTTTGGGCTCCTTTCCACTCTTCCTTGATCTCCTTTTCCTTCTCATGGTTTTTTAAAGGCTGTTTTCCTATCAGAAAAACATTTTTATTCTGGTCTTTAAAAAAGACATGTATTCAATATTTCAATCATGTAGATATGTTTGGCATAGTGCATTTAGTTTGGGGAGTGAGGGAAGGTAGGCAAGATAGGGGCAGAAAATAGAATGTTGGACATATACACTACTATATATAAAATAGATAACCAACAAGGACCTACTGTATACACAGAGACTACACTCATTATTTTATAATAAACTATAAGAGAAAATAATTTGAAAAATAATATATATATATAGATAGATCACTGTGTTGTACACCTCAAGTTAACATTGTAAATCAACTGTACTTCAATTTTTTATTAAAAAAAAAGTGTTGTAGACAGAACTGTGCTTCCCTAGTGGCTCAGATGGTAAAGAATCCACCTGCAATGCAGGAGACCTGGGTTCGATCCCTGGGTTGGGAAGATCCCCTGAGGAGGGCATGGCAACCCACTCCAGTAACCTTGCCAGGAAAATCCCCATGGACAGAGGAGTCTGGTGGGCTGCAGTCCATGGGGTCGCAAAGAGTTGAACATAACTGAATGACTAAGCAGAGCACAGACAGAACTGGCAGTTCTTGTCTGGGTTCTACCACTAAGTTGCTATGTGACTTGGGGCAAGTCATTTCACATCTCTGAGCCTCTTTCCTCAATTGCAAAATGAAGGTTTTGGACATGGTGATCTCTGAAACACTATCTTCCAACTAACGCTCTAGTGGTCAGAGGTGAGCAAGGACTGGTCAGATCAAGGGATATGTACAGTTTTAAAAAGAACAGGAACAGTGGGTCAACTATGCCAGGATTTTCCTAAGTTCTTGCAGAATACACGTCTACATCTACTTCAAGAAAGAAATAGTAAGAAAATATAATACCCTCATTGCCAAAGAGTCAGTTTTAGCTGGAATTATTTCCTCGCACCTGTATGATGTCTCTTTTATCCACCAATAATTCCGAAAAAAAAAAAAAAAAAGGGAAAACAGCAGAGGCAGAAAGCCCTGCCATTAGCTGTGCACACACCACTAATCCACACAACCAAAGTCCCATAATTTTGCATAAACCGTGGGACAGTCTCTTCAAGGGTTCGCCAGGGTCAGAAATCTTCCACTTTCAAGGTTAGAGTTATTAGACTGCTGTTGTGTGTGGCAAGGCCTTTTTCTTTTATCACATTTGCCCAGAGAAAACAGAGAAGGGTTAATTCCTGGTACTCCTATAGACCTTGGATTGGATGCCAAGCCCCAGCATGGCCCTGCTGGCTAGACCAAGTAAGCAAAGCCATGGTCCCAGAGTACTGACCACCATCATTCACACTGGCCTGCCTCCTGGACTTTTATCACATTTGCCCAGAGAAAACAGAGAAGGGTTAATTCCTGGTACTCCTATAGACCTTGGATTGGATGCCAAGCCCCAGCATGGCCCTGCTGGCTAGACCAAGTAAGCAAAGCCATGGTCCCAGAGTACTGACCACCATCATTCACACTGGCCTGCCTCCTGGACCTGCCCACCATCTACTCCTCCCTAGAATCCCATACTTGGATACTGTTCCACCTGACTCCTCTCTCACCATCTCTCTAAAATGTTGACCACCTGTATCCATGCTAGTGCAAGGTTTCTGCTTTACTGGTGAAGCCAGCTCAGGGTTAGCAAGAAGGTGCTAAGGGCATTCTGTCTCCTCGCTATTGAGACAAAGGTGTGAAAAGTTACTTCCTTCAGAAAAGAGATCCTAATAGGAGATTTCAGACAATGGGAAAGGGGACATGGGGTCTTAGGATCACAGATAGCATTCTGTACACTTTTGTTTCAAATATAAGAAAATAAAGAAGTGAAATGACTCATCCCAGGTCACACAGCTGGCTAGTGTCAGAGCCATTACTTTAACCTAGACCTCACGATTCCTAGACCAGTGCTCTCCTACAGAAAAGACAGTTGGGGCAGACGGAACATCACAGTACCGTGGACCACATCCAGTGTAGACAATAGGCAATACTAGTCTACAGCCTCAGTATTAAGATACAACATTAGAAAAGGGAAGATGGATGGTGAGAACATACCATGAGATTTACAAAGGAAGTAAAAAGATCGTATTTGCACCCAAAACTGATGAGCCCAATAGGCAAGAAAGTTTCTGTGGGCAAACACACTGCAATAAATGTTTTGGGGAACTGTTACAGGTTGAATTGCATAGCTCAAAAAGGTAAGTTGAAGTCTTAACCCCTAAAACCTATGAATGTGGCCTAACTTGAAAGTTGAGTCTTCACAGATACAATGAAGTTAAAATGAAGTCATAATGGATTAGTGAGAGCCTTAATCCAATGACTGGTGTCCTTGGACACACAGGAGAGAAAGACATGTGAAGATGGAGGGAGAGACAAGAGAGATGCCTCTACAAGCCAAGTAATGCCAAGGACTGCTAGCAGCCACCAGAAACCAGAAGAGGCATCGAAGGATTCTCTCCTAGAGCCTTCGAGGGATCGTGGCCCTGCAGATAGCTTGATTTCAGACTTCTAGCCTCCAGAACCGAGAGAGAATGAATGTCTGTGGTTGTAAGCCATTTGGTTTGTGACACTTGTTACAACAGCACTAGGATACTAATACAGTCTGTGGAAATGGCTACGCTGGGTGCAGCTGAAGTGAGGAGACTGAAATCATGCAAATGAACGCAAGCAGGCAAGTTCCATGGGTTGGTCCTCTAGAAAGTTCTCCTGCCCAGTATGGTCCTTCCTCTGTGCTACTCCATTTACGAACCTGCAGGACTGCCTGACTTGCTTGGAGGTAAGGGGAGAGGGTGGGAAGAAGAGCACTGCAGTGAGATAAGCCTGGATTTGGATCTTCAGTCCGCTATTTACTTACATTGCAAAGTGTAGGGTAGACAATACACTCTTTGAGTCTCGATGTCCTCACCGGGAGAAAACAGCCTTTCTCCATGTTTTATTGTAAGAACTACTGTGCTAACCTGTGGCAGTTCCGTCTGGGTTAGTTTCTTTGCCTCTGATTTATTTAGTCTCTGAACTAAGTTGTAGGCAATCTGAGAACTGGGTATGGGAAAGGAAAGTAATATTTAAATACCTCCCACATGGAGAAATGAGCTTTAGTGCCTGTAAATGCTGGTGTTGGGACGGCTGTACATTATATATGAAAGTTGCTGAGAGAGTAAATCCTAAGTCTTCTCATCACAAAGAAATAGTTTTTCTTTTTCTTTTCTTTTGTATCCATTAACATATGAGATGATGAATGTTCAGTAAACTTACTGTGGTAATCATTTCATGATGTATAAAAGTCAAATCCAGTATGCTGTACACCTTAACCTTATACAGTACTGTATGTCAATTATATATCAATAAGACTGGAAGGAGAAAAATGCTGGTGATGGGGACCTTCAAGGTCATTGAGATCAATTCTCTCATTCTACGCATGAGAGCACTGGTCATGTTATATATCTTCCTTGCTCACCATACACAGACCATTTTGGGTACCTGGGAGACCTCCACATGAATGTTTGTTGCTAGACAAAGTGAATCGGAAATATCTCATGAGAAACTGAAATGTAATATTATGGTGGGAACAAACGTCAGCATGTGGCCACATTTAACAGACCTCACCCACCTCACTACTTTGCTCAGACCCAGTCTGGCTGTCCATTTCTAATTTGGTATCTCTCAAAGAATGGTTTTGGAGAAGGCACCCCACTCCAGTACTCCTGCCTGGAAAATCCCGTGGATGGAGGAGCCTGGTAGGCTGCAGTCCATGGGGTTGCTAGGAGTCGGACACGACTGAGCGACTTCACTTTCACTTTTCACTTTCATGCATTGGAGAAGGAAATGGCAACCCACTCCCGTGTTCTTGCCTGGAGAATCCCAGGGACGGGGAAGCCTGGTGGGCTGCCGTCTATGGGGTCGCACAGAGTCGGACACGACTGAAGCGACTTAGCAGCAGCAGCAAAGAATGGTTTGCTAGACCACTTTTCTTGAGAAACCTTCAGGCAGTTTAAGGTCTGAGCTTGAATGAAAGTTACTCAAAAATAGTTTCTTGGGATTCATAAAGTATTCTCAGCTGTATAACTGATTTTATATCATAAGACCAAAAAAAAAGAGTTATTTTTAAAAGAATATCTAACCTAAAGTCAACTCTAACTTAGAGTAGATGGCAAATTAAGTACTTATTGTGAAGATAAAAGACACAAGACAACAAAATTAAAAGGAGCTCCAACTATGCCATTTTTATACAAAGAAGAATACAATATCCTCCATCTCCACCCAACTAACTGCCTTTCTTACTTCCCCTGCTTTAATGTTCCCTGGCACTTACTACACATGACATATTATATTTACTTATACATACATCACTGACTCGATGGACGTGAGTCTGAGTGAACTCCAGGAGTTGGTGATGGACAGGGAGGCCTGGCATGCTGCGATTCATGGGGTCGCAAAGAGTCGGACATGACTGAGTGACTGAACTGAACTGATACATACATATTTACTGGTTTATTCATCATGACTCAGCTTCCCTCACTGGAATGTAAGTTCCATGAGGGTTCAGATCTGGTCTCTTAATTCACTGATGTGTCCCTAAGGCCTGGAATAGTTCCTGTCACACATTTGGTCTACAGTACATATTTTCTCAATAGATAAGAGAATGAATAAAACAGATTTGGGCAAGGAGAGGAGCACTCACATGATGTGGATAAGAAAGTAGAATATGTGGCTGTCTTTTGACTAAAAGAGCTGCCCCTATGTCCACTAGCCACCAAGAATCTCTCTTATTATTGCACAGCTCTTAGAATGGCTATTATCAAAAAGGAAACAAACAGTGTTGGTGAGGATGTAGAGGAAAGCGAATTCTCATACAATGTTGGTGAGAATGTAAATTGGTACAGTCACAATGGAAAACAGTAAGGAGGTTCCTCAAAAATTTAAAAACAGAACTACTATACGATCCAATGGAGAAGGCAAAGGCACCCCACTCCAGTACTCTTGCCTGGAAAATCCCATGGATGGAGGAGCCTGGTAGGCTACAGTCCATGGGGTCGCTAAGAGTCGGACATGACTGAGCGACTTCCCTTTCACTTTTCACTTTCATGCATTGGAGAAGGAAATGGCAACCCACTCCAGTGTTCTTGCCTGGAGAATCCCAGGGATGGGGGAGCCTGGTGGGCTGCCGTCTATGGGGTCATACAGAGTCAGACACGACTGCAGTGACTTAGCAGCAGCAGCATACGAGCCAATAATGCCACTTCTGGGTATTTATCCAAAGAATTCAAAACACTAACTCAAAAAGATATATGCACTGCTATGCTCATCACAGCACTATTTACATTAGCCAAGGTATAGAAACAAACTAAGTGCCCATCAATGGATGAGCAGATAAAGAAGATGTGAAAAAAAAAAAAAATACATATATATATATATATATATACATGGCTTCCCAGGTAGTGCTAGTGGTAAAGAACCCTCCTGCCAACGCAGGAGACGGATGTAAGTTCATTCCCTGGGTCAGGAAGATCCCCTGGAGGAGGGCACAGCAACCCACTCTAGTATTCTTGCCCAGAGAATCCCCACGGACAGGGGAGCCTGGTGGGCTACAGTCCATAGGGTCACAAAGAGTCAGATATGACTGAAGCAACTTAGCATGCATGTATATATATGTATACACAATGGAATATTAGCCATGAAAAAGAATTACAACAATATGAATGGACCTTAAGAGTATTATGCTAAGTGAAATAAGTCAGACAGAGAAGGCAAATACCATGTAATTTCATTCATATATGGAATATAAAAACCAAAATAAATAAAGCAAAACAACATGTAGATACAGAGGATATAGTAGAGGTTATCAGAGGGGAAGCGGCAGAGGTGAAACAGCTTTGTAAAGGGGTCAACTCTATGGTGAAAGATGGAAACTAAACTTTTGGTGGTGAGCACATTGTAGTGTATACAGAAGTAGAAATGTAATGTTGTACACATGAAACTTATAAACAAGTGTTATCATCATAAAATAAATTCTTCAAAAAAGAGCATCTCTCTCACTCCTCTACTCTGATTCCATATCATCAAGAAGCCTCTGATTTAACTCTTTCTATGCACATTTTTCTACAGATGAGATCACAATTTTGGTTTCCTTGGCACAATAATTTTCACTATAAATTAACAGGTTGGCATTTCATCTTTTAAAATGAGTGCACATCACATCTAAAAGAATTCTGAGCAGAATCTGAAACAGGATGAAAACCTGTGGTGAAAGGAGCAAAGACTGGCGCACACAGGGCAACTGGATTCTGCCGCTAACTCTTCTTTTGGCTCACCTGTGTGGCCGTAAAAAAGAAATCACCTCTCCAGTCCTCAGTTTCTTCATAGAGGCATTGAGCTTGATAAATTTTGAGTTCCTTCCATCTTTCAAAACTAGGGTTTTATAAAAATTAATAAATTAGGGTTTTCCATGTATTTCTGACTTCCTAAAAGAGGTGTTCACTGGTGTTTCATGTCACTGTCTGTTGGCAACATAGTGTGACTCACATAGATCATGAGGTCAGCACTTTTCCTAGGACCTGTCATTATCACCAGGAAAAAGACAGATGGCATCCTCATTAAAAATCTAAAATGCCAGTGGAGACACTCCCTAGGGAAATGGAGATCACACAGCAACTCTTTCACATTAGAAATTGTATATGCGTATGGGTGTGGAGAGGTGGAAGGAAGTTCAAGAGGGAAGGAAAGGCAAAGCAGAAGACAGAGGATGTCCAGGTGGTGTGGAAGGCAGGTGCCGAGCATGGGGTAGGAGAATCACATTCTCCCATTAGAGCTTGGAGGACACTTGACCAATAACAAGTACCCACAAACTTTTAGTAGATACATGAAACTATTTCCATGATGAGCTGTGTCACTGTGAGGGAGGGTAAGGGCTGAGTGTCCTATAAATTTATCTTCCTTGGAGGTTTTTGTTACCAATTCACCAAGGCCGCCCCTAGCCTGCTTTCCCTATAACCCTTTCAGCATTCATTATTTAACGTTCTTTGAGATCTTAATTGTCTGTGTGTGATACAGTTATTGGGCTATCTCTCAAATGTCTACTTTCAGATCAGACTTCTCATGAGAGTGCTAGTCTTACACAACTGCTACCTACAAATTAGAACCAGTTAAATATCATTACTTTAAACATAATGTGACCCTGTTCCCAACTCACTCTATCACTAACATTGCTAATGCCATTGGAAGGCTTACATCTGAAGTTATCTTTCATTCCTCACAACTCTATCAATAATTATCCACAGCCACTATAAATAGCAAGAAACACACTCAGCAGTCTACTCACTGCTCAATAAATGTTCACCCGTCTATTATTTGTATGATGATCTGAAATGATCTGCTCTGTCATCCACGACTGTTGAGGTTCTTTTCACAGAGACTCATATTCATCTGTTTTCTCTCATCTTCACATTAATCCATGTTACCACTCCTGGTGCCTGAACTAGAGTATCCTTCTTATGGAGCTCCCAATTGCTAATTTTTCCCTGCTTCACAAATAAATTCACAGATTTGTCTTTTTGAAACCACCTCCATCAGGTTGTAGTTGATTTTTAAACCTATGAGGGTTCCTGTTTACCAGTCAGAGTGTTAAAAACTCCCTATTCGGCATTAAGAGCTTTGGTCAGCTGCTCCCTCCCCCACAAGCTACCCGAGATTTGTCTGTAATTTGCCTTATTTTACTCATATTCGTTTGAGCATCAACTATGTGCCAGCCACGCTCCCTACCACCAGCTACCCTCCAGCATTCCCTCTTTTTTCAGTTAAGCCCAGCATGATGCTCCCCTGCAGTAACCACAGTAATATCTGCCTTTGGACTTTGCTCCAATTCTTGCCCTGCCAGGAATCTCCCGCTTTCTGCCAATAAAGATCTGATAGCTCTTCCAAGATGCACATTCCCCTGAGGGTTCCCCTATGAATGAATCCCAGACCACAACAACCTTCCCCTTTTCCTGAATTCCTTCAGCATCTCACACCAGATATATGTTGCTAAATATTGTTCTATTATTTCACCTGTATTTGTTGGTTTCCCTGATTGAAACTGTGAGCTCTAGAAGAACAGAAGCCAAATCTTTTTTTACTCAGATATGGAATAGAAAAGGGCAGATGCAAGGCCAATAAGGACCTTGATTTTGCACATGGCTCATGGACAAGGCCCCATGGCCACAGCGTAGGCAATAAAGACAAAAAAAATGTGCACCAAAGACCTAAGGCTACCTCCTAACACAAGATTAGAGATTCAGCCATGTTTGGAGAAGTGTTTGTTAAATGCTGAATTAGATTTTTAAAAACAATTCAGGTCCCTGATACACTATGTATTCCTCCAGCACAAAAATCTCTACTGAAACACAATGGCCAGTATAATTTACTGAGTCTTAATCACTAATTAGATTTGAAATTCCTGACTCTTCTTGTACAGAATGCTCAGTCCAGCAGGGACATCTCAGCTTTGTCTATGAAACTACCCTGGCAACTACCTACACTAACATGTAGCACCAGTTCATGCTCTTGAACCAAAAGTCATGTGATTTCAATACAGGCCAGATATTTGTAGGGAAACCTATAAGACCACCTCCCCTTCTCCGCCCCCTCCAGCTACACAATATCTTATGTGCTTGCATGCTAAGTCTGCTTCAGTCGTGTCTGACTCTTTGGGACCCTATGCATGGACTGTAGCCCGCCAGGCTCCTCTGTCCATAGGATTCTCTAGGCAAGAACACTAGAGTGGGTTTTCAAGCTCTACTCCAGGGGGTCTTCCTTACCCAGGGATCTGAACCCGTGTCGTTTAGGTCTCCTGAATTGGTAGGTGGGTTCTTTACCACTAGCGCCACCTGGGAAGCCCCCTGATGACTTATCCAAACCTGAAACTCGGCCGGATGATGCGCAGCCCCTTTCAGAAAGCAGAGAATATGCCCCTTGCAGGAGTGCAGAGAGGGAAATACTTACCCTCACATAGTAGTTCATGCCCAGCCCCAACAGGTGCTGCACAAAGTGTCTGTCCTGTCTGTTCCGGGGGGTTGGTTCCCCAGGGCCGGGAAGTGGGCAGGCGTCAGGAGTTAAAGAGGTCGCCCTGTGCCCCAGGGGGTCCCGCTGAGGCGGAGGTGCTGGCACAGCCCTATTGAGACTGGTTTCAGGGGAAGCCGGGCTGCTGGGAGCCGGGTCCTGGCTTTCCTGGAGCTTGAGTCGAGGTACCTCTTTGGTACCCAAACAAAAGTTTTTCAGACTCAGCAAGGTGGCTGGGTTGGCCAGCTTTACGCTGGCCATGCGAGGGATCAAGGTGCACAATGGGGTGGGGCTCTCCTGGGAGGCCAAGGCAGCATCTTCAGCGGGCAGGTGAGGTGCCAGGGTGGGGTAAGGAGGCTGCGGCGAGCCCTTGCTCCCGGTCGAGACTCCCGGGCTGCCTTCGTCCAAGGACGTGATGGACTCATTCCGAAAGCGGCTGTACTTGGCCCTGTGCAGCATCCCGGGGTGCCCGAAGAGTCCTACATATAGCACGAGTCCTGCCAGGCTGTCCTGACCGCGTTCTCGCATAGCCTTGGCAGTGCTGAAACAGGATACTGTTGCATAAATCGCCTCGCCGTCTGCTAGATAAACGGAACGGGAAACAAATGCCTCAATGCCCCGTGCAACTTGCGGCAGCCACCTCTCCAACTCCGCTCTCGCGCTCGCCCGCCTCGGCTCCGGGTCCTCGAGGGTAACAGCCCAGGGGAAAACGCCTACCCAGCTGATTTCGGTCCAGTCTGTGGCCCAGCGGCAGCACCCGGTGTTCTCGCCGGGGATTCCTTGCTGGGAAAGCTTGGACCCAGCCTCGCGGCGGCGAGGATCGCTCACCTCCTACTCTTGGGCATGGAACCGGGCGGAGAACCAGCCAGCCGGTCCCGCCGCGTCGCTGGCGGTGCGGGAGCCTTGCAGAAATATTTAGCGCCCCCCACCCCCATCCTCCCTTCTGCACACAGGAACTTTCAAACCTGCTCCCTCCGGTTCCCACAGGGCGGGGCAATGTCTGGCCTATTAACCCTTTATTTGTTCTAGTGATTGTTCATTTTTTTAAAAAGGTGGGGGGGGGGGGGGGAGGGGAGAATGACTATATGAGCCAAAGGCCCTTCTGCCTGAGTTCGTTTCTCCTGATGGCTGCCCTCTCTTGGAAGATCTTGTCTTGCATCCCATCTGGGCCACAGGCCAGCAGTACTAGTGACAGGCGCTCCTCCGCATTATTTCTCTGACTTGTGGTCCTTCCGTGTTCCTCAGATCCCCTCCCAGCCTGCCCACCCTGGCTCGGAGCTTCCCTCCCTCCCCGACTCCTCTCAGAGCTTTCAGAAGCCTCTCTGCAACAGAAGGCTGAAATGTGCAGGATGATACGCAGCGTGTTGAAATTTTTATGAATGAACTTTGCTGAATGAATTTCTCTCTGTGTGTGCAAGCTAATAAATCTGTGAATGAAGCTGAGAATAGCTGTAATTGACTGATGGTCTCAGGGGTGCTTGGTTTTTATCCAATCAAAGGGCAGCTTGATGACTCATGCACCATAAATATACTAAACTAGTAGCCAGGAGAAATAAAGCTGGAGGAAGAGAAGGGAGAGATTTTATTCTGTGATAACAGTGAAGGGGTTAAACGGTAAAGCAATCTTTAGTATAAGTCATCAGTAAGCTGGGCAGCAGGTTAAAATGTCCATTTTCTTTTTTGCTGAGATGGCTGGGAAAGCCAAGCAAAAGAACTAAAAATTAGATCCATTGTTCCACAGATATTAGAACATATGGTACACAACTCCTGTGGGAAGCCCCATGATGCATTCTTCTTAGAAACATAGTTCTTTTTTTATTGATTGCTGGTTCCATCTCCCTCTGGTGCAACTTCCTGTACCTATCAAATGCATTCTGAAGACATGATGACAACTGCAAGAGACTTAGCACACACCAATCCAGGAAAGGAGCTGAGAAAGGGAAATGCAGGTTCTTTCTGGAATGGAGAAGAGGAAAGTGCTGAAACACTGAGAGGATGTGGAAAGCACATATCAGAAAAGAGAAGAAAATCTCAGCTGAAAGTTACATTTCTCGGTGGGCCAAGGCTCTTGCATCTGAAATTGCTCATTAACTCAAAAATTAAAACAAACCGGCTGCCCCTGGAATCAGGGACACCACCTTCACTGTTTTACTGCCCACAAGGCTGCATTAGGCTCATGTATATTTATAACTCTGATGGCCTGAACTCCTTTGAGATCCAGACACAGAATTAAATGGTTACTCCTGACCAGCTAAAAATGCATCCTCGCTGACTTCCTGCTCCCCTCCCCCTGGCTCGCCCCAGAAATTCTGCACCTTTTCACATCCTGTCTGCCAAACCTGTTAGAATGGTTTTTCCTTGGGAAGGCTTTTTTGCATCTTCATAAATTTTCCCATCAATGTTCACTGACCTCCTCTCTCTGCCATCAGACCTCCTCCTGACAAAACTGAGGGGAGTGACTAAGCCAGTTGGACTCCACATCCTTGGGGCTGAGGAGACAGACTGAGAAAAATCGTAACAGCAAACTTCCTGGGTCGTCCCAGTGCACCAGCCCCAAGCATCCAGTACCGTGAGAAGGAGGGTAGGGGAGGGAGGAGGGAGGAGGGTTCAGGATGGGGAACGCGGGTATACCTGTGGCGGATTCATTTCGATATTTGGCAAAACTAATACAATATTGTAAAGTTTAAAAATAAAATAAAATTAAAAAAGAAAAAAAAAAAGCAAACTTCCTTTTTCTTTCCACCTCACCTCTCTTCTTCTCTCCCACGGGTTCCCTCCTTGTTGTTACAGATCCCATGCTATGCTGCCTTGAGAAAGTTACTTTACCTCTCTGTGCCTGAATGCCCTCATCTGTTAGGAACAGCTGCCTAATGGAGATGCTATAAGGGCTCACAGGATAATCCCTGTAGGGCACTTGGCACCATGCGCCACACAGTGCCTGCCTCACCAAGTATATGACTGGCAGTGTAAAGAAAGGCCATTTGAACCTGGGTTGCCTGCCCCTGAAGCTGTTATTCTTACTCCCTACAGAGTAGAGTCTACATCATCCTAGCCAACTAAAAAGAAAAATTAGCACAAAGTAGGAGAAGTTGGGGCTTCCCTGGTGGCTCAGCTGGTTAAGAATCTGCCTGCAATGCAGGAGACCTGGGTTTGATTCCTGGCTTGGGAAGAGCCCCTGGAGGAGGGATAGGCTACCCACTCCAGTATTCTTGTGCTTCCCTGGTGACTCAGACAGTAAAGAATCCACCTGCAATGTGGGAGACCTGGGTTCAATCCCTGGGTTGGGAAGATCCCCTGGAGGAGGATATGGCAACCCACTCCAGTATTCTTACCTGAGAATCCCCATGGACAGAGGAGCCTGATGGGCTACAGCCCATAGGGTCACAAAGAGTCAGACATGACTGAGCAGCTAAGTACAGCACAGCACAGAAATTGAGGACACCAACACGGTCCAAAGAAACTATTTCCTAACATTCACATGGGCCTGGACAAGGAAGGAACAATAGGAGCCCAGCAGGCTGATGTGAATCTTTGCTGAGGTCTTCATGCCTAGGTTCGATCCCTGGGGTCGATATCTGGGTTCGATCCCTGGGTTGGGAAGATCCCCTGGAGAAGGGAAAGGCTACCCACTCTAGTATTCTGGCCTAGAGAACGCCATGGACTGTATAGTCCATGGGGTCTCATAGAGTTGGACATGACTGAGCGACTTTCACTTCATGCCTAGAGGACAGGGTACCCCAGGGGAGTCTGCTCACCCAGGCAGGCACTGTTCTGGCCGGGGCTCAGACCAGTCCCTATTCTTCAGGAATGAGTCCCAGAAAGGGTGAGGAGGGAGGGGAACTGGGTGGGACCAGGTAAGGTAAGAAAGCAGCCATGGCCTCTGAGGACTGCTTCTCTGACCCTAAGGACCCTGGAAATCTTGGCTTTCATAGTCATCTCTGCCTGGGCCTTTTATGAGGGTGAAAGAAACCAGATCTGCAGCTGGGGAGTGGGGAATGGCCTTAGAGGCTCAGCCAGCCCAGCCAGGCAGCTTTCAGTCAAAAGGCAGAAGCTGAAAAACTGCCCCAACAACCTCAGAGCAGGTTCATTAACTGAGTAGACCTCCATTCCAGGTGGGTGGTTGGGCAAGGCAGATAACTTCCTTTTTCCCAGGATGTCAGAACATCCTCTTCAATTAGTAACAATGAAAATAATATTAATGAGACCTAAGAATTATGGAACAAAAGACAGTTTACCTTCATTCACATTCAATCATTACAACTTTTGAAGACCAGCACTATTTTCATCACCACCTTACAGATGTGGAATATAGGATCAGAGCAAGTTCAGTGACTTGGCCAAGGTCCCCTGACTGCTGAGCAATGATGCCAGGATCTGTCCAGGAGCTCTGCCTGGCTGCAGAGCCTGTGCTGCGGCCACTGTACTCCGCTGCTTCCCAGGGCACCAGAGAGCTCAAGTCTAGATCCAAGACCTGTCATCTCTGTGCTGCAGAAGACACAGTCAAGGTTCCAAGTTTAGAGTAAGCTGCTCTGATTTATTGGCTTGTACAGGCCCCGCAGTGGGGCTTGTCTAGAACCAAGTGCTGACTCATTACAGCCGCATGCCTTTCCCTGCTGTGATAGCAGCCAGTGTGTGCAAGACCCTAACTCGTACTTAGTGCTCACTAATTGTCAGTTTTTGCTCCCTTCTCCTCTTTGCAGATCATGTCTATAGAATTCACACAAAATATCTCATAGGACTGCCAGGAATAAAAATATGAATAATAGATGAGAAAACAATGATTGTCATTAAACCATCAGAGTACATTAACCCCTCTCATCACCACCCTTGGAAAACAAGGTTCTGCTTAGACCACTGTGTATGCCGTCTCTGCTTTGAGACACACACAATTCACCCATTCCAAGGGTTTCTTGCTGTGAATCAGAATGTCACCTTAAGGGCCAGCCTACCCAGGCTGGTTTCCTTGGGTATAACAGGCAGTTTCAAGGAAATGCTGGGTCAGGGTGGGCCATGATAGAATCAGCCAGGCCCTGCTAGGATTTCTTAGATGAGTGAGGGAGAAGGGGCCCTGGGCAAAAACGCCTGCCCAACTTTGGAAGAGAACCCAATGTGGGAGTTGGTGTAGAGGAAGGATGTGCTAGAGAGAAGAGGAAGGTGGAAATATAGCAAGACAGAAATAACTTTGGGAGATCCTGGACCAATTGGTACCTTGGAACAAAGTGCAGCAGGTGGCATCAGAGCACTAGGACCCTTACTCCAGCCATGGATACCATGTCTGTCACAAAGCAGATGTACTCCTGAAGAGCTGTCTTTGGGCAATACCTACTCCTGAAGAATTTTCACTAAGGATGAGTCCAACAGCCAATCAGTGAGGAATGAAAAGATTGGTGAAGCTCTACTTTAGAAAAAAAATTTCCACAAGACAAAATTTATATAAAGTTCTTGGCAGAGACCAATGCCATTTTAAAGATGAGGAAGTGAGGTAGTGAAGAAGGCTTGAGTTTCCAACAGTGAGAGCCTAGCTTCAAAAAATGGAGGCAGAGTTTCCCCTAGAGGTGTCATTAACTCTGAAAACAACATCTTTTTGCCTGCTGAACCCAATATTTCCAGTTTTCCCATGGTCTTCAACCTGGGTAGGTAAACAGCTCTCTAATGGTTGCGGTTGGCCATCATTGACTCTCCTGGAACCAGGACCAGCTAGAAACAGGAGAATGTATATTCTCCTATCTGTTGAAAATGGGATAATATCTATGAAAGTGCCATGTAGAGTTAGACATCATGTAGACAAAAAGTAGATGAGTTACTTAGGGTCAGGTTCAGTTGCAAATAACACAAAATTCCTAAATAAGAGAGGCTTGAACAAAAAAATTTATTTCCCTGGAGGTAGGAAGTCCAAGGACAGTGTCAGTTCTCAGCCATCCTTAAAGTATATCTCTTTTCCTCATAGTTTAAACTGGCAGATAGAGCTCCAGCCATTTCACCTCTACTCTAGGCAGTGAAATGGATGAAAGGACAAAGAAGGCCCGTTCTCTTTAAAGAAAGTCCTGGAAGCCCAATACAATGTTTCCACTTACATCACATTACCCAGAACTTAGTCCCATGGTTGTAACTAGCTGTAAGAGAAAATGAAGTCTTCTTTATCTGAGACTGAAGAAGTCTTTTGTCTGGGTACATGGCTTCTGCACATAAAATCAAAGTCTGTTACTGGGGAAGGAGAAGATAATAGATATTGTGATAGAAAATAGTTTCTCTGCTATAGAATTTCTAGAATTTCTACCTCAGTTCAGTCGCTCAGTCGTGTCTGACTCTTTGCAACCCCATGGAATGCAGCACGCCAGGCTTCCCTGTCCATCATCAACTCCCGGAGCTTACACAAACTCATGTCCATTGAGTCAGTGATGCCATCCAACCATCTCATCCTCTATCATCCCTTTCTCCTCCCGCCTTCAATCTTTCCCAGCATCAGGGTCTTTTCAAATGAGTCCGTTCTTTGCATCAGGTGGCCCAAATATTGCAGTTTCAGCTTCAGCATCAGTCCTTCCAGTGACTGATTTCCTTTAGGATTGATTGGTTGGATCTTCTTGCAGTCCAAGAGACTCTCAAGAGTCTTCTCCAACACCACAGTTCAAAAGCATCAATTCTTCAGCGTTCAGCTTTATAGTCGAACTCTCATATCCGTACATGACTACTGGAAAAACCATAGCTTTGACTAGACCTACCCTTGTTGGCAAAGTAAGGTCTCTGCTTTTTAATATGCTGCCTAGGTTGGTCATAACTTGTCTTCCTAGGAGCAAGCATCTTTTAATTTCATGGCCGCAGTCACCATCTGCAGTGATTTTGGAGCCCAGGAAATTAAAGTCTGTCACTGTTTCCACTGTTTCCCCATCTATTTGCCATGAAGTGATGGGACCAGATGCCATGATCTTAATTTTATGAATGTTGAGTTTTAAGCCAACTTTTTCACTCTCTTCTTTCACTTTCATCAAGAGGCTCTTTAGTTGTTCGCTTTCTGCCTCTGTGTCATCTGATGTGGTGTCATCTGCATATCTGAGGTTATTGATATTTCTCCCAGCAATCTTGATTCCAGCTTGTGCTTCATCCAGCCTGGCATTTTGTATGATGTACTCTGCATATAAGTTAAATAAACAGGGTGACAATATACAGCCTTGACATACTCCTTTCCCGATTTGGAACCAGTCTGTTGTTCCATGTCCAGTTCTAACTGGTGCTTCCTGACCTGCATACAGATTTCTCAGGAGGCAGGTCAGGTGGTCTGATATTCCCATCTCTTGAAGAATTTCCCATGGTTTGTTGTGATCCACACAGTCAAAGGCTTTGGCATAGTCAATAAAGCAGAAATAGATGCTTTTCTGGAACTCTCTTGCTTTTTTGATGATCCAATGAATGTTGGCAATTTGATCTCTGGTTCCTCTGCCTTTTCTATATCCAGTTTGAACATCTGGAAGTTCACGGTTCCAGAACATCTGGAAGTTCACATGTACTGTTGAAGCCTGGCTTGGAGAATTTTGAGCATTACTTTACTAGTGTGTGAGATGAGTGCAATTGTGCAGTAGTTTGAGCATTCTTTGGCATTGCCTTTCTTTGGGATTGGAATGAAAACTTTCCAGTCCTGTGGCCACTGCTGAGTTTTCCAAATTTGCTGGCATATTGAGTACAACACTTTCACAGCATCATCTTTCAGGATTTTAAATAGCTCAACTGGAATTCCATCACCTCCACTAGTTTTGTTGGTAGTGATGCTTCCTAAGGCCCACTTGACTTCTCATTCCAGGATGTCCGGCTCTAGGTGAGTAATCACACCATCGTGATTATCTGGGCCATGAAGATCATTTTTGTATAGTTCTTCTGTGTATTCTTGCCACCTCTTCCTAATATCTTCTGCTTCTTTTAGGTCAATACCATTTCTGTCCTTTATTGTGCCTATCTTTGCATGACATGTTCCCTTGGTGTCTCTAATTTTCTTGAAGAGATCTCTAGTCTTTCCCATTCTATTATTTTCCTCTATTTCTTTGCATTGATCACTGACGAAGTCTTTATCTGTCCTTGCTATTCTTTGGAACTCTGCATTCAAATGGGTGTAGACTCAAGGGATTCGATCTGATAGAGTGCCTGAAGAACTATGACCGGAGGTTCGTGACATTGTACAAGAGGCGGTGATCAAGACCATCCCCAAGAAAAAGGAATGCAGAAAGGTAAAATGGCTATCTGAGGAGGCCTTACAAATAGCTGAGAAAAGAAGAGAAGCTAAAGGCAAAGGAGAAAAGGGAAGATATACCCACCTGAATTTCTACCTAGATGGAATTTAAAGCTACCATAGAATTAAAATGTCTTTGGTCAATGTGGCCTATTTTCCCCTTTTTTCTGCATGAATGTGTACCATGTTGCACATATGTGCACTCACACAAAGCTTTAAAATGACTCATTTAAAAACAGGTGCTTTCAGAATAGAAACTTGTCTGTACATAGTCAAAGGGACTGGTGGAGTCTCTAGGCCTCTGAAAGGCAGCCAGGTACTTCCAGGGCCAGCAGCAGGCAGTAACAGGAGATGTACCCAGATGGCACTATAACTGGTTAATTGGGGTCAGGGATATCTTACAAGGAGTGAGTGGGTATTGGCCAGGTGGCCAGTCATCAGGAGGTGTCTGACCCAGGTGCAGGATACCAATTCTAATTGTGGATTGGCAAAAGAGAGCCAAAGACAGGGCCCTAGACCAACTGAAATTTGGCATTATAAGCTGGCTAATCTGAACTTCATTCCAATCCTCTTTTCCTTTACCTATCTCCACCAGGAAAAACTAAATATTCACTTTCTCAGGCTTCCTTGCAACTGCAGGGGGTGAGGGCATGTGACACAATTTTGGTCTGTGAGATGTAATGAAAGTTTCATGGGGGCTTCTGGGGAAACATCTGATTTCCAATACAAGGGGCCTAGAGAACTGGAGCCTCCCCTCTGTTTTCCCACATCTTCCTGTCTTGAATGTGGATGCACTGTCTGGAGCTATGGCAGCCATTTTGCAATCATGAAGGAAAGATCAGCCAAGTTATCAAGCCCATGGACTTGACATCACTGCATTATTGACTCACTGTAATAAGAATAGTAATCATCTCTAAATATATCATTATGTGAGAAAAATAAACCTTTACTGGTTTAAGCAACTCAAGCAGCTCTTGGTTACTTGGTACCTGTTACTTACAGCCCAAAGCACTGACACAAATACAGTGGCAAGAACAGGATACACAACAAGCAGAGCCTTTGGGTCGTTATGAAATGACTAAGGTGTCTGGTGAAGAAAGTCCGAATGTAGTCAGACCAAACTGGGTTCAAATAGGGATGCCTACAATATGGTAGGCAGACTAAAGACCCCCAAAGATATCTACTTCCTAATATAGGAAACATGATACAAGAAACTTGGCAAATGTAAAAGGTGGTCTAATGACCAGATTCCAGTATGTGCAGGAGCTGTGTTTCCCCTACACCACCAAGCAACTCTTGGCAACACCAGCTAGGTATCCTAAAATTCAACTCAATTCTGACACTATCTATCCAGATATAGCATTAGATTTCATAGGTTATGGGCTCAGTCCCCACAAGACCGCCATTCACTTCAGATGGCAACCCCAAGCCTAAGTGGCTACCTGTGCTTCTGACTGACCAGCTAGAGACTGGGGGTCCCAACAACTTCCTTCTTGGGTTTGATTAATTTCTTAGAGCAGCTCAAAGAACTCAAGGAAACATTTTACTTATTAGATAACTGGTTAATTATGAAAGGACATAACTCAGGAACAACCAGATTGAAGAGCTACATAGGGCAAGCTGTGGGGAAAGGGCATGGCGCTTCCATGCTGTCTTTGAGTGCACCACTCTTTCAAAATCTCCAGGTGTTCACCAGTCTGGAAGCTCGCAGAACCCCATCCTTTTGGGCTCTTATGGGGGCTTCTTTACATAGACATGCTTGATTACATCATTGGTCACCGGCAATCTGTTCAACTTCCAGACCTTCCCTCCTTCCCAGAGGTTGAGGACTGGAACTAAAATTCCAACCCTCTACCGCTCTAATGAGTGCTTTCCAAAAGTCACCGCATCAATGTGACAAAAGACAACTTTGCTGCCCTTATCACTTAGGAAATTCTACAGGATTTATTTATTTTTGACTACGTGGCACAGCATGTGGGATCTTGGTTCCCTTACCAGGGATTGAACGCACATCCTCTGCATTGGAGGTGTGGCATCCTAACCACTGGATAGCAGGGAAAGCCCAAGAAATTCTATGAGTTTTAGACCAAATATATATTTCCTACTATAAATCACAACATCACAGAATATGATTAAGATTACAGATCATGAGATGGGGGAATTATCTGGGTGGGCCCAATCTAATCACATGAGGCTTTCAAAGCAATGAACCCTTCCCAGTTATGGTAAGAGCTGGGAAATTTAAGACAGAAAAAGAAGGAGAGACGTGAAGCATGAGAAGGACTCAACCTGACATTACTGGCTTTTAAGAAGAAGGCTGGCCATGAGTCAAGGAAGCTAGGAAGGACCCTCAGTTGACAACCAACAATGAAATAGGAATATTAGAATTAACAGCTGCAAAGAACTGAATTCTAACCACCCAAATGAGCAAAAACAAAAAACAAAACTCTGAATGCTTTCCTAAAGCCTCCAGAGAGGAACGCAGCCCTGCCAACACTTTGATTTCAGCCTGGTGAGACCTATGGCAGATCTCTACTCTAATGTGTAGAATAGTAAGATAGTAAATTTCTGTTTTAAACAACAGAAGCTAAGTTGGTGGTCATTTGTTGTAGCAGCAGTAGAAAACTAATACAGATTTTGATATCAGCAGTGGAGTGCTACTGTAGCAAATACAAAATATGGAGTAGATTTCAGACTGGGCAGCAGGCAATGGCTGGAAGAATGATTTTAAAAGTCTAGATTTCTTTGAGTGGATGACTATTAGAAATATGGGCAAGTTACTTCACCTCTCTGAGCCCCAGTTTCTCTTTATCTATACAAGGAAGATAATGTCTATCACATACACTGCATTACTGTAAGGTCTCAGTGGGTGTGTGACAAATAGCAGGCTATCATTGTGAGATGGGGCTTCCCAGGTGGCTCAATGGTAAAGACCCAGCATGCCAATGCAAGAGATATGGGTTCAATCTCCTGGGTCAGGAAGATTCCCTGGAGGAGGAAACGGCAACCCACTCTAGTATTCTTGCCTGGAGAATCCCATAGACAGAGGAGCCTGGCAGGCTACAGTCCATAGGGTTGCAAAGGCTTGGACACACACATGTATTATTATTAGAACAGAGGTCCAAGGTAGAAGCTGTACTAAACAGTAGCAAGGCTGAGTAGATATTGAGCCCATACATTCTGATCTAGAACATCTTAAAATTTTCCCTAAATTATGCCCCCCCAAAGTCCTTATCTTTTAAAGATACATATGGAAGTATTTCCCCTTTATGGATCACTGCCTTGTCATGGCAAAGGGGCTTGTGTAACTCAATGAAACTATGAGCCATGCCATGTAGGGCCACCCAAGAAGGACGGGTCATAGTGGAGAGTTCTGATAAAATATAATCCTAGGGTAAGACTAGAGATCTCTTCAAGAAAATTGGAAATACCAAAGTAACATTTCATCCAAAGATGGTCACAATAAAGGACAAAAACAGTAAAGACCTAATACAAGCAGAAGAGATCGAGAAGAGATGAAAACAATACACAGAACAACTGTACAAAAAAGACCTTAATGACCCAGATAACCACGATGGTATGGTCACTCACCCAGAGCCAGACATTCTGGAGTGTGAAGTCAAGTGGGCCTTAGGAAGCACTGCTGCCAATAAAGCTAGTGGAGGTGATGGAATTCCAGTTGAGCTATTTCAAATCCTAAAAGAGGATGCTATTAAACTGCTGCACTCAATATGCCAGCAAATTTGGAAAACTCAGCAGTGGCCACAGGACTGGAAAAGCTCAATCCTCAATCCCAATTCCCAAGAAAGGCAGTACTAAAGAACGTTCAAACTACTGGACAATTGCTCTCATCTCCCATGCTAGTATAGTTATGCTCAAAATCCTCCAAGCTAGGCTTCTGAATTATGTAAACTGAGAACTTCCAGATATGTAAACTGAGAACTTCCAGATGTGCAAACTGGGTTAGAAACGGCAGAGGAACCAGAGATCAAATTCCCAAAATTTGCTGGATCATAGAGAAAGCAAGGGAATTCCAGAAAAACATCTACCTCTGTTTCATAGACTACACTAAAGCCTTTAACTGTGTGAATCATAACAAACTGTGGAAAACTCTTAGAGATGGAAATGCTGCTGCTGCTGCTATTAAGCCGCTTCAGTCATGTCCGACTCTGTGCAACCCCATAGACGGCAGCCCACCAGGCTCCTCTGTCCCTGGGATTCTCCAGGCAAGAATACTGGAGTGGGTTTCCATTTCCTTCTCCAATGCATGCATGCATGCTAAGTCGCTTCAGTCGTGTCCAACTCTGTGTGACCTTTATGGAAAGCAGCCCACCAGGCTCCTCTGTCCACAGGATTCTCTAGGCAAGAATACTGGAGTGGGTTACCATTTCCTTCTCCAAGAGATGGGAATACCAGACCATTTACCTGTCTCCTGAGAAACCTGTATGCTGGTCAAGAAGCAACAGTTAGAACCCTGTATGGAACAACTGACTGATTCAGGATTGAGAAAGCAGTACAACAAGCCTGTTTATTGTCACTCTGTGTATTTAACTTATATGCAGAGGACATCATGCAAAATGCTGGGCTCGATGAGTTACAAGCTGTAATCAAGATTGTGAGGAGAAATATCAACAACTTCAGATATGCAGATGATACCACTCTAATGGCATAAAATGAAAAGGAACTAAAGAACCTCTTGATGAGGGTGAAGGAGGAGAATGAAAAAGCTGGCTTAAAACTCAACATTCAATAAACTATGATCATGACATCTGGTCCTATCACTTCATGATGAATAGAAGGGAAAAAGGTGGAAGCAGTGAAAGATTTTCTCTTCTTGGGCTCTAAAATCACTGCGAATGTTACTGCAGCCTTGAAATTAGAAGACAACCGCTTCCTGTCAGGAAAGCTATGATAAACTAGACAGTGTGTAAAAAGCAAAGACATCACTTCACCGACAAAGATCCGTATAGTCAAGGATATGGTCTTTCTAGAGAGCTAGACAATAAAGAAGGCAAAGTGCCAAAGAATTGATGCTTTCAAACTGAGGTACTGGAAAAGACTCTTGAGAGTCCCTTGGACAGCAAGGAGATCAAACCAGTCAATCTTAAATGAAATCAACCCTGAATACTCTTTGAAAGGACTGATGTTAAGCTGAAGCTCCAATACTTCGGCCACCTGAGCTGAACAGCTGACTCATTAGAAAAGACCCTGATGCTGGGAAAGATTGAAGGCAGAAGGAGAAGAGGGCAACAGAGGATGAGATGGTTGGATGGCATCATTGATTTAACTTGGACAAACTCTGGGAGATGGTGAAGGACAGAGAAGCCTGGTGTGTTGCCATCCATGGGGTCTGGAAGAGTCGGACATGACCTGGCAACTGAACAACAACAATATGGAAGTATTTAGTGACACAGTGATGTGATCACTGAAATTTACTTAAAAATAAGTGACACGGTAATGTGATCACTGAAATTTACATAAAATAATCTAACAGTGGAGAAAAAGTAGGGGAATGGGGCACAGACGAAGCAAGATGGCTGTATGTGGATAATTATTGAAGCTAGGTGGTGTTACGTGGCAATTACATTTTTCTCTCTACTTTTGCAGGCTGACATCATGTTAATCCTATAGGTGGAGTATGGAGGTTAAATAAAAAGCATTGCAGAAACTAGGTCTAGGGAGGGGCACAAAATAGGATAGACAAGTTTTGCCATAGTCAGCTCTGCTCTTATCAGGCTTGTCAATAGACGGGAAGACATGAGGGGTTGTAAGGTTTAGGCCAGGTCACTTGCGCTTCTCTGGACTGCAACATGACCTCTAAGAGGTGTTTCCAGCCTAATCTTCCATTCCCAAAACATATATTTATATGCTTTGTCTTCCTAAGTCTCCAGTTTCACAAAGTAAAATGGCTGTGGGGAATGAATATTTTTTGCTAGTGTCAGGCAGTGAACTCTTCATGGCTCGGAAAAGCCATGGACGGTTCACGGTTCATTGGGCAGTAGTTCATCATCATTAAAGAGGATGCCTTCTGATGAACTATGCAATTGTTTCCTAGCCAGTGGTGGAGAGGTTTCCCAATGATACGTTTTTCTTCAACACTCGTATTCATGTACATGGCTTCTGTTCATAACCAATGCACTGTTAGCCCTCAAATTTTCTTTTCAGTCGAAACTCATGAGTTCAAATTTCTGACAATCTTCAAGTTCACCCAGTCAAAAATACAGACTTTGATCACCATCATCATCCTTCCATCTATCCAGTTATCATCTCAGACTCCTTGCTGTTTTCATGCACTATATCTCATCACTCACCAAATCTGTCTGTTTTCCCTTTGAATTACCATTTGATTTTATCCTCAACTTTCCATTCACCTGTATTCATATACAGGTCAAACCATGGTCATCTCTCACGGAGACTCTCTGTCCACACATCCAATATACTCATCAAAATTATCTTTCTAGTTCAAAAATATGATAGTATCAGTTCCTGGATTTAAACCTTTAATGACTCATGATATATATGATAAAACTCTAGTTCCTCAGCATGGCTAGCCCCAACTAACTTTTCAACCTCTTCTCCAGTCATTATTCCTTGTAAATTCTGTTTCTAGGATGCCATTCTCCTGGCCAGTGCTTAAGGAGAAAGGAACTATGTGAAAAAATGAAGGTATTCTGGTGCAACTGTCCTAACAAGTTTAGCTAATCTCCCCTTCCCATCGCATAACGTCTCCCTCATCCTCCTCAGACCCTCAAAATCTGTTCTCATTCACACTGAGGCAAATAGTTGATAATATTTTTAAGTGGTATTGGTGATAACTGCCTTTAAATAAATTTTATGCAGTTTGTTAAACTGAATAAAACTGAGGGATGGAACCAGCAGTATGGTAAGGTTGTTTCAAATGGGGATTGGAAGAACAGGAGTTTGTATAGTCTACCAGGAAAGGTGTAAAGAACTAAGTCTGCCAAGTTAGGGACAAAACTTGTTAATGTTCTACAGGACCATAAAACCATAACCTTTGGGGTTATCTTTTCTACTGGACAAAAATTATTTGCCTCTATTCTAGACAAGGCCTACAAGTCAACATGTAACTTGAGTCTGAGCCCTTAATTAATAGTAAAAAGCAAAGTCACACAGCTACATTCCCTCGATTATTAAATAATCTTGGTTAAGTCTGTTAAACAATGCTTCTCTATATATTAAAAGGATATACTATTCACTTTTTTTTTTTTTACTCTATTCCCAAGTTTTTAATGATCTGTTTTTCAAACACATCAGTGTAGGTAAGCAAACTTGAAGGACTTCAGGCATCAGTCAGTAGCTACATACAGGTAGTTTAGAAGTCTAATATGTGTTCCTACCCTTGAAACCAACTGTAAGCATAGTTTTGCTGGTAAAGCAAATAATGAAAGTAGGGAGGAACTTCTCTGAAAGGCTAATACCATCCAATGAGCTCAGTGATTTTTGGATCAAAGATAAAATTTGATCCACTGAGTTTACTCCGGTGACCCAAGTCTAGCCAAGACTTTGAAAAAGCAAATCAGGCCTATTTTCTGTCAACTATTTCCTGGAATAACCACAAAGGCAGCCTGGTTACACAGACACAATCTGGAACATGAGAAAATCACTCTTTCTGGATCAAAAAGACTTGAATTTGAGTCTTCATTCAACCACTTATGAGCGGATAATCTCTGAAACTCAGTTTTCTCACTTGCAAGTAGTTGATCATATGCATTAAACACAATGGAAAAATGGTTCCCAAATGTTGGTTCCTAAGCCTGTGTTTGTGAAAAAGCTTTTGCAGTTTATAAAGAAATAGTAATAATATTAAATGTATATAGATGGAGAGGTGCATCTTATATAGTAAGGATTTTATAAAGTTAAATTTAAATGCTGGGTTTATTTATTTATTTGAGCTTGCTCTATTTTGTATATGTGGTAAAATGTCTTTTCTATTCTGAAGTAATGATGATAAAAAAATGGTAGATTTTAAATGGTTTTACATGGCAAAATAAAAGTTGGCAACTCTGCCCATCTCCAAATGATTTTTGATGCTGCTCTGGGAACCACTATAAAATTATATGAATTTAGTCTGTGAACTAAAAATAACTAAACTAAAACTATGTGTACAAAGAGAGCTCTTATTGCTGTTGTCTCTGAAAGCACCATTTTTTGTATGGTGATGAAAATATTATCCAGCTGGTGCTAACGTTTCCTGAAGAACCCACACCAAAGCAGCGGCTCTTCTGGGTGTCTAACTGGGGCCAGGTCTCTCACAAAGAAAGAACTCGGGGCCCATGGGCAGCATAGAGCCCCGGGATTAGGCCCTGGCCTTCTCTTGAAGAAGACGAATTTCATCTTCCAGGGCTGGGGTGTGAGAGGGAGCGGGGAAGGGGCAAGGAGTGAATGGCATGTTAGGACTCTATTCTTCAGTGGCTAAGAAACTCCCTGTCTAGAGTCTGTGATGAAAGGGAATAATCTAGATTGCTGCAGAAAAGTGGAGACAGTGAAGGGAAAGAGGGCCCGGTGCTCATTTTTGGGAACCTGGGTAGGACTGGTAGAGCTCTAAATGGCCAGGACAACAGAGGTAATTGGGTTTGCATAGGAGATGGAGCAGCCCAGGACTCCTGTTACAATAAATGGTGCTGGAAAGGGAGCCATGTCAGCCTCTTGAACTGACCATACATGTTTTAAATCCATTTTCTCACCTTACATAGAAGTACTTCATTGAAAAAAAATAAAAACAAGCCAGAGATGAAAATCAAATTCATTCATATAATAATTCAGATGCAATCTTGCTAATATTGTAATATATAACCTCAGGGTAGTTTCTTTCCCTACTCACAAACATTTTTTCAAAAATAATATTGTGCATACAATTTCCTACCGCTTTTTTTCCTCTACATTTTTCCATGTCACTAAATGTACAATGTTATTTTAATTGCTGTGTGGTACCATTATGCCACAGGCTTCCCAGGAGGCTCAGTGGTAAAAGAATAGGCCTGCTAATGAAGGAGCTGAAGGAGACAGGGAGACAGGAGTTTGATCCCTGGGTGGGGAAGATCCCCTGGAAAAGGAAATGGCAACCCACTCCAGTACTCTTGCCGGGGATAATCCTATGGACAGAGAAGCCTGGCGGGCTACCGTCCACGGCGTGGCAAAGAGTTCCACTCGCCTGAACGCACCATTATGCAAATGTGCCATAATTTAACAAACAGAGGTGGTGGTATTTGAGTTTCTATACACACATACACACAACCATAGGGCAGTGATAGCCCTTATAGCTAAACCCTTCCATACAAAATGCTACTTGCTAATGGATATTGTGTATCCACTGTATTATTCAGCTTCTCTGCACGTTTGGAAATTTTTAATAATAGGATTACAGTGAAAGAAATTTAAGATCATAGAGAGAATGATTTGGGTCAGTGAGGATGCCTGTTTACAAGTTCTGGAAAGAGAACTGAATGATCAGCTTCCCAGATGAACTCTGGCACGGGGCAGGGCTCCTCCCAGGCCGGTTCCGCGGGTGGTGCCGGGGGGCTGTGCGCCTCTCCAGGGAAACCCAGGGCGAGGAGTGCCCTGTGCGCGCTTTCGCACGGCCTCCCTGAAAAAGAGCAGCGGAGCGCCAGGCTGCCAGGCGCGCAGCATCAAAGCTGCAGGCGCCCAGAGAAGAAAAGGGCCAGTGTGCATTCCCAAAACTCAAAAGCCCCTCTCCAGGCACAGCGACTCACGGAGGAGGGGGAGAGGGAGCTGAAACTGCGCTTTAACAGTGTGGGCAGTCAGGCCGTGGGTGCCCCGTCAGGACAAAAGGGCCTCAGTGCCGGAGAGGAGGCAGCCCCGGGGCCTGGTGGCAGCATAAAGGGAAGCTGTGTCCCCACAGCACTCAAGTTCACCTTTGTCTTCTGAGTCCAAGTCAAAGGAAGGTTACAGAAGGAGCCTGCAGGCTCTCCTCCCTCCTCAGGGATCTGGTGATAGAAATGGCCAAGCTCTTTCTCCAACATGCTGGAAATTCAGATGAAAATAGCAATGTGCTTGCATGCTAGCTGGGAGATCAGTCAGTATTTGTGTCAATAGCTGCATCCTCTGACCAGGGCCAAGGAAGAAGAGGAAGGCCAGTATGAATTACTGGAACCAGTGACTCTGAAGGGGCCCACAAACATTGCAGAGCAGTAAGAATTTGCCTGTGTTGGGGTGGGGAGAACAGGAACAGGTGATGAACAGATTTCTTTCCACCAGACCCTAACCAGCTCTCAGCAGTACAGATGCTGCTATTGCTTCTTCCCAAAAGACAGCGGACACCCCTGTGATCTGGCCTGATAGCTGCTGCCTGTTGATCAACAGCGGAAGGTCAGTGGCCGGAGGTTAAAGGCTACTGTGCTTCCAACTGACCTTTGATGTATTTCACCTGGAACCTGCACAAGTTCACCTGTCTTGGTCCAGGTCTCTGCTGGCACTTAAGACGGGAAAAAAGGCTTTTGGGAGAATTCCTGAATGATTTCAGGGGTTTGAAGCAGAGTGAGGAGTATGTGTAACATAGAACAATTCATGAACTCCTCCAGCCCCCAACACACACACATACTCACACACACTCTCTCTCTCTATATATATATATATCTCTCTCTCTCTAGTTGTACCTCAATTTTGTAATTTTACCTTTTGCTCTGGAGAGGGGAGATAGTTAAAAACAGCAGCAAAATAATGAATAAATGAGCTGACACACAAACTATGACTCTCAGACCTGAGTTTCGTTCCCAGCCTTGCTGCTCACTTACTGTTAGAATTAAAAGAGAAAGCCTATGCAAATGTACCTAGCATGGCAGTCAACTTTCGAATACAGTTTTTTTTTCTTCATTTGTTTTTTAAAATCTGAGTATTCCTAATATTGTTACACAGACTGGTGGCTTAAACACCAGACTCATAGTTCTGGAGCCTATAAGCCCAGAATCAAGGTGCTGGTAGGGTTGATTCCTGGAGAGAGCTCTCTTCCTGACTCTCAGAGAGCCATTTTCTCTCTGTGTCCTGATGTGGTCTTTCTTTTGTGCGTGTGTGGAGAGAGAGCATGCTGGTATCTTGTCTTCTTATAAGGACACCTATCCAATCAAACTGGGGCTTCCCAGGTAGCGCTAGCAGTAAAGAACCCTCCTGCCAATGTAGGAGACATAAGAGACTGGAGTTCAATCCCTGGATCAGGAAGATCCCCCAGAAGAGGGCACAGCAACCCACTCCAGTATTCTTGCCTGGAGAATCCCATGGACAGAGGATCCTGGCAGACTATAGTCCATGGGGTTGAAAAAAGTGGGACATGACTAAAGTGACTTAGCATGTATCCTATCAGATTAGGGCTCTACCCTTAGGTTCACATTAAACTTTATTATCCCTTTAAAGGCCTATCTCCAAATATAGCCACATTGGGAGTTAGGGCTTTACTATATGAGTACGGGGGAAACACAATTGAGCCCAAAAGAGGCGCCAAAACCTAGGTAAGGGAAGTGTCCCTAGAACACAGTAGAAGATTTCAGATATGCCAATGAGAATCTTATTCCTTCAGGCCTAGTAGGCTGTGGGACACAAGCTAGTCTAAGCGGGTAAAGAATGTAGTACCAAGAGACTGTTTGGTATGGGGCAGAATCTGTGTCTCATAGGGTATTAACATGGAGCATCACAGCATGTTACCACAAGAACTCTATAGATCAAACCCCTGACTTGGCCATATATAAGCTCTGTGACCTTGGGCAAGACACTTAAATGTTCACAGCCTGAGTGTCCTTATTGCTGAAACTAGGCTAATAATACCTTCCCAGTCTACTGTAGAAGGTAGAAAACAGGAGTAAGGAGTGAGCAGCGGTAAAGAGCCATTCCCAGCCTCCCCACACCCACATACCCCAACTGTACATAAGCACTGCAAGCATGTTTGAAATAAATGGTGGGTATAAAAGTGCTGAGTAGGACTTTTATACCCATGGTGGTCCAGTAGTTGGGAATTTGCCTGCTAATGCAGGGGCACGGGTTCCATCCCTGATCTGGGAATATTCAACATGCCATGAGGCAGCTAAGCACTGCAACTACTGGAGCCCTCGCTCTATAGCCCATGCTCAACAACAAGAGAAGCCACCGCAATGACAAGCCCATGCACTGCAATTAGAGTCGCCCCACTCACTGCAACTAGAGAAAGCCCATGCACAGCAACAAAGACCCAGTACAGCCAAAATTAAATTTTAAAGTACTACATAAACTAAAAGGTGTCATATAAATGATTAAATGATTGCATTAACAACAGTGATGATAGCAACAGAAACTAGACTCTGATATTTTGCCAACTCAGCAACCCCCTGGGCCACCTCCGTGTGAGCCATGCTGGGTGCTGCTCACAGCTGGCACTCATCACAGCAGTGGCACAGGGAGCCCCTTGAAAGGACTCCCTTGGATTGCCTCCCCCTCCTTTAATAAGATGCCCGATTACTCCCATCTCTGCTCCTCGTCTCTCCCTCTATTCCCTCCAATCTCCACTTGAAACTTAGATGCTGGGGAGGCAAGAGCAGGGGTAGATGGAATTCCAATTCTCCTGAGCTGGGCGGGTCCCAGGTCTGACACATTTTCGTCTATCACAGCTGTGAGTGGCCATGGGTACGCCTCGAGATTTGGCGCTTGGTCCCTCATGCAGGAGCAGTCACCTCATTGCTGCTTCAGTCCCAAGCCACAGCAGGACTCAACACACGTCTGGAGAACAAGGAGAGATGCCATCCAGGAAATGCCCTTGGTCTCTGACGTCCTAGTCTTAGTGACCCTCTTATTTGGGGATCCAGGTGGTATGAGGAGGATGAGAGTCAAGTTGCCATTTCTGCCTCTGCCTCGGTTTCCTTCTATGAACGGGGAGTAATGCCATGCTCACAGGGAGGCTGTGAGCATCAAGTGCAAGGACGCAGGTGAAACACCAGCAACAGGGCCCGGCAGGTGGGAGTCCCAGTGGAGGGGTTGAAGTCGTGGTTCTCATTTCATCATAATGCTACCTTCTCCCCTTGCTACCTTGGCACCTATTGTGGTAGATATTTCTACTGTGGAAGTTATTCGTATGTAGAATTAAATACTATAATTATTAAAATCACTATTGAATCTCTATCATGTGCCAGGCACTGTTTTGAATGCATTATTTTACTTAATCCTTCCATCTTTATTACTTCTGTTTTGTAGACAAAAAAGCTCAGGGAAAGAGAACTTGTTTAAAACGGGATTTGAACCCCAGATTTCTGAATCTAGAGGAGTCTATGCTCTTATCCTCTACGTTGATTGAGTGCTTCCATTCATTCTGCTATATGATAATATGCTTGCTTATTATATCTACTTTCCCCTATTTTAAATGATAAGGATTTCAAGGGCCAACATCTTATCATACTCAACTCCTTTCTCCTGTACCAGCACAGGCTCTGCACAAAGTAGGCACCTAGGAACCAGCCATCATTTACTGAGCACGTGTATTATGTTCTGAACACGTTACAGATGCAGCCACACTTATATGTTATTATGTACATTTGTCAGATGAAAACACGGAAGTTCAAGGAAACTTCATGTAACATGAACATGATCAGTGCCACTGCTGCCCTAGATCTGCCTGACTCCAGAGCACGTGCATGTAACTCCTCCCAGCCACACGGGCCTTACAGATGCCTATGGAAGGCAGTGCGCATGCGGAAGTGGAAAACACATTTAGCGAATAAAAGCAGTCCTTCATGTATGTTTACACACACCATGTATTTACATACCCATATATATTGCTGGCATGTGCCTAGTTTAGCTCTGGAAGGCTGTGTCTCCCGGAAGTTGCATTTGGAGGGAGGGAACAGCTGATAAGCAGGGAGTGTTCTTATTTTTCACTGTGCACTTTTTGATTTTGAATGATGTGTCTAGTTAAAGGGGTTTCCCTGGTGGCTCAGTGGAAAAGAATCTGTCTGCCAATGTAAGAGATGCAGGTTTGATCCTTGGTCAGGAAGATCCCCTGGAGGAGGAAATGGCAGCCCACTCCAGTATTCTTGTTAAAGACAATTAGAATATTTTAAAAGACTACTTTATTTCTGGTGAAAAGATATTGAATCCAGGAGACCCTGGTTCTAACCTCATCTCTGCCGCTGGATAAATCTGAATACTAATCAAATTTATTTTCAGTCTCTTCATCCATTAGATGAGTACAGGAATAGCTGTGCTATCGTCCTCCCAGGGTCAAACAAGCACTTTTTTTTTCTAAAAACATATGGGACATTTATTAGGAAAAAATCTAAACAATGGAAAGGGGGAAAGACTCAGAGACTGAGAAAGAGCACTCACATGTGTATGTGTGTGTGTGTGTGTGTGTGTGTGTGTGTGTAAAATAAAATGAAGGTGGTGGTGAAGGAATCCCTCCCAGCCCTAAGTTCTGTCAGTAAAGGGGAGGCAAGATGCTGCAGCCCTGGTGACCCGGTCAGTCTGGCAGTAAAGGTACCACTAAACTGACGACATATGGAGGGCAGGGATCAGTTCTAGCTATTCACTGTTCTTTATCATCAGGACCTAATTAGAGGGCTTAGCAATCTGAAAATATTTGTTGCAGATAGAAAAGCAGAGCTTGCTATATGCCAACAAATGATGGGGGTGGTGAGGGAGAGGAAGAAGAGAAAAAGGGAAGGAAGCAGAAATCTGAGAAAAAGAGAATCAAGGCTGATGGGAAGAAGAAAGCATCTATCTGGTGAGTTAAACTGTTGAAATGTCAACACCAGTAGCTGAGTTGGGGCAGGTGTCAGGGCTGGGACAATGCTGGGGAAAGATGGCCCAGCCTTGTGAGGCTACAGGAGTCTAGGAAAGAGTCTTAACAAGAGCATTTTGTAACTTGTGAACCACTCAGCATACTCCACGCATTACTAATATAATAGTTGAATATCCAGAGCACATCTACCCACTCTGTACACCTGAGGCCCTTGCAAAAAGCAGCATGGCCTTGAGAGAATTAATTGGCATTTCCAGGTTAGAAAAGAGATTTTAATAGTCCAGCAGACATCTGTGGCCAGAAAAGCATGAAACACCAGAATAAAATCTTTCAGCAAACCCTTTGTATTTCCCCATCTATCACCATCACACACCCACAGGAAGTGGTCTCACAGCTCTTGAGGCTTAAGAACATTTACAGAGGTAAGAAAATGGCCAGGAGCAAGGCAGCCCCCTCTGCAACTGGTGGAGGTAAGTACGGTGATGATTGGTAGAGGCTGGTGGTGGCTGGTGGTGCTGCCCTGTTGCTATTTTCCATGTAGAGGAGATCCAGCCTCAAGGAAGCTGCAGGGTCTGTGGTGTGGTGGGGGCAGCGAAGTTGGGCAATCTCTGTCTCAGGAGTTCCATCACTTCCAACTCAGCAAGCACAACTATTTTGGCCAGAAAACAAAGCTTTCCTTGGAGAATTTATTTTTTAAAAGTAGAATTGTGAGTAAGGGGACACCTCCAGGGTTTTTCTTAGTTTCTAAGGCAAAGGATGGAGTGGCAAGAGTCTGGAGATTTGGAAGTCTAATATGCCTCCAAAAGTCTGTGACCTTGGGCAGGTCCCTTCAGTTCCCTGGGCCTCATGTTCCTCATCTGTAAATGAGGGACTTGAACTGAATCATTTCTTTGGTTCTCTCCATATAAAAGATCCTATGTCCTGGAAACTCTGTCTTGGGTTCAGTTCACGACGTCCCCAATCACAGGCTGTCAGCCCTGTGTCTCTCTTTGACAGTCTCTAGGGAGTCTGCTGGGTTTCCCATCACAGTCATCAGTATCTGAAGACCACAGATAGGAGAATGTCTACCTGAGATCTGAACACCCCAGCCTGTCTACCCTGAGACCTGAATACCCCAGCAGAGGAAACCTCAATTCTCACACTGTCCTACTGGGGTGGGAGTTTGGGTAAGAAACAGACCACATACATGATCCAGAAATCCCACACTTGGACATATATCCAGATAAAACTATAATTAAAAAGATACATGCAACCCTATGTTCACAGCAGCACTATTCACAACAGCCAAGACATGGAAACAACCTAAATGTCCATTGACTGATGAATCAATAAAGAAGATGATAATAATAGAAGATTATTCAGCTATAAAAAGGAATGAATAATGCCATTTGCAGCAACGAGGATGCAATTAGAGGTTATCATACTAAGGAAATGAGTCAGAAAGAGAAAGACAACTACCATATGATATCACTTTACGTAGAATCTAAAATATAGCACAAATGAACCTATCTCCAAAACAGAGACAGACTCATAGCCACAGAGAACAGACTTGTGGTTGTGGCAGGGGAGTGGGGAAAAGGAGAGGGATACACGAAGAATTCGGGGTTAGTATATGCAAACTACTGCCTTACATTTAGAATAGATAAACAACCAAGTCTTACTGAATAGCACAGGAAACTATATCCAATCTCCTGGGATAAACCATAATGGAAAAGAATATAAAAAAGAATGTATATATGTGTATAACTGAGTCACTTTGATATACAGCAGAAATTAACACAATAATGTAAATCAACTATACTTCAATCAATAAAATTAGCAACCATTATTTTAACTGAAAACTTTTGTAGTCTATTATTGCTCAAAACATTTTTAAAGGAATGGTGGAGTACTGATATTCACACAACTGCCAATTTTCTCCTATAATCAAAGTTTACTAATTTGGGCTGGATTATCGAAAAAGCAAGAGAGTTCCAGAAAAACATCTATTTCTGCTTCATTGACCATGCCAAAGCCTTTGATTGTGTGGATCACAATAAACTGTGGAAAATTCTGAAAGAGATGGGAATACCAGACCACCTGACCTGCCTCCTGAGAAATCTGTATGCAGGTCAGGAAGCAATAGTTAGAACTGGACATAGAACAACAGATTGGTTCCAAATAGGAAAAAGAGTAAGTCAAGGCTGTATATTGTCACCATGCTTATTTAACTTATATGCAGAGAACATCATGAGAAATGCTGGGCTGGAAGAAGAACAAGCTGGAATCAAGATTGCCAGGAGAAATATCAATAACCTCAGACATGTAGATGACACCACCCTTATGGCAGAAAGTGAAGAGAAACTAAAGAGCCTCATGATGAAAGTGAAAGAGGAGAGTGAAAAAGTTGGCTTAAAGCTCAACATTCAGACAACTTAAGATCATGGCATCTGGTCCCATCACTTTATGGGAAATAGATGGGGAAACAGTGGAAACAGTGGCTGACTTTATTTTTGGGGGGTCCAAAATCACTGCAGATGGTGATCGCAACCATGAAATTAAAAGACACTTACTCCTTGGAAGGAAAGTTATGACCAACCTAGACAGCATATTAAAAAGCAGAGACATTACTTTGTCAACAAAGGTTCGTCTAGTCAAGGCTATGGTTTTTCCAGTGGTCATGTATGGATGTGAGAGTTGGACTGTGAAGAAAGCTGAGCACCGAAGAATTGATGCTTTTGAACTGTGGTGTTGGAGAAGATTCTTGAGAGTCCCTTGGACTGTGAGGAGATCCAACCAGTCCATCCTAAAGGAGATCAGTCCTGGGTGTTCATTGGAAGGACTGATGTTGAAGCTGAAACTCCAATACTTTGGCCACCTGATGCGAAGAGCTGACTCATTTGAAAAGACCTTGATGCTGGGAAAGATTGAGGGCAGGAGGAGAAGGGGACTACAGAGGATGAGATAGTTGGATGGCATCACCGACTCAATGGACATGGGTTTGGGTGAACTCCGGGAGTTGGTGATGGACAGGGAGGCCTGGCGTGCTGCAGTTCATGGGGTTGCAAAGAGTCGGACACGACTGAGTAACTGAACTGAACTGAACTGAATTTGGGTTTCACTGAAAAAAAGAAAAGAAACAGAACATATGCATACATGTGTGTATGTGGGCATGCATGTGTGTATTTATTTGCATGTGTTAAGAGGGGGCTTCCTTGGTGGCTCAGAGGGTAAGAATCTGCCTGTAATGCAAGAGACCCAGGTTTGATCCCTGAGTCAGGAAGATCAGGAAACTGTGACTGTGTACCTATTATCCTGAATGATAGGCACTTTCTCCCAGAAACAGGAAAATCACAGCAGCAGTGTCCGCTCAGGTAGATAAACCATTGCATTTCCAATAGCTTTGTTTCCTGTTGGGGGTGGGGTACCTATCATTTCATTTTGCTTGGAAGTATAACCAACACTTTAATGTGATTTCTTTGGGAAAATGTTTTGAGCTCCAAGCAAACCACTTACACTCTCTCAATACATAACCTTGTGTGGGTCAGGACTACTATGATTGTCTCAACTCTACCAAGGTATCTAACTCAGTCATAGCCACATAATCATCAATACTTCATTAATTAGATATAACAAAGAGCCCTCTTTTTGTGTCTTAATAAGTCTCCCTACATCTATGAACAATAGTAGAGCAACTCTCCTTAGATTAGCCAGGATGGTCTTGGTTTTAAAATGAATCCAGGGATCTCCTCACTCCTAGGCAAACCAAGATATGACTTAAAGAAGAGAGTAAGCCACTGTAGGTAGGAGTTTTATGCTCCATGGCTCAGACAGTAAAGAATCAGCCTGCAAAGTGGGGAGACCTGGGTTCAGTCCCTGGGTGGGGAAGATCCCCTGGAGAAGGAAATGGCAACCCCCTCCAGTATATTTGCCTAGAGAATCCCATAGACAGAGGAGCCTGGCGGGCTATAGTCCACGGGGTTGCAAGGAGTTGGACACGACTGAGCAATTAACATACATATACACTCCTGTCTAGGAATACAAAGGCTTCTCAAGCAATTCCAAGCCCTGCATCTGCCCAAGGGGCGTAGTCTGGGCAGCTGTTCCCTGAGAAGAGGATAGAGTAACAAGCAGAGGCATCAGGGCAGGCGGTGAATTCCACTTTACAGTGTTGTCCTCACCACTGTGCTTGAGTCCATTGTGTGGTTAGGGTAAAACCGGTTCACTCCCCAGGCCTTCCGTAAGCACTTGACTCATGCTTTTCTTGGAGCATTCACTCAGCAGCCCTTCCCAGAGGTCCCTCCCTGCCCTCTTGCTCCTCACACGCCTCCCCATGTGACAGGAAAAAATAAATAGGACTCGTGGGAGGAGGCACTGGCATGTGATCGGAAGCTCCGGGTGAACTCTCCTCATCCTTTTCCCCAGGGTATGTGGGGAAGAAGGGCCTGTTTTATCCAAAGGATCTGGATGTGTCTGGATAAGTTCACTCTGGAACATTAGAGAATGTTTAAACCTGTGCCAGAAACAGAAATCAAGAGTGTGGATTGCACTGTGTGAGTCTACTTGGGGCCCTGAACCCATTCAGGACTAATCAAACATCCTGACATTAAGTCAGTCCAGTTTTTCAACCTTGGCATTGTTGACAGCTGAGAGGTGCTGTGTGGTTCATTGTAAGACGCTTAGCAGCTTCTCTGGTCTTGTCCCACGAGATGCCAGTAGCACCCTTCCCAGTTGTTACAATCAAAAAATATTTCGAGACATTGCTAAATGTCCCCTGGGGAAATAATCACTCCTGGTTGAGAACCTCTGAGTTAGAACAGTCCAAGTGCCCCTTGTGTCCCATCTTCCTGGGACCTTCATTGCATAAGCAGCATGTTTTGTTGCACATTACATGAAAAACTAGTTCCCCAGGATGTTCATAGTTTTTCCACAGAGAAAACACTCTATGCCCAAGTACATTTGGAGAATTCTGTGTTCCTTGGTCCAACATGTTGAGGAACTGCTGCCTGACATTGTAATAAAGCTTTCTGTTTATGGAGAGTCAAAATACGTTAGGATATTAGAAGCTCTAAAAAGTCTGACAATAAGGAAACCTGTTAAACTCTGTTTGACAAAACAGTAGCTGCTTGGCCACAGTTCCTTAATAGCAATTTCCTTTAAAAGCTCTTCCCCCCACCCCAACTTTGTGCTTTTCCTAAATGCCTGGGCAGTTTCATCATCTTTAGTCTTGTTCAAATTTCATGGAAACTGGTGGCAGCCAACCTAAATTGCTGCAGAAGTTGCAAGGACATGAAAAAATTTTCTTCAATTCTTGGAATTGAAAATTTGGTCAATATTTCCGGGGATTGGAGATAGGGGCCATTATAACTGGCAAGGGTGAGTTGGCTGTAGAAACAGGTCCAGTGGTCTGCTAGGTAACTGTCACTTTAGCTGTTTGCTGCCTGAATAGCCAGGTGTGGAAGAGTCTTTGAAGAGGTAAAATATCCCTGAGCAGACTCAGGGCACCAGGATCAGGCTTACTCAGCTTCTATTCTGAGCAAGGGATGCCATCACCTTAAATACTATGTTCTTGTTGCTAAGGAAACCAGATAAGTGGTTGCCAACACAATATTCAATCTTTCCATGAAGATTAAAGCACCTTGTTCCAGCAAGAGAGCAGATGGGAAAGCCATAGGTGTGAGCCATATTTCTCATTACCTAACTTAGGCCAGGTGATGGATGAAGTGAGACAGTTTCTGGTATATGGGAAGAAGATAAAATTTGTAGCTATTGGCAACTATTTGCTAAATCAATGAAGACAGAGATTTAATCCTGACTTCCAGCTACATTTTTGCAGTAATTTTCTTTGTCAATGTATTGAAGGCAGACTGAGTACAAAGTTTGGGAAATCAGTTACAGAATAGAAAATGGTTGTATTTTAGTTGGCCCATTTCTTTTGGTTATTTTTATTAAATATCTCAAGCATATAATGAGTATATAAAGAAAATATACCACACTCTATGTACTGATCATATAGCTTAAAAATGAAACATTACAAATATACCAGAAGTTGCTTGTGTATTCTTGCCCTCTTCCTGATTAATCTCATAGAACTGTCTCACATACTTGTCACCTCCACGTACAAAGGAATCATTAGATACGAAACCTAGCATTTGTTTTGAGTGATCAGTGACACGTGCACTCTGTCATGTCTAATTCTTTTGCAATCCCATAGCTGTATGTAGCCTACCAGGCTCCTCTACCATGGGATTCTTCAGGAAAGAACACTGGAGTGGGTTGTCATTTCCTCCTCCAGGGGATCTTCCCCACCCAGTGATCAAACTCGCAACTTCTGTGACTCCTGAGGTGGCAGGCAGATTCTTTACCCACTGAGCCACCTCGGAAGCTTTATCAGCAACATCAGTTCAGTTCAGTCACTCAGTCGTGTCCGACTCTTTGCAACCCCATGAATCACAGCATGCCAGGCCTTCCTGTCCATCACTATCTCCCGGAGTTCACTCAAACCCACGTCCATCGAGTCAGTGATGCCATCTAGCCATCTCATCCTCCGCCGTTCCCTTTTCCTCCCACCCCCAATCCCTCCCAGCATCAGAGTCTTTTCCAAAGAGACAACTCTTCGCACGAGTTGGCCAAAGTATTGGAGTTTCAGCTTTAGCATCAGTCCTTCCAAAGAACACCCAGGACTGATCTCCTTTAGGATGGACTGGTTGGATCTCCTCACAGTCCAAGGGACTCTCGAGAGTCTTCTCCAACACCACAGTTCAAAAGCATCAATTCTTCGGTGCTCAGCTTTCTTCACAGTCCAACTCTCACATCCATACATGACCACTGGAAAAACCATTGCCTTGACTAGACGGACCTTTGTTGGCAAAGTAATGTCTCTGCTTTTCAATATGCTATCTAGGTTGGTCATAACTCTCCTTCCAAGGAGTAAGCATCTTTTAATTTCATAGCTGCAATCACCATCTGCAGTGATTTTGGAGCCCAAAAAAATAAAGTCTGACGCTGTTTCCATTGTTTTCCCATCTATTTCCCATGAAATTATGGGACCAGATGCCATGATATTCATTTTCTGAATGTTGAGCTTTAAGCCAACTTTTTCACTCCCCTCTTTCACTCTCATCAAGAGGCTTTTTAGTTTCTCTTCACTTTCTGCCATAAGGGTGGTATCATCTGCATATCTGAGGTTATTGATATTTCTCCTGGCACTCTTGATTCCATCTTGTGCTTCTTACAGCCCAGCATTTCTCATTATGTACTCTGCATATAAGTTAAATAAGCAGGGTGACAATATACAGCCTTGACATACTCCTTTTCGTATTTGGAACCAGTCTGTTGTTCCATGTCCAGTTCTAACTGTTGCTTCCTGACCTGCATTCAGATTTCTTAGGAGGCAGGTCAGGTGGTCTGGTATTCCCAGTTCTTGAAGAATTTTCCAGTTTATTGTGATCCACACAGTCAAAGTCTTTGGCATAGTCAATAAAGCAGAAACAGATGTTTTTCTGGAACTCTCTTGCTTTTTCCATGATCCAGTGGATGTTGGCAATTTGATCTCTGGTTCCTCTGCCTTTTCTAAAACCAGCTTGAACATCAGGAAGTTCACAGTTCACATATTGCTGAAGCCTGGCTTGGAGAATTTTGAGCATTACTTTCCTAGCGTGTGAGATGGGTGCAATTATGTGGTAGTTTGAGATTCCTTGGCATTGCCTTTCTTTGGGATTGGAATGAAAACTGACCTTTTCCAGTCCTGTGGCCACTGCTGAGTTTTCCAAATTTGCTGGCATATTGCGTGTAGCACTTTCACAGCATCATCTTTCAGGATTTGAAAGAGCTCCACTGAATTCCATCACCTCCACTAGCTTTGCTCGTAGTGATGCTTTCTAAGGCCCACTTGACTTCACATTCCAGGATGTCTGGCTCTAGGTCAGTGATCATATCATAGTGATTATCCTGGTCGTGAAGATCTTTTTTGTACAGTTCTTCTGTGTATTCTTGCCACCTCTTCTGCTTCTGTTAGGTCCATACCATTTCTGTCCTTTATCAAGCCCATCTTTGCACGAAATGTTCCCTTGGTATCTCTAATTTCTTGAAGAGATCTCTAGACTTTCCCATTCTGTTGTTTTCCTCTATTTCTTTGCATTGATCACTGAAGAAGGCTTTCTTTTTTTTTTTTCCTTTTACTGGGGAAGAGTGGAAAAATAGCTCCAGAAAGAATGAAAAGGCTGGGCTAAATTGGAAATGATGCTTGATTGTGGATGTGTCTGGTGGTGAAATAAAGTCTGATACTGTAAACAACAGTATTTCATTGGGATGTGGAATGTTAGGTCCATGAATCAAAGTAAATTGGATGTGGTCAAACAGGAGATGGCAAGAGTGAACATTAACATTATAGGAATCAATGAATTAAAAAGACGGGAATGGGAAAATTTAATTCAGATGACCAGTATACCTACCACTGTGGGCAAGAATACCTCAGAAGGAATGGAGTAGTCCTCATAGTCAACAAAAGAGTGTGAAATGCAGTACTTCAGTGCAATCTCAAAAATGACAGAACGATCCCAGTTCATTTCCAAGACAAACCATTCAACATCACAGTAATTCAAGTCTATCCCCCAACCACTAATGCTGAAGAAGCTGAAGTCAAATGATTCTATGAAGACCTACAAGACCTTTAGAACTAACACCAAAAAAAAGATATCCTTTTCATCATAGGGGATTGAAATGCAAAAGTAGGAAGTCAAGGGAAGCCTGGAGTACCAGGCAAGTTTGGCATTACAAAATGGAGTACACAGTGAAGCAGGGCAAAAGCTCACAGAGTTTTGCCAAGAGAACACACTGGTCTTAGCAGACACCCACTTCCTACATTGGGTTAGTTGACACAATAACTATCCTTTCACATTTTTTTTTTTTTTTTTTTTTCTGGTTTGATCTTGCAGTCCAAGGGACTCTCAAGAAGAAGGCTTTCTTACCTCTTCTTGGTATTCTTTGGAACTCTGCATTCAGATGCTTATATCTCTCCTTTTCTCCTTTGGTTTTCGCTTCTCTTCTTTTCAGTTATTTGTAAGGCTTCCCCAGACAGCCATTTTGCTTTTTTGCATTTCTTTTCCATGGGGATGGTCTTGATCCCTGTCTCCTGTACAATGTCATGAACCTCCGTGCATAGTCCATCAGGCACTCTATCTATCAGATCTAGGCCCTTAAATCTATTTCTCACTTCCACTGTATAATCATAAGGGATTTGATTTAGGTCATACCTGAATGGTCTAGTGGTTTCCCCTACTTTCTTCAATTTAAGTCTGAATTTGGCAATAAGGAGCTCATGATCTGAACAACAGTCAGCTCCCAGTCTTATTTTTGCTGACTGTATGGAGCTTCTCCATCTTTGGCTGCAAAGAATAGAATCAATCTGATTTCAGTGTTGACCATCTGGTGATGTCCATGTGTAGAGTCTTCTCTTGTGTTGTTGGAAGAGGGTGTTTGCTATGACCAGTGTGTTCTCTTGGCAAAATTCTATTAGCCTTTGCCTGCTTCATTCCGTATTCCAAGGCCAAGTTTGCCTGTTACTCCAGGTGTTTCTTGACTTCCTACTTTTGCATTCCAGTCCCCTATAATGAAAAGGACATCTTTTTTGGGTGTTAGTTTTAAAAGGTCTTGTAGGTCTTCATAGAACTGTTCAACTTCAGCTTCTTCAGCATTACTGGTTGGGGCATAGACTTGGATTACTGTGATATTGAATGGTTTGCCTTGGAAACGAACAGAGATCATTCTGTCGTTTTTGAGATTGCATCCAAGTACTGCATTTTGGACTCTTTTGTTGACCATGATGGCTACTCCATTTCTTTTAAGGGATTCCTGCCCGCAGTAGTAGATATAATGGTCATCTGAGTTAAATTCACCCATTCCAGTCCATTTCAGTCCGCTGATTCCTAGAATGTTGATGTTCAGTCTTGCCATCTCCTGTTTGACCACTTCCAATTCGTCTTGATTCATGGACCTGACATTCCAGGTTCCTATGCAATATTGCTCTTACAGCATCAGACCTTGCTTCTAACACCAGTCACATCCACAATTGGGTATTGTTTTTGCTTTGGCTCCATCCCTTCATTCTTTCTGGAGTTATTTCTCCACTGATCTCCAGTAGCATATTGGGCACTTAGTGACCTGGACAGTCCTCTTTCAGTATCCTATCATTTTGCCTTTTCATACTGTTCATGGGGTTTTCAAGGCAAGAATACTGAAGTGGTTTGCCATTCCCTTCTCCAGTGGACCACATTATGTCAAATCTCTCCACCATGACCCGCCCGTCTTGTGTTGCCCCACGGGCATGGCTTAGTTTCATTGAGTTAGACAAGGCTGTGGTTCTAGTGTGATTAGATTGACTAGTTTTCTGTGAGTATGGTTTAGTGTGTCTGCCCTCTGATGCCCTCTTGCAACACCTACCGTCTTACTTGGGTTTCTCTTACCTTGGACGTGGGGTGTCTCTTCACGGCTGTCCCAGCAAAGTGCAGCCGCTGCTCCTTACCTTGGACATGGGTGGCTGGGACAGACGATGGTGGCTAGACAAGTGCGGGCAGCTGCGACGGCACACAAGTGTGGCTGAGAGGAGCTACCCGATGTCCGAGGTCAGGGGCGGCAGCTGGGAGGAGCTACCCTACGTCTGAGGTCAGGGGCGGCGGCAACATAGGACCATTAAATACAGAGTATCTCTGGGAGGCCCCTATTCTAGGGTAAAGTTTTTCTCTTGAGATTCAGGCTAGTTCTTCTTCCAATACTAAACCATAAACAAAAGGGAAAACAAGGGAAGTCAAGAAGTCAGAGAGTATGAGTGGCTGCACAGAGCATGGCTGCTCTGCAAAGGCTGACTTCCTTACTTAAGACTTCTTCCACTCACTCATTCAAAAGATTTACTGAGTGCCTATTTTGTGCCTGGCATTGTGCTAGGTGCTGAGGGTAAGAAGAAACAAAAAAGTCCTAAGTCACTGCCTGTACAGAGTTTAGTAAGGGAGGAGAGACAAGATGAATAAAAATAAAAGTTAGAGCTTAGTAAATACAGATGAGGTGGGGGGATGAGCAGGTTTGGGGAATAAAATGATAAAGATGTGTTACATTTCAGACAAAGTAGGTCCTTGACTCCCCTGAGGCCTCACTGTAAAGGTGCATTTGAACAAAACCCCAAAGGAGGTAGAGGGATTGGGTGGGTGGGGTGAACAGACTTTCCATCAGAGGGAACAGACAGTGCAAAGGCCTTGAGACAGTGAAAAGTGAAAGTCCAAGTCACTCGGTTGTGTCCAACTCTTTGCTACCCCATAGACGTTACAGTCCATGAAATTCTCCAAGCCAGAATACTGGAGTGGGTAGCCTTTCCCTTCACCAGGGATCTTCCCAACCCAGGGATCCCGCATTGCCGGTGGATTTTTTATTAACTGAGCTATTAGGGAAGGCATGTTCCAAACCCAGCAAAGAGGCCAGTAGAGTGAGCAAGGGTTGAGGGGAAATGTGTGGCAGAAGATGAGGTCAGAGAAGGTCTCTGTGTGTGCACATGCATGTAGACCACTGTAGGCAAAGAAGGTGGCTTCTTCTCTGAGTGAGTTGGAGCCACTGGAAGGCTTAGAACAGAAAACTGACATGATCTGTGTTAGGTGTGTAATAGGATTATTATGGCTGCAATATTGAGAACAGACCACAAGAGGATAAGAGTGAAGACAGTGTGACCAAGGAGCAGATGGCTGTGAGAATCCAGATGAGAGATGGTGAAGACAGGAAGGAGTGAAAAGTCATTGAATTCTGGATATATTTTGGTATAAAACTAACAGAACTTCCTGACAGGTTGTCATATGTGGTAAGAAGAGGGGTCAAGGATGATCTCAAGGCTTTGGACCAGTTGGCTCTGGATGCCCTACATGGCTGTAGTACAGTGGTTGGAGTGGCTGAAAGGCTTCCATACCCACAGCTCCACCTGGAGGGAGGACCCTGATTCTCTTGTGTCCCACATGCAGACCCCATTGAAGCCCTGGGACCACTCTTTATGCCCCCAGCCACCCACCCTGACATAAAGCTGGTTCTTGCCACATGTGACCACAAAGGTAAAAAGTTCTCAAAGTTTATGGTGAACACTTCTCTTCATAGAACCGTAAGACCACTTGGGTTTGAAGAAACCTTAAAGATCATTTTTGTAAGATTCTGTTGGTTGTCAAAAACAGATAAGCTCTCTATAATTAAAAAACAGTAGTGATGAAAGACCTAGGAACAGGTTAAAAATGTAAAGCTGTCAGCATTCAGTTCAGTTCAGTCACTCAGTCATGTCCGACTCTTTGCGAGCCCATGGACTGCAGCACGCCAGGCTTCCCTGTCCATTACCAACTTCCGGAGCTTACTCAAACTCATGTCTATCAAGTTGGTGGTGCCATCCAACCACCTCATCTTCTGTCGTCCCCTTCTCCTCCTGCTTTCAATCTTTCCCAACATCAGGGTCTTTTCGCAGTGTGTCAGTTCTTCCTATCAGGTGGCCAAAGTATTGGAGTTTCAGCTTCAGCGTCAGTTCTTCCAACGAATATTCAGGACTGATTCCCTTTAGGATTGACTGGTTTGATCTCCTTGTAGTCTAAGGGACTCTCAAGAGTCTTCTCCGACACCACAGTTCAAAAGCATCAATACTTCGGCACTCAGCTCTCTTTACAGTCCAAATCTTCCATACATGACTACTGGAAAAACCATAGCTTTGACTAGACGGACCTTTGTTGGCAAAGTAATGTCTCTTCTTTTTAACATGCTGCCTAGGTTGGTCATAGCTTTTCTTCCAAGGAGCAAGTGTCTTGTAATTTCATGGCTGCAGTCACCATCTGTAGTGATTTGGAGCCCCCAGAAATAAAGTCTGTCACTGTTTTCACTGTTTCCCTACCTATTTGCCATGAAGTGATGGGACCGGATGCCATGATCTTACTTTTCTGGATATTGAGCTTTAAACCTACTTTTTCACTCTACTCTTTTGCTTTCATCAGGAGGCTCTTTAGTTCTTCTTCACTTTCTGCCATAAGGGTGGTGTCATCTGTGTATCTGAGGTTATTGATATTTCTCCCAGCAATCTTGATTCCAGCTTGTGTTTCATCCAGCCTGGCATTTCTCATGATGTACTCTGCATATAAGTTAAACAAACAGGGTGACAATATGCAGCCTTGATGTCCTCCTTTACCGATTTGGAATCAGTCTGTTGTTCTGTATCTGGTTTTAACTGTTGCTTCTTGACCTGCATACAGATTTCTCAGGAAGCAGGTAAGGTGGTCTGGTATTCCCATCTCTTGAAGAATTTTCCAGTTTGTTGTGATCCACACAACATATGCTGTCAGCATCAGATCAGTTGCTCAGTCGTGTCCGACTCTTTGTGACCCCATGAATCGCAGCACGCCAGGCCTCCCTGTCCATCAACAACTCCCGGAGTTCACCCAGACTCACTTCCATCAAGTCAGTGATGCCATCCAGCCATCTCATCCTCTGTCGTCCCCTTCTCCTCCTGCCCCCAATCCCTCCCAGCATCAGAGTCTTTTCCAATGAGTCAACTCTTTGCATGAGGTGCCCAAAGTACTGGAGTTTCAGCTTTAGCATCATTCCTTCCAAAGAAATCCCAGGGCTGAGCTCCTTCAGAATGGACTGGTTGGATTTCCTTGCAGTCCAAGGGACTCTCAAGAGTCTTCTCCAACACCACAGTTCAAAAGCTTCGATTCTTCAGTGCTCAGCCTTCTTCACAGTTCAACTCTCACATCCATACATGACCACAGGAAAAACCATAGCCTTGACTAGACAAACCTTTGTTGGCAAAGTAATGTCTCTGCTTTTCAATATGCTATCTAGGTTGGTCATAACTTTCCTTCCAAGGAGTAAGCATCTTTTTAATTTAATGGCTGCAGTCACCATCTGCAGTGATTTTGGAGCCCAGAAAAATAAAGTCTGACACTGTTTCCACTGTTTCCCCATCTATTTCCCATGAAGTTGATGGGACCGGATGCCATGATCTTAGTTTTCTGAATGTTGAGCTTTAAGCCAACTTTTTCACTCTCCTCTTTCACTCTCATCAAGAGGCTTTTTAGTTCCTCTTCACTTTCTGCCATAAGGGTGGTATCATCTGCATATCTGAGGTTATTGATAATTCTCTCGGCAATCTTGATTCCAGCTTGTGTTTCTTCCAGTCCAGCGTTTCTCATGATGTACTCTGCATATAAGTTAAATAAGCAGGGTGACAATATACAGCCTTGACGAACTCCTTTTCCTATTTGGAACCAGTCTGTTGTTCCATGTCCAGTTCTAACTGTTGCTTCCTGACCTGCATACAAATTTCTCAAGAGGCAGATCAGGTGGTCTGGTATTCCCATCTCTTTCAGAATTTTCCACAGTTTATTGTGATCCACACAGTCAAAGGCTTGAAGGCAGATCATTGTTCTGTTGCTCTCACAGTGAAACTGAGTAGAACCCTGTGGCACTGAGAGCCTTTCTGTGTCCCCTGTTTCTTGTTTGTAATGAATAGACTCCAGCCTCCATAACCTTCCCTGGGTCCCAAAGATAGATTCAAACAGTTGCTAATCAGGAAAGGGAGGGATGCAGAGATAAGGGAGAAGCAGCAAAGAAACAATAGCACAGCTTTGGGGCAGGGCCCTTTTTCCACCTCTAGTTATACACATAACAATATCTTTGAGCTCTTTACAGAACTAAAACCCCAACAAATGGAAGATGTTAGCATTCTTCATTCCAGAGATCACAGTTTGATAGCCTCAAGAAGCTAATCAGAAGACTGCCTGAGGCCAGATTAAAGGAAATATAGAAGCTTATCAGGAGACGACCTGAGACCAAATTAGAGTGCAGACCCTGCAGACATCCTGATCCTTGTCAGCAACTTGAACCATTGTTACAAAGAAAGAGTCACTCAATCGTGTCCAATTCTTTGAGATTCCATGGACTGTAGCCTGCCAGGCTCCTCTGACCATGGAATTCTCCAGGCAAGAATACTGGAGTGGGTTACCTTCTCCAGGGGACCTTCCCAATCCAGGGATCGAACCAAGGTGTCCTGCACTGTAGGCAGATTCTTTACCATCTGAGCCACAGAGAAGCCATTGCTATAAAACTCCTCACCAAATCATCCAGAGTTGGGACACACAGTTTTTCAAGGCACGATCTTGCTGTGTCCCCTTTTGTCTGCCAAAGCAATAAACATGATTTCTTTTCTACTTCACCCAAAACTCTGTCCGTCAGATTTGATTCAGCACTGGTGCACAGAGGCCTTTTCAGCACTAGTGGCCTCTCTGCTTTGTTGGCACACCCACTCCAATTCACTTTCTGTGGCCTCCAGTTCAAACTTTCAAGGAATCTAGGTTGACTGACTTAATTACCATGGCCCGTTCTGGGTACCAGCTTCCCTGGTGGCTCAGGTGGTAAAGAACCTGCCTGCAATGTGGGAGACCTGGGTTCGACCCCTGAGTTGTGAAGATCCCCTGGAGAAGGGAACGGCTACCCACTGCAGTATTCTGGCCTGGAGAATGCCATGGACAGAGGGCCTGGTGGGCTATAGTCCATGGAGTTGCAAAGAGTCAGACACGATAAAGCCACTAACACACATAAACAAAAAAAGTGGCAGGATGAGGGTTAAAATCACAGAAGCAGAGCCAGCATACATTCAAAATTAACCCTTCCCAGTTACACTATGATTGAGAAACCAATGATTTTCAAACATTTTTCTAATTCCTCAACACACAAGATTAACTGCTTAAATTTCAATCATTATCCTATTCTCAAGCAGAGCACTTGCAAAGCAATGAAAATGTTTCAACTAAAGAAAACCAAGAGGCAAAGATAACCTGAGGAGTCTAGACATAAGTAGGAACCACTTTTGCTCACATCACTCTTCCTGTAATAGATAAGGATACAATCAAAACTGCCTTAAATCAGAGTCCCACCATGGCAAGGCTGTAGCTGTTATCTGGGTAATTCAAGGCTATGACCCAAGTTTGTGAGAAGACAAAGCACTCATTCCTTCCACAGAAACCTGCACTACTCCAGTCCCCAAACCACAGCTAACTAACTCACAGCTGCATTCTCTGGTTCCTCAGCAAGTGGCCAAAGAACACTATGCTCAGTTAGGAGCTTCAAATTTCATGCAATTCAGTATCTTACTTGCTCTAACCCTCTGTATCCAAATTGGACATTTGGACACAGGCAGTCAGATTATAGCCACACAATTATCCAACCCATTTCTGCAAGAATAAACCTCTCTTTGCTTGCAGAAGGCTGCCAAATAATTACTCAGAGTGTGAAAAAACATGGGAGGAGAAGGGTAAGGGGAAATAAAAGAATTGAGACTGGGCCCAAAAAATGGAAGCATCTTCCCCTCTTTCCAAATTCTGCATTGTGGGAGCTCTACTGAAATATCCTTTGGCCCTATGATCCACAAGGCTGCCATTAATACCTATTATCTAATAAGGCAGGTGTCGTATATCATACAAGTTAGCAAAACCCAAGTCAAGCTAAAATACTGAATTGCTAATTTAGAAATTTCAAAAAATTGAACTACTTAACATGTGATCTAAATGTCTTTTGATGGTGCTCTCTTTCTAAAATGAAAGGATAACTGTATGTATGGCTCCTGAGTTCTGAGCTTAGACTCAGCACTAAGCACCTTTTATGGTCAGGCCCATAGTTCAGGGAACTTCTCATTCCTCTCCTCTCACTTAAAAACATTTATTAATATTACACAGTCACCTTTGTTTTCAGGTGCCATGCACACCCTCTTCTGGTCAAAGAAAAATTGATCACTTGTCAGGAAAGGAACTGTCAGTAGTACAAATTTTGGTCCAAAAACAGAACTATTACAATATATATGAAAGGATTTGTGATTCTTCTCTTTGTGATCATTAAAAATTGTTTTCATCATGAAAATTAGAGAACCTACTATTTTCAAACAGATGAGTTTTCAGATTCCCCTTACTTAATTGCAATATAATGACAAGATCTAGGACAACTCCAGGCAAGAGGTGATCAGGTGAGGCCCAATAAATTCAGTCTCTGGGGCCATCAGTTCAGTCCTGGCACATGGCACATTGCACACTGCAGGACACGTGACAAGGGGGGAAGCACTGCTTAGTCTGCACACACTGAGCATCTTGTGCTGACATACACGACATAGTGAAGAAAAGCACAGACTTGATTGGGAGATTAGGACTGACATTAACACCCTACAACAGACAACTAGTAAGAGCCTGCTATATAGCACAGGGAACTCGGCTCATCCTGCTGTTACAAATACTCCTGTTACTGAAAACACAAGTCTATGTGCCTGCCACATAGTGAGGCCAACGATACCAAAACATTGGAGTTTGGAACAGAGAAAAGTTTACTGAAGGCCATGCAAGGAGATGAGTAGCTCATGCCTTAAAAACCCCAAACTCCTCAAAAAGCTTTCAGCAAAAGCCCTTTTCTAGGAAAGTGAGTGAGGGATGTGGTTAGTTGTTGCAAACTTCATGTGTCAGAACCTTTGTTCTTGAGACTGGTCATGGACAGGGAATGGTATTCCTGGAAATCTCTACCAAATTTCTGTTCTGACAAGGGCAAGGCTCCCAGGACTTTCACACTCTGAAGACCTTGTCCTGGCTAAAAGAAGGCAGATCTCAGCTGGCAGCCGGCTACCTCAGGGCCAGATCCCCAGAACCTGCCCAGCTGTCATTGCTAATGGAGCCAGGCGCCCAGGATCCAGCCAACCCTCATGCTCCTCAGGTTACCTATAAACAGTGGGGGCCAGGACTCATGGTCTGCACAAAGGCGGGGATCGGGGAGAGGTTCACTGCCGCCTCAAAGCCTGAGCCTGGTCAGCCGGTGGCCTTGGCGAGGGCTCTGTGTCCCTACAGGACACAGCCCTCTGTTCCCTGGGTCCCACTGCTCACCCACTGGCCCAAGGCTGGGTGAGCTGGAGGGCCCTAAGCAAAAGGCCAGGATTTGCTTCTTACCTTACTCTGTACAACTCTCTCTCCACAGACCGACTGACGGTTGCTCACTGATAGGTGTTTGCTTGGGGGAGGGTCCCACTGCAGCACTGACCAATGGCTGAGCAGGACCACTATCCATCTCTCAGTTGTTTGCTTGGGGGAGGGGCTCCAGCCAATGACTGCAGCACCAACCAATGGCTGAGTAGGGCCACTAACGGTCTTTCATTGACAGCTGGTCCCTTGGGATAGCGGCCCACTGGGGCGACGACCGATGGCTGAACAAGACCACCAGTGGTCCCAGGGTAACTGATGCCTGGTAATGACATGCAGGGTAATGGGTGCACATCAACATTCAGTCACATGCTAAGAGCTGTGAACTGGCCATGCTCTATTACTCAATACTCTGTAATGGTCTATATAGGAAAAGAATGTGGATATATAGATTTGTGTAACAGATTCACTTTGCAGTACACCTGAAACACAACACTGTAAATCAACTACACTCCAATTATTAAAAAAAAAAAAGCATACCAACCACAGGACTGAATTTAAATCCTAGTTCTGCTATTTACCAGCTGTTGAAACTTGGGCAAGTTACTTAACATCTCCATGATTGTTTCATCATCTAAAAAGTGAGAAATTATCATAGTATTTCCTCACAGGGTTGCTTGAGGATTAATGAGTTAATATTGGAAAATGGCTTAGAACAATGTCTGGCACAGAGTAATTAGCATATAAAGGAGATGGAATCTGTAGGAGCCTTTTCCTAACACTAAGATGGTCTCTGGCGAGACTGTTATACCCATGACACACAGATCACACTAATCATCCAAAACAGATTTTTACTAATGACTTCGTCTTGCAAATTTCATAACCTTCGTGGATTAACCCAGGAGAGCACTAAGGGATACCATAAGCTGAACTCTTATTATTTTCTCTATCCTACACATTGGGGAAGTCATAAATACCTTAAGCACCTATTCTGAAATGACAAGACTACATTTCAATAATCATTTTATTAGTTACAGAAGAATCTCCACTAGTATTTACATAGTGCAAAAAAGCTGTTATTACCCTCTAAAATGTGATATAACAATCATCCTTCATACAGCAAAAGAACAAGATGAAAATCCCTTCATGTTATAATTCATAATAATTTTGCTAGCTTTTAATTAGAGCATTACAATTAAGACATTAAATTATAAATTCATGTGGTATATTTAGAAATTAAATTACAAAATAATACAAATCCTTTTAAAGTGTGATGTGCCAACAAAGTTTAAATTTTTATCATTAATTAGGATTCAGATTTCAGATTAGGCAAACAGTTTGGTTGATTCCGGAAGTGTGTAAAGTTTGGAAGGAACAAGGTAGGAGGAAGATAATAAATTACTTCACAAAAAATTTTTAAAAACCAAAAAAAAGTAAACAGACAAGTTAATGTTCTACCTTGTTGGCACAACATACAGAAAATACTTAAATGACAGGTTTATTTTTAAGCAAACAGCAGCTTTACAAACAGTAATACTTCTTTATACATATATTAAAGTAACAATGTGTTAGGATTGAACAGTTTTATGTTAGAGTTGAAAAAATGAATGTGGAGTTCACTACTCATTTGCACACTGTAACTCCCACCCCACCCACCTCCCCCAGCTTATTAAGAAATCAGGCAAGTACATTATTTGGATATTAATTTCTCAATATTTAAACTATGTGAATTCCTTTTGACTAATTCTTTTCCAAATACTGGAAGCATATAAAATACCATCTCTGCAAAAAGGACCTCCAGTCAAAGCCTTTAAAAACTTTTCAATGTATAACACACATTTTTCCCCCCATCTTTAGTCAAAAGAAATATATTACATCATTTACAAACATATTTAAACCAAGAGTTAAGCTAATATGAACATTTTGTCTTTTGAGAAGTAATCTTCACAGCAAACAAACCTACTGAAGCAGAAATCTAATTGTGGGAGTGCAATTCATACTTGAATTCATATACTTAAGTACTGAAATAGAAATCTAATATCAATTATTGCCAGTAAAACAATCTCTACACACGAAGAAAAAAATCACTATGTTTTTTATTTCTTGTGATGATAAACCCTTACTCTTACCATTAGATCTCTCTAGATCTCCAAAGAGCCACTCACCCAGATCCAGAAAAAAAATCCTTTCCTAATTTCACACCTCCGCCTGCATACAATATACATACATGCCAGAATTTATCTAAAGGAAATGAATTATAAAGACATTATCAATAATTACTTAAGCATACATCCTACATAGTAGCATTTCCTTTAATAAATTTTGGGTTGTCCTGTAGAGGTCAACTGTCTCATATAAAAAACGCTGTGGTCCCTTGGTTTGCTTTGCTGGCAGAAGATCCTGCACATGCAAGAGCATTTATCAAACACATAATTGAACACTTCTGAAGGCTATAGCAAAATTCAAAGCTACTGGTGTTCTGAAGATTTCCTCAACTTCCCTTTTGATACAAATGTCAAAAATCTAAAATGACAATTCTCATTCAGTAGAGGTATAAAATATAAGAAACCTTTGAAAAGCCATTCATTATTTTAAGATCAAGAGTTATCTGAATCACTGACACCAAGCAAAGGAAATTTACACCATTAAAAAGTATGAAAAGTTTTCAATTTACTTTTAAGACTGTCAGTAATTCAAAATCTCTATCATTTCTTTAAATCAATGAACACTTCCAAATGTACAGAGACACAAAGATCTGCCACATATAAATCCATGATTACCACTTGAGAGGCTTCATTCCTTACATGCTACATTTCTTTAAGTACTGGACACTTTGTGCCTAAGAAGTCTATGCTGAAAAACAGTTCAGACAGGACACTACAGTAATGTCCCCTTTTAGCACACTAATCAAGTTGTTAGACTGACATTTCCTACACAGCAATGCTCATAAACTTTCACAATTCACAAACAAGTCAGTCATCAACCAAGAATCTGGTTTCACCAGTAATTAAATGCCAGGATTATAAAACATCAATACCAGAACAGTAGTCCCAATGCTTCAGTCAAGAATCTGCCCAATTCACCTCAGTGAGGCAAAGCTCTCTGCCCCATAAAACCTGGACAAGGAAAACACCCCTTCCTCTTCACTTCTGTGCCTGCTTATGGGAGTTGAAAGTGTAAAAGCTGGCACGCGTCTGTGTGTATGTGTGCACGCACACACAAATTGGCCAACTGGAGGTGGTTGGAGGGAAGACAGAAAAAAGGTAATTCCTAATTCTCCCACCATCATAAACTTGCAAAGGTTACTACCAGGTGGTGACTGATTAGTAAAACATTTAGCTCATTAACTTTAATTTCTCCCAAGAGTTTAAACATCCCAGAAGAAGGGCAGAGATAAACAATGATCTAGAATTAATACCTGCACCTACCTGCAAACTCTAAAATCTAACAGTTTCAGCACAATTAGAACAACTTTCTCTTTTCTTCAAAACTTCTTCCAAGCCTTGATTATCAGGATACATGTTACAACTGCATACAGTTTCTTTCCCTGACTCCCATCAGTAACTATGGTCAGTGTTATGTAGCAGGTGCTCAAGGTTAGGGACAAAGTAGTTTTCTTAAAAGGTGCAATGATTTTTCACTCTGGACAAGTCTGAATACCCAATCAAATCCATATCTGAAGTCCAGAGAATCCCAAGTCAGAAGCATGCAAGAGAACACACTAGTGTAAGACTTTGTTTCTGGATAATTTACATGTAAGTGCTGTAGTCATACAACCGGTTACAGTTATTCACCTGTCAAAATTTGCCTAATTTTATGCAAATACAACTATGTACAAGAGCATTCCTGAGGTAATTAAGAAGCAAATGTGAACCAGAAACCAGAAGGCCCTCTAATGGGCAACTTCTCACTATTTAAACACCTATCACTTTGCACAAATAAGGCCAGCTCTCATCTGTCATGGTGGTTCCCTTGCCAGCCCAAGTATTGGAGGCTCTACTTAGCCAACCAACTTTAATCAATTATAATGATCAGTGACTACTGAAATGAGCATTTGTGGACTGAATACAAGTTGCATCAATTTTTAACACAAATCACTGTGAACTTAGTTACCCTCAGCCATTTTTTAAGTTTTCTAACTCTACCTCCAGGTTTCTTTTATTTTAAAGAAACCCAAACAACTTTTTGGTCAGACAGTTAAGAGTATAGGAGGTGTAGTCTTGAAGCAAACATTGGTAATTGCTCCTGTCCTTAGAACCTCGATCTGTAGCTTTCAAAATGACTAAATAGGCATTTTAAAATTACTTTCTTTAAAACCTGGTCTTCTTTTAAAATCATTATTGTCCATAAAAAGGCTGAAACAATTCTGAATTTTCCACACAGTTCTTAGAAAGACACAGATGCTAAGTATCAGTTAAGCTATGGATCACAAAACAAGTAAAAGAAAGCTAAAAAATATTTGTCAGGAATTAAATACATATATTAAATACTAGACAGTGCAAAATGTTGAGATGAAGCATGAAAGATTTATAATGGCTGTAACCCTTATGTAGTTTGAGACAGACAGCTGACATTTCCTGAGTTATAGATCTGGGGGTGTATAATTAGAATCAGAATGCTCCTTGTTCAGCGAGCTGCAGTTGCTGGGCTTCTGCTGTTCCTGGCTTGCTTGGTGATCGGTAGTCCAGGCCTCGCTATCCATCCCTGGCTCTAGCACCTCAGCCGCTTCTGCTTCCTCTTCCCCACTTTGCTCTGCATTATCTTCCTCAGAACCATTAAGGGTTTTTCCAAGCTGAAGAGTTTCCATCGTTCTCTGGGTCTCAGAGACCCAAGACTCAATTCTGCTATTGAGCTGTACTTCTACAGATATGGGTTCGTGAGCATAATCTTCCTCCTCCTCCTCCTCCTCATCGTCCTCTTCTTCAAGCATGCCAGGTACAAGAGTGCTGGTGGTGCTGGTGATGGAGGAATTCAGAAGATCCCGGCAGCTGCCATCTAAAGAGCCAGTCTCCGTACTCTGCTGTGAGGCCCATTCCAGGTCATCTGGCTTCACCTCCTCTTTATCGCCCACTGCTGATTTTCCAGGGTTTGTAGCTGAGGTAGTACTGCCTGCAGTCACTAATGACGCCTGCTTACCAACAGGGGCTGTGTCAAATGGAAGTTTATTGGGTTTTTCAGATGTGCTATGCTTACAAGAAACTTCTCTCTCGTTTTCTGATGTTTCCAGCCCATCGGAAGTTTCCACCATGTTTCTCCAATTTGTTTCTGCAAATATCAAACAGATTTTTTAAAAATCAGAACAGTTTCAGAATCATGCAACTTTCAGAAGTAGAAGAATAGGCTACAGAAATCTGTTGGCTCACTAACTGAAAAAACTAAAAACTTAGCTTATTCTAGTACTAGTTTAAATGTTATAAATGGAAAACAGCTCTCAAAAATATTTCTTTAAATCAGTACATTTAACATAAAGCAACAAAGAGGCCAAAATAAGTATATTAATACTTCAGAATGCAGAAGATCCAATACTACTAGAAGCTCATTGACTCTCACGTATTCACAAAAATCAATGAACTGCCTAACGTTTTTTGGCCCTGAAGTGTCCTGGGATCAAGGATCCACAAGTCACAGATGGCAGAGCCAAAATGCCCATTAGAAAGGCTCTGATTAAAAAAAAGAAAAGAAAGAAAGAGTTCTGACAGGTTTACGTTGTGCTCGTTTAGCAAGTTATCTCAAAGCTGTCTCTTGGCCTGTAACGGAACTTGTGTTTCCATTTATAGCAAAGAAGCCATGCACGCATTTCTAACATTTGTGAAAATGTGTTTTATAATATATGTATGTTGCTTGGCTTACCAAGTGACCCTGGAGCCAAAAAAATAATGTTACTATACAATACAGTGGTGACAGTCTGTATTATTTTTAAAAACAGTAGTCAGTTTACAGCAAAAATGTACTAGGAATCAGGAGATGAAGAGCAACTCTCGCACATACTTTTTGTGAGTTTTACTTTTTCCATTTAATTTTTTATCACTGAGATATAACTGACATAAAACATAACAGCTTCAGGTGCACAACATAATGATTCAGTATTTGCACATACTGAGAAATGATCACCACAAGAAGTCTAGTTAACACCCATCCCCATTTGGAATTATTTCTTTCCTTAAGATCTACCCTCTTAGCAACCTTCAAATATGCAGTCCAATATTATTACTATAGTCACAATGCTGTACATTAGATCCCCGTGCCTTATTTATAACTGGAAGGTGGTAATTTTTTAACCTCCTTCATCCATTTCACCCACCCCTAGTCCCCATGCTTCTGGCAACCACCAATCTGTTCTATCTATGCGCTTGGGGGATTTCTTTTTCAAGATTCCACATAAAAATGAAATCATATGGTGTCTGTCTTTCTCTGACTTATTTCACTAATGCCCTCAAGGCTCATCCTTGTTATCATAAATGGCAAGATTTCATTATTTTTAATGGCTCTATGCAATGAGGTTCGTGACACTGTGCAGGAGACAGGGATCAAGACCATCCCCATGGAAAAGAAATGCAAAAAAAGCAAAATGGCTGTCTAGGGAAGCCTTACAAATAGCTGTGAAAAGAAGAGAAGCGAAAAGCAAAGGAGAAAAGGAAAGATATAAACATCTGAATGCAGAGTTCCAAAGAATAGCAAGAAGAGATAAGAAAGCCTTCTTCAGCAATCAATGCAAAGAAATAGAAGAAAACAACAGAATGGGAAAGACTAGAGATCTCTTCAAGAAAATCAGAGATGCCAGAGGAACATTTCATGCAAAGATGGGCTCGATAAAGGACAGAAATGGTATGGACCTAACAGAAGCAGAAGATATTAAGAAGAGATGGCAAGAATACACAGAAGAACTGTACAAAAAAGATCTTCATGACCCAGATAACCACGATGGTATGATCACTGACCTACAGCCAGACATCCTTGGAATGTGAAGTCAAGTGGGCCTTAGAAAACATCACTACGAACAAAGCTAGTGGAGGTGATGGAATTCCAGGTGAGCTATTTCAAATCCTGAAAGATGATGCTGTGAAAGTGCTACACTCAATATGCCAGCAAATTTGGAAAACTCAGCAGTGGCCACAGGACTGGAAAAGGTCAGTTTTCTATCCAATCCCAAAGAAAGGCAATGCCAAAGAATGCTCAAACTACTGCACAATTGCACTCATCTCACACGCTAGTAAAGTAATGCTCAAAATTCTCCAAGCCAGGCTTCAGCAATACGTGAACTGTGAACTTCCTGATGTTCAAGCTGGTTTTAGAAAAGGCAGAGGAACCAGAGTTCAAATTGCCAATATCCGCTGGATCATGGAAAAAGCAAGAGAGTTCCAGAAAAACATTTATTTCTGCTTTAATGACTATGCCAAAGCCCTTGACTGTGTGGATCACAATAAACTGTGGAAAATTCTGAAAGAGATGGGAATACCAGACCACTTGATCTGCCTCTTGAGAAATTTGTATGCAGGTCAAGAAGCAACAGTTAGAACTGGACATGGAACAACAGACTGCTTCCAAATAGGAAAAGGAGTACGTCAAGGCTGTATATTGTCACCCTGTTTATTTAACTTATAGGCAGAGCACATCATGAGAAATGCTGGACTGGAAGAAACACAAGCTGGAATCAAGATTGCTGGGAGAAATATCAATAATCTCAGATATGCAGATGACACCACCCTTATGGCAGAAAGTGAAGAGGAACTCAAAAGCCTCTTGATGAAAGTGAAAGTGGAGAGTGAAAAAGTTGGCTTAAAGCTCAACATTCAGAAAACAAAGTTCATGGCATCCGGTCCCATCTCTTCATGGGAAATAGATGGGGAAACAGTGGAAACAGTGTCAGACTTTACTTTTTTGGGCTCCAAAATCACTGCAGATGGTGACTGCAGCCATGAAATTAAAAGATGCTTACTCCTTGGAAGGAAAGTTATGACCAACCTAGATAGCATATTCAAAAGGAGAGACGTTACTTTGCCAACAAAGGTTCGTCTAGTCAAGGCTATGGTTTTTCCTGTGGTCATGTATGGATGTGAGAGTTGGACTGTGAAGAAGGCTGAGCGCTGAAGAATCGAAGCTTTTGAACTGTGGTGTTGGAGAAGACTCTTGAGAGTCCCTTGGACTGCAAGGAGATCCAACCAGTCCATTCTGAAAGAGATCAGCCCTGGGATTTCTTTGGAAGGAATGATGCTAAAGCTGAAACTCCAGTACTTTGGGCACCTCATGCAAAGAGTTGACTCATTGGAAAAGACTCTGATGCTGGGAGGGATTGGGGGCAGGAGGAGAAGGGGACGACAGAGGATGAGATGGCTGGATGGCATCACTGACTCGATGGATGTGAGTCTGGGTGAACTCCTGGAGTCGGTCATAGACAGGGAGGCCTGGCGTGCTGCGATTCATGGGATCGCAAAGAGTCGGACAGGACTGAGCGACTGAACTGAAATGAATATTCCAATGTATGTGGCACACACCCACACCCCCACACACATCTTCTTTATTCACTGATCTTCTTTATCTCTTTAATTATCGATGGACACTTAAGTTGCTTCCATATTTTAGTTACTATAAATAACTCTGTAATAAACATGGAGGTGAATACCTCTTTTTGAGCTAATGTTTTTGTTTTCTTCAGGGAAATACCCGGAAGTAGAAGTGCTATATCATATGATAGTTCTCATCTGCATATTTTGAGGAACCTCCATATTGTCTTCCTTAGTGGCTGCACCAACTTTCATTCTGACCAACAGTGTACAAGGGTTCCCTTTGCTCCACATCCTTGCAAACATTTGTTATTTATTGCCATTTTGACCGGAGAAGGCAATGGCACCCCACTCCAGTATTCTTGCTTGGAAAATCCATGGACAGAGGAGCCTGGAAGGCTGCAGTCCATAGGGTCGCTAAGAGTCAGACACGACTGAGTGACTTCACTTTCACTTTTCCCTTTCATGCATTGGAGAAGGAAACGGCTACCCACACCAGTGTTCTTGCCTGGAGAATCCCAGGGACGGGGGAGCCTGGTGGGCTGCCGTCTATGGGGTTGCACAGAGTTGGACACGACTGAAGCGACTTAGCAGCAGCAGCAGCCATTTTGACAACAGCCATTTTAACAAGTTGTGAGGAGATGTTTCATTGTGGATTTGTTTGGGCTTTCTCTGATGACTGGTGATGTTAAGCATCTTTTCATGCACCTACTGGTCTTTATTTGGAAAAATGTCTATTCAGATCCTCTGCCCACTCTTAAATCTGATTGTTCTTTGCTATTGAGCTGTATGAGTTCTTTGTATATTTTGGATATTAACCCCTCAGCAGATATATGATTTGCAAATATTTTCTCCTATTCCACAGGTTGCCTTTTCATTTTGTTGATGATTTCCTTTGCTGCAGAGAGCTGTTTGATTTGGTGTAGTCCCACTTACTTATTTTTGCGTTTTCTTAAAAAATAAAAATTTCCTTCTATTTGCATTGTAGCTGGTATGTTCATTTTATAGGCATAATGATCAAACTGTAATGATAAAGCAAGTCTATTCATACAAATATACTTGATTGCCACCTATCAATTACATGTTGCTCAGTTGTGTCCGACTCTTTGCGACCCCATGAACTGCAGCATGCCAGGCCTCCCTGTCCATCACCAACTCCCAGAGTTTACCTCAACTCATGTCCATTGAATTGGTGATGCCATCCAACTATCTCATCCTCTGTCCCTATATACCATATTTTGGCCACCTGAAGTTAGGGCACGTGGTTTAGGGAAAAAATCTTTCTTTCCTGCAGTTACTTCAAGTGTATAACAGGTCTCTCTACTTGCATTCCTGCCTCATGACAAAAAAATCTAGCGCCCCTCCTTTATTCTCATTCTCAGTTAACATCATTTTCAGACTCAAAGCAGAAGAAACCCTACTGCTGCTAAGTCACTTCAGTCGTGTCTGACTCTGTGTGACCCCATAGACAGTAGCCCACCAGGCTCCCTCGTCCCTGGGATTCTTCAGGCAAGAACCCTGGAGTGGGTTGCCATTTCCTTCTCCAATGCATGAAAGTGAAAAGTGAAAGTAAAGTTGCTCAGTCATGTCTGACTCTTAGCGACCCCATGGACTGCAGCCCACCAGGCTTCTCCATCCATGGGATTTTCCAGGCAAAAGTACTGGAGTGGGGTGCCATTGCCTTCTCCCGAAGAAACCTTACTGTAATCCTTAATTCTCTTTCTCCACTGAACTCATAACTATACCATGTCACTCAGAGCTCAAAAACTACTAAATTTGGTCACTACTGCCTTAATTCAAGCCTTCTTTACCTTGCTGTACATCTACAGTATCCTTCTAATCGGCTTTGTGAACTGACCACATCACTAACTGGCTTTTTATTACCTTAGTAATCCAAACTCCTTAATTTAGTATATAACCAAGCCCCTTCATAATATTCCTTCTGGTCCCATTCATTTTAACCCTCTGTCATGCATTCCAGGTCAAGGTCATTTTGAATTTTCACTGCTCACAGAAGTCACACCCTTTCTATTTACTATGCTTGGCTTTGCACAAGCTGTGCTTTCTGTATGACATGTGCTTTCCTCCTTTCCCCTTCAGAGTCCTACTCAGCTCTGATAACCACTCTTGAATGTCATTTGTTTGGTAAAGCCTTTCCTGCCTTTCCTAGGAAAGACGGTCACTAACTTGAAGTCGCAAAGCACTTCCTGCATATCTGGTTCAAATGCATTTGTTCTGTGTTTGCTGTTCTACCCCTCCTCCCTCCTCATTCCCATCCATCTCTGTGTTCCTAGGTTAGCATGCAGTGTGTGCTGGGAAAATAAGCCTTACAATAAATGAAAATTTCACATATACAGTTAATTATGCAGAAAATTGCTTTAAAAAGTAAAAAAAAATTACAAAATTTAGGTACACATTTATATTTCCTTCCAACACTTATTTACCTCTTTCAAAAGCACTGTAAGAATTCACATGGGGTCTCAGAAAAAGCCTCACCTCTCCCCTGACAGTGAGCCAAAGAAACAGGAGAAAGAAAGGAGGTCGTTAAGACTGAGTAGGGCTGATCTTTCTCTAGGTTCTATCTTGGGCATTCTGCTACTAGGTAGGTAAGCTGAAAGCCAGATTGAGTCCTTTGGAAAGGAAAAGGAAATATGACCTTGGAAGCAGAGACAAGGGACTCTGTGATTAGCCATCAAAAGACTTATCACAATGATCAAAGAGCCACTGAGTTCACATATGCAGGGGAGGGCCCAGGCTGCCACCTCAGAGTAACAGGTGAAGCCTGATCAATAACTTATGAGCACACAAACACATGACTGTGATGGAGAGGAGAAACAAGCAAGTATGAAAATGCCCTCTTTGGATGAGGAGTTGGTGGGTAGGAGGGAGGGAAAAATATAGGCAGTCTAAAGCCAGAACAGCACACCTGGAAGTCCACTTTTAAAGAAGGGATTAGGCAGCATTTTAAAGGCAGAGTCAAAGATCTTAACAAACCTGAAAATATTACTGATCCAAAGCGAACCTGCTTCTAAACTGCTTATTTTAGAAGAACATATTCAATACAGCTGTTCTTTTGCTTATGAACCCCTCAGTGCTTTCTGTTTTGTTATTTGGTTCTTTGTGAAAGTGCCTTTTCAACTTTCAAATCATTATTGGCTTTGTCAGAGGATGAGGTATGCATATTTCTCCCTTCAGTTAGTACACAGAGGGAAGGCATCCATCTTTAGACTGTATACAGTAAAGGAACACCAAGTCACTTCAAGAGCCAACAGAATAAGGTGTGGTGGCAGAGAATGAGCTGGAAACTCAAGACAGACAGAAGTAGTCCTCCCTTATAAGTAGTTATTGAAAACCTACTGTATGGTCCTACTGAGAATTCATTCAACAGACAGGAAATTTACATCACATTGGCTAAGAATATAGGTTTTACACTGAAACTTATGAGCTGTGTGACAATGGCAAGTTATTTACCTCATTTCATTTTAGCTTTCTAATCTGTAAAATGCTGTACAAGATAGCCTATCTCCAAGGACTACTCAGAAGATGAAATGTCTTAATAAACACGAAGAGTTAAAAAAAGTGCCTCGTAAGAATTCAGTAAGTGAGCTATTATTATTATATGTAAAGTGCCCATTATGTGCCAAATTTCTATCTCAAAAAACTTAGTTTAATTGGGATTTATGTTAGAAACTGTCTCACGGAAGTATGACAGAACCGAGACTCAGCTCAGGTGGAAGGAAAACACAAGCAAACAAAACAATTAAGGTGCACACAAAGAACAGTAACACGGGGCGGTGACAGGAGCCTTTCCACTCTACCAGTGTTTAGCAATCCTTTCCCAGCTTCGCTTTTTCTTTAAACTGTGGAAATCACAAAAAAATTTTTCAAAATCTTACACAAGGATGGCATGGAAGATACTATTTGTTGTCTACCCAACAGTCATTCCCCATTTTCCTCCTGCCTAACTGAGCCCCCAAACTTGGGATGGACTTGAGCTCAGTCCCACAGGAGGAATTAAAATTGTTCTCAGACTATCACAACTATCCCATTCTTCCTTGCCAAATAATCTCTTCCCCACATCTCCCTTGCAGCTAAAAGCAGTGACGTGACTGGCTCTGGCCAAATGAAACAAAAAGTGAAGGCTTCTGAAAACTGTTTCCTTCACTGATAAGAAGAGCCCACTGCCTGAACGTTCTGCTTTTTGACTACTGTTGTGATGACCAGGGCGAATGCAGCTGTTTATGGATATGAGATGAGAAGCACAAGAATAAGAAGTCCCAGACTGAAAATGGAAAAAGAGAAAGAAGGACAGAGCTAGAGATCTTGACAACACAGTGAAATAATTAAACATTCTAATTTTTGAGGCCACATCAGTGGGTTTCATGTCTGTTGCCAAATACATCTGATACCAATAGAGTAATTTTGTGCTTTATTCTCAAAGCAAATTATTTATGATTATTTTCACTCATTTTGTTGGCATCCTGGTAAATCAGATCATACACCAGAATCTTTAGTTCAGTTCAATCAGTTGCTCAGTTGTGTCCGACTCTTTGCAACCCCATGAACTGCAGGACGCCAGGCCTCCCTGTCCATCACCAACTCCCAGAGCTTGCTCAAACTCAATGTCCATTGAATCGGTGATATCATTCAACCATCTCATCCTCTGTCGTCCCCTTCTCCTCCTGCCTTCAATTTTTCCCTGAATCAGGGTCTTTTCAAGAAAAGAGTCAGTTCTTTGCATCAGGTGGACAAAGTATTAGAACTTCAGCAGCAGTCCTTCCAATGAGTATTCAGGGCTGATTTCCTTTAGGACTGACTGGTTTGAACTCCTTACAGTCCAAGGGACTCTCAAGAGTCTTCTCTAACACCATAGTTCACCACAGTGCTCAGCTTTCTTCATGTCCAACTCTCACATCCATATATGACTACTGGAAAATCCATAGCTTTGACAAGACGGACCTTTGTTGGTAAAGTAATATCTCTGCTTTTTAACATGCTGACTAGGTTTGTCATAGCTTTCCTTCCCAGGAGCAAGCATCTTTTAATTTCATGGCTGCAGTCACCATCTGCAGTGATTTTGGAGCCCCCCAAAATAAAGTCTCTCACTGTTTCCATTGTTTCCCTATCTATTTGCCATGTGATGGGACCAGATGCTATGATGTCCATTTTCCAAATGCTGAGTTTTAAGCCAGCTTTTTCATTCTCCTCCTTCACTTTCATCAACAGGCTCTTTAGTTCCTCTTTGCTTTCTGCCATAAGGGTGGTGTCATCTGCATATGTACGGTTACTGATATTTCTCCTGGCAATCTTGATTCCAGCTTGTGCTTCATCCAGTCCAGCATTTCACATGCTGTGCTCTGCATATAAGTTAAATAAGCAGGGTGACAATATACAGCCTTGACATACTCCTTTCCCAATCTGGAACCAGTCTGTTGTTCCATGTCCAGTTCTAACTGGTGCTTCTTGACCTGTATACTGATTTCTCAGGAGGCAGGTCAGGTGATCTGGTATTCCCATCTCTTTAAGAATTTTCCAGTTTGTTGTGATCCACACAGTCAAAGACTTTGGCGTAGTCAATAAAGCAGAAGAAGATGTCTTTCTGGAACTCTCTTGCTTTTTCTACGATCCAAGGGATGTTGGCAATTTGATCTCTGGCTTCTCTGCCTTTTCTAAATCCAGCTTGAAAATCTGGGAAGTTCCTGGTTCACGTACTGTTGAAACCTGGCTTGCAGAATTTTGAGCATTACTTTGCAAGCGTGGGAGATGAGTGCAATTATGCAGTAGTCTGAACATTCTTTGGCATTACCTTTCTTTGGGATTGGAATGAAAACTGACCTTTTTCAATCCTGTGGCCACTGCTGAGTTTTCCAAATTTGCTGGCATACTGAGTATAGCGCTTTAACAGCATCATTTTTTAGGACCTGAAATAACTCAGCAGGAATTCCATCACCCTCCACTAGCTTTGTTCATAGCGATGCTTCCTAAGGCCCACTTGACTTTGCATTCCAGGATGTCTCTGGCTCTAAGTGAGTGATCACACCATCATGGTTATCTGGGTCATAAAGATCTTATTTGTATAGTTCTGTATATTCTTGCCATCTTTTCTTAATATTCTGCTTCTGTTAGGAAGATTCTGCTTCTGTTAGGTCCATACCATTTCTGTCCTTTATTGTGCCAGCTTTGCAGGAAATGTTCCCTTGGTATCTCAAACTTTCCTGAAGAGATCTCTAGTCCTTCCCATTCTATTGTTTTCCTCTATTTCTTTGCATTGATCACTGAAAAAGGCTTTCTTATCTCTCCTTGCTTTTCTTTGGAACTCTGTATTCAGATGGGTATATCTTTCTTTTTCTCCTTTGCCTTCAGCTTGTCTTCTTTTCTCAGTTATTTGTAAGCCCTCCTCAGACAACCATTTTGCATTTGTTTTTCTTGGGGATGGTCTTGATCACTGCCTCCTATACAATGTCACGAACCTTCATCCATAGTTCTTCAGGCACTCAGTCTATCAGACCTAATCCCCTGAATGTGTCACTTCCACAGTATAATCATAAAACTCTTCTTAGAATTCAACCATTAGTTTAGAGAACTTTAGTTTTGAATAAAATCTTATAGGACCTAGATGAGCTCTCTTCATTTTACTGACAACAAATCTGACGCTCAGAAATTAGTCAATTATGCCTAAATGCCCCAGGCAGAGTGTGGAAAAATCAAGGCTTCAAACTTTGAACACTTTAAATCTGGTACTTTTTGAAAACATCTCCTAAGTCTTTGACAGGTTCTTTTTATCATGTGCCCAGATCAGTGTCATTTCCCTAAATCCACAGCTTTAGGAATTTATCATACAGTTTATCTCTGAGAGCTGGTACATTGCAGTATAGATAACTGATCTCATTTACAAAGTTTGCCCTTTATCTTGTTTTCAACTAGTATCATTTCAGTCGAAGAAATGTCTGCCTCTAAGCCAGAATCACCTTTACCTGACCAAAAGAGTTTCTAAAAGGTGCACAATAACCTGTTAATTGCCTCTGGTCTGGGGCATCATCAAAGCGTTCCAAAAGGTGAACGACCCAGTTTTTTACATGTTAAATTTTAGGTGGCAACAAGCTGTTTAGTAAACTTTCAGCTAAGACTGAAGAGAGAAAGGACGAGAAAAAGAAGAAGTCATGTTGAAGGAGGTGGCTAAACTATTTTTAAAAAAGAACCGAGGAAGTGAATCAGAAACGAGATCAAGAAAGTGAGCAAGTATTCTAGTACAAAGTATTATAGAGACAAGGCAAAGCAACTAACTACTAAGATGCAGATTACAGTCAATATTTGTTACCTTAAATCTCACACATAAATGCTGTATTTAGTCTGTATTTCTTTTTGACTGCCATCAGATTTAACTCAGGACAAATGTCACACGTCTAGGTTTGCTAAGTTTAGACTGAATAGTATTCAGGACTTTTGTTTAGCTATTAGATACAAAATTTTAATAGTCAAGTATAAAGTATCAGGATCTTTGCTAATGTTTTGCTTCTGAGACAAACCCTCTGACCACTCATTCTTGGCTTCCTGTAAGAATTCTTCAGATTTTCACCTACAGAATTTTGTCTTTCATCCATTGCTGTTCACCTGTCTCACACGCCCTAACCTTAATAGTTTTAATTTTTACCTATATAAACAGATGAGGGCTTAATCACCTCCTAGCCCCAATGTCACATTCTCCAATTATCTGGATAATAGCTTTCTCTACACTGTATTGCAAAGCGCACAAGAATAAACATGATGTTAGGCTTAATCTCTCCTCTATACCGAGAGGGTGTGGCACAAAGTAGATGTTCAGAAAGTATTTTTATATGAATGACAGTGAAGTAAAAACAGTATAAAGTATTAGAATAAAACTTCCTAGAATTTACTTAGTTATAGGTTAGAAGAATGGTACATTTGGTTTTTTTAAATACCTTGGGATTTTTTTTTTTCATTTTAAGATTTTGGAAATGTAACTAATTTCAGGGTCTAATAGAAACTCTCAGCCCCAAATATTTTCTTAACTTTCAATGGACGTGTTTAATGCAATTTTGAAACCAAATATGTGAGCAAAATTTGCATAATCAAGAAAACTGAAACAAAAGGTAGTCATGGAAAGTCATTTTAAAAATGACTTTAATCATTAAATTATTTCAAAATTTCAGTCATTTAAAGTGGTATGTAACAACTTACCATATTCCTTTTCATTTACTTCAGAGATGGGTTCGGAAATAACGCTACAGAAAGAAATGGCACTTGCTGCAGAGGGATTCCGAGAATGCCCCATGTGGTGCGGCACCTTCTTCACGTTCTTTAAGGCTTCCTCGGCTTGCTCCTGTTCCATTGCGGCAACCATATCTTTATATGCTTTCCTGGCTTCCTCAGTAAGTTCTACTAACTTATTAAACAGGCTCTAGAAAAAGAAGAGATATTGCCTAGTCCATTTTGTGTTATACTCTTTATTACTATCATTAGCAATAAATATCTCTACTGTTTCAGGGCCGGATACACTTTCCATCAGCACAAAATCCAAAGGTATGCAAACCACAGAACTCTATAAAATATTGCAACTTATTTTCTTTTTTCTCTTTAACTTATTGATTCTCACAAGTCTGAAGCAAATCCCTGATTCAGTACTAGCCACTAAATTATGCACTATATTCAAGTTCTTGCAGAGTTTATTAACTCAACAGAGTTTATTAATTCAACAACTGCACGCTATAGCATCTAGCACTACAGTGGGTACAGAGACTACTGGAACCGCCACTCTGCTCTCAAGGAACCTTCTATATGGCTGAAAGGAGAGGACAGGAGACAATAACGATTCAAGGCACAATACCTTAAATACCTAGAAATGTGCAAAGTGTTTAGCTTTTGGAGGAAACATCTAACTGCTGGGTATCAGTGAAGAGTTCATAAAGCAATGTAACACCTGATATATGCCTTGAAAATCTGGCACAGCTTTGAGGGATGGAGACAGTGCGTTTTTAGCCAAGCATGCAAAACCATAAACAAAGGCACAGACTTAATAAAGTTCAAGGCTTGTTTGGGGAGCAGTGAAGAATAGTATATGGGTTCGAATATAAGAGAATGGGTGTATGCAGGGTGATGTCCAAGGATGCAGAAGGAGATGTCAGTCTCCATAGGAATTAAAAGCTCCCTATAATGTTTGTTTGTTTGTTGAAAGCATGCTGCTTTAAAAAAGACCAAATACAAGTCAAGTGATTGGCTAACTAGTGTTTGGCTAGCTGGGCCGTGAGAACGATGAAAGGCAAATTATAAAAACGGAATAAAGAACCTAGAAATACAATATAGAGTTAACCAGATGTTCTTCCATCAGCAAAACAGAATGAACATGAATAGAATTATCAATCCCAGTGAAATGGTAAGTAATGGAGCACACATGTGTTAGTAAAACAGCAAAATTCATATTGCATTACAATTGTACTTCAGTAACTATGAGGTATAACAATATCTAAAGCAAACTGAAGTTTCCACAGTCACAAAAGGATAATTAAAGAACAACTTAGTGGTTCGTGTGTGCGTGTGTGTGTGTGTTAGTCACTTAGTCATGTCTAACTTTCTGTGACCCCATGGACTGTAGCCCACCAGGCTCCTCGGTCCATGGGATTCTCCAGGTAAGAATACTAGAGTGGGTTGCCATGTCCTCCTCCAGGGGATATTCCTGACTCAGTAATCGAACCCGGGTCTCCTGCATTGCAGGCAGATTCTTTACCATCTAAGCTATAAGAAGGTCCTTTTAGTGGTTCTTACATCACAATTTAACAACATTCTATTCCTCCTTAATGTCTTGATTTAGTATCATAATGCAATATATATACCCACACATTAAGTAAAAAATTTCAGATGGTAGATACAATCTGGCTACCTATAAGAATATGTTTAATTATGTACATAAAATTATGTTTTTAGAAAATGGGGGGAAAGTACAGTACAACTGTCTTTTTCTAAATAAAGCACTGTCATTTAAGTATAAACCATAACATGAAAGCCTGGTAAAAAAAAGTGCCATAATGTTATGGAAAAACATGTCTCTATAAATTAAACTTGAGAAGAAAAAACATAAGTAGCATGCTTTACCCAGCTGCAGCTTAAATTCTTTATAGCAGCAGGTACAATAAACACTGTTGCTAATTGTTTTGATTTTTGAAGAGAGGTGGGTGACAGCAGTATCAAAAATATATTCAGGATTTACTTAATTTTAACAAGGAAGGAGTGAAAGGGAAGTTGCTCAGTCGTATCCAACTCTTTGCAACCCCATGGACTGTAGCCTACCAGGTTCCACCATCCATGGGATTTTCAAGGCAAGAATACTGGAGTGGGTTGCCATTTCCTTCTCCAAGGGATCTTCCCAACCCAGGGATTGAACCCGGGTCTCCCGCTTTGGAGGCAGACGCTTTACTGTCTGAGCCACCGGAGGATGGATTTCATTAAAAACATGTAACATGTCATAAATATTTCTTTGCAATATTCAACAAATCATGCACTTAAGTGAAGCCAACAAAGAAAACAGGCACATGGATATGTAATTTTGAGATTTACATTGGTTTTATAATACAATAAAACACAGAAACTGTTGGAAGTAAAATGATAGAAAAGAAAGCACAATTGAAGAGAGAGAAGCCGTTAGGGAATAAAAGTCTCTAGTAGCAGTGTAAAGACCGAAAGCTTAATTCAAAGGTTAGTCTTACTAGATGGTAAATTTAACTTAGACGGGCTACCATATTTACTGCAAGTAGACACACTTGACCATGTATCAGTATTTCCTTGACCTCCATTCTTTGAAAGTGTTTGGTAAACAGTAACTCACCTACCGCACAATGGAAAAGGCAAGTAAAGCAATGTACAAATAAAACTGGCAAACATTTTATAATATAAAAGCATTCAAATAACTTAATACATCTAATTCAGTAAGAAGTCAATATAGTTAAAAACAAACATGTCTACTTTTCCTGAGCTCGATCCTATTCCACAAACTTGAACAGTGAACAAAAAAGGACTACATTTTTATTACGTGTCATTTGTTTTATTTAGTCACTAGGTTGTGTCTGACTCTTTTGCGACCTTATGGTCTGCAGCCTGCTGGGCTTCTCTGTCCATGGGATTTCCCAGGCAAGAATACTGGGGAGGGTTGCCATTTCCTTCTCCAGGGAATCCTCATGACACAAGGATTGAACCTGCGCCTCCAGCATTGCAGACTGATGCTTTACCACTGAGCCGCCTGGGGAAGCCTATGTGTCTCTACCATGGACCTATTTACTGTTTACCATCCACATCCTCAGATATAGTTTCACATAGCAGGCAGATATACATCTACCACGCAATTTATTAAACGTTTATCACCTGTTCATTCCCAACTAATGTAAAAGGTTGTCAGACACAAAGCCAAGGGGCCTGCCTGCAAGGAATTCAGTTACATGAAGAAACACACGAACTACAGCAAGGCAGTGTGATATCTATAACTGAGAAAAGCATGGGTTCCTGTGGCAAGCACAAATATTAATCACATGACTGTACAGAGTAGGTGGGTACACAGGAAATTTAATGGGAAGTGAGAGAGAAACTGAATAAATAGGGGGATGGGACCATACAAATATAGTGACTGGATAGGAAAGAGACACTTAAATATACACAAATAGTATGGCTGAGAAGAGGGAAAACTGTTCATCAGCGGTGGCACAAAATACTTTAGCTTCAACTTCATATAAAAGTCTTATTTTATGCACCAGATTGTATACAATTTAAAACAAATATAACTGAAAACACGTCAATGTAAAAAATCACAATGAAGTCAAATAATGCACTAAAAAGAACCCCACATATTAAAACAAAAAAAATTACCAATCTTATGATATCAGTTAATAAGCATTAGTCTAAATAAGTAACATTATCATTTAGCAGCTCCTATGGGCAAAGTCTGTGTTAGCAGACTATGAGAGGAAGACAACTATCATAGGTGAAGAACTATTCTCTCAACACGTTTAGGAATTTGGTTTTCTAAAGGAAAATCTTCTCCAAGTAAAGGGTTCTTTTCTCGCTTGACTCCTAATAGCATACAATAAACCCAACATATAAAGTGAAGAAAATTATTTTACATTACACAATACTGGACATCTTTACCCAGCAATTATATGTATTATCAAGTACTACATATCTGAACCCAGAAAAAAAAAAAAAAAAAAAACCCACTGAGGCAGAAATATGAGCTAAAATCTTTTCAAAATGCTATAGGATTAACTTACATGCTTTCAACACTAAAAAAGGAAATGTAACACTCAAGAATTTTCCACTCATTCCTGGAGAGTCACCGTATCACTTCTGCAAATTCTCAAACACAACACTGGCATGTATCCAAAGAAAACGTACTATGGGGGTGGTGGCGAGGACACTGAGGGACTGTGTCTTCTAAGTCTTACCTCAGCGCCAAAGTAGTTGAAGATTCCCACTACACTAACAGGAACCAGCTTGTTCACACAGCGACCTAGAGCTTTTCTTCCAAGGGCAAACACAAATGGAATTTCTTGTTCCCGTGCCATGGCTATAACATTATAGAGAGCCTCATCCAGGCCACCTGAGACACAGAGGTTTTATTTTAGTTATTTCCTAAATGAAGCTATTTCAGCACCCTAGAGCTAAAGCAAAAGACACAGCAGCAAAGGATTCTATGAATGCTTGGGGTCACTTAGGCTGTTCCACACATTTTCCTATCTATGGCTATAGGTACATATTTTCTTTCTCCCCAGTTAAATACCATATTCCTGTAATGCCAGTATTTTTGTTTCTCCACAGGGATTAGCACAACAGGAATCAAATTTCAATATAATAAATACTTTTCATTTTTTTTAATTAAAATTGTTAATAGTAGCTGATGCCTTTTATCCAATCTCTCAGCTCATGTAAGCAGCCATCACAGGCAGGAAGACGGATTATAAATGACTGTTTTTACTAGTATGTCCCCCCTGTGCAGAATATGCCTGTTACTGCTATTGATGCATCTGTCTATTCCAATCATCTGAAGCGGCTCTTCCATGAGAAAAGGACAAAAAAGGGTGCACGACATGGTACAAAGTACTTGTGTGCTGGCTCACCCAAAGACCTCTGTTACCGCTGATTTCTGATACAAATTTCCACCATAAACACAAGCAGAAACTTTCATCTTTTTCCTAATTCTTTTTAAGAGAAAAGAGCTATCAAGGGTAATGTAAAAAATTTTAAAGTAGTAAACTTGTAAGAGTGCATTTCTTTATCTCTGTAAATAAATTCTACTGAAAAAACTTTTACAACAAAGAGGACACTTGGTTGGCTCAACCTAAATCCTTCACCAGGGTTCATAAATGGGGATTTTCTTTACAATCTGTTCTCAATTTTATTAAAATGAAATAAGTGAAATATTTCATTTTCTTTCCTCATATTCAATACTATGTTTTATACCTAAACTCTCCTAAAGAAGACAAATGGCTTCCACTTTTAAAAGTCACTACATAGTCCACAATTATACTATACAAATATCAAGTGACTTCAAAAGTAAAATGCTCATACCTTTGGATTGGATCTTTTCACAATTTGGAGAAATTATAACACACTTGATCTTGTTTAACTTCATATGTTTCGTAACTTCTCTGAGACCCATAACCAGCCGTCTCCTTGCTTTTGCTCTCACAGGATCCTTTTGATAGATGCGTTCCTGGAAGCTGACAAGTTCTTGAAGAAGAAGAGTCACACATTCATCAATCTCTTTACAAAGAACCTGATTACAATACCTGTAAAGGAAATCAAAAATAGGTAATTATAAAATTACTTAGGAAAAAAATACATCCAGCAACAGGTTTTCATTTAAAAAAAAAAACAAGTCTTAATCTCCTAAATACTTCAATCAATGAGAAAAATAACAGAGTTCTTCTGAATTAGAACAGATCGGCTTTTATGTAAAGGACAGACCTCTAGGAAGTACTATCTAAACACCTAATTACTAAATTCCTAACGGTATGAATCAAATATTAGCCTTCTATTAGATAAAAACAGGCATTTTTTGGTAAGGAGATAAAGCATAAAGTTATTTTATTTCAATGAATACTAAGGATGCCTCTAATAAGAAACACAGTGATTTCATAAAAGCTAACCAAATGCCTAATACCAACAGTTCCTCATCCATGCTTGGATATATCACAGTCTCTAGGCACTGGCTTCTTGAACCATAAAAATAGGGATGACAGCTTCCATGGTCCCTCTAACCCTGAAAATCTATGACTAGAGAAGATGAATTCAGTAATTAAATTGAAGTCAAAACCAAAGAGATCTTCAAGGTAAAAGTCACATGCCCTTATACTGGGCAAAGCAACTGAATGGGGCTCTTTGTGAGATAACATATGGCCACAGCTCAGATCCAACCAGTCCATTCTAAAGGAGATCAGCCCTGGGATTTCTTTGGAAGGAATGATGCTAAAGCTGAAACTCTAGTACTTTGGCCACCTCATGAGAAGAGTTGACTCATTGGAAAAGACTCTGATGCTGGGAGGGATTGGGGGCAGGAGGAAAAGGGGACAACAGAGGATGAGATGGCTGGATGGCATCACCGACTTGATGGACCTGAGTCTGAGTGAACTCCGGGAGATGGTGATGGACAGGGAGGCCTGGTGTGCTGCAATTCATGGGGTCACAAAGAGTCGGACACGACTGAGTGACTGAACTGAACTCAACAGCTCAGAAAACACGAGGTGAAGTGCAAAGCCACTACAGTACTTAATTTCAAGGGTAAGGAAGTCATTTAGGTTAAAGTAAGCTCAGTTCAGTCTCTCAGTCGTGTCCAACTCTTTGCGACCCCATGAAAGTAAACTACTTATATATTCTACTTTGCTAGTTCTCATCCATAATCTCTATCATAAGTAGGTATTTAACAAAGAGAACTGGGGTAATTTCTAATCTAAGAATGCCAGGCCAGCAAATTGCCACTTGTAAATAACATTATATGGTGAGAAAATCCAGGCTTGCCATTCTCTAGTGAAAAAAATAATGGAGGTTTTTCTAATGTTTATGTGAAAAATGTTTAAATACATACGAGTATGACATTACTTCAGAACAGAAGATACAACCAGACAAGATTAATAAAGTATACAAAATTAAGGAATGCAATTAAAGAATAAAATGCCAAAAATGCAACTTTCTTTATTCTGCTTTTCTTCCAAGCTGTTTATTTCATACATGAACAAAATCTTATTCTCCAAGTATTTATTTTCCCTATATCTGTTATTTGACACTTAACTAATTAACTTTTCAAATCTAGGTGGTATTTGCTCAAAACAGCAATATAAAAAAAAGGAACAGAACAAATCATTGTGGTTTGAATTCACATTACTCTTACGCTGGGATTCTTTCATAAGCAAGAAAGAATAAAGGTAAAATTAATTCATCCACACAAATGTTCATATTCCCAAATCCTTCAGAGCAATGACTGTCAGTTCAAGATTATTCACAGATGGCATTTTAAAACTTAGAAATATACACTTAAAAACTAATAGCTTTAGGTAATAGGTTGACTTCATATAGTAGGGTCTTAGAATTGTCATTGGTTAGAGAGTTTTTTTGAAGGACAATATAAACCGAAAAGCAAAAGCACTGGAGAGGGAAAATGTCATAGTATGGCATTTTATAGATAAGCTCTAAGAGGCCAAATTTCCTAGGGATGAACACTAGTTGCTATAAAAAGAATATTTATTGTCAAATCGCTTTCACATGAACACAGATAAAATGTTTTCCATATAATAAAACCAGCTGTTAAACTAAATCTGAAAGATCTCTGGTATTGTTGGCTCAACCCACCAAGAAATAATAACAGTATTAAATTCAGGACTACAATCAAGATATTTAAACTATTCAACCTCAATAGAAACTAAAACTTACTCTCTAAATCTTTTGCTGTGGATTTTGGTTATTGTTGAAGATGCCATTGGACTGCCTATCCCAGAACTAGCTGGAGAGCCTTGGGACACAGGTGTCATACAGTATGGAGAGTTCTGACTTGCTGGAGACAGGGATGTATCACTGGGCATGCTCAGTCCAGTATCTGTGGAGAAGTGGGGTGAGGAGAAAGAATTTAGGAATTTCAAATGCTGAAAAGCCCTACACCAATCAAAACAACTTAGAATGGCAGTATCTTTTGTGTCACTTTCAAATTCTCCAGAAGCTACCAAGTTGGGCATTGCTCCTGTCACAAACATTTCTCATATACTACAAATATCAAATCTTCCTATTAGGTCTTAAAATATACTCTGAAAAAAAATCAAGCACAGCCTATAAGTCTTCACAGAAAAGATGAGAGAAGGCAAAGTAACCTAAACACGTACCCTTAGAGGATCTAAATTGAAGAACAAAATGACGTATTTGCTTCTGCACCTCTTTCCGGATCATATTACCTGCTTCCTAATATTTTTCCACCTCTTTCTTAGAAATAATTTTTTAAACAGCCTTAAAATTCCCATTGCTGCTAGCAATGATGATTCTACCTCTCCCATTCCCTCCACACCACTCCTGACCCTCCAAGCACCACCCAAGTTTCTCTTTCATCTGGTCTTTGCTCCTGTGCTCAGGTAGCCACGTTTGTCATCTTTTGACTCAATTGCTTCCTTTAGTTACTGCTTCCTTCTCAAACAAATGAACTCAGGAAATGAGTTAGTATTTGTCCAGTCCATTAATTTGCAAAATTATATATACACCTTATCTCTCTGCTAGACTGTAAATTTATTGTAACAGGGACGGCCCACTACACAGCTTTATTACATTTCCTGAGCTTCCCACCCCCACTCCAGTTATTAAAGTACACACAGTTAAGTATTCAAAAACACTTGTTGAATGAATGGATAATTAGATAACACCTAAATACAAAGGGAAAGATGTTTAATTGAGAGTAAAGAAGAATTCTAACCAAGTATATTGGAATAATTCTTAGAAGTAAATTTATTTTTCTAAACCCAATGGAACATTGGTACTACATCTACGTGTAAACCAGATTTAAATATTTTGCTGAAATTTGAAGAATAGCAGTAGAAAAAGGGACCTAGTCAGTCCTCTCTCAAAATCTTTCTTTCACAGTAGTATAAATTTTTGAAGGCATTTGCAGTTTTCCTGAGGTCCCATTTGGAATCATGTTCTGGTTACCCACTGTATGGGACTGAATCCTATCAACCAACTGGACTCTGCACCGCAACAAGCTTTACAATTCTCTCTTTGTAGCATATGTGTTAATTCCACAAAATTAACTGAAAAATATCTGTGTACAAGTGGACCTGTGTAGTTCAAACCTGCATTGTTCAAGGGTCAACTGCAGTCCTGCAAAGAAAAGACAGCCAACTGTGTTCTGGATATAAAAGAAGACAAAAGGAGCTGTGACAGTTACAGAGGAGACATTAGTGAGATGAGAGTACACAATAAATTCAGGATTTAAGCTTCAAAACTGCCACAGACCTACTATTAACACCTGCCCCTCCTTTAAATATCTCCTTACAGAAGCATCTTCCAAATAAACTCTCAAACATAAAAAAAAACTTAGATAAAACATGGAGCACATTTAGGAGAATAACTAGTGATGTGCTGTTACCTACCAATTAAAAAACTCTGGACCATTTTACGAGAAGAAAGGGAAAAGGAGTGATCTTACCTTCCTGGGAAACAATCTCTTGCGGCAAATCATCAATAAAATCTAAGTGCATTTCTACTGGTTCCTCAGATCCCAAAAGATTGTGGTCCACAGTTAAACGGCCCTTCTTTTCCTCTCTTTCTTTCAAAATAACCTAAAAGTCATTACCAGTCTTAAATTACTCTTTAAGTATGTACTGAATGATTAAAATGTTCACTATTATACACTTAAAAAAAGGACATGAGGATTTTGTCTGGCTACGTGGAAACTGGCAAAAATGTAAATGTAATTTTAGGCAGTGAAGCTGAAGGAAGTACTATATCCAAAATAAAGGGAGGCAATATAATGCTACAAGCTATTAAACCAGATCTGCTTCATTCTTTAAATCCGAGTTGACAAACTAGGGCTTTCCCCAAAATGGGTAAAATTAAAAGTGTGGAAACCAGACCACAGCGTTACATTAGATTTATTTGGTTATATATTATCTCATCCTGCTCCTCCTAATAACAAAACTGAATTAAAGAGAGCAGATATTATCCCCAACTTAAAGATGAAGAAGATAAAGATAAGAAAGGCTTGATAAAACAAAACACTAAGTACTAAGTACTAAGTTGGTACCAGAACCTCAGGCTTCTGATTTCTAGGGTCCAAAGTTTTTGGATACCTAAATGTTTAATTTTTTCTGTTTTAACCTTACAGACAGAACTCATTCTCCAGAGCCTTGGTCAACACAGAAAAAGAGTCATGATGCTGAGACCCTAACCTCAAATTAACTAACTAATCATCATGAAGATACATGCTTAACAAACTTTCCACAATAATTTGTTGGCTAAAATGCCACAACTACATTTGCAAAACAGATTTAAACCCTTATTTATCCTGTAAAATAATCATCCCCAGGTTTTGATTTACCTTTTTAAGTGCTGTGGGCCGTTTTAGTTTTGCAATTTCCTTTTCTTTTCCTTTTTTTGCTTTAGAGGAAGTAATGTCCAAAGAATTAAAGGATGTCAAACAGGGCTGACTTTTGGTTAAAGGTTTTCTGTTAGTAGAGTCTTTAGTGTGGAAAGAAGCTGCAGTGACCACTAAAACCAAACAAGAACATTAGTTTTACTCTTATGGCCAACTCCACACACTTTCAAAATTTCTAATGATAAACGTCTAAGAACAAGAACATCCTCTTCTTGTGGAAAACTGACATCATAATAGCAGAAGCAGTATTTGGCCATGCAATGTCCCTCAGATACAGCTCCAAAGAACCATTCTACCTCTGAAATTTCAAAACTCTGTACCTCTTCTTATTGCTAATGAATCTAAGAATGACCCTTATATAAGGTAAGTACTGTCACTCCTCATTTCAGCCTGTAGGTAAAAAATGATGCTTTTCCCTCTCAGCTGTATTCTTCAGTACTAGTCAAGCAATTCGTTTATGCCTGATTGATACCCTCATTCTCCAGTGCATACCGCCCATCCTTCAGTAAACCTTGCCTCTATTAATCATCTCAATCCCCTCATTCTAGCAGAAAAGCTTTCCTGTTACTTCCCTGAGCAGATGCTTTCCAATATAAGCTTTTAAGCCACCTGAGAGGAGGTGGCAGGCATCCTTACTCCCACTCAAGGCTCACCAACCACTTCTGCTAGTAATCCCATCTCAGGATTAATTCCTCAAAGATTTTGCTCTATCCCTTTCCCCTTTAATCTTTCAAGTTCTTCCCTAACTCCCCAGAAGAAGTTAAAATCTCCTCTACATGAAAGGATGAAAAAAGGCAGGCAAACCAACAAAACCTCTCCCCTGAATGGCTTCTAAGGCACCACCAACTCCCTCTCTCTTTCTGTAACTTCCAAATAGTCGGCTTTCCCATTACTTTTCAAATCATTATAATCTGGCCCCTGCCTTACCCACTTTCTTGAAACTGCTATTGCCTAGATCACATATAATTTTACAATCGCCAAATCTAATTCTGAGTCTTTGCTCTACTCGTTTTTTTCTTTTTAGCATGTGTTACCAAAGACCATATCCTTCCTCTTTCCGAAAATTCTATCCTCATCTTCTGTTACATTCCATTCTATTTTTCTTACCTTTTCTCAAACCTGTTTTTCTGGTTCTTTTTCCTTCTGTGTTTTAAATCTGAGTGTTCTACATCTTTTATCCTAATTTTTCTCTCCCCTGACAATCTTATATATTTCCAATTACAACAATCATCCCTATTTGAAATTTATTGACTTCTAACCTGAACTGCATATACCTAACTATGTTAAATAGGAACCACCAAGATGTCCCTAACTAATATTTCAAATACAACAGGACCAGAGTCTGTTCTTCCCAAGAAAATTCTTATTCCATGATCCTTAGTCTATTTGGAATCATCCCATACCACCAACACAATGCTCTAAGTCAGAGAGTCTGGAGTCATCTTTGACTTGTTGCCACATTCCATCAATTAAAAAATCCTATTAACTTTCTTAAAATCCTTTACATCTCTGCCATAGTCCTATCCTTCTTTTGGACTTCCAAAGAAAGCTGATTTCTTTGTAATCAACCCTTACAAATTTAAACATGGTGACAAGTTAGAGGTTAACCTCATTTCTATCTTTCAAGAACTTTACCCTCCCTTCAAAGTCCAGTTCAAATCACATATGAAGTCATTTATAACATCTTCCCCATATGGCCCTGTTGACATAAATCACTCTTTCTTCTATAAGTTCATTAAACTTTGCTAGCACCTTTCCTGAAGCACTGCTTTTTATGAGCTATGTGTTTATATCTTTCTGACTACACTATAAATCTTCTTAACCACAGACATATCATAATCATATCTGTAATTCCACAGTTCCTGACACCATGCTTTGCTTGTAGATAATTACATTTGTATATAGTAACATGTGTTAAATGAATCAAAGTTGTAATATAATAAGCCACTTGAAATATCACAGACTAATAGTCTTTTCCCCTAAATAATTAGTTACACGTTACTGAGCACTTTACATGTATCATCCCATTTATTCCCTCAAAACAATCCTGAAGCAGGTACTGTATTATCTCTATTTTAATATGAGGAAATTGAAGCACAGGAAGATTAAATAACTCGCCAAGGAAATACATGGAAGAACAGGATCCAGGAGATAGTTCAAATCCAAAGCCCCCGCATGCAGCCCCTAGATCACACTGACCCCGAACACTGCTAACTCTCAGTTCCATTTCCTAGGCTCCTTTACTCTTAGTAAGATGTTACTACCACTCTCCTCATCTCAACAGCATGTAACTCTAAAGCCTAGAATGTACTCAATGTTAGTTTTACTAACAGTTACTCTAAGCTAAGGTTCATACTGGATGGGTAATTAACTATAGGTTTAAACCTTTTGCATACACAATTAAAGTTATAAACTGTTACTATCTTTTTGTTTAAAAACAGTAGATCCTTTATATAGGAACAAAAGAAACAGAAAATTCAATTCTGCCTCTCAACATCAGTGTTTTTTATTGGTGCCTTTCTCTTTCCTTTATCTTATTCCTCATCCTCCTAAAACAAAGACTATGAAAACAAATGAGGGAGCACTTCAAAGCTGCTGAGCCTAACTCTGATGAGGTTTGTTAAAAAGAACTGTTTCAGGAGAAAGCAAGATCATTTTCTCCCTCCTTCCCACTCTCTTTCTCTCACATACACACAAAATTTGATCAGAACTCCTAGGTTTCCCATTTGGTTTTAAATTGGATAATTTAACAGTTATAGAGCCAAATTACTTGTGGTCCTTACTGCTACCTTCAAAGCTGGTCAATGATATGTACCAACTGACAAATCTGAACAGAAATCCAGAGGGCCTGAGGGAACACACTATACTGATGTCTGAGGGAAGGGAGTTCCAGGTAAAGGAAAGAGCAAGCCTCAAGAACTGCGCTAGAAGCACATTAGAACTGTCTGTGGAACAGCAAGGGGCTAAGTGGCTAAAGCAGTTTGTGCCAAGGGAGAATGGTGGGGAGGGCCAAAAGGTGACAGGGTCAGCTGAGATATGACTTAGAACTCCGGATTCACTCCAAGTGAGATGAGGAGTTGCTGGAGAGTTTTGAACTTATATTTGAAGAAGATCGCTCCTTTAAAGATAGACTGGGGGTTAGGGTGAATGAAAGGTAGGTAACAGTGTGGCAGGAGAGGAGCTGCTGAGTAATTAGACTCTGGATTTTTTTTTTTTTTAGGTATATATAATTTAGATTAACAATATCCAAAATATATTACCAAAGTGAAATAACATATTGCTCAGATGAATATTACCTGTATATGACAGAGGTCTGGTATTAGTAATTTGCCGTGCTTTCATGGCTTGCTGTTGCTTTTCCAGAGCTGCTAACATATCCCCCAAATCTAGCTGCACAGGTGTTTTATTCTTTTTTCCAGCTGCCTTTGATAAAGCTTCCTGCAAGATAAATATGAAAACATTTTTGTTATAGTATGAAAATGTGACAATTTAAGGGAATTCCCTGGCAGTCCAGTGGTCTGGACTCCACGCTTTCACTGTGGAGGGTGCGGGTTCAATTCCTGGCCGGGGAACTAAGATCCTGCAAGCCATGCGATAAGGTAAAAAAAAGTGGCAATTTAAGATAATTGTATTTGTCACTCTTCCATCCACCCTCTCCCTCAAACTTACCAAATAAACTACCATATTTATTCATAAAAATGAATACATACCTGTAGTTTTTTTTGCTCCATACTTATTTCTGAATATTCTTGAGCGGTGGCAAGGGCTGCTGCTAAAGCTTTCTTCTTTTGACTTTTTGCACGTTTAGGAACTGAGGTTGTAATGGGAATTGGAGTCTGAACTATATTGATTGGTGAGTTTTCTGGTAAATCATCCAACTATGATAACCAGAGAAAACCATTTTTTAGTGATTCCATAAAAATCTAATCATAAGGAAAGACAATCTAGAATGTGAGAAGTTCTATAGTATAACTGGGCTAGACTGTTCAAAAGATTCAATGTCATAAAGAACAGAGTGAGGTGGTAGGACCATTCTAGACTAGCAGACTGGAAAATGATAGCGACATAACAGCATACTGCAGTAGGTGATATAAGCGTCTGGATTCTGTACTAAAAACAAAAGCACTCCAAAGTAAAGTTTTACAACTGGGGAAATTTTAGCAGGGACTGTATGTCGCATGATGTCATTTAATAAATGGTATTTACTTCTCTGAAATGGAACTACAGATTTCAAAGGACAGTGTCTGTTCTGGCTACATTGAAAATACTAAATCAGTACTAAATACAGTGTTTCTTCAATACCATCTGCCCAAGTCTTTATACTTCCCTGTAGTATTTCTTTCCAACACAATCATGGCTCAAAAGACATTCATACATTTTACTTATCTTTTTAAAAAGTCACTTACTACTTTTGAAGAAAGTTTCTGTTGCATATTCTCATCTTTAGCATTTCCATTCTCACTTAGTTCTCGAAATCCATCTTGATCCTGAAACAGTTCCACATTTTAAGTAAAAACACAGTCCAAAGCAATAAATTCTTAAGAACAACCTTTTATAATGCTTGAGAGTAATGAGAAATGGGGAAGTAATCAACTCAAGTAATTAACTCAGTATTGAACTATTTTAAGTGAGTCTTAAAAAGGAAGTCTCATTTCTCATAGGCTAACACAAAGCTAATTTAATTATTCAAGGATGAGGACATATCCACACATCCATCCTTTGGATTTCTGTATTTATAACTCCATTTTTATTAATAATTCTACCCAAGGTATTACCCAAAGTAAATAAAAAGAAATTCAAAAAGGATTTTTATCACATTTCACATAATTTGGATTTTAAAGAAATGGCTTAATATGAATTTCATTAATACATTCCCTGTCCCACTGCTACATATACCTAGAAATAAGATTAAAAGTTAAAAAATAAAAATAAATTCCCTATTCAGAGTAATTTCTTAACCAATATCCACCTTTACACTGAAAATTATCTAATATCTTCAAATATAACTATGGAATGAATCATGATTAAGTGTAAATAAAAAATCTGCCACAGGTACCGTTCTTGATATAATAGATGCACTCTAGATGCACTCTCAAGTCCTTTAGGGCAATTATCAAGTTTATGGAACATATTACTCATCTCTAGCCTCTGGCTTCCGTATATTTAAAATGCAACTATTAAGCCATTTTATAGAAACTATGTTAATAAAAATGAGTTATTCAAATGAGTTACCTGGGATGTTTTTTACCATCTTGACACAAACTCTACTCATTCTTTAAAACCTATTCCAAACACTAACCCTATCCTGCCTCAAACCCAAAACTTACTACTCCTCTCAACTCTAACCACACCTAAGAATCACCAGGTGTGTGCATGCCTACATTGCTCTTCACACAGCAATCTCCCTAAGGGTAGTGTGTTTCTTCATGTTAATGCATCATGCAGAGCACCTTACTAAATACATAACAGGCCTCCAATGAGTGCCAGTTAGATGAATAAGTAATAAAAACACTGCCATTAGAATATAAAGCGTCTGCCTATTAGAGAAAGTAAAATAGCCTTTTACCTTCCTTCTCAAGACTCCCTTGACTAGCAGTACAAATTAACCAGATTTAACTATTTTCAAATTTGAAAGCCTTAACAAAAGAGACTCAACACTGATAATTAAAGATGGGGAGAAGATTCATATTAGGTGAAATTTATATAAAATTAAGTTCTATCTCTGCATGTTATTTCAAAATGATGACTATTCATGACAAAAATTTAAAAATAAACATTAATAAAGCTAATGTTTAGACTAACTATATATAACCAAGAAAAAACGTGAGTCAATACTTCTAAGTAACTTACAATCTAACAGCAGTGATGGGTTAAGCCATAAAAAGGTACTTATCATAATGTAATAAAAATTAATTTCTGAATGGGAACATTTACTGTAACAATTTACAGTTTGAAATAAGTACCTCAAAATATAGAGACTCAGAATTTGGGTCGCCTCTGTGAGACTGGCTGGGATTTAACTGCTTATTATCTTGTCTCTTTTGCAAATTTTGTCTTCTTTCTGAGGAAGTACTATGTCCTCGGCATCTGAATCCAACCTAAATAAACCCCAAAGGAGGGGGAAAATGTATTAAGTAAAATGTTTTACTAAAGTATAACATACAGAAATGTACCCAAAAGTATACAACTCAATGAATTTTCATAAAGTGCATAATTTATTATAAAAGGCCAAAACATTGATAAATGAGGTAAATATAATGAAAACACAAAAATGTAATAATTAGTGCATATTACTCCCCCCCCCATAGAGTTTTGCCAAGAAAATGCACTGGTCATAGCAAACACCCTCTTCCAACAACACAAGAGAAGACTCTACACATGGACATCACCAAATGGTCAACACCGAAATCAGACTGATTATATTCTTTGCAGCCAAAGATGGAGAAGCTCTATACAGCCAACAAAAACAAGACCAGGAGCTGACTGTGGCTCAGATCATGAACTCCTTATTACCAAATTCAGACTGAAACTGAAGAAAGTAGGGAAAACCACTAGACTATTCAGGTATGACCTAAATCAAATCCCTTATGATTATACAGTGGAAGTGAGAAATAGATTTAAGGGCCTATACCTGATAGATAGAGTGCCTGATGAACTATGGAATGAGGTTCGTGACACCATACAGGAGACAGGGATCAAGACCATCCCCATGGAAGAGAAATGCAAAAAAGCAAAATGGCTGTCTGGGGAGGCCTTACAAATAGCTGTGAAGAGAAGAGAATCTAAAAGCAAAGGAGAAAAGGAAGGATCTAAGCATTTGAATGCAGAGTTCCAAAGAATAGCAAGAAGAGATAAGAAAGCCTTCCTCAGCAATCAATGCAAAGAAATAGAGGAAAACAACAGAATGGGAGACCTCTTCCATAGAGATCTCTTCAAGAAAATTAGAGATACCAAGGGAACATTTCATGCAAAGATGGGCTCGATAAAGGACAGAAATGGTATGGACCTAACAGAAGCAGAAGATATTAAGAAGAGGTGGCAAGAATACACAGAGGAACTATACAAAAAAGATCTTCACGACCCAGATAATCACGATGGTGTTCTCACTGACCTAGAGCCAGACATCCTGGAATATGAAGTCAAGTGGGCCTTAGAAAGCATCATTACGAACAAAGCTAGTGGAGGTGATAGAATTCCAGTGGAGCTATTTCAAATCCTGAAAGATGACGCTGTGAAAGTGCTGCACTCAATATGCCAGCAAATTTGGAAAACTCAGCAGTGGCCACAGAACTGGAAAAGGTCAGTTTTCATTCCAATCCCAAAGAAAAGCAATGCCAAAGAATGCTCAAACTACTGCACAACTGCACTCATCTCACATGCTAGTAAAGTAATGCTCAAAATTCTCCAAGCCAGGCTTCAGCAATATGTGAACCGTGAACTTCCTGATGTTCAAGCTGGTTTTAGAAAAGGCAGAGGAACCAGAGATCAAATTGCCAACATCCGCTGGATCATGGAAAAAGCAAGAGAGTTCCAGAAAAACATCTATTTCTGCTTTCTTAACTATACCAAAGCCTTTGACTGTGTGGATCACAATAAACTGTGGAAAATTCTGAAAGAGATGGGAATACCAGACCACCTGATCTGCCTCTTGAGAAACCTGCATGCAGGTCAGGAAGCAACAGTTAGAACTGGACATGGAACAACAGACTGCTTCCAAATAGGAAAAGGAGTACGTCAAGGCTGTATATTGTCACCCTACTTATTTAACTTATATGCAGAGTACATCATAAGAAACGCTGGATTGGAAGAAACACAAGCTGGAATCAAGATTGCCGGGAGAAGTATTAATAACATCAGATATGCAGATGACACCACCCTTATGGCAGAAAATGAAGAGGAACTCAAAAGCCTCTTGATGAAACTGAAAGGGGAGAGTGAAAAAGTTGGCTTAAAGCTCAGCATTCAGAAAATGAAGATCATGGCATCCGGTCCCATCACTTCATGGGAAATAGATGGGGAAACAGTGGAAACAGTGTCAGACTTTACTTTTTTGGGGCTCCAAAATCACTGCAGATGGTGACTGCAGCCATGAAATTAAAAGATGCTTACTCCTTGGAAGGAAAGTTATGACCAACCTAGATAGCATATTCAAAAGCAGAGACGTTACTTTGCCAACAAAGGTTCGTCTAGTCAAGGCTATGGTTTTTCCTGTGGTCATGTATGGATGTGAGAGTTGGACTGTGAAGAAGGCTGAGCGCCGAAGAATTGATGCTTCAACCGTAGTATTGGAGAAGACTCTTGAGAGTCCCTTGGACTACAAGGAGATCCAACCAGTCCATTCTGAAGCTCAGCCCTGGGATTTCTTTGGAAGGAATGATGCTAAAGCTGAAACTCCAGTACTTTGGCCACCTCATGCAAAGAGTTGACTCATTGGAAAAGACTCTGATGCTGGGAGGGATTGGGGGCAGGAGGAGAAGGGGACGACAGAGGATGAGATGGCTGGATGGCATCACTGACTCGATGGACGTTGAGTCTGAGTGACCTCCGGGAGTTGGTGATGGACAGGGAGGCCTGGTGTGCTGCGATTCATGGGGTCGCGAGAGTCGGACACGACTGAGCGACTGAACTGAACTGAATTGAACTCCCCCCCATGCATGAACACTTATATTGGCTTTATTTGTAATACCAAAAACAAGAAACATCCCAGATGTCCTTCATTAAGAGTATAAACTCATGTGGTATATTCACCCTATAAAACAGTAGGCGATCATAAAAACAAACTACTGATATAACTAGCAATCTGTAGGAATCTCCAGAAAACCACACTAGTGAAAAAAGTCAATCCTAAAAAGACTGTATCAGTTTATGTATACAGCATTCTTGAAATGACACAATCATAAAATGAGGAAACAGATTAGTAGATTCACATTAGTGGATTCTAGAGTTTAAGGAGAAGCCGGTGAGGAAAGGAAGGGAGTCTGGCTATAAAAGAGTGACATAAGGGATCCCAGTAGTAATGGATCTGTTTTGAATCCTGACTACATTGATGTCAATATCGGGGTTGTGACATTGCACTAGTTTTGAATGATGTTACCATTGACAGAAACTATGCATTACCTTTTCACAAAAAACTATTTTATTTTAGATCTTTTAATATCTGCAGCTTTCGTATTTTTTAATCCTAAGAAATATTAAAAATTTTAAATGTTGTTTATAAGAATACAGATTTAAGAGAATAAAAATTTCAGTCACATAAATTATTATCCTATTAATACATCTGCAAACTGTTCAACTGTCATACAAAGAACTAAGAGTAAGAAAAAGCATTATCTTAAGACAATTAAGTTCCCTCTCTTAAGTACCCAATGCAACTTATATGAAATGCCCTTCTTAACCAGGACACTTTAGAGAAGATGAGAAAAGTACAGTGTTCTTTACCAGTTACTCAAGAATCCTAATAATAAACAGAACTTGAAGTGGACCTGGACTGCAGGTGCTGGTATACAGGCTTTGGATATGGAATCAAAAATATGCACAAAAAGCCCTGGAAGCACCTGGCAATTCTCATGCTAATCAACTGGTCTAAGAAGACTTGCCAATAAGAAACAGAATTTTTATACTCTCTTGGGAAGTAGGTTGTATGGCAGAACTATAAGCTAGAGCACAGTCATACAGTAAATGTAATTCTTCCTTAGAGGATCTATTGTGAAAACTGGGCTACTTCCTATAACCTATAAGCACCTGTTAAGAAACTAGATAATTTTCCAAGGACCCAACAGATTCTTGGTTTTAAATATTTACTTCATCTTAAAACAGCCTCATGAACATGGATAGAGAGACAGATAGAAAAATACACCATGTGATGAAGCCAATTTTAGAAAAATCTTTGGTAGTATCTAGCAATGAATGTTCTCTATAAAATTATTTCAACTTTAATGTCTGTTTAAAAATTTTCATAATACAGTTTTTTTTTAATTGGTTCATGAAAAGAAGCTCACACAAGGATGGCAAAACAAACACAATTTACAATGTCCAGGTACCAAAGAAAGGACTTAATTCACATAAATTATTCACACTGAAATGAGTACTAACAATCAAGCCCCAACACAGGGATGAATAGGAAGCAAGAGAATAATTCCTGAGTGAAAATCTTCATTCCTTTGTACAGTCACTATCACAAAAAAGTACATGTAAATCTACCTTCCAAACAGCATTACCTCAAATGTTAGCCTTCTTGTAAACCGCAGTTAATATATAATGTCGTTACAAACACAAAAACAATTCTTTTAAAAAATAAATGCAACTTAATTCTTGGAGACAAAGTCTGAGGATTAAATTAAAATCCCCAACTAATGGTTCCAACAAAGTTCATGGGGATCAAACATGCAAGTATTTCAATTACCTCCTGAAATGAACCTTTGTTTTTTTAAGTTCTTCTAAAAGAGTTTTGTTAACAGAGACTGGGCATACAGAACAGAACCAAGCAGAAATAACAAATACATATTAAGATTCTTAAATGACTAGCATAAAATTAATATATAAAGATTTAAGTTTTCATGCTCCATTTACATAACAAAAACACTAAGAATTAATATATGAAGAATATGTACAAATTTGTTTTCAGAAAACTATACAATACTTCTAAAGAACACAAAAAGGTGACTCAAAAAGAGAATGACGTATTTTTTTTCTAGAAAGATGCCACATCATAAAGGATGTCCATTCTCCTTAAGTTGATAGATTAACAACCAAACAACAAAACAGAAAATCCAGAAACAAGATTTCAAAATATATGGAAATTTAATAGGTGATAAAGGTGGCTATCTCAAATAGATGAAGTAATGGACTTGTCAATTCACAGTGGTGGGAGATTTGGGTAGCCACACGAAACACACAAAATAAGACCCATTTTTCACAACATCCATTAAGACAAACTCTAAATGGAATAAAGATTTAAATGTAAAAAACACAAGAGCATAAACACATTGGAGGAAATCAGACAAATTTCTTTATAAAAAATCAACTTCTTAACAGTATTTAAAACAAACTTGTGCATGGCAATTATTAAGCAAAGTCAAAAATAAAAATGAAAATCTAGTAAAATATTTGCAACTCATAACAGACTAAAGGCTCTTAAAATTTCTTTAAATTTGGTAACAGCCTGATCAAACTGATTTAAAAATGTACAAAAACAGAGAAAAAGGTCAAAACACAATAAATGGGCAAAGAACATAAGTTCACAGAAAAGTACAAATGGTCCTTAAACATATGGAAAGATGCTCAACTACATGAATACACTATTTCTCCTAACTGGCACAAATCCAGAATCTTGAAAACACATGGTTTCTGAGGCTCTATGGAAATAAGCACTCTCCACATGACTGTTAAGAATGCAAACTGGCACAATCTGGTGATATCTACCAAATAACAGAGGTGATTTCACCTTTTCACTCAGCAATACTTATCCAGGAATATATTCTACTGCTCTACACACAGATTTCAAAATAGCACTGTAGCATATCTACAATAGCAATAGTTTATAAACAATTAAAGTGTCCATCAACAGGACTCCGAAAATAACAAGGATGCATCAACATGTGGTGGTGGTGGTGGTTTAGTCGCTAAGTCGTGTCTGACTCTGTGACCCCATGGACTGTAGCCAGCCAGGCTCCTCTGTCCATGAGATTTTCCAGACAAGAATACTGGAGTGGGTTGCCATTTCCTTCTCCAGGGGATCTTCCCAACCCAGGAATCGAACCCAGGTCTCCTGCATTGCAGGCAGATTCTTTCCCAACTGAGCTACAAAGGAAGCCCCAACAACATTAGGAGTTGCATTTAAAAAAAAAAAAAAAAAGTGCAGAAACCCTCTGAGTAAATAATACAGCAATATCTCTTTTTTTTTTTTTTCTTTTTTTTTGAGACTGTGCTTTCTTTTTTTTTTTTTTTTTAAATGAAGGGAAATCACAACTCTTTATTCCATATATTTCTGTATATTTTCAATTTCCACAACAAACATGTATTTATGGATTACTCACATAAATTAAATTTTAAAGGCCCAAAAGGGCTTAGTTAAACCATACTTTCTATCCAGTCTGCATATTAATTAAAGCTTCTATTGTTTCAAGGTGCTCTAAAAGTCTGTTCAATCATTTCTGATTATTCTAAACTCTCTTCCTTACTTGTGGTATGAGTTAGTCCCAGTTCAGCACATTAGGCAGAAGTACAATTAAAAGTTGATTCACACTACAGGTATCTCACTGTTCAAGAATTCTATTCAAGCTTTTAGAACTCCAGCTACACACTATCCAAAACTCAGGGGAAAAAAAAAAACAATCAAACAGATTTAGATAATATCCTCCATATTCAAAACCTAGAAATGAATATAACTGGTACCAAGGGATACTTTGTATTAGTCAGCAGTTTTCTTTCATCTGGTTTCAGTATGAGAGTAATGCTGGCCTCAGAATAACTTGGGAAGTATTAATATTTCTCTACTTTTGTCTTTTAAAAAAGATTGTAGAAAATTGGTATAATACAGCAATATCTCTAACAAAATATCTATCTACTTTGTTAAAAGATGTGAACAGAGCACAGAACAGAATGAATAAAACTTGAGATACATACTTATATTTTTACTTATAAGGACATGGAGAAACTCTGGGCAAATACACAGGTACAGGTACGGGGAGAAAACATGTGGAGACAGGATGCAAATGAGACTGTTGTATAACCTTTTTCACACATTTTTTTCAACCTATTCACAAAATAAAACCATTTTTATTTTATTCAAAAAATAAAACTTAAATTTTTAGACTCTATCATTTACAATTAAGGCTACAGCAGAGTATAGGGAAAAACCTGCTGTTTCAAATGTTAAAGACGCTGGTAAAAGTAGTAAAAAATCATTTCACTGTTCAGTAGTTAAAACCACATGGTACAGGTGTACAAATCTAATAATAAATGGGGAAAAAGCTCAAAAACAGAACCTAAAACATAAGAGATTAGCAGGTGACTAAAAGAGTAAATCAGAAAAAAATTAATATATTACAACATTAAGATAACTGGTTAACTACTGTGAAAACTGACATCAGGTTGTACCACACTTCAAAAGAAAACCTTGGATAAAAGTTTTGAAAACATTACACTGTAAAAAAGTAGCAGAAAATACAAATGAATATTTCAGTTCAGTTCAGTTCAGTCGCTCAGTCGTGTCCGACTCTGCGACCCCATGAATCGCAGCATGCCAGGCCTCCCTGTCCATCACCAACTCCCGGAGTTCATTCAGACTCACGTCCATACATTTCTAAAAGGCTTTTTAAGCCTTAAAACAATCAGAAATTGCAAAGGGAAAATATTTTGACTTAAAAGAAAAAAGATTCTGCCTATCAAAAAAGCAAACAACTGCACACTTAAGAAAAGTACAACAAAGCCTCAGAAGTAGAAAAGAAAACACACTGTTCAACATCTGGCTCCAGTTCTTTTGGAATGAAGAGATACAAAATAAACAAATGTTTACGCAGTTCCGTAATTTTGTTTTGTCTTCTCAGTAGCTTAGAGGCAGAGGTAAAATATTTTTCTGTGTCAGTATCATTTCCTCTCTAGTGGACTACTGATACCAAAAGCACCAATGCAGAGACTGCAAGCTTGGCAGGTCTAGCAGTTACAACTTCCAGATAAAATTTTAGTACTTGACCAAACATTCCACAGATTTTGTTTATCTAATCTATATAAACAATTCTTGTTTCAGCTCTTTTTGATCAAATAAAGCTAGACTGCTTCACAAGCCTGCCACAAACAACAATGACTCGTTTCTGCAATAACTGTAGGGAAGAGGGCACTATTCTCCTTGTTTTCCTGACAGCGTAATTAATGCTAGGGAACTTCATTTCAGGGAGGCAAAGGCACAGGCAAGAATTCGGTTTATTCGATCCATTATTAACTTACTTCTATTTCAGTTCATCTAGATCTACTCATATGGTAACTTTAATTCCCATTAACAAGATTTAAGAAATCCAGGAATGCTATCTAAAAATTTAAAAAGGAAAAATACTGACCAACCAACGCCTCCCTGATTTCAGACACAACCAATGCAGGAAGATAGTTATTGGAAGCCTGTGGCTGTATATAACTTGCTCTGCTGTACTTTAGCTAAATCTTGCTCCCTAAACCCAGGAAGCTACCCAGTCTGGCCACATTATAGCACGAGGCTGCCATCACTGTGGTACTACAACAAGCACCAAGCATGGTTTGTGGTGTTTACAGTCAAGTAAAGACATGGACAAGGCTGCAGTCCTGAAGGTCTAAAAAAAATCAATATTTAAGGCATTAATATGCTTTATGTTTTTTTATATAGATAGGAAAAAGTCACAGAAGATGAAGCAGGACTGTATTCTTTTTAACTTATAAAATATCCAAATACATTTCTTAAATAGAGAAAAGTAGAAAATGGTACAATATATATCCCATCTATTCAACATGTTACTATTCTGTTTCATTATTTAAATAATAGTTTTATTCCCTAAACCACTTCAAAGTTACAGATTACCATGTTAAACACAACATGCATGCCAAAAATTAAGGACACTGCTCTTCAAAGCCACAATTTATAATAATTCTTCTCACACCTATTTCTCCAACCTAATCCAAATTACCTGTGAATTATTTCTTTGTTCAGTCTGCCTTCCACCTCTAGAAAATGTCTGATTTTTTTCCATCCAAGGTTTTTTCTGAGTTGCCTGGCAAGTTACATTAGACCAATTTACACCACCTATAATAAATGAGATTTTAAAATATAATTTAATTATAAAGATACCAAAACCTAAAGTGCCCCCTAACATCATGTGTTGAAACTCAGTCATTCTAAATGTAACACTGGAAAATTTCCATAAACTTTAAGTGGCATTCCAGTTCTTGGTAATGTTAAGTGTCAACTTGCAGAATACCTCCAGCTGACATTTTCCCAACTTCATCAACAAAACCATACTTTCAAATTAACTTGCATTTCTTTGGAAGACTTCTAATTTTTTTTTTTGCAGCATCAGCAAACTTCATGCTTAAAAGCAAAACTGTGACATGGACGGAGAAGAAAATAGAGCAAAAACACTATGCAGAAAGTAAGTACCTGCACATATAGATGAGTCCACATGCTAAAAATAGAAACAAACAAAAAAAAACAATTATTTTCTGCTTAAGAGTAAACACCATATACCTTGTAAAACATTTCACAATTCCATCTACTGTGAAGCACGCTTATTATAATCTTAGAAAAATACTTCTCCATAAGTATTTTTATATTAATAGTAACACATACAAAACATATTTTTAACCATCATATTATAGAACTATTAATGAAAATAGATACTTCAGCTTTAGGCGAAGACACAAAGAACTGACACAGATGACAGGTGAGAAGATAAAGAAGCGTCACATACGCTGACGGAGCCAGCATCGGGGTTTCTCGACCCCCCGGCAGCAGGCTGCTGGCTGGTGCTGTGTTTGGGGCTGCAGTAGCCACTGTCGCTGTCAATGTCAGCCTCACTAGCTCCCTGCTCACTAGAGGACTCGGCAGTCGGGTGGGAGGCTCTTCTCCTCCTGCCTTTGGCCTTCCAGAGCATTGCGGCAGAGCTCTCGGAGAGAGATTTGTTTGCGATGTCTGATGGGAAATCTGTAAGGCAAGGAAAGTGTGACAACTCCTCTTGAGGAACAAGCTGACCAATTCTTTTAAATTATCATTAAAATTGTAAGGAAAGAACAATGTCTAACTTTGTAAACAAAGAAAACAGGTGTGAAACTTTTTGAAAAGATGGGCAGAAGATGCTCCTGACAAGTTGCTTTATAACATGTATTTATTATGAAGCGAGTATCTGCATAACTATTTGTGTATTTAATATTATATAATTAAAACAAACCACTATCATCCGTTTAAACATCACCAATCCTTTGAAGTCCACTGCATGCTTCCTCCACCACTTTATTCTCTTCCTCCCTCAGGGGCTATTCGGAATTGAGTTTATCACTCCTTCACTTTTTAAAATAGATTTACTGTGGACTTCTGTATTTCCAAAACATACACTATGTACTTTTGCAATTCTACCTTTATAAAAATGGAATCACATGTCCACATTCTTCTGTGACTTGCTTCCCCCTGACGCTGCTCTCTCCCTCAAATGTTGATTGGTTTTGAGATTCTGGTGCCTGTGGCTGTAATTCATTAAGGTCACTGAAATCTAGAATGCCTGTGTATGAATATACCAGAGTGCCTCTGTCCTCTGTATCACTGATGGGACACTTGGGTTGTTCTAGGGTTTTGCTCTCAACAACAGTACTTCTGTAAACATTCTTATATAGATGTAAGAGTATGTATGTGTGCACATGAAGGTTTCTCTAAGGTAAATATCGGTCGGCTTAGGGGTTACATGTAATGTTCAACTTTACTTGGTAATGCCGAATCATTTTTCAAAGGTGGTTCAAACAGTTTGCACTCTAAGAGCAGGATATAAATAACCCCGCTGGTGCACATATTCACCAAATACTAGACACTGTCCTCTAGGCTGTAATTTCTCCCAATTGCTGGGTATAAAAAGATGGCTCATTGCAGATTTTAATTTGCATTTTCCTGCTTAATAATGAGGTTGAGAATAGCCATGTATGTTTTCCCCTCTGTGAAATACTTGTTAGTTTTACTTTTGGATTGATTTCTGTCTATTTTTCTACTAAGTTGCCTATTTCTCATTTTTGTATTTCACAAATTGTAATTACAAGGCATTTTAAAAAACAAGACCTCTTACCAACTCCTCCCAACCCAGCACACCACTAAAATTCCTTTTACTACATAATTTTCCCCACAACCCTTTTTTTCACAATCACAATTTTTCTATATATAACTTTTATACAGAATCAATATAATTTTCAGTTGTGCTGTTTAATTATATATATGTTCTTTGTTAATTATAATATATGAAGGTTCCATATTAGTTCACTGAGTGGATGTCCTGGGCACCTCTTTGGACTTGTTGCCTGTTACTGGACATTGAGAAGTTTTCAGTGGTTTTCTGTGTGCTGCTGCAGTATACACACCTTTAATCAAACAGTTCCTTTTCTTTCTGGGAGGAGATTCCATTTGGATACACTGTCCTCAGTAGGCCAACTGGGTCAAAACAAAGATTCCTATAGTTCTGCCAAAGTGTTTCAGCCCCCTGGCAGCACTGCATTCCAGGGGCCCTGAGTGCAAGGTGAGATCATTTTCTTACTGATTCTTACGAATTCTTCCTATGTCCTCATACTAATCCTTTGTCAGTTACATACATGGTAAAATCCTTTCCAAGATTTATGACTTGTTCCTTCATTCACTCTTTTTTTTTTCCTTTTGGCTGTGCTAAGTCTTTGCTGCTGCACGTGTGTGCTTTCTCTAGAGGTGGCTACTGGGAGCTGCTCTGCAGTTGCAGTGCTCAAACTTCACTGCAGCAGCTTGTCTTGTTGCGGAGCACAGGCTCTAGGGCGTGCAGGCTTCAGTAGCTGTGGCTCGTGGCCTCAGTGGTTGCATTTCTAGGCTCTAGAGCACAGGCTCAAAAGTTGTGGCACAGGCTTAGTTGCTCTGTGCCATGCAGGATGTTCCTGGACAAGGGACTGAACTTGAGTTTCCTACATTGGCAGGCAGATTCTTTACCAGTGAACCACCAGGGAAGCCCCTTCATTCACTCTTGATAAGTAGAAATTCATAATTTTATAAAGTTTTCTCCATGCAATCATAAAGATATCTGCCTATATTTTCTTCTACATGAGGTTTTCTCATTTAAGTCCTTAATCCATCTGGAACAGATTTGCATGATATAAAAATTAATCAATCAATTAATAACAATTAAAAACATAAGATTTGCATGATGTATATGTTAAGGGTCTGTAATGCTGTCTCTGTCATTTTCCTTGTATATGTTTTCACATATACGGGTCTGTTTCTGGGACTCTGTTCTGTTTAATCTTTGTATACTGTATTTTATATATTTTTATATAAGCCTATAAAAAATAAATGGCTTAGTAGGTCTTGCTATCTAGAAAAAAAATTCTTTTAATACTTTTTAAAAATGCTTTTAATTAAAAAAATTTTTTTTAATTTTTATTTTTTTAGCCATATCATGTGGCATGTGAGATCTTAATTCCCTAACCAGGGACTGAACTCATGCTCCCCAAAGCAGAAGCAGAGTTCTAGCCACTGACCCACCAGGAAATTCCCAAGAGGAAATGTTCTTTTCCAGGGAAGTAGTGGCTCTTTTCAGATCAGTGCTCTTTTATTTTAGAAATTAGTTTGTCAAGTTCTCCAAAAATCCCCATTGGAATTTTGATCAGAAATGCACTGAATATGTAGATTAACAAAGGGAAAAATGCCACTTGCAACATCAAATCATCCTGAATGAGCGATTTAGGTTTTTTTAAAATGTCCTATAATAAAGTTAGTTTTCAGTATAAATGTCTTATACTTTGTCAGGTTTATCCCAGAAACTGTATTTTTGTTGCTATTGTAAATGATATATTTTCTTAAATTCTGATTGTTGGTGGTAGTGATAGTGAAGTCGCTCAGTCGTGTCTGACTCTTTGCAACCCCATGGACAGTAGCCAACCAAGCTCCTCCGTCCATGGGATTTTCCAGACAAGAATACTGGAGTGGGTTGCCATTTCCTTCTCCAGGGGATCTTCCCAACCCAGGAATCGAACCCAGGTCTCCCGCATTGTAGGCAGACGCTTTACCGTCTGAGCCACCAGGGAAGGCTGATTGTTGGTAACACACTTATAATTAACTTCTGTGTATTATTTTATACCTAGCCATCTTACTAAATTCTTTTAAATAATACAAGCTTGTGTTCAAGAGTAAAAATGTATTACAAATTCCTTAAACCATAATTTGCATTCTACCTATAACTGACATCAATTCATCCTGATAAATTAAGAACAACCTGAAGAATAAGAATACTGATAGAAGGTATAATCTTCTACTCAAATTATATCTTCATCTTTCCACTTTCTAATTCTTGAGATTCAGAAGGTTGTCTTTGTAGTCACTTAATGAGCAAACCAAAGACGTTAGAACAAATTTTTAAAGTAGTTCTTAGGGTTCAAAGCATGTAGAAATGGGTCACTGTGTCTAGGAACAACCAAAACATACAGAAGTTTGTCATATATTACCTTATGGCTCTTTATCATAAACCATTCCAAGCATTCGTCAGTCTGTTAATCTTATCACTTTATGCCCTACAAACCATACAATGATTGTACTATCAGCAAGCTGTTTTTTGACTGATTCCCAGATACTTTCTTACTCCTAATGAACCTAAGGAATTGTCAAAGGATAAATGAACGGATGCCCAACAAAAAAGATACAGTACAAATGAAAGAAAGTGTGTAATTCATCTAATTCATTTCAAGCCAGACAGCACTTTTGTAAAAACTGTAAAGGGTAAAAAGCAAACATGTCTTTGAACAGATCTAGTCCTGAATCATTAATAAGGATTTTTAAATGACAATGAGTGAGAGAAGACAGCTATCTACTCTATAGCTATTAAGCTAATTATCCGGGCTACAAAATGAAATTTCACATATAACTGGAAAACAGTGAGAATTTTAAAACTACTTATTAACTGTTACCTCTTGTCAGGATAAAGCTTTTTACTTTAATGTTTACATAGTCCTCCAAAAACTTTTAACAAAATGATATACAACTAGCCCAAAATTTTTACTTGTTTGAGGATACATGTTACCACTAATAGGTCTGGTTCAGATCTTATGCTAAAATATGGTACACGAAACTTGATAAGTTCTTCTATAAAGATATTTATAGAATGTTTTAAAAGGGATTTTAATCTAGTTATTAAAAAACATATGAAAAATAAAATATGTACAATTCTAACTTCTACCAAAATGAGTCCCTCAAATTTCTATAATGTCTTCAAAATTCCATCTCTGATTTCTGAACTGCTTCACTACTGAAAGGGGATAAGGAAACCTCAAATCCTGCTCAAAACTATATAAGCCAGCACCCAAGTTGAAAGAACTTTAAGAACATGGGACTGTTTCATCTTTCCTAAAGAATTTCACAAAGTGGCGGGATAAACAGAAGACTGAAAGTCCAAAATCCTAAAAAGTGGTAGAGTCTACAATTACAAAGTCAATGCATGACAACAGATACAGAGAACAAACTTGAGGTTGCCGAAGTGTGTTGGGGGCGGGGGCAGTGCTGGGGGAGGGGTGAATTGGGAGTTTGGGATTAGCAGATGCAAACTGTTATATATAGAATGGACAAACAACAAAGCCCTACTGTAGAGGACAGAAAACTGTGTTCAATATCCTATGATAAACCATAATGGAAAAGAAAATGAAAAAGAATGTACTGTATATGTATGTATAAATGAAATCACTGCTATACAGCAGACATTAACACAATACTGTAAATCAACTATATTTCAATAAAATAAAAAATATTTTTAAATCTATGATGTATATACATAAGAAAAATCTTGCCTTACCAGTTTGCTGTGAAGCATCTACCAGTAGCACAATTTTTGATCGATTATCAGGACCTGCTGCACTTGTCTCTTTCTGAATAGCTACATTTTTCACCAGTGGTCTTTTGCTTTTTATGTGCTGTTGTGTAAGTTGTTGCTGATTGAAGTAAAAAAAAATTAAAATCTTATTCAATGTACTAATAAACATTATAAAATATATCAATACATCCTTTAAAAATATACTTAAATGAGGCTACAAATGAGTGACTCTCAATCCATGAGGAAACAGGGTTACTGTGTTAGGATTTCATTAAATTATCTACAGCTAATCATAGGAGGCTATATAATGTATTATATACACATTTATATACTACTTTTCAAATAACCATTAATACTATTATAATTAATGAGATATATTCATTTTAATTGTCATTTGCATTTTAAATTTTCTTAATAAAAAATAATAAGAGTATAACCACATCAAGGGGTTATAAATTTTTATTTAAAAAGGCAGTATCAGTAAAAAGGGTGGTAACTTATCCAAAAGCTCAATTTTTTCATGAGAGCAATGAAGTACAAAAGAAATTTCTGCTTTAGAATTTAAAAAGAAAATATTAAAAAGCTGATCCTTTCCTTCATTTTTTAAAAATACGAGTATCCATCATTTAATAGCAATTTATACAAAAGAACTCCAAATTTAACTCCTTAGATAACTTCTTAAAGTGCTGGAAATGTACTCTGAGAAATCATGTTACTTAAATACTTGAAAGTTATATACTATTGTCTATTTCCAATACTTATTTCTTTTCATTCCCAGATATCCCAAAAGGATTTCCCTTGACCCAGAAAGTTTCCACGGACAAAAACTAATAAGCTTTTCAAAGCAACTTCTACAGCTTGTTTGTATTTTAACCTGAAAAAAGTATGCCAGAAGACATCACAGACTTTTCACCGAAGAGGCTGGGCTAATGGAATCTAGGAAAGCATGAACTCCTTGACAATAACAGACGTAAAAGGCATTTAATCACTCTGCTTTCCATTAGCTCAAAAGAAGCTAATCTGAAAGAAGCTTCTTCTAAAAGAAGCTAAGAAGAAATCTGGTTTTTCTTATTTGCTTTGACACTATGGCTTCAATAGAAAAATAATATTTTACTTAATAAACAGACACCTAGAATTAACCTTAAAACTCTTCTGTGATTTCAAGGCCTTTGTGTCTTTTTTTTTAACTTAGTCAAAAGGCTGGTGTTGACAAAGTCATTTCGCACATTTATCTTTAATTTTCTTTAGCCCTAGGAGACCCTGTGTTCATATAATAAAGCACTCTCTAAAAAACAAAGTGCTGTTCCTACTAAAAATTGACAGAATAGAAAACAATGAAGTTGAAGAGACTTAATTCAATATTCTTTTCCATAATATCTCTTGCTTATTTCTGAAGATTGATGTACATTAGATGTACATTAGCCACTTAACACTGCTAGGAAAGGAGCCAAACTAATCCCTTACTAAAACTGTGTCACTATGCAATTTTTATCACTAAATTAAAATAATTTGTAAATATTTGTACATTATGCTTATATAAACTCTCTAACTTGAAAATGACTGTTAATCCTATCACCATTTAAAGAATGAGGAACAAAAGTAATGGAAAAGTTATTTTTAAAATGCTACATCCTTAACTGTTTTTTAAAAAGTAAAACTCAGTAGTAAAGGCTAATCGATACAAGTAGCAAATTACTTACACTAACAACAGAAATATCCAACACAAAAGCCAATCAAATGTGGTCACTTACTTTTGGTACCACTGGTCCTCTATTACTATTTCTGTTTCGATGGCCAGACAATGGGAAGACCTGTCCAAGGTGATTTGGACGCTCAGTGCATTCTGTGGTTATAGTATTGACAGTATTTGCAGCCTGAAAAGTGTTGGAGTAAGGTGCAGGGAAAGGATGATAGAAACCCATGACTTGTGCACATGGTGCTGGCATCAGCTGATAATATGTATACTCTGTAGAAACAGGTGGCTGAGCAGATATAATGGGGTAAGCAAGGTACGGTCCAGCAGGGTTTGGATTCGGCTGTTGCCATCGTATATCATTGTTATATAATGGAAACTGTCTGTAAAACCAAATCAAAAAAGAACAAATCTATTGACATGCATGTCTGAAAATAATACAAAGCAAATTTTCAACTTATTTTAATAAAAGAAAATAACAGTATAAAATGTGCTAGGTTGCTTCCATTGTATCTGACTCTTTGTGACCCTATGGACCATAGCCTGTCAGGCTTCTCTGTCCATGGGATTCTCTAGGCAAAAATACTGGAGTGGGTTGCCGTGCCCTCCTCCAGGGGATCTTCCCAACTCAGGGATCGAACCTGCAACTCTGAAGTCTCCTGCATTAGCAGGCAGGTTCTTTACCACTAGTGCCAACTGTAGCCTCATAATAATTCTGAAAAAGAGATCATTTTTTATCAATTTCCTTGCTATAATTAGTTTTTACGTATGTGTAATAACAATTTTAATTGACAGTATAAAGGAATTCGGGCTTCCCTGATGGCTCAGCGGTAAAGAATCCGCCTGCAGTGTAGGAGATCCAAGAGCTGTGGGTTTGATCTCTGGGTCAGGAAGATCCCCTGGAGTAGGAAATGGCAACCCACTCCAGTAGTCTTGCGTGAAAGTCTCATGGACACAGGAGCCTGGTGGGCTACAGTCTAAAGGGTCACAAAGAGTTAGACACGACTGAGTGTGTACACACACACACACACACACAAAGAAATTTAACCTGACAGTTTACTGCATTTCAAAATTTAAAATGTACAGAGTATTCTTATTTGTAGCTCTCTCCCTCAGCCTCACAATATTTCTGCCTAAAAGTTAAACACCTATCTGCTGAATCTGCCAGTAATGGCAGTCCAAAGTTCCCATTCAATGGCAGTAACTAACTGTAACAGCCCTCTGCAAAAAGCAGGGTAACGTGATCATTGTATAAGGTGGTCTTTACAGTAGGTGACTTGATTATTCCACCTCCATTCTTTAGTTCAGGCCAAGGGCCTCCTACTCCTCTCCAATATTCCCCTAACCACTTGGCCAAGTCCAGCTCTTTCCCTGGCTCCCCTTCTTGACAATGGAAGCAGGCGCCAGAGGTCCAAGAGAAAGAAAAGAAAAAGGCAAGCTTGTTCAGTGCCATCTTATCTCCAGCATTAGAGTTCTTCTAGTGTGATGCCTTCCTATAAAGCACCAGTCCTTCCCATCTCATCAGTCCTCCTTGCAGACAGTTGCCGCTGATGACTAAGAGGTCATACAGAGCTGGATGAGAGAGCTTTTCCTTACTATTCCTTGACAAAGCACAAGGGAAAAATGTTCCCTGCCGTAATTCTAAAAATATTTTCAAATAATCTGATGGCTGGCCTACTCATGAATTCTCAAAGATTATTTGGTAAGATAAGAAAAGTTAAAATTATACTGTACACTTAGCCACTCTGTCAAACACTGCAATAGTATTTTTAGTTTATAAATTACTTCAAGCATAGTCCAATATAGGTCAAAGATTCTTAATGTAATATTCAGTTCAGTTCAGTCACTCAGCCGTGTCCGACTCTTTGCGATCCCATGAATCGCAGCATGCCAGGCCTCCCTGTCCATCACCAACTCCCAGAGTTCACTCAGACTCATGTCCATCGAGTCAGTGATGCCATCCAGCACCTCATCCTCTGTCGTCCCCTTCTCCTCTTGCCCCCAGTCCTTCCCAGCATCAGAGTCTTTTCCAATGAGTCAACTCTTCGCATGAGGTGGCCAAAGTACTGGAGTTTCAGCTTCAGCATCATTCCTTCCAAAGAAATCCCAGGGCTGAGCTCCTTCAGAATGGACTGGTTGGATCTCCTTGCAGTCCAAGGGACTCTCAAGAGTCTTCTCCAACATCACAGTTCAAAAGCATCAATTCTTCTGCGTTCAACTTTCTTCATAGTCCAACTCTCACATCCATACATGACCACAGGAAAAACCATAGCCTTGACTAGACAAACCTTTGTTGGCAAAGTAATGTCTCTGCTTTTGAATATGCTATCTAGGTTGGTCATAACTTTTCTTCCAAGGAGTAAGCATCTTTTAATTTCATGGCTGTGATCACCATCTGCAGTGATTCTGGAGCCCAAAAAAATACAGTCTGACACTGTTTCCGCTGTTTCCCCATCTATTTCCCATGAAGTGATGGGACTGGATGCCATGATCTTCATTTTCTGAATGCTGAGCTTTAAGCCAACTTTTTCACTCTCCCCTTTCACTTTCATCAAGAGGCTTTTGAGTTCCTCTTCACTTTCTGCCATAAGGGTGGTGTCATCTGCACATCTGAGATTATTGATATTTCTCTTGGCAATCTTGATTCCAGCTTGTGATTCTTCCAGCCCAGCGTTTCTCATGATGTACTCTGCATACAAGTTAAATAAGCAGGTTGACAATATACAGTCTTGACGTACTCCTTTTCCTATTTGGAACCAGTCTGTTGTTCCAGGTCCTGTTCTAACTGTTGCTTCCTGACCTGCATATAGGTTTCTCAAGAGGCAGGTCAGGTGCTCTGGTATTCCCATCTCTTTCAGAATTTTCCACAGTTTATTGTGATCCACACAGTCAAAGGCTATGGCATAGTCAATAAAGCAGAAATAGATGTTTTTCTGGAACTCTCTTGCTTTTTCCATGATCCAGCAAATGTTGGCAATTTGATCTCTGGTTCCTCTACCTTTTCTAAAACCAGCTTGAACATCAGGAAGTTCATGGTTCACATACTGCTGAAGACTGGCTTGGAGAATTTTGAGCATTACTTTACTAGCGTGTGAGATGAGTGCAATTGTGCGGTAGTTTGAGCGTTCTTTGGCATTGCCTTTCTTTGGGATTAGAATGAAAACTGACCTTTTCCAGTCCTGTGGCCACTGCTGAGTTTTCCAAATTTGCTGGCATATTGAGTGAAGCACTTTCACAGCATCATCTTTCAGGATTTGGAATAGCTCAACTGGAATTCCATCACCTCCACTAGCTTTGTTCATAGTGATGCTTTCTAAGGCCCACTTGACTTCACATTCCAGGATGTCTGGCTCTAGGTCAGTGATCACACCATCGTGATTATCTGGGTTGTGAAGATCTTTTTTGTATAGTTCTGTGTATTCTTGCCACCTCTTCTTAATACCTTCTGCTTCTGTCAGGTCCATACCATTTCTGTCCTTTATCGAGCCCATCTTTGCATGAAATGTTCCCTTGGTATCTCTAATTTTCTTGAAGAGATCTCTATGGAAGAGATCACCCATTCTGTTGTTTTCCTCTATTTCTTTGCATCGATCGCTGAAGAAGGCTTTCTTATCTCTTCTTGCTATTCTTTGGAACTCTGCATTCAAATGCTTAGATCCTTCCTTTTCTCCTTTGCTTTTAGCTTCTCTTCTCTTCACAGCTATTTGTAAGGCCTCCCCAGACAGCCATTTTGTTTTTTTGCATTTCTTTTCCATGGGATGGTCTTGATCCCTGTCTCCTGTACGGTGTCACGAACCTCCGTCCATAGTTCATCAGGCACTCTTATCTATCAGATATAGTCCTTAAATCTATTTCCCTTAACTCAATTGAACAGAATCCTTTAGCTTCTACTGTGCCTAATCCCCCAAACTATTAAAGAGTTCTAGAGTATTAACTTGAATATTTAATACCTGAGAGAGTAATTTACTGACCATATATCTCATCTATCCAGAATTTCTCAAAGAATGTGCCTGAACACACTAGTGTGACACAATGGTTAAACATGTGTAGAAATATTGACTTGCCTTAGCCCTCAGGGGTGGCTGGGCAAAGGCTAGAGTCCAGCTACCTCATCCATTTATCCTACAGTGCTAGAAGTACAATTTTAATGTGTGATATAATATGAAACATGCTGAAAGTACTTTCATACAGCAATAAAATGAACTACACCAATGAAGTGCTAATCATTCAGACAGTCTAAGCAGGGTTAGAAAGGCTATCAGGACTATCACAAGACACACCCTAACCACTAGGTCACACAGTAAGCATTTTGCTAAATCACTCTGTGACCATAGCACAGAAACTAAATTTAAACTACAGAGTCTAAAGATACAATAAGCTAACTGGCCACAGAAGCTTCAAAGTTAAGGGCCATCCCTTGATATAGTCTTCTTAGAACAGACTGTCTTGGCAATTAGGATTATATGCCTATCCTCAAAAAAAGGTTTTCTGTTCACCTCTTTCTGAATAATTCCTTCCTCCCGTTGAGTCAGTTTATTTCAAAAAAATTTCAATAACTTATTATAGGAGATACAAAGAATTCCATTTTCTCTTAGAAAGAATGAGAAAATAATAATAATCCATGCCAACAATTTTTAAATTTCTACATCATTTGGTTTCATTTACTCCTCTTAGAAAGTAGAGAAATAGTTAATACTTAAAAGTTACAAAAGGAAAAAGTTAAGACGTGTGCTTTGCAAACTTCTACATTTCCCTACCCCTTTCTTCCCCCACCAAAAGAAAATAATAATAAACAAATTACCTATTGGACTGGTTTTCTTGCACGAATGGATAACAGGTAATCAGGTAGCTGGGAATTGGAGTTGGTTCTACACCAGAAACATTTCCATTATCATTTGGGAGTGCCATAGGGATCATAAATGTATCAGGATTCTTCTTCTGGGGAATAAATGGTTCTACCTCAGCTGACAGCTTGACATTCTTCAAAGAGAAAGTGAAACACATTACTAACAAACAAGCAAAAACTTAAATAATACAAATTCACAACAATAAAACAATAAAAGAGACAGTCTTCTCAGTATTCACAAAACATTCAAAAGAAGAGCAAGGTCACATTTTAAAATTTTAATCTGATTATGTTATTTAGACAAAGCCATCAACTGGATAAAAACTTTATCAAAGGTTACTACATTTCAATGAAGTCATTTCTTACATAACCAAAGCTGTTAAAACAATCAAGAGTACAAGGAAGTCATACCTTGGAATCCAAAAATAAAGCTGGTAGTAAAAAAACAAAACAAAACAAAAAACAAACTCGCTCTTCAGACAAAACATTGTGTTTTAAGTTAATTTTGTTAGTGGAAAAAAATCACTGAACAGAGTTCTGAAGGATAACTACTCTATATTTGTTTGAATAGCCTAAAAAAGTTTATTTCTGTCCATTGCAGGAAATTAGATTAGTATGGTTAAATTAAAAGGAAGGATAATGTCTACAATAAATGAAAAAAACAACTTAGCACAAGGGAGAAAAACTTTGGCTTCACAGTTAAATTGAGAAAAAAGTGAGCACTTCAGCTTTCCAGCAAACAAACCGAGGAAATAAGGTAATCCAGAATTTGTGCTCCATGTTAGTTTATTTTTATCTTCTCTTATAAATCTATAGAGGTTTAAACATAGTAAAGTACCATACTAAGGATGCACAAATTGGGGACAAAACTATAAAGAAAAGTAAAGAAGAGCCATGAACGTCAGGATAGGAATTACTCTCAGGAAAGAGGAAGCTGTGATTGGGAAGAGGCACCTGGCAGAGCTTCTGAGGCACCCAACAAAATCCTGTATCCTAACATGGGTGACACAAGGTCTTCATCCAATAACTCATTTAGCTGTACACTGGTTTTGTGCATTTTTCTTTCTGTGTTTGCTATATTTAACTAAAATTTTTAAGATTTTAGTATAAAATAATCTATAGGCACATTCTGTAAAAGGAGAATGTTAAAAAACTACAAACATCTCAAGGTGACTTGGGGGGAAAAACCCACAAACATAACAATATTAAAAGATAAACACTTTGCAAAACCAGTGAGTGGAATGCAACCCAATATTTCAACAACTCAAATCAACTACGTGAAAGCAATAGATCTAACCAGAACTTTTTCCCCACTGGGATGGCATTTATTAGAAGCTCCCATCAAGGCATATTTCTCTGAATAAATTTCATGCATGTGTCTCACAAAAGTAGTAGAAAATCCAAAAAAATCTAAAGAAAAGACTTGACATGCTAAATATATGTGCTGAATATACAGCCTTTTTTCAAACTGTTCAAAAACAGTTCATTGTGAACATTTGAAAACACATGTCTAGGGAAGAAATCTGAACTATACAGCAGTATCAATTCAATATCCTTCCTCCCCACCTGATGTAACTTTGATGTCTACTTTTATACTACTGACCAAATCTGAAATAGATAACATAATTATACTCATAAATAATGTGTGAGTTGGTTTCTTGAATTCCAACATAGGAGGCAAAAACAAATGTTAATAGTATATAGGTCGGTGATTTTCACTATGATAGTTATTAGGACTCAAAACTTAAGGTCTAAAATATCAACCTTTGAACGTATGAGAATCCTGAACAGCTTTATAAATCTGGGCTAGAAGACATTTGAATTTTTTCTTCTAATTCAAGGTATATGGTTATATTAAATTCTCAGTCCCATATGAAAAAAAACTAAGAATACTAATATAAAGAAATAAGGCAATTTAAAAATAACTTTTCCTGATACCCCCAAATAATACCAATTCATAAATTACTTTGTAACAACAAATTCATATCCTTGCTCTTTCCCAACAGTGTAGTGTTTAGGATTCCACTTCCACTGCAGGGGGCACGGGTTCAATCCCTGGTGAGGAAACAAATACCCCACAAACCACCAGACTAGCCAAAAACAAAAAAAAAGTTTTTTGTTTTGTTTTGCAACAAGTTTTTAATACCTAGTCTCATCTGTTCTTTATATGTTTTGTGAATTTAAGTAACCACTACTCAAAAAGTGTCATGCATAATTTATAACTAATATCTGTACATATACACCGTATATGTCCCCAAAAATTTAAGTCTGTATTGGCTTCTATTCTAAGTGCAATTCTAGATATTGGCATTCAACAATAAAACTCACAAACACTGAAATGATCCTTTGTTTTTACCAAAAAAGAGAAGCTGCTGTAGTCAACAGCTGCACAAACAGAAGATGTCACTAGTAGGAACAGACTGGCAAACTTTCTCCCACAGTTACAACTCCCTATGGTTTTAAAAGTTGTTTGTCGTGACTTTGGGGCCTTCAGCATCATACATCAAAATGCAGCCTCAGCTGTCCTCAGGCCTGAAAAGTAATGTTCATATGGCAAAATATTTTTTAAAATTTCACATAATAAAAGTCATACAGATAATATGTTAAGCAAGCAACAGATTTTGGCAGTTATTTCATTAATATAGAAATTAAAGGAAAAAATGTCTTACATAGTAGACAACAAAATGTTATGAAAAAATTAACTAGTTACTTCATACAATGATACTCCTCAGTTTGTATTTCTGTTTAGTCTATTTATGCCATGACCATTAAGAAATTTTTGTCTCCTTAAAGAAAATAAAATAATGGAAGAAGTCTAAACAGAACAAAATCTACTCCTGTACTGCTATTTGCTAAAAAAAAAGGAAAAAAAAAAAAAAAAAAAGACACTGTACTGTAAAATTACCTTTATCTTTCAGAAATTACTTCAGAATTTTCCAAGTTAATGAAAAATCATAATCCCAGAAACCTGTTTTGAACAAGAAACTGTAGAAACCTTATTTAAAAGTTTATTAAACAAATGCATTCAGATCACTGAGAGCCTGTATAATTTAACAAATACACACTGAGCTCATGCACTGAAGAGAGCACCACACTAGTATGAAGCACACATCAACAGAAAATGCAGACTAAATTCCTCTGAGATGGAACTTTCAGAAGAGTACAAACAATTTCCCCAGAAAGCAATAGAAAAATGACACCCACTTAAAATCAAAACTGAAGTAGAACATAATAAAGCATGCTCCCACAGTGAAATGTCAGTACGTACTACACACCCACAGAACAAATAAGACTATGGAAACCCTCCACGTTCTTGCTATATTAAGGTAAATAGGATGTATCAAACACTAAGATGTTTTATATATCATGACCAAAGATAAAATAAATGTCTTCTGAAGGAAAATGTGCTTAAGAAATACCTGCTGGCTTTATTGTTTTCTGGAACGTCTTTTACTGAAAGTAAGCCACTTGACTAAATAAATCAGTAGTTATACATATCAAGTTTTGCAAGACTTTAGAAAATACTGAAGAGAAAAATCAAAGCATTTAACTTAGACTCTGCCTACTTGCTTTCCTATTCATACATTTTCCCTCTTTTCTTAAAATGGACCACATTTAATCTTGTTAAACTCTGATGGTACTTTTTTAAAACCTAACTTTCTAAATTTAATACTAGTGTTTGGAATTTTCTTTCTTTCTTTGAGGAGTTCTCCCCCCACCCCCACTTCTTTCCTTGGATGCTTAATTTTTAACTTCCTTTTAAAATGCTGAACAGCGAAAACATTTATGACTATGCCTTTGCCTCAGAGTATAGCTTCAGCCACATCCCATACATTTTAATATGCAGTATTTTATTATGTTTTAAAATTTTTTTAATTGCACTTTTAAAGTCCCCTTTGACTTAAAAGCTTAGGGGAAAAAAATGCCTTTTTAAATTTCCAAATGATATTTTCACTAAATGAGCATTATTTACTTTCTTTTTGATTACAAAAGCATTTTTAAAATGTTAAGGCAATAGCTTACTTAGATCTATAAAAGCTAACTCTAAGTATTACTGAATAAAAAACTTTAGAGTAACTTATTTAGAATACATTTAGTTTGCAGTGCTGACTCTATTTGACATTTATAATTATTTAAAGAAAAAATTATAACCCAGATAATATTATACCTTAATTGGTAAACAGTTCTTTGCATGAAACCATATACACTTATCACACATCTGGTTTTCTAAGAATTAAAGGCATTAGTGATCAATAATTTTGCAAATTACTTTAAAAGAACTCATCTAACATTAATGTACTAAAAACTAAGCCCGAGTTTAAATTATTTGATAATACAAAAGAGACTGTCAACCTCAAGTGTTCTGTCACTTCTAAAGCCACTGTTTATTTTTTTTTTTAAATCTCAAAACACTGTCCTAAATGTCCTAAAAATAGAAATACAAAAACTTTATAAACAAACTCCATTATTTAGTCTTCACATCCCTTTATATCAGTTTTTTTTTTTCCCCTTTAAGGACAGGGGAAAAAAAAACACCTAAGATCCGGCACAGCTAAATAAACAGATTTTTTTTTTTAATGCACTATACTAAGCAGCATCCTTTCTCAGAACTACCTCTGGCAATTAAAATAAGCTACTCATTTTGATTTAAAACAGTCTTGCTAAAAGAGGTTACTCCTGAGATTCTCTTATGGTTATAACATTTTTTCAAATAGTCATTACTACAGTTAAGATTACTAGCTAGCATGTATTCCCAGTAACTTGCTTTTTATTATCTTGATCAACACACACAGAATTTATCCTTTTATACAAAGATTTTATACATATATATATATATAAAAACAAGACATAATTCCAAGAACTACAACATGAATGTCTTCAGGCAAAACACGCTTAGATATTTTTTAAGTTACACTTGTGCAATACTCCAAGGATTTAAGACAAAATGCAGAAAGTCTGTATTAGTACTAGTCTTTAAAAATCAAACTTCTATGAATAGTCAACCACTATAATATTATAAGTTTTAACGCTGTAGACATTCCCAGAAATTCTGAATATAAACCAACACTGGTTTAAAATAAATGTTTTGAGAGAAAAACGGAAATTCAGCACATGTGGCATCTGTTTTTAATGACTTTTACTTATTAAATTCATTTAGTAAAAATATAAAAGTACATTCCAAATAACTTGGAAAAGCCATTACATTACTCAGTGGTATAGTGAAAGCAATCAAGAACTCCACACAGTGGACAGATCTCAGTTCCAGCCCCTCATCTATCATTAAGTTAATAGTTCTGTGCCTTTTTTCAATGATGAATATGAGAATATAATGAAAATAATGGAGTTTTGCCATCAGAAAAGTGCTAATTTAAAATGAAGGAGACTCCTTCCAGGTCATCCATGGACCCCTGAATTAACTGCTTACAGCATGAACTAGGCAAAGCAGCATCACTTTTGGGGATCTCAGCTTTCTGTGAGTGTATGTGTGGGGGAAAGAGCAATTGATTCAAATTATTCTCTCATAATCCCCTAGGATTAGGCTAAGGGAAGAGGTAGGAGGTACTGGAGAGAAAAAAAAAAAAATTCTTCAACAGAAAACCTACGTTTATGTTTCTTTCTGAAGCTTAAATTTCTACAAAATTTTAATAGGTTGTGAACTCTGGAAAGAAACGGGATGAAAGACAAAGAGGCTCTCTAAAGAATTTGCTCATAGCACTTGCTGTCAAGATAATTACATACAAATAACTATGCTAAAAGTTACCATCTAAATAGTTAATTACATTTCCTCTGGGATGAAAGGAACCATAAGTATATATATATATATATACATGGAACCATAAGTATATACATGACAGCATTACTAGTTACAGTTCTGTCATCCCAGTGAAGAAACAAAATGTTTAACCCTTTCATTAGTGACACACGTACTGGAAAATCATTCAAGAAAATTTCTTATTCACTTCTCAGGCTTTGAAATTTCGGGTGTTTTTTGATAGGTATCTTGGAAAATTATTTTTCATTAAACTGGATATAGGGGACATATAAAATACCTTGGGTCACAGGAAAGCCTGAATTAATTTGTCAAGGGGTCCCCATCAGTTTTGCTTTGGTAAATGCACAAACTGTTTCGTAAAACTCGCTTGTGTTTTCAGTCATATTCACACAAGCTTTTTTTAAATAAAGATTTTTATACAAAGGAAAAAAAAAAAAAGAAAAAAACAAAACAAATATCCACAACCAGGAAGCTGCTGTCTGCTGAAAGAGACCTATTTCAAAATCTGAACTCCCTCTGACTAGCTACATATATACACATAAATATACCAGCTACATATATACAAATACAAGAATTTGGGAAATCTTGTCTCGTTATTCAGGTGTTAATTATCCATTTGTAAAGTCATCGGGCTAACCCCTAATCTTTTTCCTTTATCTATTTGCCGAGTTCATTACTGGGCAAGGCCTTCAACTGAAGAGGGGGAATGGACAGTGAGTAAACTTCGATTTCATCAAATTAAATCCCTTCATACAGATCTCAGAATGGAAAATACTGAAACTTTTTGGAGGGAAGAAAACTATTATTTTAGATTTTTTCCCTTTTTTTTAAACACTGTCACCATCCCAGCCTCCCAGCACCTACTAGCTTGGATAATCAATAATTTGATGCAACTGAAACATTAATGGGACTTCGTGAATACGAAAACGGGCTCGGAAATCAACTCGTCCTTCGGGTCCTACACCTTTAAAATATAAAATCGATGTTTCAAAAACACTATTATTTGGGGGGGGGGGGGCAAAATAACTGGCTAGAAGGGCAAAGGGAAACCGCAGTATTTCATATCTAAAAAGGAACACCTCCATAAAACCACTGCAAAAACAATGCTTCGCTCAAGGGAACGTAGGTCTTAAAAAGCCCATAACCCCTCCATCATCTGTAGTTATCACATTCCCTGACAGTTTTTCTAAGCGAGAAGCCTTTCCACCTTAAAAACACATTCCAGAACTGAAGGGAAGGGGGAGGGGGGTTAGTATTTGGTGAAGTTATAAACCCTCTCTCGGGAAAGAACGGACAACTTGGGAATCTTCTGGCCCCTTTCACCAAACAAGTCAGGGCGGCCAAAAGCAAATCCCCAGCCCGGGGGAAATCAGAGCTGGAAAAGCCTCCAAGCTCGAGACAGCATCTGAAACAATGCAGAAGAGGGGCGCCGCCAGGATCCCGGGGAAAGGAGGTCTGCGCCAGCAGGAACCCGAGGGCTCCGGCCGTCCGGGCCCACGCTCGGAGACCAGGGCCCGCTCGGGAGGAAGCCGCGGCCGCGACCCCCAGCTCCCGGCCCGACCGGCCTGGCTCAAGCCCGCGTACCTGGTCTGCGGGGGCTCGGTCCATGGCGCCTGCAGCCGCAACGGGCCCGCGTTAGTCGGTGTGAAGAGTGCCTCGGGCCGCTTTCTCCATGGCCCCCCGCTCGGGTCGAGACCGGGCTCCGGACCTCCGCCCCTATCTAGCTGGCCGCGACGCAGAGTCCGGCTACGCCACTGGCCGAGGAGGCGGCCCCAGCTCCGGGAGGAGGGGGCAGCGGCAGCCTCGGGGAGGGATCATCTGGGACGGAAGCCGAGGAGGGCCCAAATGAGCTAGAGGCGTAGTCGGAAATGGCGGAGCGCGGAAGGGAAAGAAGGGGGCGGAGGTCCACAGGGGCAGTGGGCGGAGTGATCGCAGGCGGCCTGAGCTGGCGGAAATCCAACGCGAGCTGGCCGTTCTGGAGGCTGAGGCCAGCTGGACATTCCGAGTAGCATGTTCCCTGAGCCGCTCTGCGCTTTGCGTGGGACCTAACTGCCCCTCTGGACTGCTAAACTAAGGAGTGTGGAGCCACTCGGACACGCGCGTTTTGAGGACTTGAGCGACTTCGGAGACCACTTGAGTCTGTCAGTCTCAGTCCTGTGGGACTCTGCAATCCTATCATGAACTGTAGCCCGCCAGGCTCCTCTGTCTATGGAATTTTTTAGGCAAGAATACTGGAACTGTTTGTCATTTCCTACTTCAGGAGATCTTCCATCCCAAACTAGGGTTGGAACCGGTGTCTCTTGCATTGGCAAGTGGATTATTTGCCCAGAGACCACTTTCTCATCCCAAACTACCTCTGGTATATCGGAAGAGGTTTTAGCTGCCTGTACATAATGTTATTCTTTCTTTTGTCATCTGGCTAAAGGAAGCCTTAACTGTAAAGGAGAATACCACAGTATGGCGACTACTGAGAAATGAGACAGGAAGCTCCACAAATAGTGGTTAGGTAATTCATTGTCAAGGACCAAGTTCAACCCTAGGCTCACCTTCAGGCTTCTCTGCCCTATCTCAGAACCCCTAATTTTTCCCACCACTCAACAGGTAACATACTCTGGTATGTTGCCTTTCCACCGTGCTTATTGATTGTTCCTCTTACCTTCGATTCCTTAGTTCCTCGAGGAAAGAGACTGCCATGAGATTGGACACTTGGTAATCATTGTGGATTGCCTCTGGATATCTCCTCAAACACATCCTCCAACACATACCCTAAGAGTTCTTGTTTGCTGGTCAGTTCCAGGGTAAGGAAGAAAAAATAAAAGCTTGTTGTTCAGTTGCTAAGGCATGCCCAACTCTTTGCCACCCTATGGACTGCAGCATGCCAGGCTTCACTGTCCTTCATTATCTCTCAGAGTCTGCTCAAACTCATGTCCACTGAGTCGGGGGGTGCCATCCAGTCATCTCATCCTCTGTCACCCCCTTCTCCTGCCCTCAAGGTTTCCCAGCATCAGGGTATTTTCCAATGAGTCAATTCTTGGTATCAGGCTGGCCAAAGTATTGGAGCTTCAGCTTCAGCATCAATCTTTCCAGTGAATATTCAGGGTTGATTTCTTTAAACATTGACTGGTTTGATCTCCTTACTGTCCAAGATGCTCTGAAGAGTCTTCTCTAGCACCACAGTTCAACAGCATCAAAGCATCAAAGCTAAATTATACTTAAGTGAAAGAAGAGAGTAGAGGTGGCTCCTGTTTTGAAGGACTGGTGTGGAGATACACAGCTGGAGAAGAATTTTGAGAAGCTTGCTTTGTTATGCTTCAGTAAAAACTTGCTTTGCCTTTTCAGTTAGTCTGGCTCAATAGTCTAGTTTTATTTGAATAGGACTTCAAGAAGTTGTGGAGCCCCCAACTGTACTTAAGTTGGTACTATATTTTGACCTGGTGAAAGGAGTTATGTAAAGTTAATAAGACTTAGATCAAGGCTGGCAGCAGAAATTATTTCTGAGGAGAAACATATTTGTGTGTAAAGATCTCTCATTTATTTAGTTTTAGTAGCTCTACTTCCTCAAATTTTGTGTGTGTGTGTGTGTGTGTGTGTGTGTACATGTATGTGTGTGTGTGTGTTTATGTGCTTAGGCTCATATATATATTATGGTTACATACATGAATGATTCGTGTAATGTTAAGTCTCTAGTGTCTATCAGTGAATGCTGAATGAATTTAGGTTTGCTCAGAAAAACTAAACTATTTATAATATATAGTTATGTAAACTAACAGATGATCATCTTGCTTCACACTTGAAAGGTAAAAAGAACTCTGAATTTTTAGAATTTCCCCCATGGTGTCTTTAGCCATAAGATACCCCTGCTGCTGCTAAGTCGCTTCAGTCATGTCTGACTCTGTGCAACCCAATAGACAGCAGCCCATCAGGCTCCACCATCCCTGGGATTCTCCAGGCAAGAACACTGGAGCAGGTTGCCATTTCCTTCTCCAATACAGGAAAGTGAAAGTGAAGTCGCTCAGTCGTGTCCGACTCTTCGCAACCCCATGGACTGCAGCCTACCAGGCTCCTCCGTCCATGGATTTTCCAAGCAAGAATACTGGAGTGGGGTGCCATTGCCTTCTCCGGTCAAAATGGCAATAAATAACAAATGTTTGCAAGGATGTGGAGCAAAGGGAACCCTTGTACACTCTTGGTCAGAATGAAAGTTGGTGCAGCCACTAAGGAAGACAATATGGAGGTTCCTCAAAATATGCAGATGAGAACTATCATATGATCTAGCACTTCTACTTCCGGGTATTTCCCTGAAGAAACCAAAAACATTAGCTCAAAAAGAGGTATTCACCTCCATGTTTATTACAGAGTTATTTATAGTAACTAAAATATGGAAGCAACTTAAGTATCCATCGATAATTAAAGAGATAAAGAAGATCAGCGAATAAAGAAGATGTGTGTGGCGGTGTGGGTGTGTGCCACATACATTGGAATATTCAGTTCAGTTCAGTCGCTCAGTCGTGTCCGACTCTTTGCGACCCCATGAATCGCAGCACGCCAGGCCTCCCTGTCTATCACCAACTCCAGGAGTTCACTGAGACTCATGTCCATCGAGTCAGTGATGCCATCCAGCCATCTCATCCTCTGTCGTCCCCTTCTCCTCCTGCCCCCAATCCCTCCCAGCATCTGAGTCTTTTCCAGTGAGTCAACTCTTTGCATGAGGTGCCCAAAGTACTGGAGTTTCAGCTTTAGCATCATTCCTTCCAAAGAAATTCCAGGGCTGATCTCCTTCAGAATGGACTGGTTGGATCTCACTGCAGTCCAAGGGACTCTCAAGAGTCTTCTCCAACACCACAGTTCAAAAGCTTCAATTCTTCAGTGCTCAACCTTCTTCACAGTCCAACTCTCACATCCATACATGACCACAGGAAAAACCATAGCCTTGACTAGACGAACCTTTGTTGGCAAAGTAATGTCTCTGCTTTTGAATATGCTATCTAGGTTGGTCATAACTTTCCCTCCAAGGAGTAAGCGTCTTTTAATTTCATGCCTGCAGTCACCATCTGCAGTGATTCTTTTAATTTCATGGCTGCAGTCACCATCTGCAGTGATTTTGGAGCCCAGAAAAATAAAGTCTGACACTGTTTCCACTGTTTCCCCATCTATTTCCCATGAAGAGATGGAACCGGATGCCATGATCTTTGTTTTCTGAATGTTGAGCTTTAAGCCAACTTTTTCACTCTCCTCTTTCAGTTTCATCAAGAGGCTTTTGAGTTCCTCTTCACTTTCTGCCATAAGCGTGGTGTCATCTGCATATCTGAGATTATTGATATTTCTCCTGGCAACCTTGATTCCAGCTTGTGTTTCTTCCAGTCCAGCGTTTCTCATGATGTACTCTGCATATAAGTTAAATAAGCAGGGTGACAATATACAGCCTTGACAAACTCCTTTTCCTATTTGGAACCAGTCTGTTGTTCCATGTCCAGTTCTAACTGTTGCTTCCTGACCTGCATACAAATTTCTCAAGAGGTAGATCAGGTGGTCTGGTAGGAAAAGTAGCGAAGTTTTGTTTTATTTTTCCTAAGTGAAGTCACTCAGTCATGTCTGACTCTTTGCGACCCCATGGACTGTAGCCTACCAGGCTCCTCAGTCCATGGAATTTTCCAGGCAAGAGTACTGGAGTGGGTTGCCATTTCGTAAACTGCTTTTTAAAATATATTTATTTGGCTGAGTCAGGTCTTATTTGTGGCACACGGACTCAGCAGTTATGGTGCAGTGGGCTTAGTTGCTCTGCAGCACGTGGGATCTGCATATCTGAGGTTATTGATAATTCTCCCGGCAATCTTGATTCCAGCTTCTGTTTCTTCCAGCCCAGCATTTCTCATGATGTACTCTGCATATAAGTTAAATAAACAGGGTGACGATATACAGCCTTGATGAACTCCTTTTCCTATTTGGAACCAGTCTGTTGTTCCATGTCCAGTTCTAACTGTTGCTTCCTGACCTGCATACAAGTTTCTCAAGAGGCAGATCAGGTGGTCTGGTATTCCCATCTCTTGAAGAATTTTCCACAGTTTATTGTGATCCACACAGTCAAAGGCTTTGGCATAGTCAAGAAAGCAGAAATAGATGTTTTTCTGGAACTCTCTTGCTTTTTCCATGATCCAGCAGATGTTGGCAATTTGATCTCTGGTTCCTCTGCCTTTTATAAAACCAGCTTGAACATCAGGAAGTTCATGGTTCACATATTGCTGAAGCCTGGCTTGCAGATTTTTGAGCATTAGTTTACTAGCGTGTGCTGCTGCTGCTGCTAAGTCGCTTCAGTCATGTCTGACTCTGTGCAACCCCATAGACAGCAGCCCATCAGGTTCCACCATTCCTGGGATTCTCCAGGCAAGAACACTGGAGCGGGTTGCCATTTCCTTCTCCAATACAGGAAAGTGAAAGTGAAGTCACTCAGTCGTGTCCGACTCTTAGCGACCCCATGGACTGCAGCCTACCAGGCTCCTCCGTCCATGGGATTTTCCAGGCAAGAGTACTGGAGTAGGGTGCCATTGCCTTCTCCGAAGATACCCCTGAGTAAAAATTCAGTAACAGTACAGTCATAAAATTACCATAGTACTTTGGTGTTCTTCCTTTAAAGAATGACCTAAGGAAATCGAAATATAGGATCTTGAAAAATCTTTCCACTTTATAGAATTTTTATGACTATGAAATAGTTCTTGCAGAGGATCTTTTATGTACAAGACAGTCACTTAAATTTTAGAATAGGTTTATGAAAAATTATAAGAACAAAAATGTCACAATGCCCTTCCAATTTAACACAATACTAGGAAAGCTCTTATTCTAAAAGCTATTAGGATAAAAATTTAAATCTATGAAGGAAGAAAAGACATTTTAAAACATTACATTTTATAGATGATTGAATTTTAATTAAGTCTTTCATTCAGCAAAAAATATTTAACATGCTAGGTGCTAGGCTAAGTACTGGAGGTTAGTAGTTAATAAGACACTGAGGACAGAGGCCATGTTTGTCTTGTGGGCAAGACATACATAAAACAAATAAAGGTGAGATGAGTGTCATGAAACAGGAACCTCAATAGTTTCTGCCATAGTGTGGGATGGAAGGTCAAGGAAGTTATATGTAGGTAAATAGACTCTAAGGAAACACCTGAAGGGTAAGTAGGGTTTATGATAAGTAAGGGGGAGGAAATAGGGAAATTGTTCCAAGGAAAAGGAATGGCATGTGTGAGGACTCAAGTAGTAGAGAGAATCCAGCATTAGTTCTTAAACAAGCTCGCTCCTTGAAATGAGAGTTCTGGAGGAGAGGAATAATCCAATAAAGCAAGATTGGAAAGGATAGGATGAAAAACTAGGAGAAGAAATTGACCTCAGATGGGAGTAGGTGTATGTTGTTTACAATGACAAAATAAAGAAAGGAGAGGTATGGCTACGTTTCTAAGTTGAGAGAGTGCTTGTCAGATGGCTTCTGTTTTATCAGTGAAATGGAAGGCAAGATTATCTTCTGATAGTGGAGGAAAGCACAGTTGTGATGATCACGCACTTTTCAAAACTCAGCAAACACTTTAGACTTGTGCATGTTATTATGTGTAAATTTTACATCAAAAGATAAACACTATAAATAAATATTGAACTCTAGTTGTAACAAATACATGTACCTATGTAACCCAAATATCATCAAAATATAGAATGTTACCATTCTATAACATTCTTTTAAACTTTTAAAACTTCTCAGGAATTCCCTGGTAGTCAGTGGTTAAGAGTCTGCCTTGCAATGCAGGGAATGTGGGTTTGATCCCTGGTTGGGGACCTAGGATCCGTGCTGCAGAGCAACTAAGCCCACTGCACCATAACTGCTGAGTCCATGTGCCACAAATAAGACCTGACTCAGCCAAATAAATATATTTTAAAAAGCAGTTTACGAAATGGCAACCCACTCCAGTATTCTTGCCTGGAAAATTCCATGGACTGAGGAGCCTGGTAGGCTACAGTCCATGGGGTCGCAAAGAGTCAGACATGACTGAGTGACTTCACTTAGGAAAAATAAAACAAAACTTCGCTACTTTTCCTAGCCACAGCAACCAGAAAGGAAGAAATAAAAGGAAGAAAAGAAAATCGGAAGTCAAGAAAAACTCTGACTATTTACATATGACCTGATATTATATATAGAAAACCCTGAAGTCTCTATCAAAAAAGAGAAATTAAGGAAATAATCCCATTTACAATCACATCAAAAAGAAAGAAGTACCTAGGAATAAACTTAACCAAGAATGTGAAAGACCTATACTCTGAAAGCTGTAAAACATTAATGAAGGAATTTGCAAATAATACAAAGAAATGAGAAGATATATAAAAGGGATTAATATCCAACATATATAAACAGCTCATGTGCTGTGCTATGCAGTGCTTGATTGCTTAAGTCATGTCCAGCTCTTTGCAGCCCCATGGACCACAGGCCACCAGGCTCTTCTGTCCATAGGATTTTCCCTGCAAGAGTACTGGAGTGGGTTGCCATGCCCTCCTCCAGGGGATCTTCCCAACCCAGGGATAGAACCTGAGTCTCCTGTGTCTCCTGTATTGCAGGCAGATTCTTTATTGCTGAGCCATCAAGAAAGCCCAAACAGCTCATATAACTATATATATTTTTTTAAACTAATTTTAAAAATGTGCAAGAAGAAGCTGAATAGACTTTTTTTTTGAAACAAGACATAAAGATGGTTTACAGGCACATGAAAAGATGCTCAGCATCACTAATTATTCAATTCAGTTCAGTTCAGTTGCTCAGTTGTGTCCGACTCTTTGTGACCCCATGAATCCCAGCATGCCACGCCTCCCTGTCCGTCACCAACTCCCAGAGTTTACCCAAACTCATGTCCATCAAGTCAATGATGCCATCCAGCCATCTCATCCTCTGTCGTTCCCTTCTCCTCCTGCCCTCAATCACTCCCAGCATCAGGGTCTTTTCCAATGAGTCAACTCTTCGCATGAGGTGGCCAAAGTATTGGAGTTTCAGCTTCAGCATCAGGCCTTCCAAGTTATTAGAGAAATGTAAATCAAAAACGAAAGGAGATACCACTTCACACTTGTCAGAATGGCTCTCATTAAAAAGTCTTCAAATAACAAATGTTGGTAAGGATGAGGAGAAAAGGGAATCTGGTAAACTGTTGATGGGAATATGAATTGGTGCAGCTACCATGAAAATAGTATGCAGTTTCCTCAAAGAACTAAAGATAGAAATACCGTATGATTCACCAATGCCACTGCTGGGTATATGTCTAAAAATAAAAGTCCCACTAATTTGAAAAGATACATGTACGCCAACGTTCATAGAAGAATTATTCCCAATAGCCAAGATATAGTGCTATTTCAAACCTTAAAAGATGATGTTGCTAAAGTGCTGCACTCAATATGCCAGCAAATTTGGAAAACTCAAAAGTGGCCACAGGACTGGAAAAGGTCAGTTTTCATTCCAATCCCAAAGAAAGTGAAAGTGAAGTCGCTCAGTCGTGTCTGACTCTTCGCAACCCCATGGTCTGCAGCCTACCAGGCTCCTCCGTCCATGGGATTTTCCAGGCAAGAGTACTGGAGTGGGGTGCCATTGCCTTCTCCAGTCCCAAAGAAAGGCAATGCCAAAGAATGTTCAAACTACCACACAATTGCACTTTTCTCACATGCTAGCAAAGTAATGCTCAAAATTCTCCAAGGCTTCAATAGTATGTGAACCAAGAACTTCCAGATGTTCAAGCTGGATTTAGAAAGGGCAGAGGAACCAGAGGTAAAATTGCCAACATCCACTGGATCATAGAAAAAACAAGAAAATCCCAGAAAAACATCTATTTCTGCTTCATTGACTACACTAAAGTCTTTCACTGTGTGGATCACAACAAAATGTGGAAAATTCTTAAAGAAATAGGAATATCAGAACATCTTACCTGCCTCCTAAGAAACCTGTATGCAGGTCAAGAAGCCACAATTAGAACCAGACATGTAACAAAAGACTGGTTCAAAATTGGGAAAGGAGTACATCAAGGCTGTATATTATCACCCTGCTTATTTAACTTCTATGCAGAGTATATCATGAGAAATGCTGGCTGGATGAAGCACAAGCTGGAATCAAGATTGCCAGGAGAAATATCAGTAACTGCAGATATGAAGCTGACACCACCCTTATGGCAGAAAGTGAAGAGGAACTAAAGAGCCTCTTCGTGATGGTAAAAGAGGAGACTGAAAAAGCTGGCTTAAAACTCAAACTTCAAAAAACCAAGAACATGGCACCAGTCCCATCACTTCATGGCAAATAGATGGAGAAACAATGGAAACAGTGACAGATTTTATTTGGGGGGGCTCCAAAATCATTGCAGATGGTGACTGCAGCCATGAAATTAAATGACACTTGCTCCTTGGAAGAAAAGCTATGACCAACCTAGACAGCATATTAAAAAGCAGAGACATTACTTTGCCAGCAAAGATCTGTCTAGTCAAAGCTATGGTTTTTCCAGTAGTCATGTATGGATGTGAGAGTTGGACCCTAAAGAAGGCTGAGTGCCGAAGAATTGATGTTTTTGAACTGTGGTGTTGGAGAAGACTCTTGAGAGTCCCTTGGACTGCAAGAAGATCCAGCCAGGCCAATCCTAAAGGAGATCAGTCCTGAATATTCATTGGAAGGACTGATGCTGAAGCTGAAATTCCAATACTTTGGCCATGTGATTCGAAGAGCCAACTCATTGGAAAAGACTCTGATGCTGGGAAAGATTGAAGGCAGGAGGAAAAGGGGATGACAAAGGATGAGATGGTTGGATGGTGTCACTGGCTCAATGAACATGAGTTTGAGCAAGCTCCAGGAGTTGGTGATGGACAGGGAAGCCTGACATGCTGCAGTCCATGGGGTCGCAAAAACTCGGACATGACTGAGTGACTGAACTACAACAACAACAAGATATAGAAGCAACCCAAGCCCATCAGCAGATGAATGGATAAAGAAGATGTGGTATATATACACAATGGAATATTATCTAGCCATAATGAAGAATGAAATTCTGCCATTTGCAACAATGTGGATGTACCTAGAGACTATTATGCTTAGTGAAATAAGTCAGATGGAGGAAGACAAATACTCTCATGTTATCACTTATATGTGGAAATTAAAAAAATAAAACATACAAATTTGTATAACAAAACAGAAACAGATTCAAGAATATAAGAACAAAGTAGTGTTTAGCAGTGGGGAGAGGGAAGGGAGGAGGGGCAAGATAGAGTTATGGGATTAAGAGACACAATCTATTGCATATAAAATAAATAAGGAACAAGTATATACTGTACAGCACAGGGAAAGATAGCCATTATTTTGTAATAACTTTAAATGGAATATAGTCTATAAAATATTGAATCACTATGTTGTATACCTGAAACTAATCAACTATACTTCAATTTTTTTTAAAGAAATTAAATAAATCTTCTCTACTTTAGTCAGATGCTTATGTTTTTCACTGTTGTAAATTCACTACCTACACCAATGTCTGGTAGATAGAAGTTGCTCAATAAATATTTGTTGAATAAATGAACATTTGATAGGCTATTAAATTAGGATTCTTTCAGCCAGGGTTGGGTTTTGTTAGACATGTACATTGTATTAAATGAGCAGGATTCAGTAAAGTGTGAATGCTTTTATATTTTGTCTTCACATTCTCTGAGGGCCACTTTTTTTCCCCTGTGTTGGATGAAATCTCATGAAGATCACACAAACTTCATTCCAGGTTAAAGCTTTCCCTTTTCCCGAGCTCAGTTCTGCTTCAGGCTGGAAACTGCAGTAGAGGACGCAACACAGGCCACTTCTGTTTTGCTTTCTATCTTTATATCTCTGCCTCCTCTTCCTTAACTACATGCTGGTTAATGTTTTAGATTCCTCCAGGTTTGGGCTGTGAAGGGGAAGATGGTAGAACTTCTCAGAGGTCTCAGACGTATGCCATGCATGGCACTTTCAGGCCTTCACTAATTATCCTAGCCTTCAGCCCTTGGGTTTCTAAAGTTTAACCCTCATCTAGGTCCCTTGTGTCTCAGCCAAACAGTCTTCTTGCTGGACTCCCTTTTAAAACAGCTTTTACCACCATCCCTGGGAACATTTTGCTACACTTGACTTATCACATATCCATCTATCTACCTGTCTAGCATCCCATTAATCAACCTTACTTTTGGTGTGTTACAAAGTAAATTGCTAACATAAGTACACTTTGCCCTGAGAAAAACTCACGTGTATCCACAGTTGGTGAACATGCAGCTGGTTTGGCATTCTTTCTGGTCTGACTTTGGTTTTCTCAGGGAAGATTCACACCCCAGGTCCCTGTATTCCCCCAGACTTCAGGTGACATGTATCAAGTTCTCCAAGTATTTCTCTGAAACCTCCTCTCAGGTAGCTTGAGGTAAGGGGAAGCATCTCTTTTGTTCCCCCGTGGGAGATGTGAGTACGTATCAGGTATCTTCAAAGCAATACCTCTTCTGAGTTATCAGATCCCCCCAGCCATCCCCCAACCTTGAACTGGAAATTAGTGATGAATAATACTGAGCCACAATTTCTTGGCATATTTTACATGGTAGACTAACATCTGACTTTAGATGTAGGGGAAATTGGCACCTATCTATTGTCCTTTTGGGACTCAGTCAAAACAGACAGCATGTACGTCATGTCACATGTTCATTTATTTAACAAATATTTGTTGAGCACTTGTTCTATGCCAGGCACTAGTCTAGGTAGTAAGGATACAATGTTGAACAAGACAAAGTTCCTGCTCTCATGGAATTTACTGCTAAGTCTGGGTGACAGATAATAAGTATATTTCAAAAAGAAGATAATTTCATGTGGAGATGAATGTGTGAAGGAAATAAAGCATGCTAATGTGATTAATGCAGATAAAGGTGGATGTGGATCCCTTTCATAAGGGCTGACTTCTAAGGAGGTGATATCTGGCCTGAGATTTGAAGAATACAAAAGGTAGAAGGAAACAAGAGCAAAGGCCCCAGGAGGAAAAAATCTTGTCATTAGAGGAACAGGAGGAGACAGGTGTGAATAGAGGGTAGCAGGAGGAGAGTGGCATGAGCAATGAACGGTACATGAGACCACAGCCAAGCCAGATCATGTTAGAAATTTATAGGCCATAATAAGGAGTTAGGATTTAACTTTAATTTCAAAAGCCATTCAAAAGATTTCAAAGAGGTGCATGGAATTCATGTTTTGACTGAGTGCTGAAAAGATAAATGTTAAAATTAATTCTTACCTTCTAGTGTATAAGAGGGCTTCTCTGTTGGCTCAGATGGTAAAGAATCCACCTGCAACATGGTGTATAAGAACAAATCTGAATGTTTATATAAGAATTGGGTTATTATTACAATTTTATCATAAAAAATGTAGTAGTCAAACTTTAGAAGTTTCAACGAATGCAGGAACAACTTCTCAGCATTATAGTTTCTACATGTCCCTGAAGTCACACTACTACACATTGTGATTTTAAAGAACAGCCTACTCTCAACTACAATCAGGTGAGGGGCAAAGTATTTTCTGGCTAGTTCTTCTGTATAGAGTAATTCTCTACACAGTAATATTGTAATATGTAATGTGATAGTAACATTGCACCCGGTGTTAAATTTCCCTTCCTTTCTAATAGAAGCTGACAATGATAAATTCTATTTGCTTTATCTCCTGGCCAATGGAGAAGATTCAGTTTCATAGAAGCCCTCTAGAAGCTAGAGGGCCTGTGCTCTGAAGAAAATACTTTATTAATATTTTCATAAGCATATCTAAGATTGTTACTCTCATTTAGAGTTTTAATTTCTCATGTGTTTATTTCTGAATGCGTTTATTACTAAATTAAATGTATATTTTTGGCTCAAGAGGGTATCATTTTCTTCCTAAAATTATCTAGTCAAATCTTTCTTGTATTAACTTTCAGTTAATTCCCCTGTTTATTTAAATATTGGAAAGCTATCCATAATCTTTTTACATAAAATTAACAACTTTCACAATCACCATTATTACTTTACTCTATATTTAAACTATTAATAGAATTTCAACATAAGGATTCCATCTAAAATGCTTACTTATATTTAAAAGTATATATCTACATATTAATAATAATGCTCTCTGACATACCTGTTCTTACAGCTTATATATGTGTGTGACATGTGCTCAATTATGTCCAACTCTTTGAAACCCCATGGGCTGTAGCCTGCCAGGCTCCTCCGTCTATGGAATTTTCCAGGCAAGAATACTGGAGTGGGTTATCATTTCTGCCATCAGGGGATCTTCCTGACCCAGGGATAGAACCTATGTCTCCTATGTCTTTAACCCACTGAGCCATCAGGGAAGCCCCAGAGCTTATATCAGATCAGATCAGATCAGATCAGTCGCTCAGTCGTGCCGACTCTTTGCGACCCCATGAATCGCAGCACGCCAGGCCTCCCTGTCCATCACCAACTCCCGGAGTTCACCCAGACTCATGTCCATCGAGTCAGTGATGCCATCCAGCTATCTCATCCTCTGTCGTCCCCTTCTCCTCCTGCCCCCAATCCCTCCCAGCATCAGAGTCTTTTCCAATGAGTCAACTCTTTGCATGAGGTGCCCAAAGTACTGGAGTTTCAGCTTTAGCATCATTCCTTCCAAAGAAATCCCAGGGCTGATCTCCTTCAGAATGGACTGGTTGGATCTCACTGCAGTCCAAGGGACTCTCAAGAGTCTTCTCCAACACCACAGTTCAAAAGCATCAATTCTTCAGCGCTCAGCCTTCTTCACAGTCCAACTCTCACATCCATACATGACCACAGGAAAAACCATAGCCTTGACTAGACGAACCTTTGTTGGCAAAGTAACGTCTCTGCTTTTGAATATGCTATCTAGGTTGGTCATAACTTTCCTTCCAAGGAGTAAGCGTCTTTTAATTTCATGGCTGCAGTCACCATCTGCAGTGATTTTGGAGCCCAAAAAAGTAAAGTCTGACACTGTTTCCACTGTTTCCCCATCTATTTCCCATGAAGTGATGGGACCGGATGCCATGATCTTTGTTTTCTGAATGTTGAGCTTTAAGCCAACTTTTTCACTCTCCACTTTCACTTTCATCAAGAGGCTTTTTAGTTCCTCTTCACTTTCTGCCATAAGGGTGGTGTCATCTGCATATCTGAGGTTATTGATATTTCTCCTGGCAATCTTGATTCCAGCTTGTGTTTCTTCCAGTCCAGCGTTTCTCATGATGTACTCTGCATATAAGTTAAATAAACAGGGTGATAATATACAGCCTTGACATACTCCTTTTCCTATTTGGAACCAGTCTGTTGTTCCAGGTCCAGTTCTAACTGTTGCTTCCTGACCTGCATACAAATTTCTCAAGAGGCAGGTCAGGTGGTCTGGTATTCCCATCTCTTTCAGAATTTTCCACAATTTATTGTGATCCACACAGTCAAAGGCTTTGGCATAGTCAATAAAGCAGAAATAGATGTTTTTCTGGAACTCTCTTGCTTTTTCCATGATCCAGCGGATGTTGGCAATTTGATCTCTGGTTCCTCTACCTTTTCTAAAGCCAGCTTGAACATCAGGAAGTTCACGGTTCACATATTGGTGAAGCGTGGCTTGGAGAATTTTGAGCATTACTTTACTAGCGTGTGAGATGAGTGCAGTTGTGCGGTAGTTTGAGCATTCTTTGGCATTGCCTTTCTTTGGGATTGGAATGAAAACTGACCTTTTCCAGTCCTGTGGCCACTGCTGAGTTTTCCAAATTTGCTGGCATATTGAGTGTAGCACTTTCACAGCATCATCTTTCAGGATTTGGAATAGCTCAACTGGAATTCCAATACCACTAGTTTTGTTCATCGTGATGCTTTCTAAGGCCCACTTGACTTCACATTCCAGGATGTCTGGCTCTAGGTCAGTGATCACACCATCGTGATTATAGCTTATATAGTCATGCTGATTAGAAATGATGGTAACCCAGTGAGATCACCTGATGGGGGTTGCGTACCAAGTTTAGGATTGCCAGAAAGTGAAATAGGAATTTAACAATTAAAAAAATTGAGGTATAATCTGCGTATAACATGTATTAGCTTAAAGTATACAACATAATGACTCGATATATGTATATCTTACAAAATGATTACCATAATAAGTTGTTAACATCCATCACCAGTTAGAAATTTTTTTCTCATGATGCAAGCTTTTAAAATCTGTTCGTTAGCAACTTTTAAATACATAGCACAGTATTGTTAACTATAGTCACTTGCTATATATTACATCACAAGGACTTCCCTGGTGGCTCAGAAGGTAAAGAATCTGCCTGCAATGTGGGAGACCTGGCTTAGATCCCTGGGTCAGGAAGATCCCGTGGAGGAGGGCATGGCAACCCACTTCAGTATTCTTGCCCGGAGAATCCCCATGGACAGAGGAGCCTGGTGGGCTATAGTCCATGGGGTTGCAAAGTGTCGAACATGACCCTAGACACAGCATGTAAGGATGTATCATATAGCTGGAAGTTTGTACCTCTTGACTACCTTCACCCGTTTTAACGACCTTCTCTCCTTCCTCTCTGGCAACCACCAATCTGTTCTCTGTATCTACGAGTTTGGGATTTTTTTCAGATTCTACTTTATAAGTCAGATCATACTGTATTTGTCTTTCTCCGACCTTTTTCACTTAGCATAATGCCCTCAAGGTCCACCTAAGTTACCACAAATGGCAGAATTTCCATCTTTTTAATGGATAATATTTGTATATGTGTATATCACATCTTTATTCATTCATCTGTCAATGAACACTTAGGTTGTTTCCATATCTTGTCTATTGTCAATAGTGTTGCAATAAACAGGGGTGTACAGCTAGCTGTTCAAGATAGTGATTTTGTTTTCTTTGAATAAATACCCACAAGTGGGGTTGCTGGATCAAATGATAGTTCTATTTTTAATTTTTTGAGGCAACTTTATATTGTTTTCCATAGTGGCTGAACCAATGGGAATTTGGCATTTTGGCCATTTAACAAGGCTAGAACACAGATGAAGTTGAGTATATATCTTCGTTTTTTTTGCAGGAAAGTAACAGAGTCCAACACGACTGAAGCGACTTAGCAGCAGAAGCAGCAGCAGCAACATGATCTAATGTTAAGAAGGTATTTAAAGTGACAGGCCATGGAATTAAAGCTGCATAAAGGTAGTATTAACTGAAAATTACTAGAGGTAATATCTGCTTGTTTTTTCCATGTAAAATAAATCCACCGAAATTTCCATGTAGTAGTAGCAAACTGATAGGAAAAAAGGTCCCATTGACAGTATCAGTGGTATGATGGAAAGATTGCTGCTATTCCCCTATTCATACCTAAGAGCCTCCAAGCTGCCACTCTTGTCTGAGTTATCCCGCAGGGCTCAAGCTCTCACTTGAGACCTTAGTTGGAATGTATGTGACCTTTGGTTGAGGCCTTCCCTGACCACCTTCTTTAACATAGGTATGCACATAGTCCCTTTCCCATTCTAGCATTTTCCACCGTACTCATCACCACCTAAAACGCTATTTATTTTGTTTTGTTTGTTTACTGATAATCATTTTCTACTAGAATATGAGCTCCACGAGATTAGGGATTTTGTGTTTTGTCCATTGCTGGGTAGTCCCAAAGCTTAAAACTCAGAAGCCCTCAGTGTGTATTAACTGTTGCTATTCCAACTGGACACACTGAACTTGCTCCTTACCCAGCCTAAACACTTCAGGGACAGCTCACTGCTTGCTCCATATGTATTCTGTGCTTTGCTACCTCCCCGACTTTGCTCATGTGGTGCTTCCTACTCTCTGTGCCTGTCCCATCTTGAAAGTCATTTCCTTGATGAAAAAGGTCCTCCTCAAAATTCCACTAGCTAGTTGTGCCACATTCTACCTTAAATTGTTTGTGTATTGTATATAATTATTTATGTAATTATTTACTTTCTCAGAGTATACACTCCTTGAAAACAGTGTTGCTTAACAATGTTTGTTGAATGAATGAATGAATTTGCCTTTGCAGATGACTCAGACACTCACCGGAAGAAGGGAGAGAGGTAATTAAGTGGTAGGCTTAAATGGCAACCCCACGCCCCCTCAGTTCCTGCAAGAATACAGGTTGCATGTGAGTAAAATAAAAACAGAAGATGATAACATCCCAAAATAATTTGTGGATGGTAAGATCAACCATATAAAGCTATAAACTGCCTTATGAATAATCTAGTTTAGGTAAGAGTGAGTTGAAAAGGAATGAGTTTATTGCATAAAGGAACTTGGAGAGTCACATAAAAATTAGACATGACATTCATTTTTATGGTGGTAAGGTCTTTAAGCCAAGCCAGCTTAAAACAGGAAATAACTTTCCAGATTTATTATGATGTCCTTCAGATTATTTTCATGAACTGTTCCAAATCTCAGTCTTTTTAGAGGACATTCCCTTATGATAGTGAAAACAATAAATCTCTAATATTTCCCCTTCATTCTGAAGTGCTATGTAAATCTGAAATTGAAAAATCTCCTTCAACTCAACATGGGTTTTTTTTCTCCCTGACTTTAAAAACCTTTGTTAACAAGCTATTTAGATTTTTTCAAGTCAGTGACTCATATCTTCAGCTCCCCAAACCTGGGTTCTTTCTGGAATGTCCTTTCTGAGCCAGCAGAAGCTAACTTCATCAGCAGGGCTTGATTTTTGAAGCCAGGAATTTATGAAGCTGAACCTGTGAATACATAACTCTTATTCACCTTGGTATGTACCAAGTTTTCCTAAGGCTTCTAATCAGCTAGACTGAGCAAGAAATGTACCTGTCTCAGAAGGGAAAATAGCAAGTGCTAGCTAAATAACTAAAGCTGGCAGAGATAAACCCTCTGAAAAGAATTCCACTCCACAGAATATCGTCAGAAGAAATATATGTTATAGATGAGAGAATGTTTTTTTGAGTTTTAAATGTTTTGCATAATAACACCATAGCAATAAGAGAAAAATGAAAAAGAAAGTCACTCAGAACCTCATCTTTTCAATATATGAAGGATTTGTTTTCTAATTTCTGTGCATCTACATGCATCGCTATTATAATTTAGTTTTTATTTATGTAACCTAGAGGCTCTCAGAACTACTATACAAAGGAATGTTGGCTTACTCTCTAGAAATGAGGTAGGAAGAAATAACTGCTTTCCCTGCCCAGAGCCTGTATAAAGGACATCTGGGAGCTGGGGAGAAGCCAGAAGCAGACAGGGGGACTCTGAGAGATGAGGCCCATGACTGATCCCAGAGAATGCTTCACTCAACTGAATGTATGACCCAGGAGGTCCAGACACCTGTCACTGACCTGAGAACGCAACAGGTTTCTCCATAGGATCTCAACTGTCATTGCTATTCCTTTCAACAACAACTGGCATCTTTACGTTATGATATCAAATCAGTCCCCCCTCTCCAGATAATCTAGGCCCTGCATTATCTCAATGCCACTGCACTACAGTACTCTTGCCTGGAAAATCCCATGGACTGAGGAGCCTGGTAGCAGCAGCAGCATTATCTCAGCCCGTGGGTAGAAGGTGGTATTTGATAAATGTTGAGAGGATAAATAAGGTAACAACATAAAATTCTAAAATCGTGTTGGAAATACAGGGAAAACTCCCGCATGGTGGTATCACCCCAAAGATCCATCAGCACCAGAGTCATCAAGAAACCACATGGCAAGGTGTTTTTATTGTGTTACCTGCATGGGGTCTCAAAGAGTTGGACATGACTGAGCACACGCATACACACATGCTTGTAAAATGCCAGCCTCTTTCCCAGTCCTTCCACAGTCTGAGCTGGCAGAACCCTTAGGGAAGACAACTGTAGCAATCCCAGGCTTGTTGGTTCTGGCTGTCTGCCCCGTTTCTTCACATTTACTTGTAACAGGCCAGGCTTTCACCAGCCAGGGGACCTTGGGGTCTCTGGATTCCCAGCTGTGCTCAACCCTAACAAGCTGCATTTCATAGGCTTTGAACTGGTGAAGGTCTCTGAAAGAGAAACAATAGGAACCGCAGTCCCTGGCAGTCAAGAATGAAGATATGTAAAGGCTGTTCAAAATGACCCCTTGCTGAGTAGTAATAATAACAAGAGCTTACACTGATTGTGCCAGAAACAGTACTGAGCATCTTCCAGAAAGCATCTCATTGAATTGTCTCAGTAATCCTAGAGGGAAGAATTGTCTTTTTTTCTTTCAGAAGAGGAAACTGAAACACACTTTAAATTAGCTTACGTGAGGGAGTTCCCTAGTGGTCCTGTGGCTGGGACTCCGCACTTCCACTGTAGGGGACATGGGTTCCATCCTTGCCTGGGGAACTAAGATAGGACCACCGCATGCCCTGTGGCCAAAAAGTAAACTAAAAGCCACTACATAGATATTTTTAAAAAATAAGGTATTAAAATAGTTTACATGAGATTCGGTATAGTTAAAAAGTGGCAAAATTTGAATTTGAATACAGTAAACAAAGGAACATGAGGAGGCCGTGCTTTCCTTGCAGTGAGACACTTCCTTGGGACTCTAGCCTAAAAGGGGTGGCAGTGGGAGGGGCAGGAGGTGGAGGGGAGTTCTGAGGGAATCCCGCCCACACCTACCCTTCATCAGTCTCCATCCCACCTGAGCAAGTCTCTTCCTCTCCAGCTCTTCCCTCCCATCCTCCCCCTCCCTTTCCCATCTCCCATCCTTTAGTTTTTTCTTCTCTGCCTATTTTCTCACCCTGTAAATGCTCTACTCAGAAGGATGGAGCCCTAAAAGAGCTGCCAGCCCTGGCTCTGGAGTATGACTCATACTGCAGTGAATTGAGTGAGACATGAAAGCCCAAACCACCCAGTATCCCTATTGTAAACCCAAACCACCCAGTATCCCTATGTTCGCTGAAGTAAAGTCCTGTGGGTTAGCACTTGATAGCATTGTAGCACTTTCAAAGTTCTTTGGATTTTTGTAACTCAGTCCTGAGTCTTTGTCTATACTACCTGCAATCCTGTGGCAGCCTTTGAACTAAGTCTGGTAACATCTTGCAGTTCCATTGGTGCAGGGGAAAGATGTTTGCATGCTGTGGGAATCTGGGGCCCAGTGCTATGCATTCTTATTCTTTCTGAGATCTAGATTGGTGTTTTTTGTGCCTTTCTGTTCTTGAAATTGTATGTTAGTGTGATTGGCTTGGACTTAGTTTCAAAAGCATTAAGGTATTCTTTTTACCTGCCAGAGAAAAGGGTGTTCTGAGAGAAATACACATGCTATATTCAGAGGGAAAAAATACATTGCCATTATGTAGAAAGTTGGACAAAATTAGGTGATAAAATTCACTCCCTAACACTCTTGGTAAGAGTGATACACCATTCATTCATGCATTCAACACATATTTAAATATGTCACAAGTGTATATCCTATAAATAGAATTAAAGTTTGGTAAAGGGGTAAAAAATGTAGAATGGCTATATTAGATAGACTGGCCAGGGAAAGCCTCACTGAAAAAGTGCCATTTAAACACTTATTCCTGAAAGGAGTAAGGGGATGAGCCATGCACACAGCTGGGGAAGAATATTCAACACAGAAAGGACAGCAAGTTCAATGGCTGAGATGGAAATGAGCTTGGTGAGCTTGAAGAAAAGCGAAAAAACAAGTTAGGGGACTTTTCTAGTGAATAAGACTCCATGCTCCAAAAGCAAGTTCCATCTCTGGTTAGGGAACTAGATTCCACAAGCCGAAACTAAGACTGGCACAGCCAAATAAATAAATAAAATATTTTTTTAAAAAAGAAAACCAGTTAGGTTAGAGTAGACTGCAGAGGAAAGACGCTCCATCACAGAGATATACAGAGCTTGCTGGTCTATAACAAGTAGCTTCAATTGGATTGTAAACAGGATGAGAAATCACTGGAAGAATTTCAGTAGATAGTCACAAGGTCTGATTTGCTTTAGAAAGATCGCTCTGGTCTCCGGTTAAATAACACTCACTGGAGAGCAGGGGTGGAAGCAGGGGAGCAAGTTGAAAGGCTGTTACAGTAGTTAAAGTAAGAGGACAAGGGCTCTTCAGTGTGAAATATATTTTGCAGATAAAGATAAGAGGATCTGGAGGATTTGGATGGGGGTTGTGAGGGAACCAAGACAGTATATTAAAAAGCAGAGACATTACTTTGCCAACAATGGTCCATCTAGTCAAAGCTATGATTTTTCCAGTAGTCATGTATGGATGTGAGAGTTGGACCATAAAGAAAGCTGAGAATCAAAGAATTGATGCTTTTGAACCGTGGTGTTGGAGAAGATGCTTGAGAGTCTCTTGAAATGCAAGGAGATCAAACCAGTCAATCCTAATGGAAATCAGTCCTGAATATTCTTTGGAAGGACTGATGCTGAAGCTCCAATACTTTGGCCACCTGATGCGAAGAACTGACTCATTGGAAAAGATCCTGATGCTGGGAAAGATTGAAGGCTGGAAGAGAAGGAGATGACTGAGGATGAGATGGTTGGATGGCGTCACCGACTCAATGGACATGACTTCAAGCAAGCTCCAGGAGCTGGTGATAGACAGGGAAGCCTGGTGTGCAGTCCAGGGGGTCACAAAGAATCAGACATGAATGAGTGACTGAACTGACTGTGAGGGAAAGAGAAGATTCAAGCTCACCTCTAAATTTTCTATCTGAACATGGGTGAATAATAATGGAGCCATTTACTAAGACTGGAAAAGTCTGGGAGAAGATGGTTAGCGAAGTGTTCAGTTTGTACATATTAAATTTGAGATTCCATGGAAGAGGACATGTAAACCCATTACAGTATTCTTGCCTGGAGAATCCCATGGACAGAGGAGTCTGATGGGCTACAGTCCATGGGGTTACAAAGAGTCAGACATGACTGAGCAACTGAACACTCACCCAAGTTTGAGGTTGCCTAAGACACCCAAGTAGAGATGACAAGTAGGCAATTGTGAAGCAAGCATGCAGCACATTGACAGGTGATGTCTACTATGGTGTTGACTAAGACACACGTCTTACCACCACTGTTAGTCAACAGTTAGGGATTTGAATTTCAAAAAAAGGAGTTCACCTCCTATGAGGGCACTGCACTCCATCTTGCAAACCCTTGCTGTCTGTTTCAGTGCGACATATAGGAGAGTATTAAATGAGATATTAAGGCTTATGGAGTTCACCATCAAATCCTCCAATTGTGCCCCTTGAGCAATTAATATTTGACATTTCAAAAGGGCCTCAACTAGTGAGACCCTGCACTTCTTTAAATGCTGTCCTTAACTAAGGCAGAAACTCTGGCCAACAGAAGTAGCTGAACACAAGGAATGTGTGTCCCGTAATATCTGCAGATCATTTTCAGGTGTATGAACCACTTTTAGAGAATGTGGTGAGTCACAGATTTAAAGATGTAGAGCATGGATTCTGCATGCAGAAGGGCCACCTTAAAAACATACACTATTCAAATGCTGCTGGAGGGAAGCCCAGAACTTATGCCATAGGGTCACATCACCTGACATCAAGATGATCTAGATTATTCACAGAACCCTGCAGTCCAAGGCTTGCATCATATTCAGAAGGTTGAGTAGATATGCCTCAGGGTACTTCAGAGAACCTAATAGGATTAACAAACAGCCACACATACAAAAATGGAAGAGTTTTCTCAGCCACAGCCCTTCAAAAATCAATAAAGGCTTTGCCCACAATGTTGTCTCATGAGCTTTTTTTTGCCAGAATTACTGAACAAGCCAGAACTTCTTCAACACTACAGTGTTCACGCAGCTGATCTTACCAATGACATCTTTGTGGAGAGTGTATAACCCTTCCTTTCCAGAGATGAAGACTCCTGGGAAGGAAGACAGGAGCCTAGGTGTAGAACATCTGTGCCATTAGAAAATGTCTCATTGAGGACTTCTGTGGTCATCTAGTGGTTAAGGATCCACCTGCCAAAGCAGAGGTCACCAATTCTATCTCTGGTCCAGAAGTTTCCACACGCCACGGGGCAACTAAGCCCATGCCCCACAACTACTGAAGCCTGTGCACTCTATAGCTGGTGCTCTGCAACAAGAGAAGCAGCCACAATGAGAAGCTCACACTGCAACTAGAGAAGGCCCGTTCACAGCAATGAAGATCCAGTGCAGCCAAAAGACAAAAGTTTGATTGAAATAGGTGTCAGCAGAAGTCTCAATGTATTTCCCAAGAGACTAAGAGCTTATAAGGCCCATTCTGGCTTTGTCCCCTTTACCTGAGTCAATTCTGTTTGGCATCTCTTTCTTCAAGGGAGTTGTTCACCAACTAGTCCCCATTATTGCATTCATTCACTTGAAAACTAGATATATAGTTTAGCTATTAGAAGAACATATGAAGAGCTTGGTTATCACACAAGGTTGCTTTAGATCAGTTGTATGTACCACCATGGGCTGTATCAGTTGTCTAACCAGATTCATAAATGACAGACATAGGCTTTGAATAGGTCAGGTCAGAGTTTTGAGCTCAGCTTTGCCACCTATGGGCTTCCCTTGTGGCTCAGCTGGTAAAGAAACCTCCTGCAATGTGGGAGACCTGAGTTTAATTCCTGGGTTGGGAAGATCTTCTGGAGAGGGGAACAGCTACCCACCCCAGTATCCTCGCCTGGAGAATTCCATGGACTGTGTAGTCCACGGGGTCACAAAGACTTGGACACAACTAAGCAACTTTCACTTTTGCCACCTCTGGCTCTCGCAGCCCAATTTAGGCAAGTGTAAAATTAGGATAATGACAGTACCCATCTCACAGGGTTACTGTAAGAATTAGATGAGCTAACACCCTTAAAGAGATTAGAAGGGTACCTCAAACATAGAAACCACACAATACATGTTAGTGGCTGTTGTTATTAGCATCATCATTTTAAAAGCCCATTGGCAAAGAGACTTTTTTGGAACTATAGACTCAGGATGAATAAGATACTTAAGTAGACCCTCACTAAGTGTTTGCAGTTAAATCATACCATATTATTTGTAACTTCAGAGCATGAAATTTGATCTAAATCTTGACCTAGTACAAGGTTATCAGTGACATATTTTTTTTCTTTGAAGTAAACGTCATATAGCATAAAATTAACTAAAGTGTGCAATTCAGTGGCATTTTATGCAGTCACAATTCTATGCAAGAATCACTTCCAATCTAGTTACAAATCATCTTATCACCCCTAAAAGAGATCCTTACCCATAAGGCAGCTTTTTGCCTCTCTCCACAGCCCCAGGCAACTGCTGAACTGTTTCTGTGACTATAGATTTACCTATTCTGGATATTCCATATAAATGGAATCATATAATATGTGATCCTTTGTGCTGCTCCTTCACTTAGAGTGATTTATTGTTGAAGAGCAGACTGCAGATCCCCAGAGAATCTTCATCTCATCATCCCATCATCTCTGATATGCTTGGAGTTATACAATGCTTAATGGAGACCCTGGTCTCTAGGGTTTCAGATTCTCTTCTTTATTAAGGAAATTCCCGAATGGGGACTTCCTTGGTGGTCCAGTGGTTAAGTGTCTGAGCTTCCAATGCAAGGGGTGCAGGTTTGATTCCTGGTCAGGAAACTAAGATCCCACATGCTGCTTGGTGTAGCCAGAAAGGGAAAAAAAAAGGTTGACTCAAGAGTGGGTGGATTTGGGAGAACACTCCAGGCAGTTCTAAATCACTTCAACATATTAAGAATCTGAGAAAAATGATGCCCTCAACATTTGCAAGGGTGCAATTTAATCCTGTCATTTTATAGAGAAGGACTTTCTGACGTAGTGTTGTTTTTTTGGGCTACTATAAGACACATACAACCCTAGATGCACTATTACAAAAACAATTCCTTTAAGGAGAATGTGTAATGGGCCTAATGAAAGACACAGTCCCTGACATCAAGCTGCTCATAGTTCACTGGAGAGAAATGACCAGACATCAAAACACAATATAATAGATGCCGTGACTGAATTAAACACAGGGTACCATGGGAACATTTGTGAAAGTACCTAGCCCTCTTGGCAGTATTGGAAGGGTACTCCTTGTACTCCTTTTTTCCACAAAAGGCTGAGTAATTGTATTGCTGGTGGATAAGTAAATTTTGTACACCACAAAGCAGTATTTTTCAGAATGTTAAACGGCTGTTGACTTTGGAACCCATGTTAATTTATTATCACAAAGAAAGAGCACTGTTACCATAGGTACTTCTTACGTGACTCCTATCCTGTTTAGTCACTGATGCCACATGGCATTAAGGTACAGATTGCAAGGTTAACATTCCTTATTGTGTGGAATTAGACTAGGAAATCCTTGCTGGTATAGGGGAAGTTATTTTCTCCATAATCTATTTTACAGCTTGAACTTATTGGTTTTTTGAGGGGGAGTCTATTCTAAGAGTAAGCATATTCTTTTATATTCTGTCTCAACCCTCTGCTACTGTCATGACCCTGCCCTCATTATTTGACACATACAAGTGTTGTCACACTTGGCCTTGTTGTTTATGCTCAAAATCGCCCCCTAGCTAGATATCAACTGATTGTATCGCTAAGTCCTCCAGCATTATGGGTGCACCATTTTCGTAATATTTAAATAAAAATGATTCTGAGCACCATTTCATCCCTTTTTCTCCTCAAGGACTCTAGGGCTTCCATTTCTCTTCGTTACTTCTGATTCTGAAGTCCTGCTTTTGCTGAATCCTGGGGCTTTGCCTTGGTTCCCACCTCCTGCATATGCTGTCCCTTTTCCCTTCCACATCACCCCATAGAGGACACATCGGATCCCTCCACTCCCCAAAACACTATTGACTACAACAGATATCAAAATACTTAGAGACAAATGCGGTACAGAACAAAACTTAAATTAATTTAAGAAAATTAAAAACTTGCCCTAAAATTTCCATCATTTCCAAAGTCCTTTTGGCCATTTCTCTGTTTTTTCCCGTATCTCTTTTTTCCTTTTCCCCACTCCATCAGAACTCAGATTTGCTCCCACTCCATTACTCTGCAGAGTCCTGCAGAACATTCTGGTGCATGCTAAAGTTTGAGAAAACTTGACTTAAGCAAACTTTGAGAATATATTTATGCTGTGCTCACATTTACAGATCTACTTCATCATTTTTAATGGTTGTACGAATTTAATGATTCCACGAAAAGAAAAAGTGAAAATGTGTCTGACTCTTTGCGATCCCGTGGACTGTAGCCTGCCAGGCTTATTTGTCCATGGAATTCTCCAGGTAAGAATACACGAGTGGGTTGCCATTCCCTTCTACAGGGGATCTTCCCTGGGATCTCACCCAGGTCTCCTGCATTATGGGTAGATTCTTTACAGTCTAAGCCATCAGGAAAGCGCATACTGACAAACATTTAGTTTGCTTCCAGTTTTTATATATGAACATACACTAGTAAAGCACATGGAAAAATCAAAACAATTAGGAGAAGCTATAGCTATTTAAAAAAAAAAATTTTTTTTTTTTCTGGCCACCCCATGCAGCTTGCAGGATCTGAGTTCCCTGAGCAAGGAATTAATCTGAGCCCAAGGTAGTGAAAGCACAGTGTCCTAACTACTGGCTCTCCGGGGAATTTCCATAGATCTAGCTATTTTAGATAAAATGTTTTTCTTTTAAAAATTCCTTTAATGTTGTAATATTGTTTAACAACAAATCAAATTGAATTGCTGGATAAGTTAAAGGAAGGAGGGTGTTTTGGATTCTTCTTAGAGGGTAAGAGAGCACACTGTAGTAGGCTCGAAGCTCCTAGAGACCACGCACATGTCTGATTTGTTTACTTCTGTGTGTCTAGTGCCTTGAACAGTGCCTGACACACACGAATGGATAATGAATGAATGTCAAAATAATTACACTCAGTAAAGGAAGAGTACATGCTCTGTGACTCTACATAAAATTTTTATAATTTTATGTAAACTAAAATTTTACATAGTGACAGTAAAGTGACAAAGACCCCATAGACAGCAGCCCACCAGGCTCCTTTGTCCTTGGGATTCTCCAGGCAAGAACACTGGAGTGGGTTGCCATTTCCTTCTCCAATGCATGAAAGTGAAAAGTGAAAGTGAAGTCACTCAGTCGTGCCTGACTCTTAGCGACCCCAGGGACTGCAGCCTACCAGGCTCCTCCGCCCATGGGATTTTCCAGGCAAGAGTACTGGAGTGGGGTGCCATGCCATTGCCTTCTCCCTGGGGCAACCGTGGAATATCCAAATAGACATGTCATTAAGTTTTGGGATGTAAGGCTCTCTGAGGAGGAGTATCTGGGCTAAAGTTGTTCTTTCAAAAGCTGAAATGTGCACATCAAATTTTGTGGTAGAATGATGACAGAAGCCAGACTGGAGTAGAAGGAGAGAGAAGCAAAGAAATGTAAAGAGAAAATTATAAGTTTGGCTGTTCTGGAAAAGAGAAAAATAGGGCAATTACTGGAGGAGGTTTCTTAGCTGAGGATGGTCCTCAGTGATAACCTGGAGCCCCCAACCTTCCCCTAGCTGCCTTGCCTCTGACATACTTCACTTTCACTTGAGTCCTCTGTTCCTTGGGCTCACAGCATACTAATGCTCTCCTTTTCCCTTTTTTCCTGCCTTTTTTTTAGTCATTCGCAAAGTCCTTTGACTCGTTTCTTTCCGTTCAGTTCAGTTCAGTCGCTCAGTCGTATCCGACTCTTTGTGACCTCACGTTTCTTTAGTAGTGTTCAAATCTGTTCATGTCACTGAACCTATCTGCTGCTGTCCTAGGGCAAGTTGCTATTATCCGATTTTTGCAGAATCAGAAGGTTCTGCTTATAGTGCAGCAGTCAAGTACTTCTCTCCTGGATCAGGGATTCAAATCCCATCTTGCTTCTTAAGAGCTTAGTGACTTCTCTGTGCCTTGGTTAAAAGTACCTTCTTGCCAAGATTGTTGTGAGAGTTAAATGCAAAATCTGTGCAGCATTTCCTGTTTTTTAAAAAAATGTTTGCCTTTTTTTTCACCTCTAACATCCATGTAATTGCTTGTGCTGTTTGCTTTGTTTGGAAAACAAATTTCTCTGGACGTCACCAACTTATTAAATCCTGCTTGCTCAGTTAAGGTACCAGCTCATTAAGGAAGGATTACATTTTTTTTTTTTTTTTCTTTTTTTGGCCATGTTCTGGGGCATGCGGGATCTTAGTTCAAACCCATGAGAAGTCTTAACCACTGGACTACCAGGGAAGTCTTTTTTTTTTTTTTTTTTTTAGGATTTCTTGATTGACCTACACTTTACCTAGCTGAGGGTCTTCTCTGGTAGCTCAGATGGTAAGGATTTGCCTGCAATGCAGGAGATCTGGGTTCGACCTCTGGGTTGGAAAGATCCCCTGGAGAAGGGAATGGCTCCAGTATTCTTGCCTGGAGAATTCCACGGAATGAGGAACCTGGCAGGCTACATACAGTCCGTGGGGTTGCAAAGAGTCAGACATGACTGATCAACTAACACTTTTTTTTAACTAGCTAAAGCACTCTGTCACAGTGCTTAGCATGCTTTTTGGTTCTACTTTTTCTTTCTATCTTCTCGTCCTTCTTCATATTTTGCTTCTGAATCCTACACTATTTAATGATGAACTTTTTGGGTCCCAGGAGGAGATAAGTGTTAGTTAAAACTAGGAGCCTGGGGAATTCTCTGACAGTCCAGTGGTTAAGACTCTATGTTTTCACTGCCAGAGGCCCAGGTTCCATTCCTCATTGGGGAACTATGATCCTGCAAGCTAGGAGGCATGGCCTAAAAAGAGAAAAATTAGGTGCCTGACATACTGTTTGATTCCAACTATATAACATTCGGAAAAGGCAAAACTATGGAGACAGGAAAATGATCTGTGATTACCTGTGGTTTGAGAGAAAGACTAGGCAGAGCGCAGAGAAATTTTAGGGCAGTGAAACTACCCTAGCGCATAATGTATGAGCATTACATGTCACTATATATTTGTTGAATCCCATAGACTGTATAATACCAAGAACAACTTATTAATGCAAACTATGGATGTTGAGTGATTAGGATGTGTCAAAGGTAGGTTTACCAGTTGTGACAAATGAACCACTCTGAACACAGTTGGGCACGCTATGCATGTGTGGGGTTGAGGAGATAATATGGGAACTCGCACTCTCTCTCTCTGTGCAGAAATTATCGTCCCTGCCCTTGTGAGGCAGATGATGAACAAATCATTACACAAACTATTGTTTATTTGATGTTAAGAAGCACATGGAACATAGGGCCTTCCCTGAGAAAGTAAAACTTAAGGTGAAGCCTCAAGGCCAGGGAGGAGTTAAATCAATAAAGAGTCTCTTCAAGGAGCCGAAAGACTGGAATGAATAATGTGTTCCAGGACCACAGGCAGAAAGGAGAATAGGTACAGGCAGGTCAGACTAGTTGGAGTGCCGTGAGCTAAGGACATAAAACTGGGGAGTTGAATAGAGGGCAGACCACCAAGGCTTGCAGTCACAGGTTGGGAGATGTGTCCTAAGAACAGTGGGGTATCATCATCAGATTTTAAGTAGAAGAGTGATATGGTCAGACTAGAATTTAAAAAAAATCTTTCTGGCTGTTGTGTGAAAGAATGAATCAGAGGGACAATCTAAAAGTGGCTAGACCAGGAGGGAGCATACTGCAATAGCCCAGGGGAAGGATAAGCATATTGCAAATGTGAAATACTTAGCTCCTTGCAGGCATGTTCCACGTGGCCATGAGCAATGCAAACAGTAGGGGAGACAGTGGGGAAAAAGGAAAAGCATGTGGAAAAGGCAGAAAATGTGAGCAGGCAGTTCATAGAGTGATATCATGATATAGAACATGTTTTAAATAACATCATTTTTATAACATGATAATAAAATAACCATAATACCTAATACTTAATGAGTAATTACTATGTGCTAAGCATTTTTAATGTTTTTATACAGATTAATTAATTTCATCCTTGTTCTAGTTATCTGTCGCTTCCTAACAAATCATCCTAAATAAGTATGTGTGTGTATATATATATATATATATATATATATATATATATATATATATTCAATATATCTAAAATCTGCAGCTTGGGCAGGGCTTGAGGGTTGGGGGAAGCTTGTTACCACTCTACTTGGTGTCAGCTAGGGTAGCTCAAAGTCCACGATCTAGAATCTCTGAAACTTACTCACTCACCTGCCATAACTGATGCCAATTGAGGGCTACAACACTGTCTACTCTTCTGCTATTGGACTCAACATGCTCTTCTTCAGTATATTTGTTCACATGTCCAATTCTCTGCTGGACTTTGAGCTTTTCCAAAACACAGAACGTGTCTTATTTATCTTTGTATCACCTCTATTTGGGGCACCATCCACAAATGAATGAATCCTGAACCTCACTAACAGAATGTTTTCCTTTACCAAACTGAACACTCCTAGTGAATGGATTCTTGCAACTTTGCAAGACTACAACTTTATTAGGAAGTTTTTCTTTTTCCTTAGCCACAATCTACTTTTGTGTAACTTTTACTCAGTGGTCCTACTTAGGAGTTGTAGAACTCCACAAAATGATTTAAGCTAACGTCTATAGGACATCCATTCTCTCAGTGACAGCTATCAAATCACATCTAAATCTTTTCTAAGCTTAACACCCCAGTTCCTATTATTCTTCTTCCTGGATGTGGTTTCCTTGGTTACCTCATTCTTGATTCATTCTTAGATAGTCATTGTGGTTCACAGAGATCCAGTACAAAATGCCTGGATAAATATTAATAGTGAGTCTGTGGACACAAAGGAATGAAGTGGGATAGAAAACTATTCTGAGACCACCACAAGCAAGTGGGCTACAAAAAGAAGTGCAGGATGGGACTGAGGAGCAAGTACATGGGCCAAGAGTTGGGGGGGCTACATCCTATCATCGATCTCCCCTGGTAGGCAGATCCTGATGAGAAGCAGACAGAGAATATATGCATAGGTAATCTGGGAACCTGTCTGATTGGAAATGGAGAAGGAAAATCAGGAAAAGTGGAGCTGCAGCCCAGCTAAAACCCAGTTGCCCACTTCTTCCTTAAAATAGTATTTCTTGAAGCATAGTTTATTGTTCATAAGAATTTCATAACCTATTGGTAGACATGCAGTCCCTGAGCTCAGTCCCACACCCACTGAATGTTTATTCTTTACAACTTCAAGGTAATTCTTAAGTACACAGAAAACCTTGTTTTAGAGGCCAGAGTAAGATGGAAACTGCTCCTATTCAGTAGAAGAATGTTTTTCAAACTATTTTGCAAAGCAAAAGAATCTCATGTTCTTCAGAAATTTCTTTGAAGTATAAAAATTCCCAGCTCAAGTGTTCAATCTGCATGGTTCCATCCCCATAAATCCTTATCCCAACCCATAAGGGCCTGAAAAACAATAAAAAAGAGCTGCCTTTGTCAAAAGATCCTATCACAATAACTCTTAGAAAAAAGCCTCCCCCCTCCAAGCCCCCACTCCCAGGGAAGAAAGCAGTTGAAGAATTCAAAGCCATTATACATTCTTTCCATTCCCTGTCCTCAGCTTCACGGAAATATTAAATCTGTTCCTCTGTTCTATGTATGGATTTTAAGATAAATTTTCCAATGAATTTTCACATAAATAATGAAGGGAAAGTGTCAAAAAATGTAGATTTTTTTTTTTTTTTTGCTTAGAAAAAGAGAGAAACTAAAATCAAGTTTATCTAAATACATGCTTTTTCCTCTTTTAGGAAAATGTTTTGAGAACATTTATTGAGTGTTCTAAGGATATATCAGCGCACAACTTTTATGAAGTTGTAACAGGTAAAACTTTTGCGTAGAAAATCCCCTGGATGGAGGAGCCTGGTAGGCTGCAGTCCATGGGGTCACTAGAGTTGGACACAACTGAATGACTTCACTTTCACTTTTCACTTTCATGCATTGGAGAAGGAAATGGCAACCCACTCCAGTGTTCTTGCCTGGAGAATCCCAGGGACGGGGAAGCCTGGTGGGCTGCTGTCTATGGGGTTGCACAGAGTTGGACACAACTGAAGCGACTTAGCAGCAGCAGCAACAGGTAAAACCTAACATTACTAGACAAAAATACAAGGGTCATGTTTTCACATGTCAAGAGTCTTGCTTTAATAAAATGATTTTGCAATAGCATTTCTTTTAATAGAATCCTTTGCCTTTTAGCCTATCTCCTCCAATTACTGAATCATTTATTTATAGAGAAGAAGAAAGATCAATGAAAAAGGATTCTTTTAATGAGATAATGCCAAGTGAAGACCATTTGGAAATGGGGAGAAAGGATGAATGATAACATCACCATTATCAGAAAGAGAAGAAGATAGATTCAAAATTATTGACCTTACAGGGACTTCCCTGGTGGTTCAGTGGTTGAGACTTTGTCTTCCAATGTAGGGGGGTGCAGATTTGATCCCTGGTTGGGGAGCTAAGATCCCACATGTCTCATGGCCACATGGCCAAAAATACTGATACATAAAACCTAAGCAATGTTGTAACAAATTCATTGAAGACTTTAAAATGGTCCATTAAAAAAAAAATCTTCAAAGTGATTGACCTACGTCTTTTCAGAAGTACTGCTTAAAAAGAGACACACAATGCACAATACTGGATGCTTGGGGCTGGTGCACTGGGACGACCCAGAGGGATGGTACGGGGAGGGAGGAGGGAGGAGGGTTCAGGATGGGGAACACAGGTATACCTGTGGCGGATTCATGTTGATATATGGCAAAACCAATACAATATTGTAGAGTTAAAAAAAAAAAAGAGACACACACTGTAATGCTCACTCCCTGACTGCTCAAACATTTATTGAGATCATCTACAGTGGGTCAACTGCGGGTAGAGAAGTGCCTAAGACAGACACAGTCCTTCCTTTCAAGATAGAACTCCAAAATGCTTGGGTATAAGGCATTTAATTACAGTTGTAATATTGTGATGAATACTCTCAAGGAGAAGTGTAAAATGCTTTGAGAATGAATTTATCATCATTTGAAAGTCAAGTCAAAGTTAAACTTAAATGTGGGGACAAATTTTAAAACCTTTTTTTCCCCAGGCTTAATTTGGATGTACTTTTTTGTTTCAACATTTTGATAGTTATATGGAAGAGTGAGTTTTTAAAAACATGTATTGTGTGCCAATAGATGTTTGTAGTTACCTACAAGATCCTTCTTTGAGGGCAAGGAAATTCATGTTTATTGAGTGCCAACTCTATCGGAAGAATTGGACCCACTCAAGAAAGCTGAGCGCCGAAGAATTGATGCTTTTGAACTGTGGTGTTGGAGAAGACTCTTGAGAGTCCCTTGGACTGCAAGGAGATCCAACCAGTCCATCCTAAAGGAGATCAGTCCTGGGTGTTCTTTGGAAGGAATGATGCTAAAGCTGAAACTCCAGTACTTTGGCCACCTCATGCGAAGAGTTGACTCATTGGAAAAGACTCTGATGCTGGGAGGGATTGGGGGCAGGAGAAGAAGGGGACGACAGAGGATGAGATGGCTGGATGGCATCACTGACTCAATGGAAGTGAGTCTGAGTGAACTCCGGGAGTTGGTGATGGACAGGGAGGCCTGGCGTGCTGCGATTCATGGGGTTGCAAAGAGTCGGACACAACTGAGTGACTGAACTGAACTGAAGACCAAAACTCAAGATATACGTGTAGCTGTGCTGTGCTTCCTTTAGGGTTAGGGTTAGGGTTAGAAGCACAGGGAAAGCACAGGAAGCACGGCAACATGTGCAAAGGAAAAACCTGAAACTCAGAGATGAAATAATTTGTTTCAAGTCAGCAGCAGAGTTTGCCTTTGATGCTGCACTTAGCTAGAAAGTGGAGGAGGGGAGAGAATGACAGATAAAAGGCTAATTTCACTGACAATTAGTCTATTGTTAGTGCTGCTTATGGGTTGAGCCAAAGTAATCAGAGGCCACAAAATACTGCCTTTTTCTCAAAAGGAAGTGCAGGGTCTGTAGATGAAAGGACAGCTGGAGGTTCTTGAGGGAGATATGGTAGCTATGATTTTATGTGATACATATGCTATGCTATGCTAAGTCACTTCAGTCGTGTCCGACTCTGTGTGACCCCATAGACGGCAGCCCACCAGTTCGTAATAAAATTAGATTGTGCTGAAATGACTAGAGGAGACTGAGCATTGCACTTCAAGCACTTGGTTAAGATGTTTGTTTTACCTTTAGCAAAGTTTGTAATAGATAACAAGGTGAGATTATAGAGAATTTATTTTGTGAAATACAAAAATTGCACAATGTCAATTTACACAAGGACTGAAGGTTTTTAGTTTTAAGCAGGAAGTGAAGGGGAGAGTTAAAGTAATTGGAAAAGAGAAACCACAGAAAGTCAGAGTTAAGATTTGTCAACAGCAGTCATGTAGAAAATCAAGATTTGCCTCCTCCAGAAGAACAATCAGTTATAATGATAAATGATGACAACCACAAGATTAGTGAACTGTAGTCTTAGCTCTGCTACATCTGCCCAACAAGGGCAGAAGCCAGTTACTCAAGAGTCTGAGGATTTTATTAAGTCCCCAAAACAAGTGGTGAAAGTCAACATATAATTTACTCTGAAGTGAAACCCACAAGGGCCTCACGGTCCAAGATGGCCAGCAAGAAAATGGGAAGGTAGGGCTGCAGTGGAGAGAGGCTGAGATTCGCACTGAGCTTTTATTCTCCACCAAACTATCACCCCCTTTTCTTTAAATCGCAGCCTGTTTATTAATACAAAGGTAAGGGTCCACTTGTGTGCATAGAAATATATGCACATAGAAATCATATTATAGATAATGTTCAATAATGCTATTCTATTGATCTAGTTACAAGACATTCTCTCTTCAGTGATAATTTTGGTAGCAAATCCTCTTACAAAAGCATTCCTTTTCTGGGAATTCCCTGGTGGTCAGGTGGTTCGGACTATGATTTCACTGTCAAGGGCCTTGGCTCAATTTCTGGTTGGGGAACTAAAATTCCACAAGCTGCATGCCTTGTTAAAGAAAAGCATTCCATTTCCATAATAAACATGTCTGATTTTTAAGAACTCGTCACCCTTCTTTAATTCTACCACCAAGTATCAGTGACCAGTTACTCTTACCCTTCCTTCACTAAACATCTTAGTCACCTTCTAACTAAAAGCAAGTCTAAGGTCTCAAACCACCCACCAAATGAAATAATGTTCTAAAAGGTCCAGACTATTAAGGGAGAAATTGATTTGAGATTAAACTGTATATAGGACATAACCTACCTTCCACAGTACATTTAAGATAATTCAGATTTTTAATTTATTTACTAGATATTTTGTCTGTTTAACCTCTAGTTTTTATAAAATTGAGTACGAATTCTAGCAATTCAGCCAGAATAATAGAACCCTAGTTCAATAAAACAATGCATGTTATTGTTGTTCAGTCACTAAGTCGTGTCTGACTCTGCAACCCTATGGACCACGACATGCCAGGCTTACCTGTCTTTCACTGTCTCCCAGAGTTTGCTCAAATTCATGTCTATTCAGTCAGTCATGCTATCTCACCATCTCATCCTCTGCTGCCTTCTTCTCCTTTTGCCTTCAGTCCTTCCAGCATTAGGGTCTTTTCCCATGAGTTAGCTCCTCATGTTAGGTGGCCAAAGTATTGGAGCTTCAGCTTCAGCATCAGTCCTTCCAGTGAATATTCAGGGTTGATTTCCTTTAGGATCGATCTTTGGTTTGATCTTCTTCAAGTCCAAGGGACTCTGAGTCTTCTTTAGTACCACACAATTGTGTATTTAAAACAATGCTGGTTCATGTCGATGTATGGCAAAAACCATCACAATATTGTCAAGTAATTATCCTCCAATTAAAATAATTAATTGTTAAAAATGCTACATTCTTTTGAATATACATGACATATTTACAAATAAATGAATTTGAATTTGTATGTCCAATTTTCTCTTTTTCCTTTAAACATTCTCTTTTCTTTTTAAGATGAACTTAAGTTTGTATGTCTAATATTCTCCTTTCTTTCCAATTGTCTTTTCAATCGTCTTTCTACAAAAAGCAGAGAAGGGGTAACAGGGAGAGAACCTTGATGATGAACTTGTTTTTGGCTGTGCTAGGTCTTAGTTGCAGTACACAGGGTCTTCACCGGGGCATGCAGGCTCTTAGTTTCCCTGACCAGGGATTGAACCTCTGCCCCTGTATTGGGAGTGCTGAGTCTTAGCCACTGAACCACCAGGGAAGTCCTGTGATGAACTTTTAAATTTTGACAACTTCCAGAAAGGAACACTCTACATAACTTTTAAATAAATGCCCCTGAATAAGACTGGTTCTTGGAAATGAGTTCAGTCAGACCTCTTTTTATCTAGTACAGAATAATAAATTGATGTAAAATTAGTTTATTGACTTCCACCTTCAGAGAGAATTTTAGGCAGCTCACAAAAATATACACAACGACAGAGTCATAAAAATGACATAGTGAGAAAAATAAGACAACTTGAGTTATGAGATGAGTCCACGTACCTTGAAGTCCTATATACTTGCTACAGGTAGGCCCCACACATGGATTTGGGCTTTCTGGCAAGGAAGAGACTTGGTCAGTAACAAGATTTACAAAATTTGTGAGAAAGAAACTGGTCTTTCTTCAGGTGAAGCACAGTCACTCAGAGCTGCCCAGGAGGGCAACACTTCCGACAGATGCGAGAGCGTGACTTCAGGGATCACACTTGGTTAGCACTGGGACAAACTGATAATCCAAGGCCTCATGCTCTGTGTCTGGGCAGCATAGCCGAAGTAACACCAGTGGAGAACACTTTTAAACGTTTCACTGAAATCACAAAAACAAACATGAAAACAACTCTCACAAACATACAAACAAACAAACAGAGTCCAAGTTTGAGTGGTGTCTTCTGGATTAAGCTGTTTGCCAGCGGTATACCTGGGTGGATATCTGAATGAAATCACTTGTTGAATGTAGTTATTAAGTCAGTTATCAGAGAAAGACAAATCATATGATATCGTTTATATATGAAATCTAAAAAAAAAAAAAAAAAACGGTACAAATGAACTTATTTACAAAATAGAAATAGAGTCAAAGATGTAGAAAAACAAACTTACGGTTACCAGGGGCCACAGAGGGGGAAGAGGCAGATTGGGCATGACATATACACACTCTGTGTGCTCAGTTGCTCAGTCCTGTCTGACGCTTTGTGATCCATTGGACTGTAGCCCGCCAGGATCCTCTGTCCATGGGATTTTTCAGGCAAGAATACTGGAGTGGAGGCCATACACACTACTATCTATAAAATAGATAATAATAAGGATCTAATTGTATAGCACAGGGAACTTTACTCAATACCCTGTAATGGCCTATATTGGAAAAGAAGCTAAAAAAGTGCAGACATATGTATATGTATAACTGATTGATTCATTTTGCAGTACAACAGAAACTAACACAACAGTGTAAACCAATCACACTTCAATTAAAAAAAAAAGTTCAAGTCAGTTATACTTCTAGAAGTCGTTACCAAAACAGATGACTTTGGCTTCAGAATTGTTGATAGTTCTTTGTTAGTGTGGCCCCTCTTACCATCCCATGACTGAAGCAGTTCATATGGGATTGAGGAAGAGTTCATATGTGCTGGTGCAAAAGAAACAACTCTCTAACACACTGAGATGGGTTCCGGGAGATGTGTGTGGTTACCGGATATGTGACTGTTAAACCTGTGTTCAGAAGAGGGAATGCGTACAAACGTGGGCCCCAAGGATGGAGAGACAAGAAGTTGAGGAGGAGAGCCACAATCGCAGGCATTGTGTTGGGCTCAACACGCTGTGTGGCTGTGTGGTGCTTGGTATAACAGATTTTGTGGGGGTGCTATGAAAAAGCTTTTCATCCTCCAAAATAATTAAATAAAAAGGAGGATGCTCTGGAACGCTGCATAACTCGGGGATTTTTCTGTTGTGGGAAAAAAAAAACTGAAAATAGGATTGAATAGGATATGATTTACAACATGTTGAAGATTTTCTTAAATTCCACTTTAAGGAATTTGCTAAAGCCTCAGCCTGTAATTTGAAACAAGGCATTCAAGTAGATTGGACACGGCTATACATTTTTTAATTTAAAGTGGTGGTATGTGGGAATAAGGTCAGGAATATCCTAATATCACAGGGTAAAGAACTAAGAAACAGGAGAGAATTATTTTTTACAAAATGTCAAAGACCTAACCAGACTATATCTCATTATAAGTAATCATTACATATATTTAAAAACAATATAACATGAAAAAGAGAGCAAATATACTACAGAATTTCTATTTTATCTGCTGGTTTTGAATATACAAATATATAGCAAGGATCTCTGAATACTCTAGAATGAAGGATTCCAGGATTTCATTTTTTTACCTTTTAATTATCCATATTTAAGTATGTATGTGGGCTTCCCTTGTGGCTCAGATGGTAAAGAATCTGCTTGCAATTAAGGAGACCTGGGTTTGATCCCTGGGTTGGAAAGATCCTCTGGAGGAGGGCATGGCAACCCACTCCAGTATTCTTGCCTGGAGAATCCTCATGGACAGAGGAGCCTGGTGGGCTACAGTCCATGGGGTTGCAAAGAAAAGGACATGACTGAGCAACTAAGCACAAGCACAAGTATGTATGTAGGCATGTATTAGTGAGACTGTATTGCTTTTCTTTCTTGTATGATTAGGGGAAAAGCACTGCATTTGAAGAATTCAGACAGGTAATACATATTATATTTTTCCAATAGTAGAAGTTATCATCCCTAGTAAAGCATTTTAAACTGTGTCATGGGATGCTCTGGGTTGATAGGTTTCTTTGGTGGCCTAAAACTGAATATGGCTTGGAGTGAAACAAATATTCTTTTGCAGTCTGCAGGCACTCCCCATATGTAGGCTTTTCTTTAATAATCGACATACAGCCTAAAGTTCAAAGCAATGTGGATAAATAAAAGTCAATTTTTTAAAGTATTAAAAGATATGGTTAAAAAGTTTAAAAAAAACATATTTTTTTTTGTTAAGAAGACTTCTTATCAGATTAACTGTATACTTTTTAATTTTATTAAAAAAAAATTTTTTTTACTTGGCTATGACATTCTGCATGCCGGATCCTGGTTTCTCAACCACAGATCAAACAATACCCCCTGCAGTGGAAACAGAGTTCTAACCACTGGACCTCCAGGTAAGTCCCAAGATTAACTACATACTACGTACTTTGATTTTAATTTGTTATATTGCCACAATTTTTCTATTATGTAGTAATAAACTTTAGACCATATTCATACGTTTGTTGTTGTTCAGCCGCCCAGTCGTGTCTGACTCTCTGTGACCCCATGGACTGCAGCATGCCAGGCCTCCCTGTCCCTCACCATCTCCCAGAGTCTGCCCAAGTTCATGTTCATTGCATTGGTGATGCTATCCAGCCATCTCATACTCTGATGCCCTCTTTTCTTGCCCTTTTCTTTCCAATGAGTTGTCTGTTGACATCAGATGACCGAAATACTGGAGCTTCAGCTTCAGCATCAGTCCTTCCAGTGAAGAACTCCTTTCAGGAGTTTACTTACTCAAAAATATTTTGAGGTACCCATTCTTCAGCATTCAATTGTAATTGAAATAAACTATTTCTCATTATAGTCCAATATTTACCTCCCACTGGTTTCCTAGTTCTAACTTTTAGAGCAAGGTCAATTCCTCTTTTTCTGAATGTGTACTAAGTATGTGTAAATAGCTGTATCATCCTCCTTATGCTTTCTCTTGTCTAAGCTAAAAATCCCTAGTGATGCAACTTTTAAAAAGCTTGAATATAAGTTTTTATGTTCAGTTCAGTTTAGTCACTCAGTTGTGTCCAACTCTTTGCACCCCATGGACTGTAGCATGCCAGGCTTCCCTGTCCATCACCAACTCCTGGAGCTTGCTCAAACTCATGTCCATTGAGTTGGTGATGCCATCCAACCATCTCATCCTCTGTCATCCCCTTCTCCTCCTGCCTTCAATCTTTCCCAGCATCAGGGTCTTTTCCAATGAGTCAGTTCTTCGCATCAGGTGGCCAAAGTATTGGAGTTTCAGCTTCAGCATCAGTCCTTCCAATGAATATTCAGGACTGATTTCCTTTAGGATGAACTGGTTGGATCTCCTTGCAGTCCAAGGGACTCTCAAGAGTCTTCTCCCACACCACAGTTCAAAAGCATCAATCCTTTGGCACTCAGCTTTATTTATGATTCAACTCTCACATCCATACATGACTACTGGAAAAACCATAGCTTTGACTAGACAGATCTTTGCTGGCAAAGTAATGTCTCTGCTTTTTAATATGCTGTCTAGGTTGGTCATAGCTTTTCTTCCAAGGAGCAAGTGTCATTTAATTTCATGGCTACAGTTACCATCTACAGTGATTTGGAGCCCAAGAGAATAAAGTCTGTCACTGTTTCCACTGTTTCCCCATCTGTGGGCCATGAAGTGATGGGACCAGATGCCATCATCTTAGTTTTCTGAATGTTGAGTTTTAAGTCAGATTTTAAACTCTCCTCTTCCACTTTCATCAAGAGGCTTTTTAGTTCTTCTATGCTTTCTGCCATACAGGTGGGGTCATCTGCATATCTGAGGTTATGCAACAGTATGAAAAGGCTTTTATGTTAATTCCTGCTAAATTTCCCTTTATTGCTCTTATTAATTAGCTCACTCTATGAGTATATACAAATATTTATCCCAGGATCCAATGTATTAGATATATTGCCTAAATTTTCTTCCTGCCCTTGAATACACTGAGAAACATTTAAAACTATAAAAGCAGGAATCATCTTTATTTTCCAGTTCATGAATAATTAAAATAGAGGATGATGATGATAAAATTATTGAATCCATCCCTTCTTAAAATTCCTCAAGTGGATGTTGCTGCTGCTGCTGCTGCTAAGTTGCTTCAGTCGTGTCCGACTCTGTGTGACCCCATAGACAGCAGCCCACCAGGCTCCCCCATCCCTGGGATTCTCCAGGCAAGAATACTGGAGTGGGTTGCCATTTCCTTCTCCAATGCATGAAAGTGAAAAGTGAAAGTGAAGTCACTCAGTCGTGCCTGACTCTTAGCAACCCCATGGACTGCAGCCTACCAGACTCCTCCGTCCATGGGATTTTCCAGACAAGAGTACTGGAGTGGGGTGCCATTGCCTTAGAAGTGTTTCATTTTTATTTTCAAATGATACATAGAAGTCATATGTATGCATACATGTATGTTTTTAAATATTTAAAACATATTTTTTATTCTAGTAAGATAATTTAAACAGTGACACATTCTGTACTGCACAAAAATATTTTCTGAATAATCAGATGAAGCTCATGAATTAGAGATGATTTCTTTTAACTTTTTTTTTAAACTGAAGTATAATTGACTTATGTTAGTTTCAGGTGTTCAACATAATGATTCAACATTTAAATATATTACAAAATGATCATCATAAGTACAGTAACCATCTGTCACCATACAAATTTATTATAGTATTACTGACTGTATTCCTTATGCTGTACATTATATCCAATTTTACAACTGGAAGTTTGTGCCTCTTAATACTCTTCACCTATTTTGCCCAATTTCCTTGTAACTTTATAAATGCTAGTTTGGTTTGTCAGAATAATTAAATCCAATTTTCTAACAGTACAAATTTAATTTTAAATAGTCAATCTGTATCATGGCTTTGAAATAAGACCTTCATCTATCTTTAAGTTGTGAATAGCATGCTTTAGAGTTTTACCAATCTATGCTAACATATTTTTGCAAAAATAATTTAGGCTGAATCTTCCAATTTTTTAAAAAAGAGCATTTAGGAAATTCCCAGGTGATTCAGTGGTTACAACTTGCCAACAAAGGTCCATCTAGTCAAGGCTATGGTTTTTCCAGTGGTCATGTATGGATGTGAGAGTTGGACTGTGAAGAAAGTTGAACGCCAAAGAATTGATGCTTTTGAATTGTGGTGTTGGAGAAGACTCTTGAGAGTCCCTTGGACTGCAAGAAGATCCAACCAGTCCATTCTAAAGGAGATTAGTCCTGGGTGTTGTTTGGAAGGAATGATGCTAAAGCTGAAACTCCTATACTTTGGCCACCTCATGCGAAGACTTGACTCATTGGAAAAGACTCTGATGCTGGGAGGGATTGGGGGCAGGAGAAGAAGGGGACGACAGAGGATGAGATGGCTGGATGGCATCACCGACTCGATGGACATGAGTTTGAGTGAACTCTGGGAGTTGGTGATGGACAGGGAGGCCTGGCGTGTTGCAATTCATGGGGTCGCAAAGAATCAGACATGACTGAGGGACTGAACTGAACTGAACTGAGTGTTAGAGATGTCAGAGAGTGGGCCGGGGGCTTCCCTAGCCTTGTCTCTCAAGTGAACAGTCTATACCTAACCAACTTGACAGAGATTCTTGGGACCTCTATTGTTATGCTTATGACCAAGCATTTCCTGTTTGTTACTTGTGAGGAGAGTTGGTGGTGCTGGCCCCTGAATAGTGACAAGCAGAATTATCCAGTGACTAGTTAGCTAACCAGATCTGCTCATGCTCCGAAACCACTCAGATCTACCACCTCAACTGCTCAGACGTGTCCTGGCTCCAGCAGAGCAGGTCTGGACCTGGCTCACCTCTGAATCAAGACAGCCCTGGGAGTAGCAATCCAGATCTGAATCAGATTTATTTCGAAGGAGTCATGAGTAGAGATGAGGACAGGGCACTGGCAGGCCCACGCTGGGAAGGCCCGGAACTGGGCTACGAAGCAGGAGGCCTGTTATTTGATCCTTTTCTCCCACTGACCTGGCTTACGTAGGTCTTTGCTTCTCTGGACCTTAGTTTTCTCACTTTCAAGGTAACAGTTCAATTACATAATTGTAAGACCCCTTCTGTTGCACTACAAGCTTAATTTAAGCAGAGCTGAAACCACCCGTTAGCTCCAGAACAGAATAAATGGCCTCACACTGTACAGTACCTTTCCCAGTGTGGATCAAACTTGTAGCAAGCTGAAGCATAAGGTGACACTTGTGCTTTGCATCAAGTTATGGTGTCTGGATAAAGGCTTTCCTCTGGGTTTGTTTTATTTTGGTGTTCACATTGCCGATACAAAAGGATTGAATTCGCTCTGGCTTCCCTAGTAACTCAACTGGTAAAGAATATGCCTACAAGGCAGGAGACTCTACTTTGATTCCTGGGCTGGGAAGATCCCCTGGAGCAGGGCACAGCTACCCACTCCAGGATTCTTGCTTGGAGAATTCCATGAACAGAGAAGCTTTGTGGGCTTCAGTCCTGAAGGATCCTTAGGATTGCAAAGAGCAGACATGACTGAGCACAGCACCTAACACAAAATTTCTCCTCGAGAGCGAGAAGATTAGCATTCAGTATTTGGTAAATTCATGAAGAAAATATTTCAAAACAGATGAGACCAAGATAAAGAAAGATAAAACAAATTGTCCTACATAGTTATAATTTCAAATTGACTACACTTTCTTTCATATGGTTAAAACAAAAACTCCAAACGAGCAGAAAAGGTAATTTTATTTATTCCCCTTCCCTCTGTTAGGTCTTTTCTCCTCTTTAAGCCCTACAGCCCTCTGAGTTTTCATATTTCCCTGGATTCCTTTTGTCATAGGAAAAACGCAGGTCTTCTAGAGTAAAATTTATGAGCAGAACTGAAGGGGGTATTATCTCTCACAGAGTAACTTATCATTAAGAACCATGGAATGTTATCTTTTTTGAGATTACAGAGCTCTTTCATTTGTTAATTTATTTACTTTTAATTGGAGAATAATTGCTTTACAACATCGTGTTGGTTTCTGCCATACATCAACGTGAATCGGTGAGAGGTATACGTAAGTCTCCTCCCTCTTGAACCTCCTTCCCATCTTCCACCTCCATCCCACCCCTCTAGGAAAACCCATGAAATACTATATTTTGATGGGAAGGAAATAGTACAAAGCAAATCTTTAGAGAAAAATCCCTTTCATTCTTACCTTTCTCCTAAAGTGCTGTTAGTGTTTTAATTTGATTTCTTCTAAACATTATTATTTTTTTTGCATAGGTTTTTCCTATGTGGTCGTAATGAGATGCATGTAGTATATGGAGTCTACATCTTATTTGCCATTTCTTCACAGACCTTGTAACGACCGTGTGCTAACTCCCTGGGGACAAGTGGCACAATTTTCTCAACCACCATTCCGTAGGGTCTCCCATGGGACTTTGAGGGTTGGATGAAACAGTAGAATGACACAGAGGATCAGTCCTCAGTGTAGGAAACTTGGGTTCACTGGGAAGCAGATGGGATAGATTTTGAACGTGGGTAGAAATTTACACCGGAGAAGGCAATGGCACCCCACTCCAGTACTCTTGCCTGGAAAATCTCATGGACAGAGGAGCTTGATAGGCTGCAGTTCACAGAGTTGCAAAAAGTTGGACACGACTGAGTGACTTCACTTTCACTTTTCACTTTCATGCATTTGGAGAAGGAAATGGCAATTCCAGGCAGTGTTCTTGCCTGGAGAATCCCAAGGATGGGGGAGCCTGGTGGGCTGCCATCTATGGGGCCGCACAGAGTCGGACACGACTGAAGCGACTTAGCAGCAGCAGTAGAAATTTACACAGGCCCCATCTTCTAGAATTTGAAATGGAGCCCGTCACAGCACACTTTTTTCACCTTTCTAATTTAAATAGTGTAAACAGTTTTACTATAATTTGCATACAATTCGCCTATTCAAAATGTGCAATTCAATAGTTTCTCATATATTAACTGAGATTTGTGTATAGTCAATTTTAGAACATATATGGTTAATTTCACCGAAGGATGAAACAATGAATACTTTTGTTTCACACAGCATTTGAAATCAGTTTCCATTTGTTATTAGCTCTAAAATTATTTATTTAAAAGATGTTTCTCAAAGCAAGACAGTGGGTTGTTAACACCCTAAAACTCTAGGGCTTCTACTCTGGACAGGTGTGAGGGTTAACTGGTTCCCATCTGCTGGTATACACAGTGCCCTTTTGGACAGCAGGTGAGAGGGCAGGTAAGGCTCACATATGAACTCCATTGCTGGTACTGGGTTTTGATCTACCTTAAATTCTGTCAGGGGTTGTGAGAACTGACGACTTCTTTCTCCTTGGATATTTGTCGGCTTGCAGACTCCAGCTTACTCCTGACCTCAGGTAACTTTTTGACACCCAGGTGTCTACTTACTGCCTTGGCGTACAGGCTGGGGTTTTTGGACTTGCTTCAGACTTCTTGCAGCACTGGAGTCTTTGCTCTTTGGGTGCAGATCCCAGGTCCTGACACAAGCAGGCCCAGCTGACCAGCTTCATTCTGTTGTTATCTGCACCCCATGTTGAAATCATGAGTGACTCTCTATGATTAAGCAGGGCTGTCTTCACCACCTGAAGATAAAGGAGTCCATATTTCAAAGATCAGATTTCCAAATTTTGAGACTTGTAAGATATACTAAGAACAATGGATAAACTAGGTTGAAAAATAAGCCTTCATGATTTTTGTGGGTACAAAGATGCTTAGCACATGTTCTTTATAAAATTGAAATACTTAGTGGAGGGTAGTTGAATGAATTATGATAAATCTCTATGATGAAATATTACTCAGCTGTTGTGCTTGTGGGCTAAGTCGCTTCAGTCATGTCCGACTCTTTGCAATCCTATGGATGGTAGCCCTCCAGGCTCCTCTGTACCTGGGATTTGCCAGGCAAGAATAACTGGAGTGGGTTGCCATGCCCTCCTTCAGGGGATCTTGCTGACCCAGGCATCTAACCCGTGTCTCTCATCTCTCCTGCACTGGCAAGATGGGAAGCCCTACTCAGCTTTTGATATGTATTAAAAAGTTATGAGATTAAATGCTTTTAATGTTTGGTCAGAAAATTCAGATTTAAAATGATACATAAAGAATGATCTCAGTTATGTAAATCACACAAAGAAATAAGCAAAATATTATCTCTTGATAGGTACTGATCATTTTCTTTTCTATATTTTGTTATACTTTTTATAATGAATATGTATTCCCTTTACAATCAGAAAAGGGTACATAAACTTTAAAAAAATAATAAAGTATATTTTACACATCATAAAATTTACTCATTGCATGAATACAATTATTTTTAATAACTTTACCAAGTGCCACAATCATCACCATAAATCAGTTTTTAGAACATTTTCATTGAAATCCCAAGACTCCTCACACCCGTTACAGATAATGCTTCTTTCCATTCTCTGCCCTAAGCAACCACTCATCTACTTTGTCTCTATAAATTTGCCTTCCCTGGACTTGCCATGTGAATAGAATCATAGAATATGTGGTCTTATGTTTGACTTCTTCCACCTAGCATGATGTTTTCAAGGTTTATCCATGTGGCGTGTATTAATTTGTTCCCTTTTCTTGCTCAGTTTTACATCATCTAACTGAATGCATTTTGTCTATTTATTCATCAGCTGATGGACATTTAGGTTGTTTCCAGTTTGAGGCTATCATGAATAGTCCTCCTATGAGCATTCCTGTGCAAGTCTTTATGCGGACATACATTTTCATTTCTCTTAGGTAGATACCTAGGAGTGAGATATTGGGCCACATAGTAGCTTTATGTTTAACTTTTTGAGAAACTATGGAATGATTTTCTGAAGTGTCTATATTAACTGTTATAACCTCCACCCAAGAATTTAAAGTCCACCTTTCAGCACTTAGATGGGCACCTGGATCTGGCTCTTTTGTCCTCTTCTCGGCTGATCTAGCTGGTGAGTGAGGGGATAGTATTGCCCTATGCCATTGTCTTAGAAATTACTGAAGGTTCCTACACAGCCTCCTTCTTTCCTTAAGTTCCCAATAAACAATGAACTCTCTACTTGGCTTTTCTGAGCTGTGAAAAGTTCTATTACAAAGAAATTGAGAATTTGCAAAGGAAGAGTAGCTTTCGCCCAGTTGTCTGGCCCCTTTGGAATATTTTTATGGTTGTCCAATAGGCAGCCTTACTTTGAAAGACTCTGGTTCACCGTGGATAGAATCTAATCAAGAATCTAACAAATGTTTACAACACGTGCAATACTCTGCTGCTGCTGCTGCTGCTAAGTCGCTTCAGTCATGTCTGACTCTGTGCAACCCCATAGCTGGCAGCCCACTAGGCTCCTCTGTCCCTGGGATTCTCCAGGCAAGAATACTGGAGTGGATTGCCATTTCCTTCTCCAATAACATTCTGCTGCTGCTGCTGATGCTAAGTCGCTTCAATCATGTCCGACTCTGTGCGACCCCAGAGACGGCAGCTCACCAGGCTCCCCCATCCCTGGGATTCTCCAGGCAAGAACATTGGAGTGGGTTGCCATTTCCTTCTCCAAAGCATGAAAGTGAAAAGTGAAAGTGAAGTCGCTCAGTCGTGTCTGACTACTAGCGACCCCATGGACTGCAGCCCACCAGGCTCCTCCGTCCATGGGATTTTCTAGGCAAGAGTACTAGACATTCTGCTAGGTGCTATTAATTATAAAAAATAAATCCTATGTTGTCTTTGCCCTCAAGAAATGGAGAAGTTGGCTGGGAAGATAAAATGAAGCACATAAGAAACAGAGAATAGTTGGGGACTCAACAGATTAGGGGTGCCAGTAAGTATAAGTGAAGTCACTCAGTCGTGTCCGACTCCTAGCGACCCCATGGACTGCAGCCCACCAGGCCCCTCCATCCACGGGATTTTCCAGGTGAGTACTGAAGTGGGGTGCCATTGCCTTCTCCGAGTATGCCATTGCCATTGCCAGTAAGTATGGGTTGGGATAAAGAAGTAAAAAAGTTAGACAGGAAAAGGAGGCAAAGGTTCTGGGAATTATTTTTTTTGTTGAGCACTTACAATGTGGGAGTTACTACTATGTCCTAGTTACTGGAGATATAGCAGTGAACAGAGCAGATAAAATCCTTGCACTTGGAGAGTTTATATTTTAAGGAAGACATGACCAGAAGCAAAAATAAGTAAAATAGTCTATTAGATAATAGCAGTAGAAAAACAAAGTGGGATAGGCAGTTGGGTGTATGTGTACAAATTAAAATAGAGTGGTCTTGGATCATTTCTCTTAGAAAGTTTTATATATATATTGGGTAGGTAGAAGGAGAGTCAAGAGTGTGACAGTTAAAGAGGGTAAAGTCAAAATTCCTGAAGGCCAGGAGAGGATTTATGAGCATATATGAGGAGTTTTTCTCTTTAACTTATTCTAGGAACCAAGATACACACATTTTCCATGATTCCATGTCAAACTGAAAACTAGCACATCATGAATAGGCATGGGTGGTGCACAGACTCGAAGGATGATCTCTTTTGGGTTTCACAAAGAGGTCACTTGGCCAGCGTGAATGCCTTGCTGTCACATATCTGCTGGCCCCTCTTCTATTAAAGTAGCCTGGGCTGAGTGACTTTCTGGAAGGAAGAATCAAAAGAAACAAGTAAAAGTTCAAACAGGCAATACCCTGTTTAAGCTAACACCCAGACATCCTGATTGAGATGCACCAGCCGTACAAAGGCAACAGGCAGGAAGAGAAGGGCTAGGTCTTGCTTAAGAGGACAGACATACTAGGTAGCACAAAACCAGTCAGAGGGACCTGGCTTTCAGTCTCAGCATCCCCACTTAGCAGTGTCACCTTGAACATTTTATTTAGCCTCCACTTGCCTCTGTTTCATTAACTGAAAGAAATATGGAAAAGAGCAGCTGCTGTGAGGATTGAAATAATATACATAAAGCATTTGGCATTAAGTTGCCACATAGTAGGTATTAACATAGTTAACTGATGGAAGTTGTCTTTTTAAAATCCAAAAGAAAACATTTGCAGTGCTAAAAATAATAAGCATTAAGCTTTCTGTAGAGCTTATTTTAAAAAAAAATCTTACTAGCTTATAGGTCTTGAGAATGGTGGGCATATTTTAGTAAAAAAAAATTCATCAAACCTCCCACTATTAAAATGAGTTTTCTCACAATCCCATTCTTTGTGAGGCGGAATATGGAATGCAGTAGAAGTAGACAGGAATCCCAGTCCAAGTTTGCTGACCACCAGAAGCAGGATGACATTTCCCAAGATATTTGCTGGATTATTTTTTTTCTCCAAATAATGAGTCATTATTGTGAAATACTGTTTATTGTGAAACTCTTGTGTTCTTGCCATACATAGCAAAACAAAAGGTCACTTCGCAGGCATTTTGTTATAGTCAAGAACAAAAGAAAATAATCTAATGCTGTGAAATGTACTGCAGAAGGGAAGACACTGTCTTGCTGTGCCTTTTAGTACTGTTTTAGTATCTGCTTCAAGTACACACATTACAAAAAAAAGCAAGTGAAGGAACATTTAGTTGGACCCCGTTTATGCAAAAATTATGTGACTTTATATGTACAGATAATTTCTGGAAAGACAGACAATAATTTGTTGTGATTTAAGTCAGGAATTTTCTACTTTTCGTTATATCCCTCTGTGTATTCTTGAGTTTAATTTTAAAACATGAACATGTAGTATTTACAGAATGCTTTTCTAAGCCATATGAAAATACATACAGGAAAAATTTTATATTGCCAGATTGAAAGTAGGTCTTAATACTTTAGTCCTAATTTTGGGAGGAGGGATAAAAAATTGTCATCTGAAATCGTTATAAAACAAATGTGTGTGTATATGCACACACAGAATTATGATAATATCACAGCCATTACTTACACCCATTCATGTTGAAAACAAGGAGTTCCCATTGAGAATTACTGCCAAGACTTCCAGGGTTACTCTGTAAATATGGGGGGACTGACCTACAGCATTTTCACCAAAATGAGGGAATACAACAGGGTTAAATCCAGAAGAAATTTTTCTGACTCATTGGCGCCAGCCACACTTCTTGTTGACAGGGATCACCACTTGTTTGTTCACCTGGATATATGCTGCCTCACTCAATTCTGCTCAACAATTTTCTTTCGTTGAGTCAGAATAACGAATCTAAGGGCTGTAGCTGTACCATAAGGGGAACGGGTCCCCTTGTCCCTGCATTGGCTAGGTACTCTGCCTTTAATCCTGCACCCTCACCTGATCTCTTAGATATTATGACAGAAAAGCAAAATAACTTTTTAAAGAACATTTGTATTAAAAAACTGGGGAGTGGGTACTTTCCTGGTGGTCCAGTGGTTAAGACCACATTTCCACTAGTAGGGCGCAGGCTCGAATCCTGGTGCGGGAATTAACATCTCACACGCACACTGCAAAATGCAGCCAAAAAAAGTGCTTTTTTTGGTTTGTTTTTAATTAAAGTACAGTTGATTTACATGTTGGGCCAATCTCTGCTATAAGGCAAACTGACTCAGTTATATACATATGTACATTCTTTCTAAAATATTGTTTTCCATTATGGTATTCAAGAAGATTGGATTTAGTTCCCTGTGTATAGGACCTTGTTGTTTATCCATTCTAAATGTAACAATTTGCATCTGTCAACACCAAACTCCCAGTCCATCCTTCTTCCTCCAGACAAATAGAATAAAATTTCCCTGTATTTGTATACAAAGATGGACATTTAACTAATGAAATTTAAAATTTTCTGGTAAGAAGTCTCTTGATATGGGGGTATAGTAATATGTAACCTAACCTAGAGAATACAGTCACTAATAACCCTCCTAAAAGCCCCTGAATTGTATGGCAGACATAATGAAGAATAAGCATTCAAAGAATAAAGAAAAACCTTCCAAAATGCAGAAGTCTTAGTGAAGGCATGACAAAATCCAAGTTTTTTTGATAGAGGCCTTCTAAGGTAGGCAAATATGTGAAACATGAACTTCCAGATGTTCAAGTTGGTTTTAGAAAAGGCAGAGGAACCAGAGATCAAATTGCCAACATCTGCTGGATCATGGAAAAAGCAAGAGAGTTCCAGAAAAACATCTATTTCTGCTTTCTTGACTATGCCAAAGCCTTTGACTGTGTGGATCACAATAAACTGTGGAAAATTCTTCAAGAGATGGGAATACCAGACCACCTGACCTGCCTCCTGAGAAATCTGTATGCAGGTCAGGAAGCAACAGTTAGAACTGGACATGGAACAACAGACTGGTTCCAAATAGGAAAAGGAGTATGTCAAGGCTGTATATTGTCACCCTGCTTATTTAACTTATATGCAGAGTACATCATGAGAAACACTGGGATGGAAGAAGCACAAGCTGGAATCAAGAGTGCTGGGAGAAATATCAATAACCTCAGATATGCAGATGGCACCACTCTATGGCAGAAAGTGAAGAATTACAGAGCCTCTTGATGAAAGTGAAAGTGGAGAGTGAAAAAGTTGGCTTAAAGCTCAACATTCAGAAAATGATCATGGCATCTGGTCCCATCACTTCTTGGGAAATAGATGGGGAAACAGTGGAAACAGTGTCAGACTTTATTTTTCTGGGCTCCAAAATCACTGCAGATGGTGACTGCAGCCATGAAATTAAAAGACGTTTGCTCCTTGGAAGGAAAGTTATGACCAACCTAGATCACATATTCAAAAGCAGAGACATTACTTTGCCAAAAAAGGTCTGTCTAGTCGAGGCTATGGTTTTTCCAGTGGTCATGTATGGATGTGAGAGTTGGGCTGTGAAGAAAGCTGAGTGCCAAAGAATTGATGCTTTTGAACTGTGGTGTTGGAGAAGACTCGAGAGTCCCTTGGGCTGCAAGGAGATCCAACCAGTCCATTCTAAAGGAGATCAGTTCTGGGTGTTCTTTGGAAGGAATGATGCTGAAGCTGAAACTCCAATACTTTGGCCACCTCATGTGAAGTGGCCTCATTGGAAAAGACCCTGATGATGGGAAGGATTGGGGGCAGGTGGAGAAGGGGACGACAGAGGATGAGATAGCTGGATGGCATCACCGACTCGATGGACATGAGTTTGAGTGAACTCCGGGAGTTGGTGATGGACAGGGAGGCCTGGCGTGCTGCGATTCATGGGGTCGCAAAGAGTCAAGACACGACTGAGCGACTGAACTGAAGGTAGGCAGATAGATAATAATCTTCTCTGCCAAGTGTCTGATACAGAAACTTGTAGCACTTCTACTTACACTATAATAATTTTAATTGCTCTATGGATAGTGAATGAACCTATATATGGATAGTGTGAAAAAAGATTATGGAGCAAGAAGCTTCACTTTGTTGAGCTCAACTGAAAAGAGACCACATGACCAACATGGACACCCTGCTCTTATGTTACAGGACAGAACTTTTTGAAACCTCTTTTACTAAAACAGTTTGGGCTGACTGAGGACTAGAGTTTCTGTAAAGGAAATTCAAAAGAAAATAGTAAAAATGTCTCTTCTGTCATTGTGGACCTGTAGGTCTCAACTAACCTCTCTGTATTTTCCAAAACCATCTTATTTATTTGCGGCATATTAGTTCCCTGACCGGGGATTGAGCTCATGTCCTTGACAGTGAAAGCACAGAGCCCCAACCACTCAACTGCTGCAGAATTCCCCCTAAACCATTTTATAATCTATTCCTCTACACCTGATTTCCCTGATATTAACACTATAAAAACCACACCTTTAAATACACTGATTCAGTCAAAGGAAAGAAGAAACTAGCTGGATTCTGTCCTTGTTGTTATTCAGTCGCCAAGTCGTGCCCAACTCTCTGTGACCCCATGGACTGAAGCACAGCAGACCCCCTTGTCCCTCACCATCTCCCAGAATTGCCCAAGTTCATGTCCACTGAATCGGGGATGCCATCCAACCATCTCATCCTGTTGCTCTCTTCTTCTTCAGCCTTCAATCTTTCCCAGCATCAGGGTCTTTTCCAATGAGTCGGCTGTTCACATCAGGTGACCAAAGTATTGGAGCTTCAACTTCAGCGTCAGTCCTTCCAATGAGTATTCAGGGTTGATTTCTTTAGGATTGACTGGTTTGATCTCTGTGCTGTCCAAGGAACTCTCAAGAGTCTTCTACAGCACCACAGTTCAAAAGCATTAGTTCTTCGGCACTCTGGTTACTTTATGGTCTAATTTTCACATCAGTATATGACTACTGGAAGGAATAGCCTTAACTTTATGAACCTTTGTCAGCAAGTGATGTCTTTGCTTTTTAATACACTAAGTTTGTCATAGCTTTTCTGCCAGGAAGCAATCATCTTCTATTTTGTGGCTGCGGTCACCATCTGCAGTGATTTGGGAAATCTGTCACTGCTTCCACCTTTCCCCCTTCTATTTGCCATGAAGTGATGGGACCAAATATCATGATCTTTGGTTTTTTTAATATTGAGTTTTTAAGCCAGTTTTTTCACTCTTCTCTTTTACCTCATCAAGAGGCTCTTTAATTCCTCTTTGATTTCTGCCATTAAAGTGGTATCATTTGCATACCTGAAGTTGTTGATATTTCTCACAGAAATCTTACCAGCTTGTAATTCCTCCAGCCCGGTATTTCACATGATGTGCTCTGCATATAAGTTAAATAAACTGGGTGACAATAAACAGTGTTGTTGTACTTTCTCAAGTTTGAATCAGTCAGTTGTTTCATATAAGGTTCTAACTGTTGCTTCTTGACCCATATACAGGTTTCTCAAGAGACAGGTAAGATGGTCTGGTATTCTCTAAGAGTTTTCAAAAGTTTGTTACAACCCACACAGTAAAGGCTTTAGCACAGTCAATGAAACAGAGGTAGATGTTTTCTGGAATTCCTTTGCTTTCTCTATGATCCAGTGAATGTTGGCAATTTGATCTTTAGTTTCTCTGCCTTTTCTAAATCCAATTTGAACATCTGGAAGTTTTCAGTTCACGTACTGCTGGAGACTAGATTGAAGGATTTTGAATGTAACTTTAATAGCATGGAAATGAGATCAATTGTCCGGTAGTTTGAACGTTCTTTAGTACTGCCTTTCTTGGGAATTGGGATGAAGATTGACCTTTTCCAGTCCTGTGGCCACTGCCGGGTTTTCCAACTTGGCTGACATATTAAGTGCAACACTTAAATAGCATCATCCTTTAAAATTTCAAAAAGCTCTGCTGGAATTCCATCACCTCTAGCTTCAATGGCAGTAGTGCTTCTTAAGGGCCATTTGACTTCACACTCCAGAATGTCTGGCTCTGGGTGAGAGACCACACCATCGTGGTTATCTGGGTCATTAAGATCTTTTTTGTACAGTTCTTCTGTGTATTCTTGCCATCTCTTCTTGATCTCTTCTGCTTCTATCAGATCTTTACCGTTTCTGTCCTTTATTATGTCCATCTTCGGATCAAATGTTCCTGTCCTTGACATAAATATAAAACATACATTATCAACATGTACCTGGAGAAAAAAACAAGACAGAAGACTCATAGTAAGACTCATGAGAGAATGAGAGAAGACTCACTGTTTGGATTAGTTTCAGTTTTTTACTATTCTGAAAATAGGGGTTCTGAGCCAGGTTATCCACTCAGCTTCCTCCCCACCTCCACCTTACTATAAACAGATAAGCAATAATGGTTGAGGGGATGGCAGAACCCAAGCCACTTGAGAGTTAGGATATGAGTGAGAGATGGTGCTAAAGAAAAGCGGGTTGGAGTAATGGAATAACCTATAGTGGAAGAGAGAAACATGTAGAGGAAGAATGAGATGTCCTTTTACTTGGACAGCTAATGTAGAAGATGCATTACAATGGGAGCTTTAGGCAGCTGGGACCAGCTGGCTGTGAGGGACCACAGAAAGTTTAGCTAATTTGCTGAGAATGTTGGGCCATCCTCTGCAATGACCAGTATTCAAAGTCTATACAAAGTACCATACAGAGTACTGTAGCTCTATATTTAGTTATGTAAAATCTCTTCTCATCTTGACTTCCTTAATAGAAGATTAAAGCATTCCTGAACTTAGTTATACAGTTGATTCTCATTATTTGCAGGATTCATAGTTGTGAAGTCACCTTGAATGAACTCGTCAAAGTTCATTTGTCAACTTGAAAATCCATACTCCCAATGCTTTCATAATCACTTGTGGACATGCGTGTTGTGGTGTGATGAAAAACTGAGTCACCAGAGTCAATATGCCTAGTTGAGGTTAAAGAAGGTGACATTCTGTCTTCTTGTTTTAGCTCTCTTACTGAAAATGAGTCTACTTCAAGATCTACCTAGAGCCATGTTTTTATATCTTTGTGCTTTTTGTTGATGATTTCACTGTTTAAAATGGCACCCAAGAACAATGCTGAAGGGCTACCTCGAGTTAAACGTTTTGGCTGAGTTAATAAATCAATAGTGTCGTAAATAAGGTATCTTTAAACAGAAACACGCATAAAATAAGGCTATGTACTGATCGGCTGTTAAGTTAGTTTACAGAACTGGAGAAAAACTTAATGAATGAGTTTATCAGTTTCTTAGGACTGTCATTACAAATTACCACAAACTTGCTGTCTTACAACAACAGAAATTTATTCTCTCACAGTTCTGGAGCCAGAAGTTCAAAATCAAGATATTGTCAGGGCCACACTTTGGCCAAAGGCTTTGGGTGAAAATTCTTCCTTGCCTTTCTCCTAGCTTCTGGTGGCTATTGGCATTGCTTGGTGTGTGGCAGCATAATTCAAATGTCTTCCTCTGTCTTTACATTGCCTTCTTCCTTAGGTGTCTCTGTGTCCACATGTTCCTCTCTTTTCTCTTATAAACATCCAAGTTATTGAATTTAGAAACTATCCAAAATCTAGGATGCTTTCATGTTGAGATCTTTAACTAATTACATCTGCAAACACTCTGCTTCAAAAAAAATTACATTTTGCAGTCTATGTGTATGTGAATTTTAGGAGGATACCTTTCAACACATTGTAACAAATTATATACAGTTGAAGAAAGAATAAAACCTTTGGAGAATGTGCAAAAGAACAGTCAAAGCACAGAAAAGCAAAAGAAAAAAAGAAAAGAAAAAAGTGCGGCCGTGGGGGAGGAAAAACATCAAAATTAGGATAAGAGATATAGATGAGATAGTCTAACATGTTTATATGAAGTCTCAGAAGGAAAGGAGTGCAGTTAATACTATAGTGTGTATTTGAAAGTTACTAAGAGAGTAGATCTTAAAAATGCTTATCAGAAGAAAAATTATACCTATGTCAGGTGATGGATGTTAAATAAACTTATTGTGGTAATCATTTTGACGTTGAATAATAATGCTGTACACTTTAAATGAATGCAATGTTATGTATTGAGTTATATCTCAATAAAACTAGGGATGATACAATAAAAATAACAAAACAATAACAAACTTAGATTTCTATTTCCAGTGTAAATATCTTTCAAAAATGAATGTGATATAAAGATCTTTTCAGATAGATAAAAACCAAGAAAATTCTTCATCTGGTAATCTATACTAAAGAAAGTGCCACAGAGTTCTTCTAAGGCAAAAGGAAAAATTATCTCAAATGGAAGGTTAGACATACAAGAAGGACTAGAGAGCAAGACTACTGCTAAATATGTGGGTAAATAAAAATAAATATGACTATATAAAATGCCAATAGTACTGTCCTAAAGGGCTACATATATACATGTATATAGGAGAACGGAGGGAGTGACTATTAAAATATACAATAGCAAATAAGGGGAAATAGATGGGGAAACAGTGGAAACAGTGTCAGACTTTTTTTGGGGGGCTCCAAAATCACTGCAGATGGTGACTGCAGCCGTGAAATTAAAAGACACTTACTCCTTGGAAGGAAAGTTATGACCAACCTAGATCGCATATTCAAAAGCAGAGACATTCATTACTTTGCCAACAAAGGTCCATCTAGTCAAGGCTATGGTTTTTCCAGTGGTCATGTATGGATGTGAGTTGGACTGTGAAGAAAGCTGAGCGCTGAAGAATTGATCCTTTTGAACTGTGGTGTTGGAGAAGACTCTTGAGAGTCCCTTGGACTGCAAGGAGATCCAACCAGTCCATTCTAAAGGAGATCAGCCCTGGGTGTTCTTTGGAAGGAATGATGCTAAAGCTGAAACTCCAATACTTTGGCCACCTCATGCGAAGAGTTAACTCATTGGAAAAGACTCTGATGCTGGGAGGGATTGGGGGCAAGAGGAGAAGGGGACGACAGAGGATGAGATAGCTGGATGGCATCACCGACTTGACGGACGTGAATTTGAGTGAACTCCAGGAGTTGGTGATGGACAGGGAGGCCTGGCGTGCTGCAATTCACGGGGTTGCAAACAGTTGGATACAACTGAGCGACTGAACTGAACTGAACTGAACAGGGAGACTATAAAATTTTTGCAATGACTAGAAATATAATTTGAGAAACCAAGAATCCATGTTATATGTTTCCCTGGTGACTCAGTGGTAAAGAATTCACCTGCCAATGCAGGAGAAATGGGTTCAATCCCTCGTCCAGGAAGATCCCACGTGCGTGGCACAATTAAGCCTGTGTCACAACTACTTAGCCTGTGCTCTAGAGCCCCAGAGCCACAACTACTGAGTCCATGTGCTGCAACTACTGAGCCCATATACCACAACTACTGAAGCCTGCACACCTAGAGCCCATGCTCTGCAACAAGTAAAGCCAGTGTAATGAGAAGTCTGCTCATCGCAACTAGAGAGTAGCCCCTGCTTGCCACAACTAAGCCTACACAGCAACGAAGACCCACCACAGCCAAAAATAAATAAAATTATATACATATAAAAAAGAATTCATGTTATAATCTCTACAATAACCACTAAAAGAAAGGTAAAAGTGTATATAGCTCTTAAATTAATAAAAGGAAAAAAAACACACTGAGAAATAAGTTCAAAAGTAGACAGGTCAGAAAAAGGAATACAAATCAGGTGGGACAAAAACAAAGTACATAGTAAAATGGCAGACTTCAACTCAAATATATCAGTAATTACTTCAAATATATACGGACTAAATGCTCCAAATAAATAAAACTGTCAGACTGATTAAAAAAAACCCTCAAGCCCTGTTATATGGTGTTTATAAGACACATCAAAAAGACGAAAGGTTGACATTAAAAAATAGAAAAATCATATACTCTGAAACACTAATATAAGAAAATACATATATAGACTTTAAGGCAAGAAATATTACCAGGGACGATGGGGGATATGTTATAATGACAAAAGATTTAATTTACCAGGAAAACAAACATTCTAAGTTTCTGTGTAGCAAAAAGCATGGCCTCAAAATAAAAAAAGAAAAAATAGAAACAAGTAGTAAATAGTGTACAATAGAGTAAACAGAATTATGGATTTGACCAACAAGAGTTTTAAATGAGCATGATATTCTTATGTTTCACATCAAATATGCTAAATCTGGAAGAAGCATTTAAAAACTAGAGATAATGGATACAAAAACATTCAGTGAATGGGCTGTAGGACAGAATGGATATACTGCTACTGCTAAGCCACTTCAGTCGTGTCCAACTCTGTGCGATCCCATAGATGGCAGCCCAGCAGGCTCCCTCGTCCCTGGGATTCTCCAGGCAAGAATACTGGAGTGGGTTGCCATTTCCTTCTCCAATGCAGGAAAGTGAAAAGTGAAAGTGAAGTCGCTTAGTCGTGTCTGACTCTTAGCGACCCCATGGACTGCTGCCTAACCAGGCTCCTCCGTCCATGGGATTTTCCAGGCAAGAGTACTGGAGAGGGGTGCCATCGCCTTCTCCAAGAATGGATATAACTGAAGAACAAATTAGTAAGCTGGAACATTAGGTCAAAAAGGCAGATAGATCTGGAAGCGGAAACAAGTTGGAAAGAATGAGAAAAAAGTTAAATTCATGAAAGACAAGAGTGTTAAGTGTCAACATGCATTTAACAGCCCTTCAGGAATGAGAAAATAGTGAATACAAGGGAAGAAACTAAAGAAAATGGCGTGCTGTCACATGAAGTCACGATGAGTTTGACACAACTTGGCAACTGAACAACAAACAAAGAGTGATAATTTTCTAGAATTAAAGATAGACATAAATCCTTATATTGAAAGAATGTCAAACAGGCTGGATAATAAAAACAAAACAAACAAAAACTCCTCACCCAAAAATATTAAAATAAAATTACATTAAAAACAGAATTTTACAATCTTTGAAAAAGCATATATAGATTACATGCAAAGGAACAAGAATCAGACTGTTTCTCTACTGGCAAAACTGAATGCAAAAAAGACAAAAGGATATTGTGCTTAAAGTTTTTTTTTAATTAAAAAAATTTCTTTGTTTTTAATTGAGGGATAATTGCTTTACAATACTGTGTTGGTTTTTGCCATACCTCAGCATGAATCAGCCATAGGTATACAGTGTTTAAAGTTTAGAAGAAAAGAAATTAAACTTAGAATTTTTTTTTGGTTAAATTATCATTTATAGGTAAAGATGAGTCAAATATATATAGGCATATTAAGGACTCAGACCAATTACCACAGATTCTTTCTGAATGCATTCAGCAAGAAATAAATAAAGACTGTTTCTTGTTTTCTAAATAAGCAATGACCAATGTGTTCAAATATATTCACAGCATTCAGAAATTAAAACTCTAAAGGATTTCAACATGATGGTTGGGGTGAAAGAAATAGTCCAGAAGGAAGGTGGGGGGATGTGACAGTATTTTGATGTGATCAACAAAATACTTTATTTTGTTGATGAGAAGATATAAAACACATGGATATAGAGATAAGTTCTAGGATGTAGCATCATAACAAAATGTTAATATCTGAAGAAGTTGGGTGAGGAGTATCCGTACTATCTTCTATGAATCTAAAATTATTTCAAAACAAAACTGTTGAAGAAAAAAGTACCAAGATAATTTTTTGAATTTGTAAAATAAACTCCAAAAGACAGAGGACCTTCCCATTGAATTTTAAGATATTAAAATACAGCAAAATGTTGTCCACAAGATGCTTTTGTCCAAAGAAAAATGAAGGAATATGAAAAGATTGAAAAGAGAGAGTAATACCAGGCAAATATAAGCAACAACAGCAAAACTAAAGAAGCAATTTTAATGAGACAAAACAGATCATAAGGAAAAAATTATAATGGACATGTTTGTAGGTAAAAGCAACAAGATATAACAATCATGAACATATATGCTGCTAACAATTATGCCATAAAATACATAAAGAAACAAGTAACAGAATTACAGGAAGAAATAAATCAAGTTATATTTGAAGATTTTAACAAATTCCTCTATGAAATTGACATATCAGCAAAAGTAAAAAAAAAAAAAAGCCTACAGAAAAACATAGAAGACCTGAACAACAAGTAACATGCTTGACGAAATAGTTTAAAGAATGTTATAGAATATATATTTTTATATAAATGGAACAATTATAAAAATTTGTCTGTATGAAGCTACAAAGCAAATTTCAGTCTGTTCCCAAGAATTAATACTACACAGACTATATTCTCTAATCGCATGTATTAAAACGAAAAATCAACAACAAATCAAAAATCATATATTAAAATGAAAATATTCTGTAATGTTTGGAAACTAAAAACAATCCCTACACTGAATATTATTGGCTTAGAAAGGAAATTAAAGTCAACTAAAACTTTACATGTTAAATAAAAAGTTTTGAGCAAATTATCAATAAAGTTTGAAAATGATTCATCTCAAAAAGCCATAAAAAGAGTAAAAAACTGTATGTTCAAAGAAATGAAAATAAAGGGAATAATACAGATTAGGGCAGAAATCAACGACAGATCAACAAAAACAATAGTCAAGATGAACAAAAACCGGTACTCTGGAAAGACTAATAAGATAGACAAAATACAAGACAAAAAGTGGGGAATAAGTATGTTTATACTTATAATAAATATACTATATATTTAATGAGCATAAATATCCTAAAAAATTTGAAGACCTAGACAAAATATATTTCTGAAAACAAATGTAATGTTAAAATGACAAAAGATGAAGCAGAACAGTTAAATAGAAGAATAATCATATTTGAAAGGATGGAAATTAAAGGAATTAAATAATTTAAAAATATTACTATTTCTCAAAAGTTTCAGTCCAAACAGCATTAAAAGTGAGTTCTTCCAAAAAAGAGATTATGCTCATATTACATTGTTCTAAAAAAATAGAGTGAAAGTTGTCTATTCTCTTTATGATATTAAATAACCTCAACTGATTAAGAATAGTTCATAAATAGAAAATTATAGTTCAATTTCACTTGAAAACATGATGCAAAACCACTAAATAAAATGCTGACTGCTAAGTCCAACACTATTGAAAAAGAGTATATAATCAGTTAACATTTGAAAATCTGTTAAGTGTGATTCATTACATGAATGGACAAGAGACAAATCATATGTTCATCTTACTAGGTCTAGGACATTTAACAAATCTCAAAACCTACTTGTGATTAAAATACACACACACACACACAACCTCTCCCCTAAGATGACCATAAATCTCATACCTAATGGAGAAGCTCAAGATTCTTTTTCTTTGAGACAAGACTGCTGGCTGTTATCACTACTGTTTCATTTGTTATCGGAGACCCTGAGCAATGAAGTGAGATTAGACAAAGTAACAAGAGGAATAGGGATGGAAGGAAATGCATAAAAATATAATTATTTTCTTAATAATGTGATTATCTACATAGAAAACACAGGTAAATCAACAGACTGTTAATAGGAAAAGGTTCAGCAAGGCTGACAGATACAACAGTATGCAAATACCAGTATCATTATTTTGTTCCAACAATAACCAACTAACAATGTTTTAGGTAATAAGAGAACATAAACTAGAAAGATTTAGAAATTATTATAACAAAGAATGCTCAAAATCTTTATAGAGAAAAACTAAAAATTAATATGACATACAAAGAGACAAATTAACCTCTAAATTTAATAAATTCCAATTAAAACTCTATAGGACTTTAAGGGAACCTGACAGACTCAAAAATTGATTCAAAAGTAATATAGAAAAATGAAGGTCCACAATTACTAAAATGATTTTCAAAATAAGCAGCAAACTGGGTGGGGAGATTCTTCTGTAATTAAGACATTACTCAACTCAGTAATAAAAACACAAAGTGAATAAAACAATGGTAAAGTAACAAGTGGGAATTCCCCAGTGGCTCAGCCCTGAAGAATCTGCCTCTGATGCAGGAAATGTAGGTTCGATCCCTGGGTTGGTAGGATCCCCTGAAGAATGAAATGGCAACCCACTCTAGTCTTCTTGCCCAGGAAATTATGGACAGAGGAGCCTGGCAGGCTACAGGCCACGGGGCCACAAGAAGGAGTTGGACACAACTGAGTGACTAAATAACAACAAAGAACAATTAGAATAGTAAGCAGATTTGAGAGTTCAGAAACATATCCTTTGCATATGGAGAAACTTGGTAGTTGAAAAGGTAGTATCACTAATCAGTAAAGAATAATTTAATAGATCGCACTGAGGAAATTAGCTTATAACACAGAAAAGATAAAGCTTGATTCCTACCTCAAATTATACACAGAAGTAAACTCCAAATAAGGGACTTTCCTATAGCTCAGATGGTAAAGAATCTGCCTGCAATGCAGAAACCCAGGTTTGATCCCTGGGTCAGGAAGATCCCCTGGAGAAGGAAATGGCAATCCATTCCAGTATTCTTGCCGGGGGGATCCCACGGCCAGAGGAGCCTGGTAGGCTACAGTCCACGGGGTCACAAAGAGTTGGACACGACTAAGTGACTAACACACACACAAACTCCAAACAAAGGACTAAACATAAATGGATTAACTATAAAAGAACAGTTTTATAGTATTTAGTTTAAGAAAAGGACTTCTTAAGTAAGACCCAGAAAGGTATGGATAGGGAGAAAAAAATGGATAGATTTAATATCAAAATGAAAGATTTCTTTTCAATGAAGGAAACTGGAGACAATGCTTCAGAGAACATTTGCAAATCTGAAAAACAGATAAGGAGTTACTATGTAGAATGTAGTAATACAGCGATGTCCCACAAATCAGGAAAAAATAGAAAGCCAGGAATAGAATGTTGAGTAGTCCATAGAAAGGGAAACCTGAATCGCTATTAAGTATATGAAGAGATGTTCAAGCTTATTAGTGATTATAAAAGTGCAAGTTAAAATTAACAGTGAAATATCACTTTAAGGATAGGACAGGAGAAAATTGGAGCCCCCATGCACTACTAGACGGAGCATAAATGGTGCATCCATTTTGATGAGTAACCTGGCAGTATTTAGGACAATTAAGTATTATGCCCCAAGTCACATACTTCCAGATACACACCCCAGAGTAACTTTTGTACAAGTCCAAAATATTTGTCACAGAATTATTTGCTGTAGTAATGATATGAAAGGAACAGATGTCTATCACTAGAGAAATGGAAAGGTAAATTGTGGCAAACTGATGAGATGGAAGAGATAAAATAGGAGCAGTAGACTAGACTTAGAAATAATAAAATAACAAAAACTGGTATCATTTATGGAAGCTAAAAATACGCATATTATTTTTCTAACATATACATGTATGTAAATAAACATAAGGAAAGTAAACTGAAAAAAACTCATGACAGTGTACCATATGCTAAGGATTATGATTTTCTCAACTCTGAATACTTGAGGTTAAAAAGAATTACTCAACAAAGGAAACTGGCGCCCAGAGAGGTTAAGTGACAAGGTCTTAATCACAGACAGCTGAAGACGTGTCTCCACTCCCTAGATCTTTCTGCTTTACCTCTCCTCTCCTCTGGGAAGCTGCAAAAGGCATTTTTAAATGAAAACCAGTCTGAGAGTTCATATACTTTGTCCTTAGAAGCACAATCTCACTTGTCAATTGGTTCCTGACTTTTGATGGCAGAAAATGACTACTGTAATTCTGAGATCTGAATATCTATGTTTAATTATTCAAATTGCTTCACGGGCATTCAAGTGTATAAGCAAATATATGTTCCTCTTCACGTGCTTAAATCATTCAGTCATCTCTCTTTGTGACCTCATAGACTGTAGCCCGCCAAGCTCCTCTGTCCATGAAATTCTCAAGGCAAGAATACTGGAGTGGGTAGCCACTCCCTTCTCCAGGGGCGCTTCCAACCCAGGGATCAAACCTGGGTCTTCTGCACTGCAGGCAGATTCTTTACCACTGAGCCACCAGGGAAGCCCTTAATCGTTACACCATTATTTACATTTGAAATAGTTCCTTGAAGATAAATCCAAACATTTCAAGAATTCATTATTTTGGTGACTTACCATTCAGCTATATTGATATCCCAAGATATAATGAAAGTACATAAGCTGAAAAGGTGTTGCTTACATATTTTACGAATCCATTCTTCATAAGCACTAGATTTGACAGCTTTTGTAGGAATATTTTTAAAAATGTTAGGTTAAAGCTATGGATTTCATACAATTTCATAGTTAAAAGGCATCAAAGAAGATTTTTAAATTAAGCACATAAATTGTGTTAGAAAAGGGGAAAATGGGTTTTAAAATATTTTATAGGAAGAGACACTTCAGAAGGCTGTTTGTTACTGGCTGGAGTTACGACCTGCTGTATTTCAAATTTTCCCATTGTCCTACCTAACATTCAGAAGATGTAAAATATATAGACTAAACGAAGGACGGCGACTGAAGAAGTTTCTCACAGTCCAGCTGAAGAGCTGAAACACCTTCATCACTCCACTAAAGACGCTCATTAGCATCCCCAAAGACTTGTATTTTGCTAAATCTGAGGCCCCTGCCTCTTCACTCCGGTCATCTTATTTTAACCTCACAGCAGCATTTGGTTGATCACTCTGCATTGAAATTCCTAGTTTAGGTTATACTACTCTCTTTACTATCAAGCTCCTAGGTCACTTTTGTTTCTTCTGCTGGCTCTGCCTCTTGTCCAGAAATACGCTTCCTCAGTCATCCCATTTCATTTAATACCATTATCTACCTGTTGCTCAGTAAGAAACCTGGGAGCCATTCTTGATGTCTTTTTCCTTTACAACCTTCAGTCTAATCCTAAGCAAGTCCTGTTGCCTACCCTGATTTTGTGCTCTTTCCAAATCCTAGTCTAAAAAGCCTCTATTAATGTCCCAGATTTCTGCAATGGGCTCCTCATAGTCTCCCAGATTACAAAACTGCCCCAAGTAACTAATCATTTCTCCATACAAGAGCCAGAATCTTAATATTACATATATAAGAATTTAAAACTTCCAATGGCTTTCCACTGTATTTAGAATAAAATCTCAAACCATCTGGTCCACAAGCAGCTCTCTCCTCTTAATATTACACTCTACCTTTCTTGAATTTTATACCTGTCCCATCTCAGATGTACTTAACTGCTCTGCCTGGACTGCTCTTCCTGTAGATCTGCATAGCCAAGCCCTTTTCTTACTCTTGTGTGAAACTTTCATATCCTCAGAGATGCCTCCCCATTTTGACTGATTGATAGAATTTTATCTGAAATTATCTGTTTCTCCCTAGAGAACTAAGCTCTTTGAGCACAGGGATAATTTTGTTCTTTATGGTGTCCCTCAACCTTAGGAAATATCACATAGTCCCTAGCATATAGTAGGCACATCATTTTTATCTGTTAAATAAACAGATGGGGAGTTAGAAAAAAGGCATGTTCCCTCAGTATTCTAAGTACTTTTAGATATTTTCCCCCCTCTCTGACTGGTGAAGATGATTATGAGAAAGCAGAAAGACCAAGTTTTAAATACCAACCTACACAATAAAGTACATCAGCTTGTGGTCTATACTCATTCACAATACAACTTGGTTTTAATAGGTCCAAATAGGTAACTTTTCTTCAGTTGAAGGCCATTAACCCTCAGAAGATTAACTGTAACAATAAAATCTAAAATAGGTTTCTGGAAAGAAAACTGCAAATTTCCATTCATTACTCTTAAAATTGAGTAATTTTAAGGGGCTGTAAAACTGTTAAGTACAACAAACCAAAACACGAGTGAAAATACTAGATGTATGGTGCTTGTTTAGTTCCTTGCGATACTACTACCAGCTCATGCCCTTCCAATGTTTCCAATGTTGCTGAAACAGGAAGCAGTTAAGCTGCCCCACTCTTTCCCTCCTATTGCCATAACCTGGAAGGCCCAACAATTTGAAATGTGCAGGAACACTGGTTTTATACATTTACATTGGCATCTTGGCCACAGGGTTATTAATCTGTTGAAGTTTTTTGACTTTCAAAAGCTGACTGCATTACTGTACTTTGAGATCAGGGTTGACCCATTCTACTAGGTTGAAGGTCACACCTGGGAACAATATTATTTTTACTTACAAAAAAAAATTTCATCAGTGGTTTCTTAGACTTTGCAGCCCTTGAAGTGCTCATTTTAGAGGATCAGAATAGGGATTTGGGAGAGTACATTTCTTCCCCTACTTGACTTAATTTCCTGCTTAGGAGTGTTTAATTTTATATTGAAGGCTTAATTCCTGAGACATTTTCTTGCAACATGAATTGTTCCATGACAGACCATTAAACAGGGTTCAGGAGAGGCCAACACTTCTATGAATGTTGCAAGCCGAACAAAGTAATCTTAAAAGCGGAACATATTTAAACCTTGATTTCCAAACCAAATGAGTAAGATTTTTGAGTACTGCTTTCTGAGAAACATACTTAAAATATTTAAAAAGCTATTTTATTAAAGTATATATATTGAATTATTTGATCAAATACATAAAGTGCATTGTTTAACGCCATTGTGCTGGTCTTGTGCTAATTAATATTTACACAGAAGATATCTAAGAGGCACATCATGTAATTTTTATTACTGATAAAGAATGTGTACTGCCCAAAATCCTTGAGTACCTAAGTCTTAAAGCCTCTTGTAACTCATCATGCACATATCAGTCGATTCTCAAGGGTTAATCTGTGAGACTTCCAATTTCAGATAGACATTCTCTGCCACGCTCTTAATCACCTGCTTCCTACCACCTAGTGAGTTCAAGGAATTTAGGTCATTTTTAACACTAGCTTAAGAAGAAAATACAGAAAACTCATAATGCAAACAACTATGGAACAAATTGCAAAATCAAACGTTTGCATTTCCCATAACATTCCATTTCTTTGTTGATATATAGTTAAAATTTAATTACCCTCAGCATTATTTAAAAACAGATGCATAAAACTATTTTAGTAAATAGTAGGAGGAAAACATCTTAACAAAAATTATTCAACACAGCACTAATATGTTACTAATTCAGTAAGCATGCAAAAACTTCTGACAACTTCATGGGATGATTACAAGTTCTAGATTACTTTAGCTCCATAAACTCATAGGATAAATGTCCAAAAAACCCAACCTTTATCATTTAAAGATGCCTTATTTCAGAATTAACAAACAACCTAATACCTCTAGATTAAATCTGGACACCGTCTTCCACATGAAACCTGTCATAACATAGAAGTTACTGGTACACTGGCCATTCTTTCAGTGATGTAAGCCTGAGTAAGAAACAAGTGATATTAAATTATGGAAACTGGAAAAAAAAATTACTGTGATGGACTGGGGAGTGAATTTTTTACTCCAACAAATATGTATACACCAACAAACATACACACAATAGCACTGGCTAGCCATTAGTGTGGTTATCCTGAACATGTTTACAATGTAAAATCCTGGCCAAGAAGAAAGTTGGCCCCAAACAGTAATGTAAGTATTTAAGAAACAATTTTTTTTCTTGCCTATCAAAGGGTTTTTAAGGTATAGTTGGCATCTACCTTTGATATTCTAAGATTTGATGGCAAGAGCTGACTTTTAATTATTCTAACAGGTTTAAAAATAACATATGACACTAAAGGAGTAAAACTTATAAGACCACACATTAGTTTCTTCTGGGATATTATCAGATTAAATCTTTTCAGATTTAAAAACAAACGGAGTGACACTAAATTTTAATTTTGAGGATATTTAGAATTCACTGACACAGTTGTTCTGTGGTACTTACTATCATTAAACATAAATTCTCCAAATGGCACTATTTCAACTTTCCTAAAAATTCCAAAACTTAAACCTTTTCAAATCTCATCTAGTGATTCAAAGTGAAGTAAACACAACTTTTGAATCATTGGTTAATCCATGCTATTAAGGGCACACACTAGCTAGAAGATACATAGTAAAATTTAATTATCTAGAGTTAAGCAGAACTTCTAATACACTGATATTTAGAAAGTTAATTTCTGTATGTCTACATGAAGAAGTTTTTACAAATTATCCTACTTATAACTATCAAAATGAATATAGGATACTACCTGAGCAGGATTAGAAGGGGGGGGGGAAACCTAATACAAAGAAACAAAAACAAGCAAAGCCTCCAAAAAAAAAAGAAAGGTGGGGAGAGGAGATAAATTTTGAATTTTGGTCACACAATAGAAGACTAAAATCATTCAGCTTCAAGCTCTGAGACCTGACATCCAGCCTCTTGTTCTAAGTCCCTGTTCTAAGTATTTACACTTTGAAACAAAACAGTCAAAAGTCAATTCCTTAAAATGTTTTATGTCACTTATATCTAAAAACAAAATTATCAAAAAACACAAAAGCCAATTCCTTATGTTTTGTTACATCTAAGTTCAAAATGATGTTTATCTCCTTCCAAATGTTATAAATTCTACATAAAAATGAATAAATCTCATATAAAGAATGAAATTCCTAGCTTTACTAGAGATTTGTACACTCTAGTTTTTGCTTTTATATTTTAAATCAAATGAAAGTTTCTGAGGTTTATTTAAAGCAGTATTAGAGTAAGATTTGGAGAAGGCGATGGCACTCCACTCCAGTACTCTTGCCTGGAGAATCCCATGGATGGAGGAGCCTGGTGGGCTGCAGTCCATGGGGTCGTGAAGGGTCGGACACAACTGAGCGACTTCACTTTCACTTAGAGTAAGATTATTTTTAAAAAGCAGGCTTGATAAACAAATGCTTAGAGTATTTCTAAGTCCTTACAAAAAAACATAAGAGGAAAGTACCAAGCAAATACCTTTTTATTCTTGGAGTAAACTGACTGTTATTCTATACCAGCATAATCTGCTTCTCTGGACACCCTCATTCCCAGCCCCAATACAAAAGAAAAGTGTACTTACCTGAGTTTACTGAGGACTTATAAACACTACTGATTAAAAAAGAAAACTGCTTTATAAATGTTTACTATCATTGGTATTTTAAATATAAGAAACAGCTATTTTTTAGTCCGTGACAAACTGGTATCCTATTATAAGGTGATAAAAAATACATTGCCCACAGTGTCACCCATGGAAAACAGGCTTCATTAAATCTATACTCCCATGTAAAATCAGATTCTTAGGAGTCTTGAAAGACACTATAACCTTTAGTTTGAAGGGACTCCTGTAATGAAAGCAATTCTTAGTACATTCATAAATATGTTTTAAAAAAGTTATATCACATCAGATGTAGAGAAAAATATTTAATCAACAACTGAAAAAATAATGTAAGAGCTAGAATGAGTAATGGAAATCCAGTTCCTGAAACAGTATCTATTCGTGGCAGCCGAAGATTACTGTGAAGTGAGTTTATCCAGGTTTAGAAGCAAAAAGAAATACAGTGTAAGCTACTTGTTATTTCAGTTCTCAGAAAAGAGGGCCAGATTTAATGAGCAACTTAAATACTAAGAATTTGCCAATTTTTACTTTTCTTAAATTTAGTTATATTTTAATAAGCAATCTCTAAGAGTTCACCTCTAAAAATTTGATGCACAAAAACACAGAAAATCTTCAAAGGGTGGGGGGGAATGTAACAAATAGTTTTAAATTAGGCTGTTAAGATTTACCAAAAACCTGTGTTTAAAAACAAATAGGGCAAGTGACTTAAAAGAAAAAGAACAAATCCATATTTAGGGAATACTAAATAAAGCCTATGTGATACATACAATTACAATAAATGAAAGATTATGCTGTAACCTTGGATAGTGTTAGATACTAACCCTAACTTCCCAAAAATAACAAGTGCATGCTTTCCCTCTAGAAGCTGGAAGATGCACCACTGCACACAGCAAAGATTCCACAGGAGAATTGGGCCTGTTACAACTTGGAGGATAGGGTTAAAGATTAAATCATATTTCAAATCCCATGAATTCTAATTCCATCAATTCAAACATAAGCAAAGTCTTTTTTCCAATTATATCACAGGCATACATATTTGAATACAGGTACAGAAACTTGTCATTTTTATTTGGGTAACAAGAGTTTCTAAATTATGTTGAAAAATAAATCCTAATTATGACCACTCCTGTTTAAAAAAAAAAAAAAACTTTGCACATTTCCCACAAATGATTTATGCAAAAGAGAAGAAAATACACATAGTTTTATAATATCTTAAACTTTTTTATTCCCTACCAGAGACATTGTCTTTCATTTTCTTTCAGTTTTCTACATTTTCAAGTTGCACCTGTATTTAATACTGCTGTAATCTGCTAAAGACATTAACTGATTGCTCTCCTAAGTCTAAGGATTATATAGTTTTAGTATAAATATATATCACATATTTTCGTAAAATTTTGACAAAATCGAATAAGCATGCCTTGTTTTAAGTCCATGCTCCTTCCACTGTTTATAAAATCTGATTTAAAGATCAAAAATTCTTGGTTGTCATTCTTTAGCTATTAACAGTCTTCCTTAACTGCCACTCACTTCTTTTTTACATAATAACAAGCAATAGAAAAACCAAAGAAATTATCTTAATCTTAGTTCTTCCTTTGACACTATAAAATAATGTGAACTTTGTTTTTTTTTAAATGAAACAAATACATCCAAAACTCAATACATTCAAATGAGCTGTGTCTCCTTTTAGGTTATCACCTTCAAAGGCCACAGTTCATTCTCCTAACTATGCTACCACTGCTCAAAATATCTTTAAAACTCTTTTGGGATCGCCTTCAAAGCCAGTTGCATATTCCTACTATTACCTCAAAGATTTAATTTTTGGAAACAGTAAAAAGACATTTGGTGCCAAATAATGGTTAACTATAGAACAATCAGGGCTTCCCAGGTAGTGCTAGTGGTAAAGAATCTGCCTGCTAATACAGGAGATGCAAGAGTCACGGGTTCAATCCCTAGGTCTCCAGGAAGAGCCTCTGGAGGAGGAAATGGCAACCCACTCCAGTACTCTTGCCTGGAGAATCCCATGGACAGAGGAGCCTGTCGGGTTGCAGTCCATGGGGTCGTAAAAGAGTTGGACATGACTGAGCACAGCACAGCACAGCACACAGACCAAAAGTTGGATAATACTTTTTTAACAATTATGTAATCATAAAGTTAACAGTGTGTGACTTAAATTAGCTCTGAATGCAATTCTCAAAGAGTAAAACCCAAGAGGTTTTGAGCAATGGTAGATTGCTGGAATTAGGAAATAATTTTCCAGCATGATCACTATGCAGGGTAACATTCATTTAGCTGTCTATATTCTGGCATATTTGTTTAAAGTGAACATTCTGAGTTAGAATCTTTTAAAAAGGAGTATCATTCTTTAAAAACAAAATTATTCCTTTAAAGTATCACTGTCAAAGTTAAGTACTATGCAAGTTTTTTGTTAGAAACTAATTCTCCTTATCAATAAAGACTACTTTTAAAAACTTGAAAGCAAATAACCAACTTATTTACTTCCAGGCTTTTTAAAATTATTAACTGAAGAAAAATAATTTGACATTTCTAAGGTACTAAAAAACAAAACAAAAACCCCACATGTAATAAAAACACATCAAGAACCAAACTACAATTTCTGAGCTGCACTGTTTATTTTGCTGCTTGAAACCTAAGTGACAGTATGCCACTATAATTATGGGGTTTCATCTAAACCTTTACTACACTGCAGGTACAGAAATATACGGACACATTTTTGGAGAATTGACATTTTGCAAAATGCAGCAAACATTTTAATTTATACATGAGAAAAGGAAGTGTTCAAAAGGGTATGCATTTCAAGTTATTGCAGGTTATTTGTGAGAGAATTTCTGCAGGTAAAACATGTTTAAATTTAACCAACAGTAGCGTGTCAGTGTATTTAAAATCATGACAAAAATCTTCTCTCTGGTCATGTTGCCCACGACAAATTACTATGATGTTGTATGTTTTAGGGCAAGATGTCAATACAGCATAAATCCCATGGCATTTTGGTTTTCTTCTGGAGATTAAAGCTGTTTTTTTTTCTTGGGATAAATGCAGCAGCAAAACACAAACCAGTTGATCAAAAAAAGCACTTCTGCCATAACTCCAATAATTTTCAGGACACATCAACCGACAGTAGTTTTGCCATTCCCAGTTCTTTTAAGGGTTACATCTCTGCACTGTTGCCTTAAGTATGTCTGTAAAAGCTGTTCTCTGTTAAGCCAGTTTACTGACTACAGCCTGGTTGAGAGAATTTAGTTGGTTGGTCCATTTATCTAGTGCAGTATATCGGGCACCACCCCTCTTCTGATGATCCAGTTCAAGGAGCTGGTTGACTTGATCAATTCGGCCATGTATAGTGCTGGAAATAAATAAAAGATGACATGTCTACAAACCGTTTTCACTAAACGTATCTTTTGGACTTTATAAAATAGTCACAATATCAATAAATGCAAAAACAAAACAAAAAAAACCCCCCTGCAGTCTACATTAAATGGTTGCATTCAGCATTAACATTCATTAGCTTATTCAAACTTTAGACAGAAACCAGACTTCAGCTACCTTTCATCAATTTCACTGAAAGAACCAACAGACATATACTTACCCAATTAATCAAGAGCAAATGTAACATGAGAAGCTTTAAAAATAACATTTCTTGCCTTTAAGAAAGATACCATTTCCAAAGTAACAGATATCATATCTTATACTTCAAAAATGAAATAATACTATTCATTAAATAATTATCTAGCTGTATAGATGGGTCAGGGGCTTCCCAGGTAGCTCAGTGGTAAAGAACCCTCCTACCAATGCAGGAGACATGAGACATAGGGACACAGGTTCAATCCCTGGGTGGGGAAGATGCCCTGGAGAAGGAAATGGCAGCCCACTCTAGTATTCTTGCCTGGAGAATCCCATGGACAGAGGAGCCTGGCGGGCTACAGTCCATAGGGTCGCAAAGAGTCGGACACAACTGAAGCAACTGAGCAGGCAGGCATATAGGGTCATACACTGAATGAGAAATCTTTTGAAAAGTCATTTAGAACTTTTTAAAGATTATGTGCTTAATATGATCATTCATTTATAAAAAGCCATCACATACAAGTATCTCTTTCAATAGAAAACTACAGCCAAAGGGTGCTTTTTATGAAAACTTAAGAATTCAACTGCTACCTTTGCCATCATTATTCAAACTTTATGTCCTAAACATTTTGCGGAAAAAAAAATAGTCAAGTACTTACTTATCCAATATGCACTGCACCAGCAAGCTCTCCACATCAGCTACATCTATGTTTAACTCCTAAGACAAAAGACTCATTATAATTCTACTAATTAACTTTTTAGAGGACTTTATGATTCTATATAAATATTATTTTAAATTCATTTCTATCACTTAAAAAAGAGAAAAGTTAAAACAAATTTCATTATCTGTTCAAAATACTGAGAACACAGGTCTGATAAAATTTTGCTCTGTTAACTTTAGAAGTATATTCCTACTTTAATTTTATTGTGGCTGGGGTTAACAATATACATCAGTTATGTATTTCAGCCACTACTTTCTCTCTTACAGTATTACTGATGGTGAAGGAATCTTTAAAATGAAATGTAATGACTCTTTATTTCTCATTTCTTTTAACTCAATTTATATCAGGAAAATAGAAAAATTCACATTAAAAGGAAAAACCCTGAGTTATGCTATATTTTATAAAATATTGCTACCAAGAATAACTCTTTTAAATATACACTGCATTTATAAATACAAATTATAAGGAATAGAAGTACCTTAGAAATAAAAGGAATATGTATTCTTGTGTAAGGCTTAATTAATTTTATAAGCACTTGTGTTCTGATGTTTCGCAAAAGCTCTGAAAGACAAAAGTTAAAATAATACATTTATATTTACTAGTTTGTGTATCTTTATGAATCACTATGTACATCTAAATTGTATTAATTAACTGTATCATTTATCTTCTTAAAACATGTCTCTCTGTCCAGTGAGGGAATAAGCAATTTATATCTAAAAACATTTGAGTTCAACAGATGTACCACAGGATTAGAGGCTCTCTTTCACATAAGTTTTTCTTGTTTCCACCTCTCTGATTTTGCTCATGTTGTAATACTATTTGAAATATCCTCTTGCATTCTTAATTAACACTTCACTGCTCATCATTTCCTCTTTCAAGAAGCTCTAATTTATACCAACTAGTCAAGTTCCTTACTTTATGCTCTCTCATAAACTAGAATAGTACATTTTATAAAGTAATTCTGTAATTTTTCCCAGTTCTTCATTTACAGTATCCTTTACAAAAAAAAAAAAAAAAAAAAAATAGGAGCTCAGGCACAAGGCTTCTGTATTTTTTTTATACCCACAAAATATAGTATTCGCAGTTCAAATAAGAACTTTGTCTGTTGAGTGAAAGAGAAAGGAAGGTGAGGAACAAAAGAATATTACTTCTGAAGTATTCTTTGGATTTTCTTAATGCATCTGGCATTTAAGCATTTGAATGAATTGTTCCAGTTATTAAAAACCCTCAAATAGCTCCATAACAGGTAGGAACACTGGAGGTATAAGTGGCTCTAGAACAAAGAGACAATTTTTATCTTTGTTAATTAGAACTTATTAAAAATCTCATACATTTGTTGTTACATACCTTTTCAAAATTAGTGCATCTTAGCATTATCTATAGCAGGCTGTTTCAAAGCTTCTGCTGTCAAAAATAAATCCTAAAAATTTACTCTGAACCTAAGCGTCAGTAAGAAACATGCAATAATATCTAAATCAGAAGGCAAAAGTGACAGCCTCCTTTTAAATGAAATGGACATCATGTAGAATTTAATTACATTAATAACATGAAATTACCTACTGACGTCTTTAAAACAGTTTTATAATTTTAAGGAATATTTTATTCTATGACAGCATTTAGAAACAAGTCTATATTTTCCAATAAACAGAAGAAAAATGCCTTAATTCCATGTAGGTCCATTAAGTATTGTCTGATAGTAGCAAAGAAAGTAACAGAATTCAGTCAGAAGAAGACATATACCTTCAATGTGTTCTCTTATGAAAGGATCATCCATGATGTTGCTGTGATTTGTTTTTAGAATCTTTTCAAATTCAGTGATGTCATTATTCTGATAGGCACTAACAAAAAAGAAAAGCATAAATTTTGTCAAACATGAAGAAGTCATATATTAAATCAAGATAATCCAAAGAGCCTGTTTCTCAATTTTTATATGAAAAATCTAAATTACAGTTTCTGTCATGGAAATTAGAATTAAACACACACAGATCCTTCTGAAAACAAATTTTCTTTAAATGCATTTAGTTTTATAAAAGAAAGACAAGTTATGTGGGGTTATATGTTATACACAGCTAATTAAAACCTCAGTCTTAGCATTGTTAAGAACTGACAAATATTTAGTAACTGTTTAATGCTTGATGCTTTTAAGTTAAATTGTGCATTTAATCTCCAAGAAACCAGGTTTCATGTATACTACTGAATGGAGGAGTCTGAATATAAGACAGTATATCCTCTCTGAAGTTTACTCATAAATTCAGCTTCCTTAATTTTTATCTTCTAGAAAGGTACCAGCAACTGCCAAAACTTCTTAAAGGGAACATTTGATTCTCAACTCTCTTTAGCCTTAAAATTCCAGTGAACTATACAGCAGAAATACTGGTGGCAGATAACTAGTGGCAAATGGGATACACACACAAAGCAGAGAGTGATGGACACTGCTGCAGAAGGTCAAAGGCTGATTTATGTTCATGATTGTCTGAGGTATCTACTATCTACTCTCTGAGGCACTATGGGGACTGCTAAAGGTGCTGAGAAGGAAGAAGCCAACCTTCTGGAAATGGCACCATTGTCTGCTTTGTATGTAACACATATCATCAGCCACTCTGCAAGCCCTCTGCTGTGCTTCCATCTGTTGGGTTGCAATGTAACTTCATGTTAGGGGCAGGTGATTCAACTGCTTCAACAGGAATTATTTTCCTCTAGTCTGCTGGCAACTGACTAGGAAGATAAAATTAGGAAGCATTACTTTTCTTACCTACCCCAAATATATTATTGTAATATACTACAGGAGGATATATTCAAATAGTGAAAACACTTGCACACACAGATATTTTAACAAAGACACATTCTTCCACTGTTTAAGTGGCTTAAAAAAGAACCTTATACAAAACATGGGACACCACGGGCTACTTCTTTTAAAATTTATTATTAAAATAAGTTTTAGAGTTCCAATACAAAGGCTTCTCTGGAGTAAACTGAGATAAGGTCTGACAAATCAGTACTTTAATCCATTTAATGCATTAACCAATTTAATCTGAACAAAATACTAATGTCCAGGGATATACTTTCCTGCAATATTTCTTTAAGAGTTTTCAAGTTAAACTTGTCACTTAGAAATTTAACCTAGATTTTTTTGAAGTATTATGAAATTAATCTCTAACCAAATAATCTCTTAATGTGGCCAAATGTAAATAGAATAAACTGTTTGAAATAAAGACAAAGAAATTGTCTTTTGAGCTTAAACAATATAATGAAATAGGCTATAAGTATATAAAATTTACATTTAGGTGACTTGTAATTTATCACGCAACAGTACTTTCTTAAATTAAAAAAGAAAAAAAAAAAAAAGACTATTAAGAGAATGTCTGGTCATCTAAATTACCTATATATATCTGAAAACAAACAAAAAAACTCAACCCTGCCTCATACCCCTAACTACACTCTTCCTGTCTTAGTGAACTCAGCTGTATAGTCTAGAACAATGGACTTGAAACCCAGTAAGTCTCTTTCCTAGTTTTCTACAAAGAAAGCACAATAAATCACAGGCTATATTTATTCCTGGTCCAAAGAAACATTTTTCTTGCTCATTGATTTCTTTTACAAAAACGTCTTCTTTTCTAGGCTTTTGCTTGGTTTTTCTTTTTTTCTTTGATGGCAGGTTTTTCAGTATTAGCCATCATTAGTCATATCTTTCTCCACAGAAGGCAACAATAAATCCTTAGGTTTCCTACCAGTATGACCCTTCTGCTGCTCCTTACATTAGGAAATTAGCTGAGGCAAAAAGTGATTTTTTTATCTTGTCAATTAAGCAAATATAAAGTAAACAAACTGTCTCACTGAAAATTCTTGACTTACGTAGACCAATTCATAATTTCATTTTGGATTAAGGCACGTAGAAACTGTAACACTGTGAAATTGTTTTAAAACCTCTATAGCTTTCTACTGAGAAACAGTATGTGTATACACACACAAAGATAATGAGAAAAAAAAGCAGTAAATACTTACAAAATCTTGTGACTAATAGAAACAGTATAATCAATGACTTCAAAAATTTTACAAACTTTCGTATACTTCAAGTCAAAATAATACGTTGAGTATTAACTGAATTCTGTAAAATTCTCTCTGCTCTCTTCTTTATTCACTGCTTTAAGGTAATTTACCTTGACTGAAATATTAAATCTTACCTTACTAAATTCGTCATTGCTAGAATTTCTGGATCGTTTTTGTAAGGTTTGGCCTGGTTAGAGAAAAAAAACAAAACAATTAACTATGTACATGTACAAAGAAAGAATAACATTTATTTTCACAAGAGACAGCTGACAGAAATGAACAATTAGAGCACAAACATACCTCCTGTGAGTCAAATGGATTTATTCCCGATTTCATTAGCATATTTGCTAAGACTAAATATTTTAAGCAAGTGGTTCGTCTTGGACTTCCTGATTCATCATAATTCTTAAAGGCTTCAAAAAAATCAGTGTGTGCCTTTTCAAATTCACCTTCTCTCAAGTGCATTTTACCACCACATTCTGTAAAGAATAAAACAGGAGAAAAGAGGACATTTTCAGTTCTATAATAATAGAAGATTGACCACTTCATAAAAATCAAATGAAAACTATTTCAGTAGCTTCTAGTCTTTTAATTCTATAACCTGAAGAGTACTAGCTCCTGAAGTGGACAAAGGGCACATACTGAATTCTAAAAACCAAGCTCTTCATTAAACATCAGCCAAACAAGCATTTGCAAATCTTTATTCTCAGTTGAAATAGAAAGTAATTTTATCAAAATTACAATGAGGTGGACTTCCCTGGTGCTCCAAGTGGGTAGGAATCTGCCTGCCAATGCAGGGGACACGGGTATGATCCCTGGTCTGGGAAGATTCCACATGCTGCAGAGAAACTAAACCCATGCTACCACAACTACAGAGCCTGAGCTCTAGAGCCTGTAAGCTCCAACTATCGAGCCCACGTGCTACAGCTACTTAAGCCCGTGTGCTTAGAGCCTGTGCTCTGCAACAGGAGAAGCCCACGCACCACAATGAATAGTAGCCCCAGACTTGCTGCAACTAGAGAAAGCATGTGAACAGCAACAAAGACCCAGAGAAACCAAAAATCATAAATAAAGATCAATAAGAATAATAAGAAATTTTGGAAACAAAACTACAATGAAGTACCAAACTCATACCGGTCAGAATGGCCATCATTAAAAAGTCTACAAATAACAAATACTGTAGAAGGTGTGGAGAAAAGAGAACCCTCCTACACTGTTTTAGTCGTAAAAATAATATAAGTTATTTTAATGTAATGTAAGTTATTACAACTAATTTAAGTTGGTATAGTCACTATGGAGAATAGTATGGATGTTCCTCAGAAAACTGAAAATAGAATTACTATATATGATCCAGCAATACCACTCCTGGGCATGTATCTAGGCAAAACTATAATTCAAAAAGATACATGACCCCTATGTTTACAGCAGCACTATTCACAATAGCCAAGACATGGAAACAACCTAAATGTACACTGACAGATGAATGTATAAAGAAGATGTGATACATACATACAATGGAATATTAGCCATAAAAAAAGAACAAAATAATGCCATTCGCTGCAACATGGATGCAACTAGAGTTTATCATACTAAGCAAAGTAAGCCAGAAAGACAAATACCGTATGATATCACTTATATAAAATAAAGCCACAAATGAACCTATCTACAAAACAGACTCACTGACATAGAGAACAGACATGTGGTTGCCAAGGAGGAGTAGCGGGGAGGGAGTCTGGGATTAATAGATGCATACTATTACATACAGAATAGATAAACAACAAGGTTCTATCGTATAGCACAGGTAACTATAAACAATATCCTGTGATAAACCATAATGGAAAAGACTATAAAAAATGTGTATATATATGTATAACTGAGTCACTTGCTATACAGCAGAAATTAACACATTGTAAATCAATAATATTTCAGTAAAAAAATCACTAAAACAGAGGCAATTTTATATACAATTCAAGAACAGAACTTCTGATGGTGAATTTTCAATTAGTAATTTACTGATATAAATTTCAAAAAGACAAAAATTCATCCTAATTCCTTACTAAGACTAGATCATTTCATTTGACTTTACTACTTTGCCATTTATTTTCACTAAAATAGAAACAACCTTCAGAGTTAATCAGTCATAATCCAAGGACATCTTGATTATCTTCCCATAGCACTGCCCAACCTTTGCAAACCAAACTTGCCTCTGATAACTCCCATGATCAATGGATGAGGGATGGCAGACTTGATGTGAAGTGACTGTTCATAGAGTGCTTTAAGTTTTTTGTTATTTTTCTGTGCCGTGTACATTTGAATTTCCAAAGCATATATTTCTAATAACTGTGTGCCTTTTTTCAGGTCATCTTCTCCATCATCAGTCTAGGAAAACAAATAATGAAAATCCAGTCAAGACAGAATTCAGAGTCAACAGAGTGGTTTTTGAGCTAGCCTGAGAACCTTACATTTATGATACTAATTCTGTGGGAAAATGAATTACAAATTTCAACTGGCACCTAGATTACTAAGAATATGACCTTCAATGGCCAAAAAGGAACCCACAGGGCCTTTGTACTTTACAGTTATTTGATAAGGAGGGTTTTTTTAATGTACCAAAGTTGCAATGTTTTGCTTTATCCAGGAGATTATTTGTAGTCTTCCCCAAATCTTCACAACCACTTTAGATGCACTGATTCAATCAAAGCACTTTGTGCCTTCAATCAAGTGCCTTCCTAGTGCCAGGTGGTCAGTCTACCTTGGGGGAAATACGAAGTTAAATAAGCCAATGTCCTGGTCTCAAAAAGTTCACAATATAGAAGACCAATATGCCACCAGATAAGTTATAATATAAATGATAATAATTCTAGCTGAAGCATCAATGAAGTTCCAAGGATGGAAGAGAAGATTAATTCTTTTGGGGGATGTCAAAGGAATAACAAAGGTGGTGACAAAGGTGAGTTTGTCTTTGAAAGATGATCAACAGCCCACAAACACAAGCTGTGAAAAACAGAATATGGTTGACAGATAATCATAAATATCAAGCACTGACATACACAAAGCCAAATATTATTTATTGGGTCTTCTAACTTAAAACTTTCCTTTAGTTATCCACTAACAAAACACAACCAGACTAAGAAATATGATATGTAAGACAATCTTTATGTTCAGATTATCATGCATTTCTCCTATGCTTTAATGTAATTTACAATCCAGATAGTATTTCCCTTATGTTACAAAATAAACCAAGCAAAAACTTCTCCAGATTTCATATTCCTTATGTATATACTGAAAGACTTTCAGTTAGAAATGCCTTCTCTACGATTTTCATTTCACGTGGAACTGAATACACAGCTGTTTATGCATCAGACTAAGCCCTCCTTAAGAATGTGTAGATAAAAAACAATCCATAACTGACTGATTTGCCTTATAAACCGAAACTATTATGAAAACATTTTCATGTTTTTTATAAAAACCAAAAAAGGTAACATTATTAAATGAAAATATGTGAAGATGATTTAGAACACTTTTCTGATCAACCTTTTCCTCATTCACAGAAATAAAATATATAATTAATAGTACATAGTATGAAAAACAATAATGTTCAAAAGATTCTCTATTGGATATGGATCTGTGTATGTGCATTTTTAAAGCTAGTTGATAAAAGTTTACATGTTTTTATACATTTAAATCATTAAAATCAACCTGCAACATGATCTTGATAAAAAAGTACATGGCACTGAAAGAGCATAAACATATTTAAAACAGCATTTCTATTTAATATTTGAACTAATATCAAGTAATTTATTGATCAAGACAAAAAACGAAATACAAAATTACAGCTCACACTTAAAAGTTACAGAGGTGTACTATGGCTACACAAGTTTATAATTTAAGTGAAAAACCCAGTACCTCCATCTCCCTAGTCACAGTTAGGCGCTTGATGACATGTAGCTGATGCAACCAGATTGGAAAGCACAGACAGAATGCTTCTAACATCACATGAAGTTCTACAGGACCGTGTTGTTACAGAGGATTCATACACGAAAACTAAGAGTATAAAATATCTTTAAAATGTATGTCTACAACATCCTTTCTGATTTTCATAGGGTGTATAACTAAATATGAAATGCTTATTATTCTTAATATTAATGACTGGTCTGTTTATTGATACTTATGCCTCATTCTTCAAAAATAAGGACTGAAATTATGATTAACAGAGGAAGTAATGTAATAGTCAGAAAAAATTAGCTTTCTGGTAACTTATTTTCCAAATTTTATTTTTGCGATGATGCTTGAAAATATCCCTAAGCAATGTTTCCAATATAATTTTTTCTTATGAAGAAATAGTACAAAAAAAATAAAAGAAAAGCTACCTGGCAGGACTGATGTAACTGGCGTAAAATTTTTTGAAGTTTTCCATATTCCTCTCGTTCTAAATATAATTTCCCCAGCTGTAAAAAAATAAACTTATTAGAATTAAAAGATTTCAACAGGAGAAGGTATATCTTTAGAGTTTATCAAGGATGCCCACCCACTCTTCAAAAGAAAAAATAGTAATTATTACTGTTACCTTTGTGTTTGTCTTAAACCACAGTCTGTCATTCTTAGCATCTTTCAAAGCTTCCAGTGTTGTTTCATAGAATTCCTGCAGTAAATCCATCTGACATAAAAAATCAGAATTCTATAATTGTAAACAGCAAATTTGTACCTGTTAATAAAGTTAATTTGAGCAAACCAAAAGTGCATCTTTGAACTTTAATAATACATAAGATACACTAGCTGTATCTTAACTGAATGTCTGTGACAGTCCACAAAATTAACAAAACCTTAGCAAAAGTACAGACCAAATTTACAAAAAGTGCCAACATGTGTTTTTATACATTTAAAATAAAACCCAGAAAATGTCTAATGCTCTAATAGTATAGGTTTGTCCTTTCAAATCTAATAACTCATTTTATGTTAGCAAAGGAAATGGCAAGCACAAGAATTGTGTGCGTGCTCAGTTGCTCAGTAGTGTCCAACTCTGAGACTCCACTGTTTATTATGAATGGATGTATCTTATGCACTCAACTCTTATTTGGGAACTACTATGTGGCAAACCGGAGAAGGCAATGGCACCCTACTCCAGTACTCTTGCCTGGAGAATCCCAGGGACGGGGGAGCATGGTGGGCTGCCGTCTACGGGGTTGCACAGAGTCGACTTGGCAGAAGCAGCAGAAGCATGTGGCAAACACTAAGTAAGCTGCTAAAGAAGCAAACGATAAGCCTCTTTCCTCAAAATTCTTCTATAAATGTGACTAATCAATTAACTGGACTACAAATTTTTAAGTTACTGATAAACTGCTGGAGTTGAGGGGAGGGAAAAGTTAAGCACAATTTTAGCTTTGTCTAACACCATCAGTTCACTGTCTGAATATGACTCTTTTAATGGAAATTGCCATTTGTTTTGCATTATGATAAGCTCCTCTGTCCCCTCCTCCCACTTCTGGCTCTACCTTTGTGTGAATACCTGATTCTCCACATATTTAACAGGATCAGGGGGTAAGAGGGCATGGCAACAGGTGAGTCTGATACTTTCAGTAAAGGCTGCCTATTTATTCATGACTGTCGATTGCACAGTCAGTAAGTGCTGCGCAACTAATATCTATACTTACTTTCAAAAGACAAAAAGCTTACATATAACAACATGAAGCAACACACAATCTTGCTGAAAATTACTTAGTTCTGCCCCCCACCATCTGACATAATATTTAAAAATAACATACAAAAAATATTATGATGTGACGTGTTTGTAAAACTCAGGAAACATTTTTCCACTTAAGAAAAGCCCCAATATATTGGGAAGCCCTGAATTAGTGCCATGAAGTGTTAATGTTCTAAACATAATTTTATCTTCCTCTATTTCCATTACATATATTTTAGATATAAAAATGATAAACTTCAAGAAATAAAAATGACATTTAGTAGAAAAGACAGAATGAAACACTAGTTCTGAGGTGAACATTTTTTGAGTATGAAAAGTATCAAATGTTCTGAGAAATGCTAAGTGATACAGAAAATACTTCTTGTGCTCAAATATCATGGCATAGTAAAGCTGAAACTTAGGACTATGTTGCTTAGAAGAATATGAACAAATAATCCAATTGAAATTATTTTAGCAATAAACTAAAATCATCATTGCTTTTCTTAATAATCAAAAACTAAAATAATGAAAGCACTATCATTTCTCATGTCCACTGTAGTATCATCATTAGCCCTTTCTTTCATCATCCACCTATCCTTTGTAGAAGCATTTATTGATTACCTAATGAGTTATGCCAACTACTAATTGCAATGAATATAGATTCTCCTCCCAAGGATCTCCGTCTAATCAGATCTACACAAAGAACCTATGACTCACTGATAGGTTATTAACTGTTCAAGAAGGCTAGCTGAAGTGCTGATGATGTTTATTAGAAACTGCATGGGAGTCTACTATAAGCCTGTAAAACCTGTGTGCAGATTATGTCAGTATCTGAAGATATTATTTGGAGAGATAAAGCTTGGGTTATTCCCTTTTAATACTATATACTATCCTGTAACCATGAAAACAGCATACTAAAATTAAAACTAGCATAACTGCTTAAATAGAACTTCTAGGCCTTAAAAACAAAAAACAAAGCTCTTAAGTTTAAACATACTGATAAATACCAAGAAGCAAAAACAGACTCTAACCTGCTTAGAAGTAGAGATATAATCAAGAATAGAATTAATGGATTTTTCAGAATAATTTCTTGTGACAGCACTCCGAATATAGGTCAATAGTTGTTTATATCTGTTCATCATTTCTGGAAAGTTTGTCTGTGAGGGAAGAAAAATGCATTACTAGGTACATATTTACTTACTGAGATATGTACATATGATTAAGATTATAGAAATACCTATTATTACCTAATTAAAAAACAATAGTTTTTCAATAATAGAGGAACTATATGACAGAAACACTACATTTTAGCTTAAATTTGAAATTACTACTCAGTAAATGAATTAAATTTATGATGTTAGCCTTTGAAAAAGTATAATTTATAGATTTTCCAAATTTCAGATATTGTTCCTCACTGCACAATAAACATATTTATTTAAATCATAAAAACTACTAAAATATTCATAGACCAAAAAAATAAGACCAACTTTTAAAATATTCTTCCCTGAAAATTTACTCCTTCATCAGGAAGCTCTCTAACATAGTTATGCATTTCTTCTCTCCCTATTATTGGTAAGCTCTTATAGTAAAATGTGAAAGGAAAAAAAATTCCTTCAAGCCCAGGTACTCATCCCACTCTCAAGAAAAGTCCTCCCCACTTCTAAAAGGGGGAAAATCCTCCCACCCAAGGCCCTACTAAATAGTGGATGTAGCTACTGCTGCTATTCTTTGCAGGACTATTTGCATAACTGTAGTTACTCCAGGAAACATGAAAGACCTGAGGAAATGAAGGACTATTAGTAAAATTTCCAGCATTAAATATTTTGGCAGAGGGTCTATCATTCCTCAGAGCATATAAGTTATAGAAAATCTTGTATACTACGCAGAATTTTTAAAAGATTTTGTTGATGTGGACCATTTTAAAGTCTTTATTGAATTTGTTACAACATTGCTTCTGTTTGTTTGTTTGGTTTTTGGCCTGCGAGGCATGGGGATATTATTTCCCCCATTGAATTTGCAGTCCCTGCATTGGAAGTACAAGTCTTAACCACTGGACCACCAGGAAGGAACCCCATGTAGAATTTTTAAAACTTAGTATAACTATAGTCACAAATGAAAATTAGGCTAAATATGTAAACATATCAACAGAATTATTTCAGGAAAGCAGGTATGACATTTTGTTGCCATGAGGTTTTTAAGTACAGAATTTCATTATCAGTTTAATTCCTCTCAAAACAAATCTTACCAACTTGAAGTTAATCTTAATCATTTGTTTCAGTGCTTTAAATCCCCATTCTCCTTTTTCACCTTCAAGTTCCAAAACCTATAAAAAAAGAATTTAGTATAATTTAATATTGTTATTTTCTAGTAACACCCAATATTTAAGTTGTAAATTAATTTTACATCATATGCATGAAAAACAAGTGCCCTAAAAACTCTATTTTTCAAAGCCATTTTTAAAAGGTTTAAGATACCAGTCTTAAATGCTTATGAAAGGACAAGTGAGCTTATTTTGAAGTTTCTTCATCAAAAGATTAAATAAGAACTACTTCTTGATTATTATACAGTCCCAGAAGTACCTGTTACTTCACTGGTTAAGAATAACCCAAAAGTTTATCAGTAGGAAAGAAATCACATATTTTATAATGAAACCACATCTATGTGAAGGACCACGATCGCAGGGATAACTACTGACCAGCACATTCACTGATTCTCTTTCTGCCAGAACTGTACAAGCTTTTCGGGACAATGGTCCTGTTCTATAGATAACTTGATTGGAAAAAACAAAAGGATAGCCCTTTTGAAATATTTGCTTATATTGCATAATGCAAACTTCTTTTACAGGATTATCACTAAATATCCAAACATACTTCTGAGATAAAATCATTTACAATTTACTTAAGACATTATTTAGAAAAACACAAAACACAGAATCAACAAGAAAAAATATGAACCTTTTGGAAACTGCTTAATGCTGCTTTTGGGTCATCTTCTTTTAATGCTTTGGAATTATAGTACTGATTTTCCAAATCCACATTTGGCTCAGAGTTACTATCTTCAGAGTATTCCTGTGTGTTAGAAAGAGATATTAAAATGAGAGAAACAAAAAAGAAAAGAAACCCACACACTGCTAAAATGTGAATACTGTTAAGAGAAAAACTACATATTTATAAGGAAAAAAACCACAATTTAAATATATGGTAGAAATTCCACTGAAATTAACCATTATTGAAATAACAAGGGGAAAAGCCAAAATCAAGTGGTTAGCAGAATACAGTAGTCCCCCTTACCCACGGTTTCATTTTCTGTGATTTCAGTTGAGTATCAGTTGAGGTCTGGAAACTGGGAAATTCCAGAAATAATCAATCAAAAAGTTTTAAACTGCAAGTCATTCTGAGTAGCATGAACAAATCTCAATGAAATCTCCTCTCCACCCCCTCCATCCCACCTCGAATGCGAATCATCCCTTTGTCCGGCATATCCCACCTGTGAGTCACTAAACAGCAGGCTCAGTTATCAGATCCACTATTGTGGTATCACAGTGCTTGTGTTCAAGTTACCCTTATGTACTTAATAATGGCTCCAAAGTTCAAAAACAGTGATGCTATAAATTCAGATATGCCAAAGAAAGGCCCTAATGTGCTCCTTTTAATTGAAAAAGTAAAAGTCCTCAGTAAGAAAAAAATGTATGCTGAGGTTGATAAGATCCATGGTAATAACAAATCTTCTACCTGTGAAACTGAAGGAAAAAGAAATTTGTGCTAGTTCTGCTGTTGCAAAAGTTATGGCTAAGGTGTGTGAAAAGTACTTAGGGAAGGTGGAAAAGGCATTAAATTTGTGGCTGAAAGACATAAACAGAAAACATGTTCTGACTGAAAGCAAAGTATTAGAAAACACTGAGCCTATACAAAGACTATGATCATGGCATCTGGTCCCATCACTTCATGGGAAATATATGGGGAACAGAGGAAACAGTGACAGACTTCATTTTCTTCGACCCCAAAATCACTGTAGATGGTAACTGCAGCCATGAAAGTAAAAGACGTTTGCTCCTTGGAAGAAAAGTTATGACCAACCTAGACAGCATATTAAAAAGCAGAGACATTACTTTCCCAACAAAGGTCCGTCTAGTCAAAGCTATGGTTTTTCCAGTAGTCTCATGTACGGATGTGAGAGTTGGACTATAAAGAAAGCTGAGTGCCGGAGAATTGATGCTTTTGAACTGTGGTGCTGGAGAAGACTCTTAGAGTCCTGTGGACTGCAAGGAGATCCAACTAGTCCATCTTAAAGGAAACCAGTCTTGAATATTCATTGGAAGGACTGATGTTGAAGCTGAAACTCCAATACTTTGGCCACCTCATGCAAAGAGCTGACTCACTGGAAAAGACCTTGATGCTGGGAAAGACTGAAGGTGGGAAGAGAAGGGGATGACAGAGGATGAGGTGGTTGGATGGCCTCACCAACTCAATGGACATGAGTTTGAGTAAACTCCAGAGTTGGTGATGGACAGGGAGGCCTGGCATGCTACAGTCCATGGGGTCTCAAAAATTCGAACACAACTGAGTAATTGAACTGAACTGATACAAAGACATCAGCAAAGGGTTCCCTGGAATGAGTGACACCAAGCCATTTTCTCCAAGTAAGGGATGGTTACACAGATTCAGAAATAGGTTTGTACTGAAAGATACAGAATCAACACAAAAGCAAATTGTAAATACTAATTATTAGTAGTATTACTTATCATTAAATGTTAGTTATTTTACCTTTAGTTTCATAATTTAGTTTTTGCTATTCCCCAAGTCTAAATTTTATTATTCTAACACAGCCTAACTACCTAGGATGGTGAGCTATATAAAGCAGAGTAATCTATTGCTAAGTAAAGCTATATGTTAATAAAAATATTTGCTTTATGTGTACTTCACATTACTCAATAGTTGTTTAGTTATATTACTATACTTTAGTCTTGTAACATCAAAATAAGTAAAACAAAATTAATTTATATTATATAGTTTTATATGGCTTTTCATTACATAAATTCAGTTCCTAGTTATGAAACAATAAAGCAGAAAGAAAAATTGAAGTAACACCATTTTGTGGAGAAGTAGAAATAAGAGTTTAAAGTATTTTCAGGATATTCAACTTAGTGATGAGGATTATAAAATATACATAAATTAGTGTAATAAAACTATTATTTTAGGAAGAGAGAAGATTTCCTTCAGCTATAAGTCATTACAAAGGGTAAGTTTATGTGAAATTCAGAATTGTGCCTGAAAGCAAACACAAAAAAGATAAGAATAGTATTATAGTTATTTCTAAATCCAAATACAGTTAAATTTTGGGGGGCACAATTTATGAAAAATTCTGTATTGTCTCATAAAGGCATATGAAAGAAAAAAGATATAAGAGTGAAGTGTTAGAAAGCTCAAAAATATGTAAACACAAGATGAATTTTTCCTATGACCAGCAGATGGAAGGAGATGTTTGATGTTAGCATACAATCAGTTTTATTTGACCACCATGGCTTTGTAATGTGCGCCCTCTGGAGGGTAATTATTTCCTCATGTAAGGATACTTTCTGGGAAGCACTGGCACTCAGTCTCACAAATTTAAGATCAGTAATTGAGTTTTGCTCCACATATTAAATTCTTTGGAACACTTGTCTTACAGATAAGGTCAAATTCTGAGTAATGAGTAAAGTTCATAGTCATTCATTCACTTCTTCACTCTGAATTCAGGTTTGGCTATAATAAAATTGATTAAAAAAGAAATTAATAAATAATGAACAAGCCAAGTGGACACATCAAATCATGTTGTGATAGTGATGGCTTCTGAGCCAGGCTTTGAAAGCTAAATGGGAGTTTGCATGCCAGACAAAAAAGAGAAAGGGGAAAAGAGGAAGAGCAGACACAAAACTGTAACACGAAGTACTGAACAGCTAGAAACAGTCACACTGCTGGAACATAAAAAGTCCTTATTGATTCTACCTTGAACGTGCCATTTCTTTTTCTTTCTACCTCTCTTCACCTCGTTAACCACTGCATGTCATTACAGCTTAAGCATCATCTACCTCCTCAGGGAAGATGTGGAGTAAATAATCCTAGCTAAAAAACCTACTCACATACTCTACACCTTTGGAAATCAGTTCTTCTCTAGTAACTGTTCAATAATACACAGGAATAGCTAGAACCAGAGAATCACTTTTCAGCAACCTAAATCTTCAGAATGCACTCTTAGCCAACAGATTAGGGGAAAAAATAAAAATGGCCCAGGACCTAAGAGCTAAGCAGAAAGCTGAGAGGTAAACGTGAGTAGGACATGGAGTTGCCAGAAAGTTAACTTCAACTACTGAACTGATTATAACACTGTTGAAGAAAGGAATCTTTACATTTCCTACCAAGTCTGAAGGCCTCCTGTAGTTCAAGACTGACTACCTGCAACTTCTGGCACCGACTGGCTCCAGATTAATGCTATTTCTAAACTCTATACGAACTCCTCTGAATCACTACGATTGAGATAAGACTTAATCAGCCTTCAACATTTTGTGAATACGTTCTTTCAGTTTTTCACATTATATGGATTGAGAAGTGAAATGTATACTATTTTTTGCACAACTGCAATTCATTTCTTAAGTGTTGCTGCTGGAATGGATAAATACATGAGAATTGGCACAACTGATATGTTACTAATTTCCTTCTTATAATTAGGTTATGATCTGCAACACCATGTTGCAGCCTCCGTGACACCACTAACCTGTCATTTGCAGCTCAGTAAATCACATACCTCAATACGAACTGAACTACAGCAAACTAGTTACCACACTGGCATGATTTTTAAACTGAAGATATTTTGAGAAGTCTTTAGAATAATTCTGTTCTATAGAGTATCTATTATATATTATTTATGTCTATTACCCGGCGTCCGAGGTCAGGGGCGGCGGCCGGCGGCCTGGAGCAGATACCCCACGCCCCAAGCCCGAGGCCAGGGGCGGCGGGCAGGAGGAGCAACCCCACGCCCAATGCCAGGGGCGGTGGCTGGGAGGACCAACACCACATCCAACGAGCCGTGGCTGCGTGGGCACAGGAGGGCCTAGAGGAGCTATCCCACATTGAAGGTCAGGAAGGGCGGCGGTGAGGAGATACCCCTCGTCCAAGGTAAGGAGCAAAGGCTGCACTTTGCTGGAGCAGCCGTGAAGAGATACCCCACGCCCAAGGCAAGAGAAATCCAAGTAAGATGGTAGGGGTTGCAAGAGGGCATCAGAGGGCAAACACACTGAAACCATACTCACAGAAAATTAGTCAATCTAATCACACTAGGACCACAGCCTTGTCTAACTCAATGAAACTAAGCCATGCCTGTGGGGCAACCCAAGATGGGCGGGTCATGGTGGAGAGATCTGACAGAATGTGGTCCACTGGAGAAGGGAATGGCAAACCACTTCAGTATTCTTGCCTTGAGAACCCCATGAACAGTATGAAAAGGCAAAATGATAGGATACTAAAAGAGAAACGCCCCAGGTCAGTAGGTGCCCAATATGCTACTGGAGACCAGTGGAGAAATAACTCCAGAAAGAATGAAGGGATGGAGCCAAAGCAAAAACAATACCCAGCTCTAGATGTGACTGGTGATAGAAGCAAAGTCTGATGCTGTAAAGAGCAATATTGCATAGGAACCTGGAATGTCAGGTCCATGAATCAAGGCAAATTGGAAGTGGTCAAACAAGAGATGGCAAGAGTGAATGTCAACATTCTAGGAATCAGCGAACTGAAATGGACTGGAATGGGTGAATTTAACTCAGATGACCATTATATCTACTACTGCGGGCAGGAATCCCTCAGAAGAAATGGAGTGGCCATCATGGTCAACAAGAGTCCGAAATGCAGTACTTGGATGCAATCTCAAAAACGACAGAATGATCTCTGTTCGTTTCCAAGGCAAACCATTCAATATCACAGTAATCCAAGTCTATGCCCCAACCAGTAATGCTGAAGAAGCTGAAGATGAACAGTTCTATGAAGACCTACAAGACCTTTTAGACCTAACACCCAAAAATGGAGAAGCTCTATATAGTCAGCAAAAACAAAACCAGGAGCTGACTGTGGCTCAGACCATGAACTCCTTATTGCCAAATTCAGACTGAAATTGAAGAAAGTAGGGGAAACCACTAGACCATTCAGGTATGATCTAAATCAAATCCCTTATTATACAGTGGAAGTGAGAAATAGATTTAAGGGCCTATCTGATAGATAAGAGTGCCTGATGAACTATGGAATGAGGTTCGTGACATTGTACAGGAGACAGGGATCAAGACCATCCCCATGGAAAAGAAATGCAAAAAAGCAAAATGGCTGTCTGGGGAGGCCTTACAAATAGCTGTGAAAAGAAGAGAAGCGAAAAGCAAAGGAGAAAAGGAAAGATATAAACATCTGAATGCAGAGTTCCAAAGAATAGCAAGAAGAGATAAGAAAGCCTTCTTCAGCAATCAATGCAAAGAAATAGAGGAAAACAACAGAATGGGAAAGACTAGGGATCTCTTCAAGAAAATCAGAGATACCAAAGGAACATTTCATGCAAAGATGGGCTCGATAAAGGACAGAAATGGTATGGTCCTAACAGAAGCAGAAGATACTAAGAAGAGATGGCAGGAATACACAGAAGAACTGTACAAAAAAGATCTTCACGACCCAGATAATCATGATGGTGTGATCACTGACCTAGAGCCAGACATCCTGGAATGTGAAGTCAAGGGGCCTTAGGAAGCATCACTATGAACAAAGCTAGTGGAGGTGATGGAATTCCAGTGGAGCTATTCCAAATCCTGAAAGATGATGCTGTGAAAGTGCTGCACTCAATATGCCAGCAAATTTGGAAAACTCAGCAGTGGCCACAGGACTGGAAAAGGTCGGTTTTCATTCCAATCCCAAAGAAAGGCAATGCCAAAGAATGCTCAAACTACCGCACAATTGCACTCATCTCACAGAGCAATGGCACCCCACTCCAGTACTGTTGTCTGGAAAATCCCATGGATGGAGGAGCCTGGTAGGCTGTAGTCCACGGGGTCGCTAAGAGTCGGAAACGACTGTGTGACTTCACTTTCATTTTCCACTTTCATGCACTGGAGAAGGAAATGGCAACCCACTCCAGTGTTCTTGCCTGGAGAATCCCATGGACGGAGAAGCCTGGTAGGCTGCAGTCCATGGGGTCGCAAAGAGTCGGAAACGACTGAAGCGACTTAGCAGCAGCAGCAGCACACGCTAGTAAACTAATGCTCAAAAATCTCCAAGCCAGGCTTCAGCAATATGTGAACTGTGAACTTCCTGATGTTCAAGCTGGTTTTAGAAAAGGCAGAGGAACCAGAGATCAAATTGCCAACATCCGCTGGATCATGGAAAAAGCAAGAGAGTTCCAGAAAAACATCTATTTCTGCTTTCTTGACTATGCCAAAGCCTTTGACTGTGTGGATCACAATAAACTGTGGAAAATTCTTCAAGAGATGGGAATACCAGACCACCTGATCTGCCTCTTGAGAAACTTGTATGCAGGTCAGGAAGCAACAGTTAGAACTGGACATGGAACAACAGACTGGTTCCAAATAGGAAAAGGAGTTCGTCAAGGCTGTATATTGTCACCCTGTTTATTTAACTTATATGCAGAATACATCATGAGAAACGCTGGGCTGGAAAAAACAGAAGCTGGAATCAAGAGTGCCGGGAGAAGTATCAATAACCTCAGATATGCAGATGACACCACCCTTATGGCAGAAAGTGAAGAGGAACTAAAAAGCCTCTTGATGAAAGTGAAAGAGGAGAGTGAAAAAGTTGGCTTAAAGCTCAATATTCAGAAAATGAAGATCATGGCATCTGGTCCCATCACTTCTTGGGAAATAGATGGGGAAACAGTGGAAACAGTGTCAGACTTTATTTTTCTGGGCTCCAAAATCACTGCAGATGGTGACTGCAGCCATGAAATCAAAAGATGCTTACTCCTTGGAAGGAAAGTTATGACCAACTAGATAGCATATTCAAAAGCAGAGACGTTACTTTGCCAACAAAGGTTCGTCTAGTCAAGGCTATGGTTTTTCCTTTGGTCATGTATGGATGTGAGAGTTGGACTGTGAAGAAGGCTGAGCGCCGAGAAATTGACGTTTTGAACTGTGGTGTTGGAGAAGACTCTTGAGAGTCCCTTGGACTGCAAGGAGATCCAACCAGTCCATTCTGAAGGAGCTCAGCCCTGGAATTTCTTTGGAAGGAATGATGCTAAAGATGAAACTCCAGTACTTTGGCCACCTCATGCAAAGAGTTGACTCACTGGAAAAGACTCTGATGCTGGGAGGGATTGGGGGCAAGAGGCGAAGGGGACGACAGAGGATGAGATGGCTGGATGGCATCACTGACTCGATGGACGTGAGTCTCTGTGAACTCCGGGAGTTGGTGATGGACAGGGAGGCCTGGCGTGCTGCGATTCATGGGGTCGCAAAGAGTCGGACACGACTGAGCGACTGATCTGATCTGATCTGATGTCTATTGTTTACTGGAGAAGGAAATGGCAACCCACTCCAGTACCCTTGCTTGGAAAATCCCATGGATGGAGGGGCCTGGTGGGCTGCAGTCTATGGGGTTGTAAAGAGTCGGATACGACTGAGTGACTTCACTTCACTCACTTCACTTGCTTCATACTTTATCACTGGAGAAGGAAATGGCAACTGACACCAGTATTCTTGCCTGGAGAATCCCATGGATGGAGGAGCCTGGTGGACCAATGGTCCATGGGGTTGCAGAGTCAGACAAGACTGAAGTGACTAAGCATGTAAGCATATACTGTTTACACCCAATGATAATGGTCTTTGGTTAAACCAGTAAATAAATGTGTTCAACAAATGAAAATGAAGTCTTTCTCCTTAAGCTATTCATGGTCTGATACAGATATGCAAATGAAACACCAATATAATACAATAGAAGCAGTAACAGAGACACAGACTAGGTTCGGTGGTGTATCAGGAGTAATTAACTACTCCTGAATGAGTTAGAAGGAAAAGTTACCTCAACCAGGTCTAAAAGTACAAATGCATTTTCCCAGGGATGAAAAAAGGCACCAAAACAAAACAAACTATGCAAAAGCATTGCATATTTAGAAGAGCTACCAGTAGTCTGATTGGGCTGAAGCACAGGATGCATGCAGAGCTGATGAGAGAAACTAGTATCAGACAGGGGAATAGAACTATACAGGTCTAGCAGAGTTTATATCAAATGGGGACCCACTAAAAGATTTTATAGAGAAATAATTAGATCTGTGTTTTAGGAAGAGCACTCAGGCAGTAAGGAAGTACCCACTGGATACTCTTACAACTGTTTAGCCAATAGATGATGAAGGCCTGATTCCAAGTAGTAGACCAGGAGAAAAGGGAGAGGACAGAATAAATATATGTGATGTTAAGGATGCAAAATAAAAGGACACATCACATGGGCACAAGAAAGGGGAAAAAGTTATCCTTAATGACTACAGCCAATTTGGTTACACACAGTGACATTAGTCAAAACAGGGAATATAGGAAAAATATTAAATATTGCTAAACTGAATTCCCTTATGTCAGATGAAGATGCAATAACTATAAAAGTATAAGTGAAATGCTTTTAAGAGAGAAACTGAAATTTTAATCTATACATTAAGAATGTTTTAATCAAAAATCAAATAATTTAAGCAATATATGAAAAAGCAAGCACCCGAACAGTGTTAAAAGGGCTTTTAAAAAAATCCACTAAAGTGCACATTAGCTCCAACCTATATAACTCATGTCCTGACATCTATCCAAAGCAATCTCTTAACCATCTACACCAACAAAATTTATTCTTCTTTCCCCCAAACATATTATGCTCTTTAAAATCTCTGCTTTGGCATAAACTGGTCTCTCTGCCCCAAATTCTAAACCACTGCCCCTCCCAACAAGCTTCCCACTTTTCTCCTGTGATGATGTCCAGCCCTAACACTCCTGGAAATGCTGTATTCCTCAAGGCTCACCTTGTGATTCTTTCTCTAAGTCTTCTTAGCAAAGTAAATTTTCTCCATAGTCATGCTTCTACATGACATGCATATCTCTGAAGAACAGTTTTGTATGTATGCTGTTCCCACCTCCCGCCTCCCCTCCTCCCCTGCCCCACCATGAGCTTCTCAAAAGCAGGAACTTACTTTTACTGATCTTGGTATCCCCAGAACCTGGCATATCATAAAATGCTCAGGAAGTGTTTGCTTAATTGAAGTGAAAAGTTAGTGAATGTTTCAAAATAATACAACACAGGAAGGGGCAATTTTGACTCTATGTTGGAGTCAAAAAGGGTCAATTTCATAGTTCATGTACTTATTCTTGTGTCTCTTGTCAACAGAGGTCTTAAGAAACGTGCTCGAGGAAATAGAAGACTCACCATTAACAATGCTTCGCAAGCCTTGATCATGTTTAGACAATAGATGCTGCACATCTAGTGCCAAAGGTAAAGTCTCAGTATCCTTAAGGACTAAATTTAATCCAAGGTAGGCATTTGTGGTTTAGCCATTAATAAAATTAACGTAACTTAAAAAAAAATTTTCACTCAAGGTAATGGATCCTAATCTGTCTATGCTATTAATTAGAACATTCTTTTATTTGTCCTAACTTTCAGTTTTCAAATTAAATTTTCCAACAAGACATCATTAAAGTCTTTAGGCGTGGGCTCTAGTTTTCACTTGCCCACTAATTTGTCATGTAAATTTATGTAAATCACTCACACTTGATGTTTTAGTTCCTCTCGGAACCCGACTCCAGTACTCTTGCCTGGAAAATTCCACGGATGGAGGAGCCTGGTAGGCTGCAGTCCATGGGGTCACTAAGAGTCCGACACGACTGAGCGACTTCACTTTCACTTTTCACTTTCATGCATTGGAGAAGGAAATAGCAACCCGCTCCAGTGTTCTTGCCTTGAGAATCCCAGGGGTGGGGGAGCCTGGTGGGCTGCTGTGTGTGGGGTCGCACAGAGTCAGACACGACTAAAGTGACTTAGCAGTAGCAGCAACCTGTCAGTTATGAGGGCTGAACCCAACAGGAAGTCTCTAATTCTTGCTGACGGTCATGTGTTCCTTTCTGGGGTATAATACACAAGCACAAATTTACTCTGTCGGATAGTCACACTTTACAGATTTACATTAGGGATGAAGAATCTTAATTTATCTTATTCTTAGCACAAAAGAGCTATCTCCCATTACTTATGGGAGATCTTACAATGGTCTCCTTATCATGAGTTACCCTTGTTTGAATCTCTCTAATTTCATTATACAGGGTACACCTATGAGGTACTGCTACAGGCCTTTTTGAAAATGTACTCAAACTTACATTTCAAACCAATCGTCTTTTAAGCAGTAACTTTTAAGAGGTGGTAAATTATTCCAATTATACTGACATGGATTATTAAGTAATGCTTCTGAAGTTTTTAAGAAAACTAACTTTATTAGTTAGATGTTTCCAACTTAAAACAGCATCATCCAAATTTGGGGGCTCAACTTATTTATCAAACCTGACTCGGAATTTTTGACACCTACAGAATAGAGAAAACCTGGCTATTACTGAAATTTAAAAAAAAAAAAAAAAGCCATATACCATTTAAAATAGCAAAAGAAAACAGGTCAAATCCTCATCAACAGAAAACTGAGTAAATAAACTTATGGTACATCCACACAATCAATGCAGCTATAAAAAAGAAATAAGTAATCTTTCGACATATGTCTATGGAATAATATTTAAAATAAAAAACAAAGTGTAGCACAATATATTTAATATGTTAATTCTGGTTTAAAAAAGGGAAGGGGGGATAAAAATCTGTATTTGGTAATCTATGGTAAGGAATGGGAACTGGGCAACTGAGGAACAAAAATGGAAAGGAAATGTTAACATTTCATGTTTTTGAACCATGTGTATGTATTACCTATTTAAAATGCTAGATGCCTCAGGTTCTGAAGAATTCTAAAAAATTTTGAGCAATGACAAAATCCCTGTCTGGCCCCTCAAGATCAAAGACTTCTGTTCATCATTTGTACCCTAAACACCACCCTCTCTCTTCTCAGCAATAAAATACAGACTCACTGTGAAAAATTTGCAAGAAATAAACACTTTAATTTTCCTGACACTTTTCGTGTTTTCCAGACATTTTATTCTGTATTTTTCCCACCCAGCAAAACAAATAAATTTTACTGCCACACAGTAACATTGTAATATGGATTACATATCTATAGTGGACATGTATTCTCTGTGTGCACAGCAACAGTGACTGATCCTTCCTCTCTTAGATGAGGATTTCAAACACAGTGCTCGTCTCCTAGAGGGCAAGCAATCTATCCTCTCTCTCTCAGCGGTTCACAGAAGGCCCAGAGCTAAGGTGAATCCATAGAAGTTCTTCCTAGGGTTTCACTGCTAGAGTTAGCAAGAAGACCCTTTTGCCTTTGGGGTTATAATACTAGGAAGATAACACATTATATTACAAGATCTTGTGATATACTATGAAGGCAATTAAGCCAATACGCGAGGAAGGCAGCCCAGAAAGAGAGACAAAGGCAGAAAAAGACCCAGCATCGTTATCTGAGTCATGACTCCTGTTACATTTACACTTCTTGGTGATTTGAGCCAATATATGCTCTTTACAGTTCAAGTTGATTTGACATGTATTCCTGTCCTCTCCTTCCTTACATGCAGGAGTCCTGACAAATTTACCAAGTTTTTCTTTTCATATCACTGAATATTCTTTAGAAGCATGATTTGAAATGCTGACATACTTTCCATCACATGGATATATTTTACCTATTACTACCTCATGAGTATTAATAGTATTCTCCTACTATTGATAACTTGGGGGGTGTTTCCAACTATTTACAATTAAACATGCCCTTTTGGGGGTGGGGCGGGGCAGCGCTGCATGGCTTGCAGGATCTTAATTCCCCAGAAAGTGAAAGTTGCTTAGTCTCTGGAACCCCATGCAGTTCATGGAATTCTCCAGGGCAGAATACTGGAGTGGGTGGCCTATCCCTTCTCCAGGGGATCTTCCCAACCCGGAATCAAACCGGGGTCTCCGGCAATACCGGCAGATTCTTTACCAACTGAGCTATGAGGGAAGACCATGGATCAAACATGGGCCCATGGCAGTGAAAGTGCTCAGTTCTAAACACTGGAGTGTCATGTTCCTTTCAAAAGCCTCAACTGTATAATCAAATTTTGTTACTGTGAAAACTACATTCAGAATTCCAAATGTGTGTACAGCAGAAAGAACACTGGCCCAGACCACAAAAATTATATTGTTTGTAAATCTATTCTTAAAGATCCCCAACATTTTGTCAAGCTGTAAGTGACGGAGACAACAGTCTCAGAATAAAATGACCTGTAATCTGCAAGCTCCTTATATGCACAGTGGATGACATCAATGTCTTAATATTAAACACACAAAACCCCTGAAGCTATTTTTTTGCCCTGTGCTGTATTAAGTATTAGTCTCTCAGTCCATGGGATTTTTCAGGCAAGAGTACTGGAGTGGGTTGCTATTTCCTTCTCCAGGGGATCTTCCAGACCCAGGGATGGAATCCAGGTCTCCTGCACTGCAGGCAGATTCTTTACTGTCTGACCCACCAGGGAAGCCCTATTAATGTACTACTTTTTCAAAGTATTCGTGTCAATTAAAAAATCTTTTTAGAAAACAGAAATGTTAAATTTTAATTTGCTAAACCATGTTCTAAGGTTATAATATGACATCATTTGTCTGAACTTGTTAAAGCTGTGACAAATAGATTCTGTAAGATACCTTGTAGCTAAGACTCTTCTCCACCCCTCCCCAAAAGAAGTAAATTTCTAGGGCATTAAAACAGCTATCTTTTAAGGCAAGAATAACAATAGTAATAAACATTTATTCACTAATCACACTATAACCTGACTGCCAATGCAAGAGATATAAAAGACAAGGGTTCAATCCCTGGCAAGAATAACAATAGTAATAAACATTTATTCACTAATCACACTATAACCTGACTGCCAATGCAAGAGATGTAAAAGACAAGGGTTCAATCCCTGGGTGGGGAAGATCCCTTGAAGGAGGGCATGGTAACCCACTCCAGTATCCTTGCCTGGAGAATCCCAGGGACAGAGGAGACTGGTGGGCTGCAGTCCATAGGGCTGCAAAAAGTCAGAAGCGACTTAGCACTGGCAACAACAGTAATAAACATTCATTCAATAATCATAACTATAAACCTAACCAGGATGATTATGGAGAAGGAAATGGCAACCCACTCCAGTATTCTTGTCTAGAATACTCCATGGAAAGAGGGGCCTAGCGGGCTTCAGTCCACGGGGTCACTAAGATGACTGAGTGAGTCTCACACACACACACACACGATGATTATAATAAGGCTCACTGTTTGGTAATATACTTTAAAAAATGGAATTAGTCTATCTTTTCACCATTTTATTTTCCCCTTATAATAATATTTTTCAAACATACAATGCTCTACCTATAATAGGAACTACTAAAGAATACTTTTTGGTATGAAGTCGCTCTGTCTTAAATCTTTTCTAAAAAGACTGTTAGAAGTATTAATCAAGTTCAAGCTTGAATGGCTGGATTGTGTAATTATAACACAGTTTAACTTATCAATGGCCTTATTAACTTAATGAATGACACGATAGTGTTTACTATTAGCTGTTATTATTAATACTATTGTATGTAAATCTGTAAAATTAACATTGAATTAACACATTTTCCAGAACCATCTTCTCTCCATTCACTGCTACATAAATTACTATGCTTAGAAAATACCTGCTTCTGCCTCAGAAATCAAAAGGATCTTAGAAATAACCGATCAAGCATACTGAATTAATTTCATGCTTGTTTTGTCTTCTTTTTTAAAACCAACTTAAGTCTCTTTTCTATTAGCTCAAGAAGTGATTTTGGGTATTTATCAATAGACAATTGATAAAATATATACTGAATGTATCTGTACATGGCTCTCATTAACAATTTCACTAAAATGAGGTGATGAACTATCCAACAAACAATACATTTTTTTTAATAAAAAAAGAAGTTTCCCTAAAACAGTAATTGATTCAGACTCTTTAAATCCAAAGAAACAAGGCTCAGGCAAATATTAGAAAACAAAAACAATTCTTTTGGCAACAGATAAGCATGAAGTGGCAACTAGCCTCGCTTGATCTTTTTAAATGTATGTTTAAAAATTAATAAATATATGTTTATAGTGGCTTAAGGAAATTATGGAAGTAAAAAATAAATTAATATGATATCTATGTAAGAGAGATATGAGGCAGGACTATTTAACAGAATGTTGGGGGGGATCATTAATTATGTGGTTGTGTAAAATCTCATCTTTTTGGGTTAAGAAATTTAAAAAAAGAGGCTAAAATTACACATTCAGTTTTATATTTACATGTGGTGTAAGCCCTCAAAGGCTGGAGAAACACAGCCAAGTTAAATCATTTATATTTAATTAAAATCCCTGCAAAAATGAAGTCTGTACTTCAAGGGGCAGTAAGATTCTCAGTGCCATTTCTACATTACAGTCTCACTCACAGTGCTAGTAAGTTACGTATTCAAAAAACTATTGCTTAGAAAAGAGATAAGCGCAAACAAGTAAAAACACAAACTGAAACTAGGTAAAACACTTCCAGAGTTAAAAAATACCTGTAATACACGTAAACATGTAACAAATAAAAATGCACGAAATATTACAATTAACATTCTTGAAGGATTTATTAAGGCACTGCCTAAAACTGGCTTGGTCTGCACAAAACTACAATGTTAAAAGAAACACTTCCAGAGTTAAAAAATACCTGTAATATACGTAAACATGTAATAAATAAAAATGCACGAAATATTACAATTAACATTCCTGAAGGATTTAACGCACTGCCTAAAACTGGCTTGGTCTGCACAAACTAAAATGTAAGGCAGAAATCTTACTACTAGCAGAACTCCTTTAAGAATTATCAACACTATTGACTTTCAGGTCATTTCCCTCTCCTTTTTGCAAATGCTTTCCTTTAAAAGTGAAAGATTAATTAGAAACGACTATACAAAGAAGATTTACACTAATTCAAAATGATACATTAATTATCTTGAGACTCTCTGGCACTTAAAATATAAGGTGAACCAGACTTCCCTGAGCATCTACTTCTTAACTTTACGATAATGCAGCATCACCATAACACACAAGAACCATGCACAAAAACTCCCCCAAATAAAAAGCAAAGCCAAGTTGACGCTAATTCGTGGTCCAGATAATCGTTCTTAGTTCCCACACAATGTTTTTGAATATCAACTTGAAATGTTAGTGAATTTTTAAAGACTTATAAGTCCGTTCATAAATTAAACCTTGAATCTTTAAAAATCACCATTCGGTTGCATAAATTCGTTTTGTTCTACACTGTTGATATTTTAAACTCTGAATACTGGGAAATTTCCAAGTCAAGAAAAAAGCCATTGAGTCAATTCTCTTATACCACCCCACCTCCCAAACCCAAACAAACAAAAAGTAAAACGTCCTCCCCAGCTTTTCTCTTTAAACAAGTAGTTAAACTACTTTTGAAAAGCTAGCCTGGCTCTCAATTCTCTATTGCACCTTTACCTTATACCAAAACGGAGCCTGGACAAGACTAATTAAGCTCTGTTTCTAGATTCACAAGTGGCGTCAGGTCTGGGAGCAGGAAGGCCCCCTAGTTTTTGGACCCCTCTCCCAGCATTTCGCACTCTTTCAAGTATGAAGAAGAGGGGACAGGAAGACTGGGCCCGAAAGGGCAGAGCCGGGGCCTAGACCACTGAACGGTCCCCAAAACGGCTCGCGCGATAGGGAAGAGGCAATGAGAACCTGACGCCGGAGGCCAGAGGTGTCCTTGCAAACCAAGGAAGCGCTCGGATTTGGAGCTCAACGCTCGGGACCCCCTTCACCGCCTCCTTTACTCTCCCTTCCCCCATGCTAGAGAAGCAGGGCGCGGGCCCGGTGCGGGAAGGGGGAGGAGGTAAACTCGTCCTGTCACTGCATCGGGAGAAGCTGGAAGGAGCACATGTTCTACGGGGAGAGGCCGCGGCCGCCCCTGCCCCGGCTCCTAAAGCCAGAAACCACCTCCAGCCCCAGAGTTCTGTTCCCTGCGCCTCACCAGGTCGTAGTCCTCCTCATCATCGCACATGAAATCATCCTCCATGTCAGACATCTTGGCTGGGACGGGGAGAGGGGGGGAGGAGAAATTGGAGACAACCTCCTCCCACAATCCTCCGCGGCTCAGAGGCGTCACTCCCAGCTTCTCGCCTTCCCGACGCTCTTAGAGGAGCTGAATGTTTCCTCCCGGAACAAATGAGCTCGGTTTTGAGAGGATTCGCTACGACGCTAAAAGCGATTGCACCGTGCTCCTCTTCCTGTGAGACGGTTGGTGCCTTAGCAACTAAACCTAGCAACTAGGGAATCTTTAAGTGCCACGGATTTCAGCGGAAGGGCCTTGGAAACCTTTCGCTCTTAACGTGCGGTTTCCAGCCTCCTGGGCAAGGGAACAGTCTCCTCCCTTGCCTGGCACTCAGGAACCATTTCAGCCTGGTGAAAGTAAGAGGCAGTTTGGGACTAGAAGGCTTTCGCGGAGAAAAGTCTGACATGCCTATCCTGTGTGACAGGTAGTATTCTTTTTGCCATGATTACGGATGTGCATTTAGCCCACACATTTTGGTGGGTGGTCCTCTGATGTTTGGAAACCTTTCAGCAGCACGGTTTACACGTAATGTTTGTTATATTTGTAGTCGGCAAAACAACTCTGTAGATATCCTAAATTAAGTATCAATCTATTGAGGTACTTGAAGTTTTATTCAGTTGTTCAACGAATTATAAACTAAATTTTATTGCCTATGGGACCAAATTAAGGTAACAGTTAACATCTTTTTTTTTTTTAATGCATTATTGTTGCACAGCATCATCAGTAGAATTCGAAATATTAATAAAAATTGAAATTGACATGAAGGGAGAAAATACTGCTTTTCAAACAACATTTTCCATATAAACTTCAGTTTTGTCCACTTGAATTCACAAATTTTATATAGTTAACAGCACAGACATAATTTCGGATGCTTTTTTGCATCTAGTTATGTAACAGCAAAGGACAATGTTTGCAATATATTGTTGCATACATATATACATATAAAAGATTATTTTAATAGTGGCATAATAAGCCCTTGGTTGAATGCAGTGTAATTTATTTAAGTGAAGTCGCTCAGTCGTGTCCGACTCTTTTCGACCCCATGGACTGTAGCCTACCAGGCTCAATCCATGAGATTTTCCAGGCAAGAATATTGGAGTGGGTTGCCATTTCCTTCTCTGGAGGACCTAAGCATGCTATTATTGTTATACATTTCGAATATTACAGTAATAACATTATTTTAAACTATTTGGAGAGAGTATTTTTGTCACTTAATTTTTTTTCTTAGGAAAAATTCCAAGAAGAAGAATTGCAGGCTGGATTTTTTTTTTTTCTCGTTTTGGCAGTTACTCAGTAAATAACTGCTTTGCTTTTTTTTTTTTTTTTCCTGGCTGCGCCAGAATACAGAATCTTAGTTCTCTGACTGTGCTCCCTGCATGGGAAGCATGGATTCTTAACCACTAGATCAGTCAGGGAAGTCCCTGGATCTATTAGTAATCATTTGTTTTTGTTTTTATTTTAATAATTCAAAAGATTTTACTGGAGTATAGTTGATTTAAAATGTGTTAGTTTCAGGAGTACAGCACAGTGAATCAGTTGTACATGTACATATATTCATTGTTGTTTTTTTTTTTTACTCTTTTTCCACATAGGCCATTATAGAATATTTACTCGAGTAGAGTTCCCTGTGCTATACAGCAGGTTCTTATTAATTTTCCATTTTATATATCAGTTCAGTTCAATTCAGTCGCTTAGTTGTGTCTGACTCTTTTCGACCCCGTGAATTGCAGCACACCAGGCCTCCCTGTCCATCACTAACTCCGGGAGATTACCCAAACTCATGTTCATAGAGTCGGTGATGCCATCCAGCCATCTCATCCTCTGTCGTCCCCTTCTCCTCCTGCCCCCAATCCCTCCCAGCATCAGAGTCTTTTCCAATGAGTCAGCTCATTGCATGAGGTGGCCAAAGTACTGGAGTTTCAGCTTTAGCATCAGTCCTTCCAAAGAACACCCAGGACTGATCTCCTTTAGAATGGACTGGTTGGATCTCCTTGTAGTCCAAGGGACTCTCAAGAGTCTTCTCCAACACCACAGTTCAAAAGCATCAATTCTTCGGCGCTCAGCCTTCTTCACAGTCCAACTCTCACATCCATACATGACCACAGGAAAAATCATAGCCTTGACTAGACGGACCTTTGTTGGCAAAGTAATGTCTTTGCTTTTCAATATGCTATCTAGGTTGGTCATAACTTTTCTTCCAAGGAGTAAGCATCTTTTAATTTCATGGCTGCAATCACCATCTGTAGTGATTTTGGAGCCCCCAAAAATAAAGTCTGACACTGTTTCCCCATCTATTTTATATATAGTCGTCTGTATATGTCAGTCCCGGCCTCCCAATTTAGTAATCATTTGTATTGCCATCTTTTTGGTCATAGTTCTTAAAAATCATATTTATAGCAATAATACTGTTTATGTAGAGACAAAATTTTCCTTTCCTTCTTTTCTTCCCAATATTTTATAACGAGGCATTTTGAACATACTGAAAAATTTAAAGAATTAGTTCAGTGAACACATATATACCTCTATCAGCTTTATTTGTATGTGTGTAAGTATTCCTAGAATCAGTTGAAAGTATAAAAAGATGCACATATCATTACATATCACTCAAATGCAGCTGTGTATTTCCTAAAAATAAGGACATTCTCTTAGGACAGCATCATTGTTACACAAGGAAAATTAATTATTCCCTCATGTCATCTGATACCCAGTGCATGTTCAAAATTTCCTTATTAAACATAGACTTTTAGAATTGGAAGAGCCTTTACTTGTATCACTTCAGTCTCTAAGGCTTCCCAAGCATGGAAATTAATTATAATTTTTCAAATCCCACACCAGAGATTCTGATTCAGTAGGTCTGGGGTAGAACCCAAGAATTGTTCTTGTAACCTTAAAACAATCTCCCTGTAAGTCGTAACTTATATATCCTATTTTATCTAGGATAGCCCAGTCCTGTTATCCCAGAATAATAATTATCAGCATCCATCACTCTCAAAAGTTTGTACAATAAATCACATTGATTACTCTATCTTTAACCCATACTTCTTGAGAAGAGAAAATAGAATCCCAAGGTGATTAAGAACTTTGCTCAGAGTAATCAGCTACATAGTTTTGCATTTTTAAGTCAGTATAGTAATTCTGAAATGATCTATTAATCATGTGGATATGATCATATGTAATAAAACTGCATGTTTATTTACATTGAATTTATTTATATATTTTGATGCCTTTAAATGTAATTCCTTAGTTCTTCAATGTGGAAAAATTATTCAAGAAGTTCGTTACTAGGAGCACTAGGAAAAGTGCAGCCACATTTTGAGTGTAATATTCTTGGCCTCCAAATTTCACACAGTTAGTCTGGAAATTTTCTGAGAGTAGTTGAAAAGGTTTTCACAGTGTTTAGCTCACTGCTTGGGTACACAAATGCAAATGAATATTTGCTGTAGAAATAAACACGTCAATTTTTCTATGCAGGCGATGCCCTTATATTGTATATATCTACACATCAAAATCTTTTTCTGTCCTCAAAACTTCATTTAAATATCACTTCATTCACATATCCTATCCTAAATACTTTGTACAGTTAAGCTATTCTCTTTTTCTTGACATCAATTTTATTCAGCAGTAAAGTAAAAAGTGGAAGTCACTCAGTCATGTCGACCTGTTTGTGACCCCATGGACTGCAGCCTGCCACGCTCCTCTGACCATGGAATTATTCAGGCAAAAATACTGGAATGGGTTGCCATTCCCTTCTCCACGGCACCTTTCCAACTCAGGGATCAAACCCGAGTTTCCTGTATTGCAGGAAGATTCTTTACCATTTGAGCGACCAGCGAAGCCCCAAAGATGGATGGGTCATGGTAGAGAGTTTGGACAAAATGTGGTCCACTGGAGAAGGGATTGGCAAACCACTTCAGTATTCTTGCCTTGAGAACCCCATGAACAGTATGAAAAGGCAAAATGATAGGATACTGAAAGAGAAGCTCCCCAGGTCCATAGGTGCCCAATATGCTACTGGAGATCAGTGGAGAAATAACTCCAGAAAGAAAGAAGAGACGGAGCCAAAGCAAAAACAGCACCCAGTTGTGGATGTGACTGGTGATTGAAGTAAAATCTGATGCTGTAAAGAGCAATATTGCATAGGAACCTAGAATGTTAGGTCCATGAATCAAGGCAAATTGGAAGTCATCAAAAAGGAAAAGGCATGAGTGAACGTTGACATTTTAGGAATCAGCAAACTAAAATGGAGTAGAATGGGTAAATTTAACTCAGATGAACATTATATCTACTACTGTGGGCAGGAATCCCTTCAAAGAAATGGAGCAGCCATCATAGTCAACAAAAGCGTCCAAAATGCAGTACTTAGATGCAATGTCAAAAACGACAGAATAACCTCTGTTCGTTTCCAAGGCAAACCATTCAGTATCATGGTAATCCAAGTCTATGCTCGGACCAGTAATGCTGAAGAAGCTGAAGTTAAATGGTTCTGTGAAGACCTACCAGACCTTCTAGAACTAACACCCAAAAAAGATGTCCTTTTCATTATAGGGGACTCGAATGCAAAGTAGGAAGTCAAGAAACACCTGGAGTAACAGGCAAATTTGGCCTTGGAGTACAGAATGAATCAGGACAAAGGCTAATAGAATTTTGCCAAGAGAATGCACTGGCCATAGCAAACACCCTCTTCCAAAAACACAAGAGAAGACTCTACACATGGACATCACCAGATGGTCTACATCAAAATAGGCTTGATTATATTCTTTGCAGCCAAAGATGGAGAAGCTCTGTACAGTCAGCGAAAACAAGACCGGAAGCTGACTGTGGCTCAGTTCATGAACTCCTATTGCCAAGTTCAGACTTAAATTGAAGAAAGTAGGGAAAACCACTATACCAGTCAGGAATGACCTAAATCAAATCCCTTATGATTATACACTGGAAGTGAGAAATAGATTTAAGGACCTAGATCTGATACAGTGCCAGATGAATTATGGGTGGAGGTTCATGACATTGTACAGGAGGCAGGGATCAAGACCATCTCCCAGAAAAAGAAATGCAAAAAAGCAAAATGGCTGTCTGGGGAGGCCTTACAAAAAGCAAAGGAGAAAAGGAAAGATATACCCATTTGAATGCAGAGTTCCAAAGAATAGCAAGGAGAGACAAGAAAGCCTTCCTCAGTGATCAGTGCAAAGAAATAGAGGAAAACAACAGAATGGGAAAGACTAGAGATCTCTTCAAGAAAATTAGAGATACCAAGGGAACATTTCATGCCAAGATGGGCACAATAAAGGACAGAAATGGTATGGACCTAACAGAAGCAGAAGATATTAAGGAGTGGCAAGAATACACAGAAGAACTATACAAAAAGGATCTTCACAACCTAGATGATCACGATGGTGTGATCACTGACCTAGAGCCAGACATCCTGGAATGTGAAGTCAAGTGGGCCTTAGGAAGCATCACTATGAACAAAGTTAGTGGAGGTGATGGAATTCCAGTTGAGCTATTCCAAATCCTAAAAGATGATGCTGTGAAAGTGCTGCACTCAACATGCCAGCAAATTTGGAAAACTCAGCAGTGGCCACAGGACTGGAAAAGGTTGGTTTTCATTCCAGTCCCAAAGAAAGGCAATGCCAAAGAATGCTCAAACTACTGCACAATTGCACTCATCTCACACACTAGTAAAGTAATGCTCAAAATTTTCCAAGCCAGGCTACAACAGTATGTGAACCGTGAACTTCCAGATGTTCAAGCTGGTTTTAGAAAAGGCAGAGAAGAACCAGAGATCAAATTGCCAACATCTGTTGGATCATTGAAAAGGCAAGAGAGTTCTAGAAAAACATCTATTTCTGCTTTATTGACTATGCCAACACCTTTGACTGTGTGGATCACCACAAACAGTGGAAAATTCTGAGAGTTAGGAATACCAGACCACCTGACCTGCCTCTTGAGAAATCTGTATGCAGGTCAGGAAGCAACAGTTAGAACTGGACATGGAACAACAGACTGTTTCCAAATAGGAGAAGGAGTACGTCAAGGCTGTATATTGTCACCCTGCTTGTTTAACTTATATACATAGTACATCGTGAGAAACGCTGGGCTGAATGAAGCACAAGCTGGAATCAAAATTGCCGGGAGAAATATCAATAACCTCAGATATGCAGTTGACACCACTCTTATGGCAGAAAACGAAGAAGAACTAAAGAGCCTCTTGATGAAAGTGAAAGAGGGAGAGTGAAAAAGTTGGCTTAAAGCTCAACATTTGGAAAACTAAGATCATGGCATCTAGTCTCATCACTTCATGGCAAATAGATGGGGAAACAGTGGAAACAGTGACAGACTTTATTTTTTTGGGCTCCAAAATCACTGCAGATGGTGATTGCAGCCATGAAATTACAAGGTGCTTACTGCTTGGAAGGAAAGATAGACAGCAACTAGACCAACCTAGACAGCTATATTAAAAAACAGAGACATTACTTTGTCAACAAAGGTATGTCTAGTCAAGGCTATGATTTTTCCAGTGGTCATGTATGGATGTGAGAGCTGGACTATAAAGAACTGAGTGCCGAAGAATTAATCCTTTTGAACTGTGGTGTTTGAGAAGACTCTTGAGAGCCCCTTGGACTGCAAGGACGTCCCACCAGTCCATCTTAAAGGAAATCAGTCCTGAATATTCATTGGAAGGACTGATGTTGAAGCTGAAACTCCAATACTTTGGCCACCTGATGCGAAGAACTGAGTCATTGGAAAAGTCCCTGATGCTGGGAAAGATTGGCAGGAGGAGAAGGGGACGACAGAGAATGAGACGCTTGGATGGCATCCCTGACTCAATGGACATAAGTTCGAATAAACTCCGGGAGTTGGTGATGGACAGGGAGGCCTGGTGTGCTGTAGTTCATGGGATTGCAAAGAGTTGGACACGACTGAGTGACTGAACTGAACTGAAACTATACACAATTAAATGTACAGTTTGATGATTTTGACGTGCATATATACCTGTGAAATCATCATTACAACCAAGATAATGAAGATACTATTTATCACTGCAGAAGTTTCCCTATTGCCCCTTGATTATCGATGGTTCTCCTCCCCTCACTTTTCCTATGCAACCACTGATCTACTTTTTGTCACTGTAGGTTACATTTTCTGGAATTTTGTTTAAATGAATCATATAATACGTATTCTCTTTTGCCTGACTTATTTCAGTCATTATAATTATTTTGAGATTCATCCATGTTGTTGCATGTATCAACTGGTTGTTTCTTTCTGTTGATGAGGTTTCCCTTGTTGAATTTTTTTTTTTTTTTTTGCTATGCTGTGTGGCATGCTAGATCTTAGATCTCTGACCAGGGATTGAACCTGTGCCCCCTGCAGTGGAAACACAGAGTCTTAACCACCGGGCCACCGGGAAGTCAGTCCCTATTGATGGATATTTGAGGATTTTTTTTTCTCAGTTTTTGGCTTATGTAAATAATTAGAGGTATTTGTTTACAAGTTTTTGTGTGGACATATGTTTTACTTGTCTTGAGTAATGTTGTAGACAGACTCTTAAGGTACATGTGCTTGTGTAGTCCCTTCCACCTTGAATGTAGATGGGATCTGTGGTTTGCTTTGTTCCCTCCCCCAGCTTTATTGAATTATAATTGACAAATAAATGCGGCTTGTTTCTAACCATTAAGATAGAGCAAAGGTGATGTACATGATTATGTGTATATGATTACATTACACTAGTTTATAAACTCATCTTGTTGAGGAGAGACTGTCTCCCTTGCTGACTTTGAGAAAGCATTGACCATGTTGTAAAAGACCACGTGGCAAGAAGCTGAGGATGGTTACCTGGCCGATGGTCAGCAAGACACTGACTTTTAGTCTGATGATGCACATGAAATTAAAGCTGCTCGCGGGACTTCCCTGGTGGCGCAGTGGATAAGAATCCATCCACCTGCCAGTTCAGGGGACATAGGTTCCATCCCTAATCCAAGAGGATCCCATATGCCGTGGAGCAACTAGGCTGGTGTTCCACAGGACAAGCCATCACTACAAGAGGCAGGCACACCACGACTAGGGAAAGCCTGCACAAAGCAACAGACAACCAGCACAGCCAAAAAGAAAATAATGAATTAAAAAAAAAAAAGCATCTAGCAACCATGTGATCTTGGAAATCAAAACTTCCCCTGTTGGGCCTTAGATAAGACTTTGTGAGACCCTCAAGCAGATGACCCAGCTATGCTCTTCCCTGACTTCTGAACCACAGAAACTGTGGATAAGCAGTCCGTATTATTTTGTACTGCTAAGTTTGTGGTAATGCTGTTGTGCAGCCATAGATATGAATGCAGGTAAATATCTAGTGGTGGGATGATTGGATTGCAAATATGTCTATGTTTAACTTTTTAAGAAACTCTCAAATGGTTTTCCCAACTGTTTTTGCCATTTTGATTATCCACCAGCATTGTATTAAGATTTCTACTTGTACCACATCCTTGTCAACGCATAGTGTGGTCAATTGTCTTAATTTTAGCCACTCTGGCAGGAGTATAATTGTGGTTTTGATTTGCATTCCCTAGTGACTAATGTTGAATATCTTTTCATGTGCTTATTTGCCATCAGTTTTTCTTTGGTGAAGTATTGATATCTCCTCAGTCCTTTTGACCATTTTTTAAGTTTCTTTTGTATTTTATTTTTATTTTTTTATATTGGAATATAGTTGATTTACAATGTCATGTTAGTTTCTGGTGTACAGCAAAGTGAATCAGTTATACATGTGTCTACTTTTTTAGATTCTTTTCCCATATAGACCATTACAGAGTATTGAGTAGTTTCCTGTGCTAGTGTGTATATGTCAGTCCCAATCTCTCAGTTTATTCCCCCAACCCATTCCCTGGTAACCATAAGTTTGTTTTCTCCATCTGTGACTACTTCTGTTTGGTAAATAAGTTCATTTGTACCTATTAAAAAAAAATTCCACATATAAGCCATATATTTGTCTTTCTGTGTCTTACTTCATTCAGTGTGACAATCTCTAGGTCCATTCAAGTTGCTGCAAATGGCATTATTTTGTTCTTTTTACAGCTGAATAATATTCCATTGTATATATGTACCACATATTTTTTATCCAACCCCCTTTTGATGTACAAAATTAGATTGCTTTAGTAAATGTGCTGCCAAAGTGAGCATCCTTTTGCCCATTTTTAAATTGGATTGTCTTACTACTATTGAGTTGTAAGTGTTCTTTATGCTTTTTGTTGTATTTAAGGATTATTTGCCACACTCAGGTGTACTAAGATTTATGTTTTCTTCTGGAAGTTTTATGTAGTTTAAACTTGTACATTCAGATCTATGACCTAGTTCAAGTTTAATTTTTGTATATACTGTGAAGGAAATGTAGAGGTTTATTTTTTCTGCATATGGTTATCAGATTGTTCCAGCATTATTTGTCCAAAAAAATAATCCTTTATTGAATTGTCTTGGCAGTTTTATCAAAGGCAATAGACCATTTGATTCCCAACAGAATTTGACCCTTAAAAATATGTTTTTGATAATTTTATGTTATCCTATATTATGATTATTTTGTATTTATTCTTTATTAAACTGAAAGCTCCTTGAGGACATAAATATCTTACTTATTTCTGAATCCCCTGACACTCAGCATTCTCAGTGAAAATGTGATGTATTTAAGTATATTCTAGCATTTATGATTCCTCACTGCTAGATTGAGACATGTGGTTACCCCAAACAGGCTCATGATTTGGAGTGCTTTCAGACTAATTGTCTAAAGATTTTTTTTTTTTTTTTTTACTACATTTACTTAAGCTGAACACTGTATGTTAAAAGGGCAGAAAAGCGGAGGACTCTTTGTATTAGTCAAATCTGGACAGGAAACTCATGGTTTACTGGAGAGAAAGTGGGGTGGTAACTGAAAAGAGTTTACTGAAAGAACTATTTACAGAGAGGGGATGGGGCTGAGGAACTTTCCCCACAAGGATGGTGAAACACACAGGGACTAGCAACTGTCTGGAAATCCCATTTCTTGAAGGCTTAAAGGGGCAGAGGGAAGAAATAGTTTTACCAGAGCCCAGCAAGAGAGGGAGTCCTGGAAGACGGACCCTCCAACAGCAGCTGTGGTTATAGGGAAACACAGCTACTGCCATAACTATGGCAAAGGTAAGGTGGAGCAGGTGAATTATGTGTGTTTGTAGTGGAGAGGGGGAGTGGTAGATATCTCAATTTCTCTATTTACTATCCTCTAACATCCTGCTAGTGACCAATCCCAACCAGAAGCCAGAGGTAAAGGAGCCCAGGTACCATCTTTAGAGATCAGTTTCCAGGAGGGTAGAGAAGGGTGAAAAATGGATCCAGAAATCAATTGGGGGAGTAAACAGTATAACATATGTCATGCAATTCAGCTGTAAATTATATACTTTACTCAGGGAAGGAACTTTCTCTCCTTCAAAGGCAAATTGCTGACTATTGTTGGACATATCTCTTGATTTTACCAACCAACCTAAGTGGCTTTTCAAAATGTTATTTCTACTGACATTTAATACCCACTGTTTCTTGAGGGGACCTCTGATAAGTACACTTTGCATGATCTCATTACATTTCCACCTTATAGGCATGATAGGAGGGGCTTCCCAGGTGGCTCAGTGGTAAAGAATCTGCCTGCCAATGCAGGAGATGCAGGTTTGATCCCTGGGGTCAGGAAGATCCCCTGCAGGAGGATAATGGCAACCCACTCCAATAACCTTGCCTGGAAAACCCCATGAACAGAAGAACCTTGCAGGCTACAGTCCATGGCGTCGAAAAGAGAATGAATGACTAAGCACGCACACAGGCATGATAAGAGCTTTCTTTTTTTTACATTGGCTTTCGAAAAATATCTCTTGCTAAATGCAGTTACACAAACTTAGCAATGTTATTTGCCATTTTCATATCTCTAATGCCCATTCATGTTTATTCTCACCCAAAATGGTGACCGTACCTCCCTAGTTTTGTGCCATGAACGCACTTTTTTTTTTGGCCATGCCACATGCAGAATCTTTGTTCCCTGACCAAAGATGGAACCCATATACCCTGCAGTCAAAACATGGAGTCTTAAACCACTGCACTGCCAGGGAAGTCCTTGAATGCGCTTTTCAGCAGGAGGTATGTGTGGAGTCCAAGTAGGGAGCTGACACAATTATACTATAATTCAAAGATTGTTTTTGTTTCTTTTCTTTACCGAAATCAGCAAGTTCTTCCAGTATGTTTTGCATTAATCCTTCTGTGATTCCCCTGTCAGCTAAAGCAGCACAATCTTCAACTGACAGTTGACAGATAATTTGTGCATGGAATGCTGTAGCTGTATTCCCTTTGCTATTCCCCATACAACCTCCTTTTAATTTTGGGGACTATCAAACTTCTACTTTTTAACAATTGACTTCAGATTTCAGAGATTCTTGTTTATTCCTTTTGACTTCTTTTAAACCAGAGCTTTCCCCTATTTCCTTCACATTTTTCCTACTTCTCAGAATCTATACCTATCTTGTCTCTACCCCTAGTCTTTCGTCTCTATCCTTATTCTTATGTTAGTTTATAATTTAGACTTTAAACCTTATTGTAAGTGTGGCCATGTGTAAAAGGGCTTCCCAGGTGGCTCAGCAGTAAAGATTCTGCATGCAGTGCAGGAGCTGCAGGAGATGCAGGTTCCATCCCTGGGTCGGGAAGATGCCCTGGAGGAGGAAATGGTTGCATCCCACTCCAGTGTTCTTGCCTGAAAAGTCCCAAGAACAGAGGAGCCTGACAAGCTACAGTCCATAGGGTCACAAAGAGTCAGACATGACTGACGAAACTTGAGCACACCAAATGAAAAAATAAAGAACTGAGAGGTTCAAGATTTGTGAAAATAAAAATTCTGTAAAATTTAGACATTAAACGTTTATCAGATAGGTCTAATAAGGACCAAAGGAATATCTTAAAATTGAAAAAAGAACAGCATTTTTTCACTTGATAAGATTGTTGGGAAGATTTAAAGAGAATAATAATATGTGAAATGCTTACTTACATATCAGGAAGCCTGGCATAAGGAAGATAGCATAAGAAAGCAATGTTAATTTTGGTTTTTGGTTTCTATTAGGAGTTCTTTAGTAGTTTGAAAATAAGTTATTTTAAGAGCAATGTTTTATTAAAATTACAATGTATACACTTTAATTTGGGGACAAAAGTTACTAATTCAATAATTTTTTAAAGCATACTTCAGTAAGGTCTCAGGGTCTCACCAGAGGTCACACATTCAGAATAGGCTGGGGTAGGAGTCTAGGACCTGGGTTTTCATTCCAGCCTTTACTCTTTCACTTTGGGGCCATCATTTCAAAAAAGCGAGTTTTACTAGTTGCTCTAAAAGGTGCTTTCTAGTCTGTATCAGTTTTGCTGAGACTACAATAGAAATGTATTCAAGATTTGCCTAATAATTTGTCATCATGTTTCATTTATCAGAGTTAATATTTGACCATCAAATACACATTTAATAGAAAATATTCTTTTATGAATGAGAGTATCAGTAGTCAATATTTTCTTTCTCTTTCTTTTTGCCACACTGTGCAACTTGCAGGATCTTAGTTCCCCAATCAGAGATTGAATCCTAAACCCAGACCCCAGTAATGAAAGCGCTGAGGACTGCCAGAGATTTCCTTTATGGTGCTTTCACTGCTGGGGCCAGGTCTGGGGTTCAATCCCTGGTCCAGGAACTAAGATCCTGCAAGTTGTGAGAACAAACAAAGCATATAAAATGAGCTTGTTTGGGACAATTTTTAAAACAGTATTTTCAGAACTTCAAAATTTACCTATTTTTCAATGACCATAGAAAATGTGTTAGAAATATATCAGACATACTTTCCTTTCCCATATTTACTGATGTTCCTAAGAATTTTACATTTTTTTTCTCACTCAGGGTCTTTCCACATTCAAACCTATTTACAGAGATGACAGTAAGTGACCCTTGCTGCTACTGCTACTGCTAAGTCACTTCAGTCGTGTCTGACTCTGTGCGACCCCATAGAAGGCAGCCCATCAGGCTCCCCCATTCCTGGGATTCTCCAGGCAAGAACACTGGAGTGGGTTGCCATTTTCTTCTCCAGTGCATGAAAGTGAAAAGTGAAAGTGGAGTCATTCAGTTGTGTCCGACTCTTAGCGACCCCATGGACTGTAGCCTACCAGGCTCCTCCTTCCATGGGATTTTCCAGGCAGGAGCACTGGAGTGGGGTGCCATTGCCTTCTACTCAAGAGTAAACCACAATAACCATCCTACTGGGATTTATTGGGGTTCAAAAACAGAGATATAACTGCTTCATTTCAAAGTGATAAGGAGGGACTGAAATAATAGTGAGAGAGTAGCTCTGAGACCTGGAGAAGGCAATGGCCACCCACTCCAGTACTCTTGCCTGGAAAATCCCATGGACAGAGGGGCCTGGTAGGATGCAGTCCATGGGGTCGCACAGAGTCGGACACGACTGAAGCAACTTAGCAGCAGTAGCAGCAGCAGCTCTGAGACCAGAGCAATGTTGTTTCTATGATGTTTCATTTACAGTAACAGCTCAGGGTGCCGGGAGATACAGTCCTTTTAGCTAGTCTTTGACACTGTCAATTCATACTTCAGCCTTCATTTCCCTTTTACCCTTCCCCAACACACACATATAGAAGTTCAGGAATGGCAAATTGTTGAATGTCTCTGGGGTATGCCAGTAATCTTATTGTTTTGGGCATGTCAGCCCAAACTTCTTCAAATAGGAAAACTTAGAATAGGTGTATTGGTACCTGGCTTCACATGGGTTTAGTCTCAGCATTCAGAGATACAAAGTACACTACAGCGTTAATAGACTTGAAGTTTAATTCAAGTTTTGCTACCAATTAACAGTGCAACCTTAAAGGCAAGTCACTTTACCTTTCAGTCATTCATTCAGCGCATCTTACTTGCTGATTAGAAAACCAGTCTCCCAAGTACTGTTCTGGGTGCTGGGGATTCACACTTGCTACCTTCAAGTTGTTTACCTTCTAGTGGTAGTGATGGTGAAAGTGGTGAGACAGACAATAAATACGTGGAAGTTGTGAGAACAATGAAGGAAAGAAAGCAGTAATATAATAAGAGTGACGAGGTGGATGGGGGTGGTGTGCTTCTTGAGATACAGTGAGATGTCTCTAGGCAAGCGAAAAAGCAAGAGTATCTGGCATTTGGAAAGCCATGTATTTTCTTCTTTTAATTATTATGTTCTGGGAAGGCCCACCAATGCCTCTATTCTGGAAATAAATGCAAATATGTTTATGTCAAGCTCCACATCAATTTGATAGTCTAATTTTTGAAGTAATCTATTTAAGAAGAAATAAGTAAATATTTTAGTGTTATTTGGAGGAAGTTGCTGCTGGCCATTAAAGAAAAAAAAAAAAGACCCTCTAACAATAATAATAATAATAAAAGCAAACTAAGGTGCCAAGTTATAATTCTGTGCTCAGACTTATGCCCAGGATGCAGAAAGAAAACCTCCTTATCTGTGCTGGGCTCAGGGGCTCAGAGCAGCAAGGCCGAAATACCTGACAGCTGTCGGGAAGGCTCCGAGCCCCAGAGCCCAGGGAGGAGGAGCCACGGGAGGGGCCGACTGGAAGCAGCCACCTCAGCGAAGAGGCAGGATTTCCGCGGGGTGAATGCCGGTGTCTCCCGGAAGAAAGGGCTCCTGCTGCAGATGTCCCGTGATTACCTCGGAAGTCTTGCTTCGCCGGTTGAAACTGCAGAATAAAGAAGGATTAGCAAAATATGGCTACGGAGGGCCCTGCCGTGCGTCGAGTCCAAGTGGCGGAACATCCCAGGTGGGGGAGAGGACTTGCCCGCGCTTTCGGATCGCTTGGGTTGGATAGATGTAGAGGCTGTCAGGGCTTTCGGCTCTTCCAGAAGCAGACAGAATCCTTGGGATGTTTCAAGGTCACTTGGCTGGGACCGCGCCGTAAAGTCTGTCCAACCTTGTTCACTACCAAGGTGTGTGTCTTGCTTCACCCACGCAGATCCTTCTTTCCCTTGCAGAAGGGTAGGACACTTTATGCTGGGCTTCAGCAGAAAAACCCAAATTAATTTTCAGCCTCCTCTTTCTTTGTTTTGCCTGCCAGCTGATAGTACTTTTTAAAGTCTTCCTTTTAAAATATTGAAAGCAATCAAATACAGCCAAAACAAAAACAGGAAAATGACCCCCAAACCAAAAAACCCCCTTGGTCTCTGCATCCTTTTAAACAAATGATGGAACCTATGCACCTTCACTTAGGGAATTAATCTGCTGCCAGTACCTAGCTACAGAATAATTACCAGCTTAAGTGATACCACCTGGGGTTATTTTCATTTGCGGTCATCTTGCAAATACTTAATGGAAATACTTGTTTCTGACACAGGACAGAAATCTCATAGAATGAAATCTCCACCTGCTGGGTATTAGCTCTATAGCTTTTCTAAGGTTGGCTTTGCTCCCCTTTTGTTGTTCCTAAGTTTTAGTATTTGTTCTCTGTTAACTTTTTTCTCTATAATTAAGTCTTAAAGTTCTCTCTACTTCCTGGTTTATGACTGTCATGTGACAGTTAACAATATTACAGCATACTAAAACTTGAAATGCTTTTTCACCCTTGAAACATCAAAGAGTGGGTCTTTAGTTACGAGAAAGATATGTACTTTTTGATTCTGGAGACCAGCACAACCTTGGATGAGTTACAAGTGTCATATATTATTCTGTGTTTCCATTTTATGCCATTTTAGTCATAATGCTTGATATTTCTATAGTTACCCTATGAGAAGGGGGATGGTAACATGTACTAAAAGTGAAGAACTGTTTACTAAATTTCCTTTGAGTTGTTTCTTGCCTTAAAGGACCTTTACAGTATTTATCCATGCATGCATGTGTGTTAAGTTGCTTCAGTTGTGTCTGACTCTTTGTGACCCTGAGGACTGTAGCCCGCCAGGCTCCTCTGTCTGTTGGATTTTTCAGGCAAGAATACTGGAGTGGATTGCCATGCCCTCCTCCAGGGGATCTTCCTGACCGAGGGATCCAACCTGCGTCTCTTATGTCTCCTGCGTTGTCAGGAGGGCTCTTTACCACTGGCACCACCTGGGAAGCCCAGTTGTTTATGCAGCAGACACTTGTTAATGTTTAGTGTTCTGTGCTAGCTACGGCAGAGGTCATATAGTAGTCCAGTAAGGGTGCATTTTGCCATTTTCTTGTTTTCCACTTAATACAGTTATTAACTTCAAGCAATGTTTGAGCCACTTATTCATTTTATCAGGAGTGAGTCCAGTTAAGTCTAGATGGTATATCTACAAACCCACCTAACTGTTCATATGTTACAATATGCTGAAAGGGAAAAACATGCATGAGTGCCCCATTATCAGATTGTCCTTTTTTGGAACTTCTGCTCTTTCTTCAGCATACTGTCAACTGGAAAAACACACAACATGAGAGTTGTGAGTTAAATTTTATTTGGGGCATAATGAGGACGATAGCCTCGGAGGCAGCATTTCAGATAACTCTTAGAAACTGCTCTGAAGAGGTAGGGTGGAAGGTCAGTATGTGTGTGATTTTGGTGAAGTGGACTACTTGCTATCAAGCAAACATTATTTTGCAGAAAGTTGCTGCTAGTCTCATGAAGGTTACTGCTAGTCACAAGGAGCAGATGCCACCATGAAGGATGTTAATACTTTTCTAAATCTGAGGAGATGCAAGAATTGGACTCATAAAATCTTCTGAAAATATCTGTCTGAAGGCCTGTTCTGCCGGTTTTTCCCAGAGCATCAAGTGCCTCATTCCTGATCTCCACCCTGAACTCCTTTCAGGGTATGTTGAGGGTCAATGGTCACAGCAGCTTGCATTTAATCCTTATAGAGGTAGATGGCAGGTGTCAATTTTAGTTGGCAATGCCTTTTCAGCTTCACAGGGCACTTTTTTTTTTTTTTTAGAACAGGAAGTTGTTCAGTCGTGTCCAACTCTTTGCGACCCCATGGACTGTACTCCACCAGGATTCTCCATCCATGGGATTTTCCAGCCAAAAGTACTGGAGTGGATTGCCATTTCCTTCTCCAGGGGATCTTCCTGATCCAGGGATCGAACCTGGGTCTCCCGCATTGCAAGCAGATGCTTTACCATCTGAGCCACCAGGGCACATGACCTTCTGAGTAAAGGGACTAGTCAACCATGTCATATATTTTAGTAAACTTAATTTCTTTTTTATTCATTAAAAAAAAATCAAATAGAAGTAGAAACTCTAATTTCTTTTTCTGTATCCCAATCTTGCTTGCTTCCTGTACTTCAGATCCCACTGTTCTAAGTTTTCATTCTTAGCATTTCTTTGCATTTAGAACCACAGTTCTAAATAGATCAGTTTATAGACGTACTATCTAGATTTAACTGAATTCACTCCTGATAAAATGAACTACTGATCTAAGTTTCTGTGCATTCTCTTCTCTTTTCCTTCTCTTTGGGATTAAATTTTATTAAAAAATTTTTTTTTTTTTTTTAGTTTTTTAAAGTTTTTATTTTATTATTTATTTTTTAAGCTTGCTTACACCAGGTCTTAGTTGTGGTACACAGGCTTAGTTTCCCCATGGTACATGAGATCCCAGTTCCCTCATCAGGGATTGATTCCGCATCCCCAGTATTAGAAGGTGGATTCTTAACCACTAGACCACAAGGAAGTCCCATGAGATTAAATTTTAAATTGTTAGATTATTATTGCTTTTTGGTAACAGCTTTATTGATATATAATTCACATACTATATAGTTCAATTGTTTAGAATTTACAATTAAATCATTTTTGGTATATTCACAGGATTGTGCAACCATCACCATAATCAAACTTAGAACATTCCCATCCCCACCCCCCACAAAGAACTCTGCATCTGTTAAGCTTTCACTTCCTTAATACCTGCAAGCCCTAAGCAAATTCTAATGTACTCTTTGTAGATTTACTTATTCTGCTGCTGCTGCTGCTAAGTCGCTTCAGTTGTATCCGACTCTGTGCGACCGCATAGACGGCAGCCCACCAAGCTCCCCCATCCCTGGGATTTTCCAGGCAAGAACACTGGAGTGGGTTGCCATTTCCTTCTCCAGTGCATGAAAGTGAAAAGTGAAAGTGAAGTCGCTCAGTCATGTCCGACTTTTAGCGACCCCATGGACTGCAGCCTACCAGGCCCCTCCATCCATGGGATTTTCCAGGCAAGAGTACTGGAGTGGGTTGCCATTGCCTTCTCTGTTACTTATTCTAGACCATTCAAATAAATGGAATCAGATAATATGTTTTTGTCTAAGTGTGTGACTGGCTTCTTTCACTTAATACAATGTTTCAAGGTTCAACCATGTTGTAACATGTTATCAATATGTCATTCCTTTTTATGATTGAATAATATTCTGTTGTTTGACATACAACATTTTGTTTACTCATTCATCAATTGATGGGCATTTCGGTTGCTTCCACCTTTTGGCTCTATGATTAATGGTGCTGTATAAACACATTCTTAATATGAAAGATTTGAATTTTTTAAAAGTATAGTTAGTAAAGCCTGAAAACCCTACAGTTCTTATTCTTATGATCTGATTCTTATCCTTACTGCCAATACTTACTTCCCTTCTTAGAAGTTTCATTTGTTTTGTTTCCTTGTGATATCATTGTATCCTTTTGGTATCATTGTATCTTTATCATATTGTTAACATTTTTATAAAAATTGTATTATATTCATATAAGTAGAATCATATTTGGTTTTCTGTAATTTACTTTTTTCCACTTAATAATATTTCTTAGAGATTCTGATATATCACTCCATAAAGATATATTTTATTTTTTAATGACAATTTCATAGTACTAATATGATTATTTAACCACTCAATTATTAGAGTATACATTGAAGTTTCCAATTTTTCACTCACAAATATTGCTGCATTGCTGCAGTAAAAATCTTTATACATTTATCCTTAAGCATTTTTTATGTTTCCTTAAGCTCGTTCATGAAAATGGAACCGGGTCAAAGGTAATAAACATTTAAAATTTTGGTAGTTTCAAAAAATAAAAATAAAAATTTAATAGTTGCTGCCAAATGGCCCTGCCACCTCCCAAAAAGATGTTATTAGATTGTCTGATTCTAGTTAGTTTTTAGAAACTCCTTATGTATGTATGTATGTTTTGAATGAATATTTTTGAATAAACCCGTATGATGTTTTATATGTTTTAGGTATATTATTCCCAGTTTAACAATTTTCCTTTGACTTTATGTTTTTGTTGTGTAGACATTTTATATTTTATGTAGTGTGTTACAGTGTTGAATGATAGTATCCTTGTCTTGATTTTTATTTTAATGGGAAAGCTTTTAATATTTTTGTCATCAAATATGTGATGTTTGCTATTTCTGGCAAGTAGCCTTGATTAAATTAAGGACATTTTCTTTTTTTCTAGTATGTCAAGAGCTATTTTATTTTAAATTTAAACTTTTGTTAAAAACTTGGGAATGTCTATTGAATTATACTGGAGTGGGAAGCCTTTCCCTTCTCCAGGGGATCTTCCCAACCCAGGGACTGAACCAGGTCTCCCACATTGCAGGTGGATTCTTTACCAGCTGTACCACAAGGGAAGCCCAGTAATACTGGAGTGGGTAGCCTATCCCTTCTCCAGGGGATCTTCCCAACCCAGGAATTAAACCAGGGTCTCCTGCATTGCAGGTAGATTCTTTACCAACTGAGCTACCAGGGAAGCTCTATATATACATAAATATATGTGTATATATATATCTGCATATTTTGTGATCATGGAGCTATCCCTTCTCCAAGGGATCTTACTGACCCAGGAATCGAACTGGGGTCTTCTGCATTGCAGGCAGTTTCTTTACCAACTGAGCTATCAGGGAAGCTCTATATATACATAAATATATGTATATATATATATCTGCATATTTTGAGATCATGGAGCTATCCCTTCTCCAAGGGATCTTACTGACCCAGGAATCGAACTGGGGTCTCCTGCATTGCAGGCAGTTTCTTTACCAACTGAGCTATCAGGGAAGCCCCATATATACATACATATATGTATACATATGTGTCTGCTTATTTTGAGAAGATCATGGAGTTATCGAGTTTTTTCCCTTTTTATTAAGTTAGAATAGTATATTTAATCAACATAGTTCCTAGTACTACTTCATATTCCTGGAAAAAGCTCTGGTCACATATATTATAAAATAATCTATGTTGGATTAAATTTACCAATATTTTATTTAGATTTTTTTATACCATTTTAACAAGTGAGAGTAGCCTATAGTTTGCTTTTGGGGGCTATTTGTAAGTGTTAGTAGAAGGGTTATACTATTCCCAAAATTGGATGGGAAGGCTTTCCACCACTTCTATTAGAACCATTTATGAAAAAAAAAATTTTTTTTTTAAAGGTCTTACAGGACTAACACATAGTCTTTTCTGGGTCTTGTTAAGGGGATTATTTCCAACTACTTTGTATGTTTCTGTTTTCTGTTTCTCCTGTCAAAGTCAAGCAGGGATGGGGAATTTTAACTCCTCAGTTTGGGTCAGTTCAGTTAGGTCAGTCGCTCAGTCGGGTCCGACTCTTTGCAACCCCATGAATTGCAGCACGCCAGGCCTCCCTGTCCATCACCAACTCCCAGACTTCACCCAAACTCATGTCCATCGAGTCAGTGATGCCATCCAGCCATCTCATCCTCTGTCATCCCCTTCTCCTCCTGCCCCCAATCCCTCCCAGCATCAGAGTCTTTTCCAATGAGTCAACTCTTTGCATGAGGTGGCCAAAGTACTGGAGTTTCAGCTTTAGCATCAGTCCTTCCAAAGAACACCCAGGACTGATCTCCTTCAGAATGGACTGGTTGGATCTCCTTGCAGTCCAAGGGACTCTCAAGAGTCTTCTCCAACACCACAGTTCAAAAGCATCAATTCTTCAGCGCTCAGCTTTCTTCACAGTCCAACTCTCACATCCATACATGACCACTGGAAAAACCATAGCCTTGACTAGATGGACTTTTGTTGGCAAAGTAATGTCTCTGCTTTTGAATATGCTATCTAGGTTGGTCATAACTTTCCTTCCAAGGAGTAAGCGTCTTTTAATTTCATGGCTGCAGTCACCATCTGCAGTGATCTTGGAGCCCCCCTAAATAAAGTCTGACACTGTTTCCACTGTTTCCCCATCTATTTCCCATGAAGTGATGGGACCACATGCCATGATCTTAGTTTTCTGAATGTTGAGCTTTAAGCCAACTTTTTCACTCTCCTCTTTCACTTTTCATGAAGAGGCTTTTTAGTTTCTCTTCACTTTCTGCCATAAGGGTGATATCATCTGCATATCAGTTTGAGTAGTGGGAACTTATTTCTGTGGGCTCCTGTGTCCTTCTGACATGTTACTGTTATTGTGAGCACTTTACTTTCTGCCACAACAATATGTTCCAAGATTGTACTATACTGTCCCTGCTCCAGCTCTGGAATTATTTCTTCCGAATCCTGATTTCTTTTGAAACCAAGATCTAAACACTGGATGCTCATTGCTATTGGGATGTTAATGCTTCTAGGCCATCTCAGTGCTTCACTTTGCTTCTTTCTTATAACAAAATTTTATGACAATCACTTGATAAAAATTTCTAGAAGCTATATTCTTTTTTAATAATTTCATATTACTTCATTTTGTAAATAGACCATACCTTATCTTCCCAGGTGGCACTAGTGGTAAAGAACCTGCCTGCCAGTGCAGGAGATGTAAGAGAGGAGGGTTCGATCTCTGGGTAGGGAAGATCCTCTGGAGGAGGAAATGGCAACCCATTCCAGTGTTCTTGCCTGAACAATTCCTTGGACAGAGTAGCGTGGTGGGCTATAGTCCATGGGATTGCAAAGAGTCGGACTTGTCAGAAGCAATTTAGCACGCATACATGCAGGTTGTTTCTGGTGTTTTGCAGTTACAATTCTGTAATGAATAATCTCATGAATATGTATTTTCATATTGCTGGAGAATACCTTTAGGGAAAATTTTTCACATAAGCTTGTTGGGTAAAATTTAGTGCCAATGTATTTTTGTTAGATACAAAGTTTTGCCCAATTCACCCTCAAATGTGTTGTCCTGCTTTGCATTCCCAACCCAGTACCTCTTTCCACAGAACCTCACCAACAGAGTGTGTTGTTACTTTTTAATATTCAGTCTTCTGGTATCTTGGTGTAGTTTTAATTTGCATGTCTCTAATTTCATGTGCTTAAGGTTCATTTATGAACTACTCTTAGTATGGATTTTCTGTTCTTTTGCACATTTTTCTGTCAGATTTTTGTTAATTTTTCACTTCAGTTTTTGAGTTTTTAGAATTGTAGTTGATTTACAATGTTATATTTGTTTTAGGTGTACAACATAGTGATTCAATATTTTTATAGATTATATTCCATTTAAAGTTATTACAAAATAATCAGCTGTATTTCCCTTTGCTGTACAATATATCCTTGTTGCTTATCTATTTTATACTTAGTAGTTATGTCTCTTAATCCCATGGCCCTATCTTGCTCCTCTTTGCTTCCTTCTCCCCACTGGTAATCACTTACTTGTTCTCTATATCTGTGAGTCTGTTTATGTTTTGTTATATACATTCATCTGTTTTACTTTTTAAATTCCACATGTAGGTGATCAGTTCAGTTCAGTTCAGTCGCTCAGTCGTGTCTGACTCTTTCGACCCCATGAATCGCAGCACACTAGGCCTCCCTGTCCATCACCAACTCCCAGACTTCACCCAGACTCATGTCCATCGAGTCAGTGATGCCATCCAGCCATCTCATCCTCTGTCATCCCCTTCTCCTTCTGCCCCCAATCCCTCCCAGCATCAGAGTCTTTTCCAATGAGTCAACTCTTCGCATGAGGTGGCCAAAGTACTGGAGTTTCAGCTTTAGCATCAGTCCTTCCAAAGAACACCCAGGACTGATCTCCTTCAGAATGGACTGGTTGGATCTCCTTGCAGTCCAAGGGACTCTCAAGGGTCTTCTCCAACACCACAGTTCAAAAGCATCAATTCTTCAGCGCTCAGCTTTCTTCACAGTCCAACTCTCACATCCATACATGACCACAGGAAAAATCATAGCCTTGACTAGACGAACCTTTGTTGGCAAAGTAATGTCTCTGCTTTTGAATATGCTATCTAGGTTGGTCCTAACTCTTCTTCCAAGGAGTAAGCGTCTTTTAATTTCATGGCTGCAGTCACCATCTGCAGTGATTTTGGAGTCCAAAAAAATAAAGTCTGACACTGTTTCCACTGTTTCCCTATCTATTTCCCATGAAGTGATGGGACCAGATGCCATGATCTTAGTTTTCTGAATGTTGAGCTTTAAGCTAACTTTTTCACTCTCCTCTTTCACTTTCATCAAGAGGCTTTTTAGTTCCTTTTCACTTTCTGCCATAAGGGTGGTGTCATCTGCATATCTGAGGTTATTGATATTTCTCCTGGCAATCTTGATTCCAGCTTGTGCTTCTTCCAGCACAGCGTTTCTCATGATGTATGCTGCATATAAATTAAATAAGCAGGGTGACAATATACAGCCTTGACGAACTCCTTTTCCTATTTGGAACCAGTCTGTTGTTCCATGTCCAGTTCTAACTGTTGCTTCCTGACCTGCATATAGGTTTCTCAAGAGGCAGGTCAGGTGGTCTGGTATTCCCATCTCTTTCAGAATTTTCCACAGTTTATTGTGATCCATACAGCCAAAGGCTTTGGCATAGTCAATAAAGCAGAAATAGATGTTTTTCTGGAACTCTCTTGCTTTTTCCATGATCCAGTGGATGTTGGCAATTTGATCTCTGGCTCCTCTGTCTTTTCTGAAACCAGCTTGAACATCTGGAAGTTCACGGTTCACGTATTGCTGAAGCCTGGCTTGGAGAATTTTGAGCATTACTTTACTAGCGTGTGAGGTGAGTGCAATTGTGCGGTCATTTGAGCATTCTTTGGCATTGCCTTTCTTTGGGATTGGAATGAAAACTGACCTTTTCCAGTCCTGTGGCCACTGCTGAGTTTTCCAAATGTGCTGGCATATTGTGTGCAGCACTTTCACAGCATCATCTTTCAGGATTTGAAAAGCTCCACTGGAATTCCATCACCTCCACTAGCTTTGTTTGTAGTGATGCTTTCTAAGGCCCACTTGACTTCACATTCCAGGATGTCTGGCTCTAGGTCAGTGATCACACCATCGTGATTATCTGGGTTGTGAAGATCTTTTTTGTACAGTTCTTCTGTGTATTCATGCCACCTCTTCTTAATATCTACCTCTTCTGTTAGGTCCATACCATTTCTGTCCTTTATTGTGCCCATCTTTGCATGAAATGTTCCCTTGGTATCTCTAATTTTCTTGAAGAGATCTCTAGTCTTTCCCATTCTGTTGTTTTCCTCTATTTCTTTGCATTGATTGCTGAAGAAGGCTTTCTTATCTCTTCTTGCTATTCTTTGGAACTCTGCATTCAGATGCTTATATCTTTCCTTCTCTCCTTTGCTTTTTGCTTCTCTTCTTTTCACAGCTATTTGTAAGGCCTCCCCAGACAGCCATTTTGCTTTTTTGCATTTCTTTTCCATGGGGATGGTCTTGATCCCTGTCTACTGTACAATGTCACGAACCTCGTTCCATAGTTCATCAGGCACTCTATCTATCAGATCTAGTCCCTTAAATCTATTTCTCACTTCTACTGTATAATCATAATGGATTTGATTTAGGTCATACCTGAATGGTCTAGTGGTTTCCCTAATTCCTTCATTTTAAGTCTGAATTTGGCAATAAGGAGTTCATGGTCTGAGCCACAGTCAGCTCCTGGTCTTGTTTTTGCTGATTGTATAGAGCTTCTCCATTTTCGGCTGCAAAGAATATAATCAATCTGATTTCAGTGTTGACCATCTGATGATGTCCATGTGTAGAGTCTTCTCTTGTGTTGTTGGAAGAGGGTGTTTGCTATGACCAGTGCATTTTCTTGGCAAAACTCTATTAGCCTTTGCCCTGCTTTATTCCATATTCCAAGGCCAAATTTGCCTATTACTCCAGGTGTTTCTTGACTTCCTACTTTTGCATTCCTGTCCCCTATAATGAAAAGGACATCTTTTTTGGGTGTTAGTTCTAAAAGGTCTTGTAGGTCTTCATAGAACCATTCAGCTTCAGCTTCTTCATCGTTACTGAGGGGCATAGACTTGGATTACTGTGATATTGAATGATTTGCCTTGGAAACGAACAGAGATCATTCTGTCGTTTTTGAGATTGCATCCAAGTACTGTATTTCAGACTCTCTTGTTGACCATGATGGCTACTCCATTTCTTCTAAGGGATTCCTGCCTGCAGTAGTAGATATAATGGTCATCTGAGTTAAATTCACCCATTCCAGCCCATTTTAGTTCGCTGATTCCTAGAATGTCAACGTTCACTCTTGCCATCTCCTGTTTGACCACTTCCAATTCGCCTTGATTCATGGACCTGACATTCCAGGTTCCTATGCAGTATTGCTCTTTACAGCATCGAACCTTGCCTCTATCACCAATCACATCCACAACTGGGTATTGTTTTTGCTTTGGCTCCATCCCTTCATTCTTTCTGGAGTTATTTCTCCACTGATCTCCAGTAGCACATTGGGCCCCTACTGACCTGGGGTGTTCCTCTTTCAGTATCTTACCATTTTGCCTTTTCATACTGTTCATGGGGTTCTCAAGGCAAGAATACTGAAGTGGTTTGCCATTCCCTTCTCCAGTGGACCACATTCTGTCAGACCTCTCCACCATGACCTGCCCGTCTTGGGTGGCCCCAGGGGCATGGCTTAGTTTCATTGAGTTAAACAAGGCTGTGGTCCTAGTGTGATTAGATTGACTAGTTTTCTGTGATTATGGTTTCAGTGTGTCTACCCTCTGATGCCCTCTTGCAACACCTACCTTCTTACTTGGGTTTGTCTTTCTTGGACGTGGGGTATCTCTTCATGGCTGCTCCAGCAAAGCGCAGCTGCTGCTCCTTACCTTGGACGAGGGGTATGTCCTCACCGCCGCCCCTCCTCACCTTGAACGTGGAATAGCTCCTCAAGGCCCTCCTGCGCCTGTGCAGCCACCACTCCTTGGACGTGGGGTTGCTCCTCTTGGCCTCCGCCCCTGGCCTCGGACGTGGGGTAACTCGTCTTGATTGCCGCCCCTCCAGCATGGGGTCCTACCGTCTTCTGCCCCTGACCTCGGACGTTGGGTAGCTCCTCTCGGTCGCACCCTGTGCGCTGTCTCAGCCGCCCGTGCCCTGTGCGCCATCGTCGCAGCCACCAGGGCTCTTATGTAGGTGATAACAGAGTATTTGTCTTTCTCTGACTTATTTCACTAAGCATAATATTCTCTAGGTCTATCCACATTATTGCAAACGGCAGATTTTCATTCTTTTTCTGAGTAATATTCCACTCTGTGTGTGTAGATATATATCCATCATATTCATCTATTAATGGATACTTCAGTTATTTCTGTATATTGGTTATTGTAAAGAATGCTGTTGGGAACATTGGGAGTACATGTATCTCTTTGAATTAGTGTTTTCATTTTCTTTGGATGTATACCCAGCAGTGAAATTTCTGGATTATGTGGTAGTTGTATTTTTAGTTTCTTTGAGGAGCCTACATACTTTTTCTCATAGTGGCTGTGCCAGATTATATTCCTACCAACAGTGTAGGAATCACCAACAGTGATTCCTTTTACTCCACATCCTTGCTAACATGTGTGTCTTTTGGATGATAGCCATTCTGATAAGGGTGAGGTGCTATCTTGTTGTGGTTTTGATTTGCATTTCTCTGAAGACTAGTCATGTTGACAATCTTTTCATGTGCCTGGTGGCCATCTCTGTGTCTTTATTTGAAAAAAAAAAAAAGTATATATATATATATTCAGGTTTTCTGCTGATTTTCTAATTGGACTATCTTTTGATATATAGTTGTATTAGCTATTTATGTATGTTGGATATTAACCCTTTATTGGTCATTTCATTTGCAAATATTTTCTCCCATCGAGTAGGTTGTTTTTTCATTTTGTTGATAATTTATTTTGCTGTGCAAAAGCATTTAAGTTTAATTAGATATCATTTATTATTTTTTTTTGCTGTTATTTCTTTTGCCTTAAGAGATAAATTAAAAAAATATTGCTATGATTTATGTCAAAGAATTATCCTGTCTGTGTTCTGTTCTAGGAGTGTTATGGTTTCAGAGTTTTTATAAAAAATATAAAGAATATATCTGTAACATATGCTGTAAATATATTCCCTTAGTTTGCTAGTTTTCTTTTGATTTTGATTATGACATTTTCTGCCATGTAAATGTTTCTAAAAATCTTTTGTAGTCAAATTTGTCAGTTTAAAAGTTGCCTCAGAATTTTGAGTCATAGTTAGAGAAACTTTTCTCTATGTTGAGTTATTCTGAAATTCACGTGTATTTCTTCCTGGTGCCTGATCCACTTAGAGTTTATTCCTGTGTAAGAGATGGACCTAATTTTATCTTTTCCAGAAAATTTTACCAGTTGTATTAGCACTGTTGATTACTTTGTGTCTTGATGTGAGATGCCAGTTTCCTCATAGACTGGATTTCTATATGTACTTGCATCTATTTTTGAACCTTTTATTCTGTTGAAGTCTGCTTGTCTCTATATGTATTGAAACTTCACTGTTTTCATTACAGAAGCTTTATAGTATGTTTTAATGTTTGGTAGGGTTACTCCTTCCTGATAGTGTTTCTTTTTTTAAATGTTTTATCCACTGTTTCTGCATATTAGTTTTCCACATGAATTTTTATATCAATTTGTCTATATAAGAAAAGCTCGTTGGTATTTTTTGGGAGGATTGCGTTAAATTTATAAATTAACTTGGGAATAATTATCCTTATGATGTTGGGTCATTTTATCCAAGAACAAGGGATGTCTTTCCATTTCTTTGAAACTATTTTCTCTCTTTCAAGAGTGTGTAAAGCTTTTCTTAAATAAATTTTACATATTTCTTGTTAAGTTTATTCCTAAATACTTAGTGTTTTTTCATTGCTGTGAATAAGGTATATTCTTCCATTATAGTCGTAACTGATGATTATTTATGCATAGGAAGGGTATTCATGTTTGGATGTTTATTTTATATTCTGCTGTCCTTGTGAATTCTTTTATTAAGTTGGTTTTAGCGTTAATCCTCTGGGATTCTCTAGATATCCTACTGTATTATCTCCAAGTAGAGATAGTTTTACTTCTTTTTTGATTTTTATTTCTCTTGTCTAATGATCAAATTGCCAACATCCTTTGGATCATAGAAAAAGCAAGAGAATTCCAGAAAAACATCTGGAAACATTTCTGTTTTATTGATTACGCCAAAATCTTTGACTCTAGATCACAGCAAACTGTAGAAAATTGTTCAAGAGATGGGAATACCACCTTACTTGCCTCCTGAGAAATCTGTATGCAGGTCAGGAAGCAACAGTTAGAACTGGACATGGAACAACAGACTGGTTCCAAATAGGAAAAGGAGTACATCAAGGCTGTATATTGTCACCGTGCTTATTTAACTTATATGCAGAGTACATCATGCAAAATACCAGGCTGGATAAGGCACAAGCTGGAATCAAGATTGCCAGGAGAAATATCAATAACCTCAGATATGCAGGTGACACCACCCTTATGGTAGAAAACGAAGAAGAACTAAAGAGCCTCTTGATGAAAGTGAAAGAGGAGAATGAAAAAGTTGGCTTAAAACTCAACATTCAGAAAACTAAGATCATGGCATCTAGTCCCATCACTTCATGGCAAATAGATGGGGAAACAATGGAACAGTGAGAGACTTTATTTTTTTGGGCTCCAAAATCACTGCAGATGGTGATTGCAGCCGTGAAATTAAAAGACTCTTGCTCCTTGGAAGAAAAGCTGTGACCAACCTAGACAATATATTAAAAAGCAGAGTCATTACTTTACGAACAAAGGTCCATCTAGTCAAGGCTATGGTTTCCCCAGTAGTCATGTGTGGATGTGAGAGTTGGAGTATGAAGAAAGCTGAGCGCTGAAGAATTGATGCTTTTGAACTGTGGTGTTGGAGAAGACTCTTGAGATCTCTTGGACTGCAAGGAGATCCAACCAGTCAATTCTAAAGGAAATCAGTCCTGAATATTCATTGGAAGGACTGTTGCTGTAGCTGAAACTCCAATACTTTGGCCACTTGATTGGAAGAACTGACTCCTTGGAAAAGATCCTGATTCTGGGAAAGATTGAAGGCAGGAGGAGAAGGGGACGACAGAGGATGAGATGGTTGGATGGCATCACTGACTCGATGGACATGAGCCTGAGCAAACTCCAGGAGTTGGTGACGGACAGGGAAGCCTAGTGTGCTGCAGTCCATGCGGTCACAAAGAGTCGGACACGGCTGAGTGACTGAACTGAAGTGTCTAATTGCATTACCTGTATCTCCAGTACTGTGTGATTAGATGTGGAGACAGTGGAAATTTTTGTCTCACTTTTGATCTTAGTGGAAATGTCTCTAGAATTTCCTCATTAGCTCTTGGATTCAAGACTGAGATATATGTAATCACGTTAAGATAAACACCTTTGGGGACTTCCCTGGTGGTCCAGTGGTTAAGAATTTGCCTGCCAATGCAGGGGACCTGGATTCAGTCCTTGGTCCAGGGAAGATTCCACATGTCGTGGGGCAACTAAGCTTGTGTGCCACAACTACTGAGCCTGCAATCTAAAGCCCGCAAGCCATAATTAGAGTAGTCCCTGCTCCTCACAACTAGAGAGAGCCTGCAAGCATCAACGGAGACCCAGTGCAGCCAAAAATGAATAATTAAGAAAAAATAGAAACACCTTTGGGAATGAATTTTATGACTTCTTAGCATCTATGAAAGTAGTCCTATAATTTTTTTCTTCTTAGATTTAATATGATATATTATTTTAATGGATTATCCTAATATTTTCAACTTTGCATTCCTGGAGTTAATTCCACTTGACATGAACTATTTTCTTAATGTGGTGCTGCCTTATACTTACTAAATTTTTATTAATTACATTTGCATTAATATTCAAAAGTGACATTAGTCTGTAGTTGCGTTTTCTTGGACTATGTTTATCTGGTTTAGGTATCCATACTACACTTGCTTCATAACAAGAATTAGACAATTTTTCTTTGTTTTTCCATGCTCTGGAACAACTTGTGAAACATATGGGCTATCTGATGTTCATGCTTGGGTAGAATTCTCTTGTAAAACATATGGGCTTAATGCATATGTGTCAGTGGTTCTTTGATGAATTTACTTGTTCAATGGAAATGGATCTGTTTTTATAAATTGTATTTCCCTAGGAAATATCCATTTTCTGTAGGATTTCTATCGTGGCTATCCCACAGAAACAGGATGGACCCCCACCCCCAAATTTGGTTTGAATATTGAGACTGGTAATACCACATGAAGAAGAGGGTATGAAAAGTTTATTATTCACATAATGAGATTTTCTGGGGAGGGCGGAGCAGGCCACCCAAATTGATCAAAAGTGGCTTGAGAGAACAGGAAAAGGGACTAGCACGAGGTTTTTGTAGTGGTTAGGAGATGGAGCTGGTGTGCTGTGGTTTGGTTGGTGACAAAAGAGAGAATACTTGGCTTTTCTACAAAGTACTTTTTTATTATTTATTTGGCTATGCCAGGTTTTACTTGCAGCATGTGGGATCTTCAGTTGTGGCGCACAAGATCTAGTTCTCTGACCAGGGATCAAACCCTTGCCCCCTTAGCCACTGGACCACCAAGGAAGTCCCTCTTTTGACCTATAAAATTTCTTTTGTTTAATGTTGTCTCATCCTTGTCATTTCTTATTTTGTGTTTTATTAGCCCCCATTTTCTTAGCTAGTGGTTTGTCTATTTTGTGCACGCAGAAAATGATAGAAGTCTGGAATAGTGAAGCAATGAGAAGGAAGAAGACTTTATATCCTTGAATGATCATCTATAGTGGAGATGATCTAAATGACTATCTAAAAGACTCTTCATCTCTGTAGGACAAATACAAGAAGCTAGCATCTGAATGCATGCAGAATGCTGATGAAGATTCCACTATGACATCAGCTCTGGGACTTCCCTGGTGGTGCAGTGGATAAGAACCTGCCTGCCAATGCGGGGGACACGAGTTTGATCCCTGGCCCAGGAAGATTCCACATGCTGCAGAGCAACTGAGCCCATGTACCACAACTGTTGAGCCCATGCTCTAGATCCCAAGAGCCACAACCACTGAGTCCACCTGCTGCAACTATTGAAGCCCATGAGCCTGGAGCCTGTGATCCACAAGAGAAGCTGCCATGATGAGAAGCTCACACACCGCGACCCATAGTAGCACCTACTTGCTGCAACTAGAGAGAGTCTGTGGAAAGCAACAAAGACCCAGAACAACCAAACATAAATAAATAAACAGAAACAAACAGACAAACAAAACAAACATCAGCCTGGGTTCCTGGATGACCCAGGAGGGCTCGAGATGGTGGAGAAGGATGTGAGCTCACTTGTTCTGATGAGAACACCAAAGTCACAACTAACTGCTGAACAGCTATTTCCAAAAATCCTGGAACCTACCAAAAAATACCCTACTTCCAAAGACAAAGAAGAGGCCACAACAAGATGGGGGGGCATAATTGTGATAAAATCTAATCCATACCTTCTGGATGGGTGCCTCACAAACTGGAGAACAATTATACCACAGAAATTCTCCCACAGAAGTGAAAGAATGAGCCCCATGTCAGGCTTCCCAGCCTTGAGGTCCGGCAACAGGAAGAGGAACCCCCAGAGAATCTGCCTTTGAAGGCCAGTGTGGTTTGATCACAGGAATTCCACAAGCCTGGAGGAAACAGAAACTCCACTCTTGGAGGGAGCACACAGGGTCTTTTGCACACCAGGACCCAGAGGGGAAAAAAGCAGTGACCCTGTAGGGTACTGGGGTAGACTTACCTGCTAGTATTGGAGGGTCTCCTTTGGAGGCAGGGGGTAGCTGTGGCTCACTGCAGGATCAAGGACCCTGATGGTGAACTCTCCTGGAGGCCACCATTAGCCCCACCCAATGGCCTGCAGGCTCCAGACCAAACAATCAACAGGGAGGAAACACAGCCCCACCCATCTATAAATAGAGTTTGGGATGGCTGTCCCAATTTTAGGAGGACATCTTGAATAACTTCCAAGAATATTCAGTGTATCTTTTTATCATTTTAATAAATTTCCTTTTTCCTTAAATTTTTTGGTATGATTTTGTTTATTGTAACTAGTTGATTTTTAAGATCAATTATTTAATTAATGAATGTCTTGAATATGGTAGGTCTATTAGATATTTACTGTCTTGCTGTTATTACTCAGATACAACATATTGTGGGACTACAAACAGTGGTAGGTCTTCATAGAAGTGACTTGAGATGATTTAACAGCATAAAATTATTAAATATAAGCCTTTTTGATCTGGGAGGGGCCTATAAGGAATCAGTTCAGTTCAGTTGCTCAGTTATGTCCAACTCTTTGTGACCCCATGAATTGCAGCACGCCAGGCCTCCCTGTCCATCACCAACTCCCAAAGTTCACTCAAACTCATGTCCCTCGAGTTGGTGATGCCATCCAGCCATCTCATCCGCTGTCGTCCCCTTCTCCTCCTGCCCCAAATCCCTCCCAGCATCAGAGTCTTTTCCAGTGAGTCAACTCTTCACATGAGGTAGCCAAAGTTCTGGAGTTTCAGCTTCAGCTTCAGTACTTCAGTACTGGAAGTACTTCAGTTCCTTCCAAAGAACACCCAGGACTGATCTCCTTTAGAATGGACTGGTTGGATCTCCTTGCAGTCCAAGGGACTCTCAAGAGTCTTCTCCAACACCACAGTTGAAAAGCATCAGTTCTTCGGTGCTCAGCTTTCTTTATAGTCCAACTCTCACATCCATACATGACTACTGGAAAAACCATAGCCTTGACTAGACGGACCTTTGTTGGCAAAGTAATGTCTCTGCTTTTGAATATGCTATCTAGGTTGGTTATAACTTTCCTTCCAAGGAGTAAGTGTCTTTTAATTTCATGGCTGCAATCACCATAAGGAATATCTAGTTCAAATTTTCTAATCTTACAGATGAGGATCCAAGGGAAAATGATTTTCCAAACTTTAGCATTGAAGTAGAAGCCCCATTGGAATTAGAATTGTAGTCTCCTGTAAAGTAATGCTCAAAATTCTCCAAGCCAGGCTTCAGCAATATGTGAACCATGAACTTCCTGATGTTCAAGCTGGTTTTAGAAAAGGCAGAGGAACCAGAGATCAAATTGCCAACATCTGCTGGATCATGGAAAAAGCAAGAGAGTTCCAGAAAAACATCTATTTCTGCTTTATTGACTATGCCAAAGCCTTTGACTGTGTGGATAACAATAAACTGTGGAAAATTATGAAAGAGATGGGAATACCAGACCACCTGATCTGCCTCTTGAGAAATCTGTATGCAGGTCAGGAAGCAACAGTTAGAACTAGACATGGAACAACAGACTGGTTCCAAATAGGAAAAGGAGTACATCAAGGCCGTATATTGTCTCCCTGTTTATTTAACTTCTATGCAGAGGACATCATGAGAAATGCTGGACTGGAAGAAACACAAGCTGGAATCAAGATTGCCGGGAGAAATATCAATAACCTCAGATATGCAGATGACACCACCCTTATGGCAGAAAGTGAAGAGGAACTAAAAAGCTTCTTGATGAAAGTGAAAGTGGAGAGTGAAAAAGTTGGCTTAAAGCTCAACATTCAGAAAACAAAGATCATGGCATCCGGTCCCATCACTTCATGGGAAATAGATGGGGAAACAGTGGAAACAGTGTCAGACTTTATTTTTTGGGTCTTCAAAATCACTGCAGATGGTGACTGCAGCCATGAAATTAAAAGATGCTTACTCCTTGGAAGGAAAGTTATGACCATCCTGGACAGCATATTCAAAAGCAGAGACAGTACTTTGCCAACAGAGGTCCGTCTAGTCAAGGCTATGATTTTTCCAGTGGTCATGTATGGATGTGAGAGTTGGACTGTGAAGAAGGCTGAGCACCGAAGAATTGATGGTTTTGAACTGTCGTGTTGGAGAAGACTCTTGAGAGTCCCTTGGACTGCAAGGAGATCCAACCAGTCCATTCTGAAGGAGCTCAGCCCTGGACTTTCTTTGGAAAGAATGATGCTAAAGCTGAAACTCCAGTACTTTGGCCACCTCATGGGAAGAGTTGATCATTGGAAAAGACTCTGATGCTGGGAGGGATTCAGGGCAAGAGGAGAAGGGGACGACAGAGGATGAGATGGCTGGATGGCATCACTGACTCGATGGACACGAGTCTGAGTGAACTCCGGGAGTTGGTGATGGACAGGGAGGCCTGGCGTGCTGCAATTCATGGGGTCGCAAAGAGTCGGACACGACTGAGTGACTGATCTGATCTGATCTGATCTGATGTGATATCCAGTCTAGTTTTCATTTGTACTAGGTTGAATAGCATGTCTCTTAATTCATGTCTACCTGGAACCTCAGAATGCGACCTTATTTGAACTAGCATCTTTGCTTTTGTAATCAAGTTAAGATGAAGTCATATTGAATTGAAAAGCAGAAGACTCAGGTTCAATCCCTGGGTCAGGAAGATCCCCTGGGGAAGGGAATGGCTACCCCTCCAGTACTCTTTCCTGGAAAATTCCATGGACAGAGGATCCTGGTGGGCTATAGTCCAGGAGGTTGCAAATAGTTGGACATGACTGAGCAACTAACACACGTACATGCATACATGTGCATGTGCATGTGCGCCCACACACACACACACACACACACACACATCCAGTAAGTCTGATGGCCTATAAGAATGAAAAGCAGTCACAGATAGAGACACACAGAGGGAATTACATGTGATAACATAAGCAGACAGTGGAGTGATGCAGTTGCCAGCCAAGGAATGCCAAGAACTGATGGTCACCATCAGAAACTAAAAAGAGGCAGGGAAGGATTTTCCCCTCTAGGTTTCAGAGGTTTTCAGAGGTGCTGCCAAACTCTGATTTTGGACTGCTGGTCTCTAGAACTCAGAGACAATAAATTTCTGTTGTTTTAAGTCATCCAGTTTGTGAAGCTTTATTGTGGCAACCCTAGGAAACTGATACAGTACTCCATGGCTACATTTTTTAGTATCAAGAGATTCTTCTCTGAATATTATTTAGAAATTATACAGAAGGTTATATTCTTCATAATTGAAGGAAAGAAGTTTTTCTTTGTGTATGTCTGTATTAAATTTTTTACTCTTCTGTGTGCTTAGCTATACTCTTGTGTCACTTAGGGGGTTATAGATTGTTTCATCCAGGGATTTTCAAAGAAGTGTCAGTAAAATAGCTTGCTTTCATTATTTTTAAAGATAATAGTGGTGATGTATATGAACTATCTGTGTGGTGTTTGTGGGTGTGTGTGTGTATCACAGGTTTTTCTATTATCTGGATATTATGAAATATGCTACTCTTGTTTTCAGATTGCTGAAGCTAAAAGAGATGTTTAATTCTAAGTTTGGATCTGTTCCCAAGTTTTATGTTCGAGCACCAGGAAGAGTCAATATAATAGGTATGTAGAAAGTTCTTTTTCTTAATTTTTTTCCTCCTTTGATAAGATCCAAATTTTTGTTAATATATCAGGAGAACTGGAAAAATAGAATGTTTCCCATGTATCTACTATAGCAAGTTAAGCTTTTTTCATAAGAAAATACGATATTTTCATCTTTCCCAGTCCATTTATTGATGTTAGTTTTGTCCATTCATTTTTAAAATTCAGAAGTTTGTTGAAACCTGGTTGTTCCCATTATTTTCATGAAAGATAGAAAGATTTTTCTGGGTTGCAGGTTAAGTTTTTTGACTACAGTGAATAATTTTGGTGGTTTTACATTTATTCATTGGATTAGAAGAATACAGGGAAGCCCAATAATCCCTTGCTTTTAAAAATGTGGTGGCCTAGAGAATGAATATCTGAATGAATGAATGTTTTATCAAGAGAACTGAGAAAATTCCAAATCAAAGGAGGATTAAAAAGAAAACTTTGTATACTGGAAAGTGAAAGTGAAAGTCGCTCAGTTGTGTCCAACTCTTTATGACCCCATAGAGTGTGTCCATGGAATTCTCCAGGCCAGAATACTGGAGTGGGTAGCCTTTCCTTTCTCCAGGGGATCTTCCCAACCCAGGGATCGAACCCATGTCTCCCACATTGCAGGTGGATTCTTTTATAAGCATACAAAAAAGTTAGTTGAAATAGTATAACGAACTCCCATGTACCCAAAATGTAGCTTCAATTATTAACTCAGGAAAGCTGATTTTCAAGCATATATGGAGGATTTTAAAAATATGAGATATTTGAACATAGTTAAATGAGGTAGAAAAGGGGAATTGAGTAAAGTCAGTGGAGAGAAAGAGATCAAAGATATCTGAGAAAAGAAGAGATAGAGAAGGATTCTCAAGAGGGCAAGAAGGGTTGGTATCTACAACATAGAAAGAGGGCCACTTTGAGTCTTTTTAAACAGAAGGTGGGAGTAAAAAGGATGCAGGTTGATGTAAATAAATGTATAATTTTGGTATAGAAGGTTGAGGGAGTCCTTTTGGGGGAAGGTTGAAAGTGTTGGATGTTTAAAGAGATGGCAGAATGTTTGAAACAGCTTTGTCAAGGATGGCAGAGGGGGATAACTGGAAAAAAAGAAAAAGTTTGCTTGTAACAGTCAAATCTGGTTAGAGCTGGAGACCATGGAATTGTAGCAATAACAATCTGCAGGTTTGTTCATTTCCCCACTGCCTTTCAGCTAGTCCAAGTTGCCTACATTCGATCTAGCTTTAGGGTTTTGTTTTGGACGGAGGTTACAGAGAATGACAATGCCATCCAGAAGTTGCCAATACTGTCAGAAGGGGTAGATGAAGTAATGAACCCTGGAAAATATGCTAGGTAGAAAAATAAAGGTAAGAGGGAGCCTATAGGTTACAGAGGGCAAAGAACTGAATCTGAAAAACAGGTTAAGTAGGATAAACTGAATAAGAGAAATGGCACTTTGGAAAGTTTTAGTAAAGAATGTGATATTTGGAACAAAAATCCATAGATAGAAAAGTTCTAGGTGATAAGGAGTTCTATGGTCATTACTGGATTTGTCAAGACCATTTAAGTAAGATAGTTGAAGCAGAGAGGAGGTCAAGTTCTCCAGAGGTCAAGGCATTAGGAAACTGGGGCCTTGGACTGAGTTGTTTTACAAGATTGGGATGGAGAGAGTGGAATGAGATGCAAAGGTCTTCAGAGAGGAGCAGATGTCTAAGATAGTCAGAGATGAATGTGGTGGAGACGAGAAAATGTGGTTTGAACCTCCAAAGCACAGGACAGGAAAAAGTCCTGGAAACAGCAGAGTTGGGAGGAGGTTATCACCAACTCCATGCTACTGAGAGAGAATTGCAAAGCATCAGTATCCTCAGAGGAGAGCCAAGTTTCACTTAGTTTGGGGAGTAACAATTTTCCTGAGTAAGTAATTCTTACTCAATGAATGCTGACTATCTCATTTTAAGAAAAGGGGGGGGATTATGCTCTAAGATAGTTATTTAATTAGTTCTTAGGATGAAATGAATTTCAATCTTTATTAAAAGAATTATTATATTTTCTGTTAAAGTGTCCAAAATGTAATCATTGTTTTTTTCCTTACTTGCCAACAGTTCTTGCTCCCCAGGATGGGTTCCATTAGTTTTTGCAAAGGGAGGAGTCTTCATTCTCAGAAGGCTGTCATTCACACTGTAGCCTTCCCAACAAAATCTGGTACCTCCCTAGAATTCTACTTATTCAAATATGCATTTTCTATTTGTGAACCACTGTCCTACATTGTAGTTTTGAAGGAATTTGGGGAGAAAGACAACTTTGAATTGTCATTTAAGTTGTTCACTCATCGTTGTCAATTCATTAAAAAAGACAACAACTCTAATTTTCTTAAAGGACACATCAGTGTAGAAACAAAAGAGTTCCGCCTGGAATAATATGTAGAATCATATTTATTTAAAAATGTAATCAGGCGGTTGAATTGTCTTTTGTACATTTTATGTTTCTTAGTTGATCAATGTCTGCCATAGAAGCAAGCAGATAGGGCTTCCCAGATGGCGCTAGTGGTAAAGTACCTGCCTGCCAATGCAGGAGAAACAATCAGATATACAAACCAGTCTCAGGAATATATAAGTGAGCTTGCTTAGCTCATCTTTCTTGAATTGTTATTTTCTTTTAATATTATGAATAAAAACCTTGAGTTTAAATGAGTAATTTGGAGGAAACATTATGGGGTAGCAGGCAAAAAAATTCCTGCTGATGATTCATAGAGGAATTAGAATGAAAAGAATAGTTTTCTATTTCCCTATTATATATAAAATTAAATATTTTTTTCTAGCTTCCTTTTCCTTATCCTAGCTATGTCTAGCACATTCAACACAACTAATCAGTGTCTATCTAATTTGTTAGGCATTTTATTGGGCCACAAAGATAAATAAAGCAAGTCTTCACCATAGTGAGTTCATTGGCTAGTAAGGAAAAGAGTGGTACTCGCGTAATATTAATATAAGAGAGAGGATGCTAAAGGTTTCCATTGTCCATATTGAAAAAGTTAATACAAAGGAGCAACAGAGAAAGGAGACATTGCTTTTCTTGATGCTCCATATAACTAGTCACAAAACATAAATATTCAAATATAATTATTATGAATTAGAAAGTGGAAAAAACTTGCAAATATTTAAAGAAGTTGAAATATTAGCAGAAACTAATAACTAATATACTTATTCTAGCAAAAGTTCCTGGTTCAGATGTCAGTGAGAGAAAGAAAATTGAATAACTTTCTGCCTTTAGTATTTTTATTTTTTGTTAAAACCAGGCTAGTGGTCAAGTTTTTCCTATATGTCAACTTACTTGAGTTTCTCATGTTTCATATGCCAGCAATGATTAAAAAATGCTTTCTCTTTATTCTAGGAGAGCATATAGATTACTGTGGATATTCTGTTCTTCCTATGGCTGTAGAACAAGATATGTTAATAGCTGTGGAACCTGTGAAAACACATGTTCTCCAGCTGGCCAATACCAATCCCTTGTACCCGTGAGTATTTAGAATTGCTACCGTGTATGTGTGTGTGTGGTGTGTGCATGGGTATACGTGTGTGTCTTTGTATTTGTACTCAAATGGTATCTTTAGGTAATATCAAATTTATAGTAAGTCATTTAATTTATTGAAAATTTGTATCTGACTTCAAAAGAATCTGTTCCTATTTAATATTTGTTCATTTTGTTCATTTACTTAAGAAACATTTATTGTTGTTGTTTAGTCACTAAGTTGTGTCCAACTCTTTACTACCCCATGGACTGTAGCTTGCCAGGCTCCTTTATCCATGGGATTTCCCAGGCAAGAGTACTAGAGTGGATTGCCATTTCCTTCTCCAGGGGATCTTCTTCACCCAGGGATTGAACCTATGTCTCCTGCATTGGCAGGTGGATTCTTTACCACTGAACCACCTGGAAAGTCTGAGAAACATTTACTCAAGATGTATTGTGTGTCTGACATTATTTTAGATACTGGGTCAAAAAAGGATGAAAATAACCCTTTGCCCAGAAGATATGTATCATCTGTTGAGCTTAACTATCTCTAGCAAAGTCAAGGTATATGCCTTTCTTGTATTACTAGGCCACCCTCTCATTCTCTTATCATAACATCTTACCATGTTGTATAATCATTATCTGCTTACTTGCCCGTATTCCCATAGATTGTAAGCTCTGTGACTTCAGGTAGTGTTACCTCTCCAGTGCTCTAGCCTCAGTGTCAAACATAGAATCTGGAACACAGTAGATATATGTTTCTAGTACATATGCTTTATCAAGTTAAGGGCATATTTTTGTTGTTATTTTTACTGTTTTGGCTATACCACGTGACTTGTGGAATCTTAGTTCCTGACCAGGGATTAAAACCGTGGCCCTGGCAGTGAAAGTGCCAAGTCCTAACAACTGGACCACCAGGGAATTCCCTGTTGTTGTTTTTTAATTCTTGATTTACTAAGATTAAAAAAGTCACTTAATGATTATTGGATTTAATTAAATGCTTGTGTAGTATTGAAGATAAGTTTTAAGATATTATTAATTATACCAATGTATTTTCCAATGTTGAACTCTTTGTATTCCTGGGATAAGTCCTGCTTACTTATATTAAGCAGGACCTGGTTTGTTAATTATAAAAAAAGGTCTTGGCATGTAATTAGCGCATTATATTTTTGGCTTATTGTTCATTGGACAGTTTGCTTGCAGTAATATTCATTCATTCAGCAAATATTTTATATGTATCTATACCAGGTTATGCAAGATAATAAAAATTCCTGACTTTTAGGTGAAAGTTATTGTGAAAGGTCATTTTTCTGTTTATTTTGCATGATTGAGATGTTATGTACATTTAGGACCCTTTAAGGAGAAGGCATGGAGAAGGAAATGGCAACCCACTCCAGTATTCTTGCCTGGAGAATCCCAGGGACGGGGGAGCCTGGTGGGCTGCCGTCTATGGGGCCGCACAGAGTCGGACACGACTGAAGCAACTTAGCAGCAGCAGGACCCTTTGAATAAAATCTTACATTATCTCAAATACAATTTTGTGTCATTGTAACCATTTAAAACTGGGTGCCATAATTTGTTATATTGATTTATTCAGATTCACTGAACACTCCCACATGTTAAATGTGGGAATTTCACTTTTTTCCCCACAAAAGCAGAGCCTGAGATAGACGTGGAAGGAGGGAGAGCATTTGGGAAATAGTGCCAGGAGCAGTAGTGAAAGAGGATGGAGACTCAACTAGGGAAGCAGAGGTGAATTATCAAGGCAGGTAGCTCCTGTGTAAATAAGGGGCTTTACTCCATTGGACCCTTAGGACATATGCATCATGCTTTCCAGAACTGTCCACATGTCTAGCATGCATTGCATGAAGAACCCATAATTTATTTATTCACCATTGATGAATATTTGGATTATTTCCAGCTTTTGGCTATTATGAATAATTCTGCTATGAATCAGTTCAGTTCAGTCGCTCAGTTGTGTCCGACTCTTGCTACCCCATGGAATGCAGCACGCCAGGCCTCCCTGTCCATCACCAACTCCCAGAGTTTACTCAAACTCAGGTCCACTGAGTTGGTGAAGGCATCCAACCGTCTCATCCTCTGTTGTCCCCGTCTCCTCCTGCCTTCAGTCTTTCCCAGTATCAGGGTCTTTTTCAAATGAGTCAGTTCTTCCCATAAAGTGGCCAAAGTATTGGAACTTCAGCTTCAGCATCAGTCCTTCTAATGAATATTCAGGACTGAATTCCTCTAGGATGGACTGGTGGGATCTCCTTGCAGTCCAAGGGACTCTCAAGAGTCTTCTCCCAACACCGTAGTTCAAAAGCATCAATTCTTTGGTGCTCAGCTTTCTTTTTGGTCCAACTCTTGCATCCAAACATGACCACTGGAAAAACCATAGCCTTGACTAGAGAGACCTTTGCTGGCAAAGTAATGTCTCTGCTTTTTAATATGTTGTCTATCTTGGTCATAACTTTTCTTCCAAGGGGCAAGCGTCTTTTAATTTCATGGCTGCAGTCACCATCTGCAGTGATTTTGGAGGCCCCCCTCCCTGAAATAAAGTCTGTCATTGTTTCCACTGTTTCCCCATCTATTTGCCATGAAATGATAGGACTGGATGCCATGATCTTAGTTTTCTGAATGTTGAGTTTTAAGCCAACTTTTTCATTCTCCTCTTTCACTTTCATCAAGAGGCTCTTTAGTTTTTCTTTGCTTTCTGCCATAAGGGTGGTGTCATCTGCATATTTGAGTTTATTGATATTTCTCCCGGCAATCTTGATTCCAGCTTGTGTTTCATCCAGGCCAGCATTTCTCATGATGTTCTCTGCATATAAATTAAATAAGCAGGGTGACAATATAATGCCTTGACGTACTCCTTTCCCAATTTGGAAACAGTCTTTTGTTCTGTGTCTGGTTCTTACTGTTGCTTCTTGACCTGCATACAGATTTCTCAGGAGGCAGGTAAGGTGGTCTGGTAGTCCCATCTTTTTAAGAATTTTCCACAGTGTGTTGTGATCTACACAGTCAAAGGCTTTGGCGAAGTCAATAAAGCAGAAATATATGATTTTTTGGAACTCTCTTGCCTTTTTGATGACCCAACAGATGTTGGCAATTTGATCTCTGGTTCCTCTGTCTTTTCTAAATCCAGCTGGAACATCTGGAAGTTCACAGTTCACATACTGTTGAAGCCTCGCTTGGAGAATTTTACTTTGTTAGCATGTGAAATGAGTGAAATTGTGTGGTAGTTTGAGCATTCTTTGGCATTGCCTTTCTTTGGGATTGGAATGAGAACTGACCTTTTTCAGTCCTGTGGCCACTGCTGAGTTTTCTAAATTTGCTGGCGTATTGAGTGCATTACTTTCACAGCATAATCTTTTAGGATTTGAAATAGCTCAATGGAATTCCGTCACCTCCACTAGCTTTGTTCATAGTGATGCCTCCTAAGGCCCACTTGACTTCGCATTCCAGGATATCTGGCTGTAGGTGCCAACTCGTGGTTATCTGGGCTGTGAAGATCTTTTTTGTGTAGTTCTTTTGTGTATTCTTGCCACTTCTTAGTATCTTCTGCTTCTGTTAGGTCCATACCATTTCTGTCCTTTATTGTGCCCATCTTGGCATGAAATGTTCCCTTGGTATCTCTAATTTTCTTGAAGAGATCTCTAGTCTTTCCCATTCTATTGTTTTCCTCTATTTCTTTGCACTGATCACTGAGGAAGGCTTTCTTATCTCTCCTTGCTATTCTTTGAAACTCTGCATTCAAATGGGTATATCTTTCCTTTTCTCCTTTGCCTTTCACTTCTTTTCACAGCTATTTGTAAGGCCTCCTCAGACAACCATTTTGCCTTTTTGTGTATCTTTTTCTTGGGGATGGTCTTGATCTCTGCCTCCTATAAAATGTCATGAACCTCCGTCCATAGTTCTTCAGACACTCTGTCATATCTAATAATCCCTTGTATCTCTTCACTACCCTGAAAAGTATGAAGGGGCAAAAAGATTGGACACTGCAAGATGAACTCCCCAGGTTAGTATGTGCCCAATATAATTCCAGAAAGAATGAAGAGATGGAGCCATAGCAAAAACAGCACCCAGTTGTGGATGTGACTGATGATTGAAGTAAAATCCAATGCTGCGAAGAGCAATATTGCATAGGAACCTGGAATGTTAGGTCCATGAATCAAGGCAATTTGGAAGTGGTCAAACAGAAGACAGCAAAAGCGAACATCAAGATTTTAGGAATCAGCAAACTAAATTGGATTGGAATGGGGGAATTTAACTCAGATGGCCATTATATCTACCACTGTGGGCAAGAATCCCTTTGAAGAAATGGAATAGCCATCATGGTGAACAAAAGACTCTGAAATGCAGAACTTAGATGGAATCTCTAAAAACGACAGAATGATCTCTGTTCATTTCCAAGGCAAACCATTCAATATCACAGTAATCCAAGTCTATGCTCTGACCAGTAATGCTGAAGAAACTGAAGTTGAATGGTTCTATGAAGACCTATAAGACCTTCTAGAGCTAACATCCCCAAAAGATGTCCTTTTTATTACAGGGGCCTGGAATTTAAAAGTAGCAAGTCGAGAGATACCTGGAGTAACAGACAGATTTGACCTTGGAGTACAAAATGAAGCAGGGCAAAGGCAAACAGAGTTTTGCCAAGAGAATGCACTGATCATAGCCAACACCCCCTTCCAACAACACAAGAGAAGACTCTACATGTGGACATCACCAGATGGTCAATACCGAATTCAGATTGATTATATTCTTTGCAGCCAAAGATGGAGAAGCTCTATACAGTTATCAAAAACAAGACTGAGAGCTGACTATGGCTCAGAACATGAACTCTTTTTTGCCAAATTAAGACTTAAATTGAAGAAAGTAAGGAAAACCACTAGACCATTCAGGTATGACCTGCTATGAATATTTGTGTACAAATCTATGTATGGATGCATGTTTTGTTTGGTAAATACCCAGGTGTGGACTGTCTGGTTTATCATAAGAATTTGCCTGTTTTTGAAAGTGGTTGTATAATTTTACATTCGCACACCACTGTATTGGAGTTCCAGTTGCTCCATATGTTTGCCAACATGTTTTTTTAAATGTTTTATCCACTTTCTTAAATGTGTGGTTACATTACATTGTGGTTTTTAAGCCATGTTTCTAAGTCTGAAGGAATTAGATCGGGGATTGTTAGCATTTTCTTTGATGTTTCTCATCTAACTTCCTACATATGCACAAAGTTCCTCCTCTACTAGTTTCCCTAGTATACCATCACCCTTGTCCCCCAGCCTTCTTCCTTGTTTTTTCTTTGTGGTGACTTCCAAGATCTGGTTATCTTGGGACAGAGCCCATTCAGTTTTGCTAACATAATCTTTTCTGCTTTCCAAATTCTGGGACCTCTTATTGACTATAGTCAATAAATTTTAATTCCTGTGGGTAATAGTAAAGTGTTTGAGAGCTGGAGTCAGGCTGTTTAGCTCCCTGGAGAGTCACTAGATCTCTCTGAGCCTCCAGGAAAGTCTCCCATTTATACTCTAATGTGCCAACTATAAAAATTGTTGTATGATCAGACCATTCAAAATGGCTATTCTCTTGCTCTCTGTACATCTGCTATACCGGTCCCCGCTTCACCTGTACCCTAATCATAGGGCTTAATTAGTGCTTAATCATCAGCTTGCCACAGATCCCAGCTGCTGGTTTCCCCAGTAACTGATGAGCCAACCTGACAGCAATTCCCCCTATAAATGGTAGCCTCCTTCTTCCCTGAATAGAAAGATTACTGCCATGTCTTGCCTTTCGTCTGCTGTACACAGTGGGGCTGCATGTTTTGCTGTAGACTTGTAAGATCCTCGATCCAATAAACCATTGATACCTCTGTTGCTATCTCTAGGCTCTTTCTTTGATCTCAAGCCTGGGCAGCTACAAGATTTGCAGGCCAATGGAGTGCAGCCCAACAGGTGCCCTCTTGGCCTTGCGTCCCACCCCATGTTACATACCATCACATGACAGTGGTAATGTGAGTGTGATTTGTGCTCATGCTGTCTTGGCTGGATTACAGAAGCTTAAAAGATAAGCCCTTCACATTTTACCTTTATATTCCTGTGAATGCCTCGCACGGTTAAGTGGTCATCCCATATTTTTCTTAGGAGAGAATATGTCCATGTTATTAAGATAATGCTTGGAAGGCACCTGCTGCAGTGAGTGGCTCACAGTAGTTATTTAGTAAGCTATATGTGAAGAGCATTCAGTCAGTGTGGGAATGTTACTTATTTCCTCACTTTTGACTTGATCTCCACCCCTCTGCCACTTCACATATTTTATTCTTTGGGCTGATTTAGAAGCCTATCTATTTTTCATTTTGAAATAACTTTTGACTTTCAAGGAAGTCACAAAAATAGTATGAAGAATTCCACATGTTAACTGATGTGTCCTCGGTGCATCATGTCAAGGAGGCATGTGATGTTCCTTCATCTGTTGTTAATTTTGATCATTTGGCTAAGGAGTTGTCTGCCAGATTACCATCAAGTTACTATTTTTTTCCTTTTCAGCAGGTATCTGGTAAGGAAATACTTAAGTTTATATAGATATCTTGTTTCTCATCAAGTTTTTACTCAGTAACTTTAGCATCCATTGATGATTCCGTCCTGAAATGATTGTTATCAGTTCAGTTCAGTTCAGTCACTCAGTCGTGTCTGACTCTTGGTGACCCCATGAATCGCAGCACGCCAGGCCTCCCTGTCCATCACCATCTCCCGGAGTTCACTCAAACTCACGTCCATCGAGTCGGTGATGCCATCCAGCCATGTCATCCTCTGTCGTCCCCTTCTCCTCCTGCCCCCAATCCCTCCCAGCATCAGTCTTTTCCAGTGAGTCAACTCTTCGCATGAGGTGGCCAAAGTACTGGAGTTTCAGCTTTAGCATCATTCCTTCCAAAGAAATCCCAGGGCTGAGCTCCTTCAGAATGGACTGCTTGGATCTCCTTGCAGTCCAAGGGACTCTCAAGAGTCTTCTCCAACACCACAGTTCAAAACCATCAATTCTTCGGTGCTCAGCTTTCTTCACAGTCCAACTCTCGCATCCATACATGACCACTGGAGAAACCATAGCCTTGACTAGACGGACCTTTGTTGGCAAAGTAATGTCTCTGCTTTTGAATATGCTATCTAGGTTGGTCATAACTTTTCTTCCAAGGAGTAAGTGTCTTTTAATTTCATGGCTGCATTCACCATCTGCAGTGATTTTGGAGCCCCCCAAAATAAAGTCTGACATTGTTTCTACTGTTTCCCCATCTATTTCCCATGAAGTGATGGGACTGGATGCCATGATCTTCGTTTTCTGAATGTTGAGCTTTAAGCCAACATTTTCACTCTCCTCTTTCACTTTCATCAAGAGGCTTTTTAGTTCCTCTTCACTTTCTGCCATAAGGGTGGTGTCATCTGCATATCTGAGGTCATTGACATTTCTCATGGCAATCTTGATTCCAGCTTGTGCTTCTTCCAGCCCAGCGTTTCTCATGATGTACTCTGCAATGGTTGTCATGGAGTTTGCCAAATAGTGATTTTTTGATTTTTATTATTTCTTCTATTAATTGGCGTTTTGCTCTAAGGAAGTACTTTCCATTCTCTTTCATTTAGCTATTTATTCATTTGTTATTTTATATTCCTATAGAATCATGGAATCTCATTTTACTCAATGAGTTATGATCCATTAGAAGCATCATTTGCTTTGTTTATTCCTTCTTTTTATTAAACTGTGCAGATGGTAAAATTGGATGGGTGGAAGAGAGTGTGGGGAAAGAAGGCTTTGAGTACTTGTGTTCTAGTAAAAAGTATGCCAAACAGCAGGCCCAAAGGATAAGCATTTATGTGGTTTATACCAACTTAATAAGGGCCATCGTGAAATACAGTGGTGTAGATTATGCTAAAATATATTCATTTCTCTCCCTTTCAGGAAGTAAAAAGGGCCAGTTGAAAGTAGTTTAGTTATTAAGGTCACCAAAACTTCTCTTAATTTTTAGCAGCTGGAGATGTTTGTTGTTTTTTGGGTAGACTGTGGAGTATATACATGAGAAGCAAATGGAAAATAAAATGTCAGTGTCATTGTCCTGGCACAAGATGGCAGCAGTCAGCCATCCATTCTGTGGCACAAAGCCTCTAGACTTCAATTAACTGTTGTTTGCTCTTGCAGGGACTTCAGTACTAGTGCTAATAACATCCAGATTGACAAAACCAAGCCTCTGTGGCACAACTATTTCCTATGTGGATTTAAAGGAATTCAGGTAAATCAGTATAAAGCAGCTACTAGCAGTTGAGGTTATGATATGTATTATATCAAGATTTATTTCATTTACTATATCGTTTTTGTCTCCTTTCAGTGCTGATGTTTCTGCTCTGTTTTGCTCATGAACATATTTCAGGGGATAGAGTAGATATGACTGTTTCTGGGTGGTGTTCATCAGGGGCTGTAGTGGCTATTCATAAGTCATGTGCATTTGATACTTTGTTCTAGTTTTCAAATCTTTGTTGAAATTTTCTTTTGAAAGATACATTCTGGTAGTAGTACTTACATTTTCTTCTAGTGATGTGTAAGTGCACACTGTAATAGAATTTAGACCTGGACAGCCCTGGGTTTGAGTCTAGACTCTACCCAGCTGTGTTGATTTAACTCTTTAAGTCTCAGATTTGCTGTGTGTGAAATATGTTATTATTATTTCAACAGAGTTGTTGGAATGATCATACAGTACTTGACACATAGTAGGCATTCAATCAATGCTAACTTAGTTTTGTTATTACTACTTCAGATGGGGTTTAAAAAAAGATATAGTGATTTTGATAAGGAAAATAAGGATTTTCCTGGAAACACTGAATACTTTGAATATCTCTAATGTCATGTATGAGAAGATGAAATATTTCTACTTTCTCTCCTAATTAAAAAAGTATGAAGGAAGAAAGAAAATTGATTTGCTAAGTCAATTTGATTTGTTTGCTAAAATTCATGTTTTAGAGAGCTTGTGTTCTTTACTGTCTGATGGTGCTATCTGAAACTTTGTCATGAGTAGCGTAGGATTCAGTGGCATATCCATTACAGATATGCATCACATTTATTTCTGTTGTATAATTCTGTACTCTTAATTATGGTGGTTCTGTATGTATCTTTCTTTCTCTCTACTTCCCTTTCTTCCCCTGCCCCGATCTCTTCCTTCCTTTCATTTTCCCAGACAGATGGTAACAACGTACAGGAAAAGTTACTGGCAGGTTTTAAATCTTCAAATCATTTGGCTTGTCACAAGCATTAGTGGGAATTACAGTATTTGGAAACATTTGTTGGCAAATACAATTTCATCTTTCTTGTAGCAACATGCCTTCTGTAGCATATGGATAAAGTGACCAAAAGAACAAATGTGCCTTGTGTTGTATTTGAGAATTTCAGGTCTTACAGCCTTCCCTTTTGATTTGACAGCTTACGTGCAAAAGCAGGTCTGTGTAATGAATGTTTGGCAGAGAAGTAATTTAAATGTTAGCCTTTTAGAAACCTTCAAATTCAAATACTAGAAAGTTCCAGTGGATAATCTGTTTATATTAAATTGAACATGTTATCCTTATGGGATAGCACTATTTCTGAATTTGGCAAAGCCCATTTGCATTTTGAATCTGTTGTACATTTTAATTTAAACATTGCGTGATAAGTTTGTAAGTATGATTCACATTCAAGACACCCTGTGGATCAGTTTATGGTTAAATATATAGCATTCTCCAAGGATTTTTTTAAACAAGCTGTCTGATGTTCTGTGTGAAAGGGCATTGGCAGCAGCAATATTTCAGTTTATAATTTATATTTCTGGAAAGGAAATTTTTAGATCATTTGAAATCAAGAAGAAAAATACATCCAACTAAATCTCTTCTTTTGTGGTGGATGAGTTTCGCCAGTTTAGGGGAAAAAGAGATTAAAAAAAAAAAAGGAAAAAAACTGGTCTTTTATTTGCAGAGTTTTGTTGTTACTTTGGCTATTTTATCTAGTTTATTGAAATTTCTCCCTAGAACAATATGTATGATGAAATGCATAATTATGTAATATAATAGTATTTTGTACTTTGGTCTTGAACCCTTTGAATAATCTGTAAACATGGTGGTACTTTTTCTTGAGAAGGAAGTGACCTTGAATTTATTTTTAATCCCAAAGCACAAAGGATATGATATGATATCATCCTAAGTGTCCTCACCCTACATGTTAATCTATGTATCTTAGAGCTTTCCATCTTGAGATCAGAGTCTGATTATTTTTTTGGACTTTCCTATTTTGTAGAAATAGAGTTTCCCTGCTTTAAGAGTCTGCATTCTCATTTGTGGCTGAATTCTAATTTGGCTGTCTTGAAAGCTACCATATGGCTAAATTGTATCTATAAACTCGGGTAAAAATCTGGATTTCCTCATATCGCTGACTTATGTTAAATCACAGTGACAGTATGCTGGCCCAGGTTTCTGACCGCAGTGGGGAAGTTCTCAACCAGAAATCAGAGACCTCAGTCCTACTTCCATTTCCCTATATGTAATCTTGGGAAAGTCTCTTACTCTTTGGTACCTAGGTTTTTCCATAAATAAAATAGAACTGAGAAAGGTTGGAAGGTCCTCTGAAGAAAAGTATTACATAGAATACTGCATAGAAGCAAACCACTGCTTGGTGTTAGACTTTTACAATGACAGAGTGTTGGGATGTGCTATATAGAGATTTAACCTGCCTCAGTAATAATTGTGTATTTCTTGTCTTGCTACTTGAATTATAATTGTTTAACATTTCTCCATATTTGTTTAAATCAATTCATATTCGTGAAAAAGACCATTCAAAGCAATTTTAGGAAATGGATCAGTAGCTTTTTGTTCAACAAAGTAAAAATTAGTCTTCAAATTATAGAGCCCTGTGGCCAACAGCCATTAAATAAAATGTCACGTATGGACTCAACTAAATTGAATTGCACAAGTTGTTTCTATAAGTAGCATAATAAGTCCATTGTGAGGCTTTTGCTCTCTGAGGAATGAAAGAACTTTCTGCTACTCCTTGAATCCAAGCAGAGTTACTAGTGCTATTTTTCCTTCTATTCTAGGAACACTTTGGTCTCAGTGACCTGACTGGAATGAACTGCTTGGTAGATGGAAACATCCCACCGAGTTCTGGCCTCTCCAGCTCCAGTGCTTTGGTCTGTTGTGCTGGCTTGGTGACACTCACAGTGCTGGGCATGAACTTATCCAAGGTAACCAATTTGAAAGATTTAACCTGATAGAATCCTCTCTTTCTAAAGTATTAGTATCAGATCAGATCAGTTGCTCAGTCGTGTCCGACTCTTTGCGACCCCATGAATCGCAGCACGCCAGGCCTGCCTGTCCATCACCAACTCCTGGAGTTCAAATCTCAAAATTAGAATGCCTTTGTTTGATTGAAAAACTTTGTCTTACCTGAAAGGACTGTACACATGGGGCATGAGTTGTAACTTAGCAAGTTCTGCTTGTGATAAACTACAAGGTAGTTGATACCTTCCAAACAGTAAGCAAATATGTGAAGAGCTGTATCAAAATGCTCTTAGATTAAGTGGAGAGATTGAATGCATGGAGATCTTTTTAAATCACCTTATTAACAAGTGAACTTCAGGGAAGAAATTCTAGCCTTCATAATTGGGCCTGCTTATTTTCACCCAAAACCTTCAGTTAAATATTTGACAAGAAATGGGTAAAAAGGGTGAAAACCAGGCAATAAAGGAACTGAATAACATATCTATTTATACCAGCAGCTTAGTCACTAAAATAAACTTGAAAAAAATACTTCATTGCAAAGAGGAAATGCTTATTTAAAGAAGACATAAATTCTACAAGAGGTCAGAAAGCCTCAACTTTACAAGGTCACATAAATCTCTGATTTCGCAGTTCAGAGTAGGTATGCTCAGCTTTAATTAATGTTTTGGAGGTCTAGTTCAAAAAAAATATTATCATATGTTCTTTTTTATCTCTTGTACATGTACTACCACATTCATAGATGTCTAGGAATATAGACTGGGCAACAGGCAGATCAAGAGAAAGTCAGCTGCATGTCTTTCTTTGATTTGCTTAAACTTTCAGTTCAGAAATTTTATTTGTAGGAAGAAAGAGAAAAATGAAGAAGAAAGCAAAGGCTCAGATAGAATTCTCTTTAACTGCCATTGTAACTATGCACTAATTAGTCCTTTGTAAGCAATTGCTTATTTGGAGGTAAGGGTAACTAATTTGTTGTTATTTGTTTCTTGAGAAGAGAGAAAGTAAGGGAAAGAAAGTCCATGTGTAAAATCTGCTTCCACTGGTGCTATGTTTAATCTGGTGGTTTATTTGTTTATTCATTTATCATTCAATCACTGCTTCCCTAGTGCCTACTTTGTGCCAGCTAATGTTCAAGGCATTGGTAATATAATAGGTATAGTTTTAGCCTTCATATTAATAGTACTTATGATCTAAAAAAGGGAATAGAGATGAGTGAATAGGCAACTATACCAGAGTTTGATAAGTGGATACTAGTGTGCTATGGGAGCAGATCTAATCCAGATTTAGAGAACATAGTACATCTAATAGAGTTTTGCCGAGAACACAGGGGTCATATCAAACACCCTCTTCCAACAACACAAGAGAAGACTTTATACATGGACATCACCAGATGGTCAGTATCGAAATCAGATTGATTATATTCTTTGCAGCCAAAGATGGAGAAGCTCTATACAGTCAGCAAAAACAAAACCGGGAGCTGACTGTCATTCAGATCATCAAATCCTTATTGCCAAATTCAGACTTGAAGAAAGTAAGGAAAACCACTAGACCATTCAGGTATGACCTAAATCAAATCCCTTATGATTATACACTGGAAGTGAGAAATAGATTCAAAGGATTAGATCTGATGAACAGTGCCTGAAGAACTATGGACAGAGGTTCATGACACTGTACAGGAAGAGAGGGATCAAGACCATCCCAAGAAAAAGAAATGCAAAAAAGCAAAATGGCTGTCTGGGGAGGCCTTACAAATAGCTGTGAAGAGAAAAGAAGTGAAAAGCAAAGGAGGAAAGGAAAGATATACCCATTTGGATGCAGAGTTCCAAAGAATAGCAAGGAGAGGTAAGAAAGTCTTCCTCAGCGATCAATGCAAAGAAATAGAGGAAAACAATAGAATGGGAAAGACTAGAGATCTCTTCAAGAAAATTAGAGATACCAAGGGAACATTTCATGCAAAGATAGGCACAATAAAGGACAGAAATGATATGGACTTAATAGAAGCAGAAGATATTAAGAGGTGGCAAGAATACACAGAAGAACTGTACAAAAAAGATCTTCATGACCCAGATAATCAGGATGGTGTAATTACTCACCTAGAGCCAGACATCCTGGAATGCAAAGTCAAGCGGGCCTTAGGAAGCATCACTGCAAACAAAGTTAGTGGAGGTGATGGAATTCCAGTTGAGCTATTTCAGATCCTAAAATATGATGCTGTGAAAGTGTTGCACTCAACATGCCAGCAAATTTGGAAAATGCAGCAGTCGCCACGGGACTGAAAAGGTCAGTTCTCATTCCAATCCCAAAGAAAAGCAATGCCAAAGAATGCTCAAACTACTGCACAATTTCACTCATCTCACATGCTAGTAAAGTAATGCTCAAAATTCTCCAAGCCAGGCTTTAGCAATACGTGAACCGTGAACTTCCAGATGTTCAAGCTGGTTTCAGAAAAGGCAGAGGAGCCAGAGATCAAATTGCCAACATCCACTGGATCATTGAAAAGGTAAGAGAGTTCCAGGAAAACATCTATTTCTGCTTTATTGATTTCACCAAAGCCTTTGACTGTGTGAATCACGACAAACTGTGGAAAATTCTGAAAGAGATTGGAATACCAGACTACCTGACCTGCCTCTTGAGAAATCTGTATGCAGGTCAAGAAGCAACAGTTAGAACTGGACATGGAACAACAGACTGTTTCCATACTGGGAAAGGAGTACGCCAAGGCTGTATATTCTCTCCCTGCTTATTTAACTTATGTGAAGAGTACATCATGAGAAATGCTGGGCTGGATGAAGCACAAGCTGGAATCAAGATTGCCAGGGGAAATATCAATAACCTCAGATATGCAGATGATACCACCCTTATGGCAGAAAGCAAAGAAGAACAAAAGAGTCTCTTAAATTGAAAGAGGAGAGTGAAAAAGTAGGCTTAAAACTCAACATTCAGAAAACTAAGATCATGGCATCTTGTCACATCTCTTCATGGCAAATAGATGGGGAAACAGTGGAAACAGCGACAGACTTTATTTTTGGGGGCTCTAAATTCACTGCAGCTGGTGACTGCAGCCGTGAAATTAAAAGACGTTTGCTCCTTGGAAGAAAAGTTATGACCAACCTAGACAGCTATATTAAAAAGCAGAGACATTACTGTGCCAAGAAAGGTCCATCTAGTCAAAGCTATGGTTTTTCCAGTAGTCATGTATGGATGTAAGAGTTGGACTATAAAGAAAGTTGAGTGCCAAAGAATTGATGCTTTTGAACTGTGGTGTTGGAGAACACTCTTGAGAGTCCCTTGGACTGCAAGGAGATCCAACCAGTCCATCTTAAAGGAAATCAGTCCTGAATATTCATTGGAAGGACTGATGTTGAAGCTGAAACTCCATTGCTTTGGCTACCTGATGTGAAGAACTGACTAATTGGAAAAGACCCTGATGCTGGGAAACATTGAAGGCGGGAGGAGAAGGGGACAACAGAGGATGAGATGGTTGGATGGCCTCACCAACTCAATGGACATGAGTTTGAGTAAACTCCAGGAGTTTGTGATGGACAGGGAGGCCTGGAATGCTGCAGTCAGTGGAGTCACAAAGAGTCAGATACGACTGAGCGACTGAACTGAACTGAACTGAGTACATCTAAGCTGAGACAGAGTAATTCATAGATATTAGTGAAGAAGTACTGATAGGCCAAAAAAGAACTACTGATAGCAGGATAACACTGATAACATTGGATAGTCATGTTACAGGGGGAGGAAACATCATGTGAAGATGTCTAGAGTAAGAGTGATCATAGCTTGTTGGAGGAACTAAAAAAGGCTTAATTTAACTGACACATAATAATTTGAAATACAGGGTAAGAGACCAGATGTTGGCCTTGTAAACCATGTTGAGCAATTTGGGCTTTATTTGGATAGCAGTTTGTAAAACCATTGCAGACTTTAGGAAGAGGATAACTTGATTATATCTGTATTTTGAAAAGATTGCCCTGGGTCTATTATAAGGTCTAGACTTGAGGATAATTGTCTTAGCAGTAGAGAGATGCCACTTATACGGAAGTAGCAGTGAGAATGGGGAGAGAATTAGATGATAGATTTAAGGTATGTCTCCGACAGAATCAATAAGACTTGATTATTTATTGGATGTGGAACCCAGGGAGTCAAGGATTATACCCAGGTCTCTGGCTTGGTATGTTTCACTGAGATAAGGAATATAGATGAAAAATTAGGTTTGAAGGGAAAGCAAAATGAGTATGAGGAATTTGTGGGCACACTGACGGAGTTACCTAGTGTTTAGCTACAAACAGTATCTCTGAAAGCCAGGAGGAATATTCAGACTTGACATGGTCTACTTGAGAGTCATTAGTATGTAATTGATTTCTGAAGCCATAGGAGTGGAGGAGACCATCCAGTGGAAGAATGTAGGTAGAAAGATAGGGAAGACTAAGACAGAGTTCCAAAAAGCATGAAGATTTGAGGTATGGACAGAGGAAGAGATGTCCACTTGAAGAGACTGAGGAGCAATCAGACATTTAGGAGGAAAAAGTAGAAAAGTCAGGTAACAGCAAAGATAAGGAAAATAATATTTCATGAAAGAGTAGCAGAGAGGTTAAGTAAGACAGAAGTATACATTGAATTTAGCATCAAAGAGGCTGAAAAAAACCTTGACAAGAGCAGCTTAAAATAGGAATGAATTGAAGGATCTATGAGAGGTGAGAAAGTAGAAAACTTCAGTGGATACAAAAAGTCTAGATATGCCTGGAAAAGAGATAATCTGGTGTCTGTGGTTGGGACAGAGGTCAAGGAATTCATTCTTTTTAAAGGGAGGGTTGGTAAAACTTATTTTTCACAGTTTCCTGGCCTTCTCATGGTGGAGTATCTAAGGGAAAAGAAGAATAGGACATAAAAAGAAACCTTGTAACTTTGGAATTAATTCTGGCTGTCTCTGTGTCTCAGAGTCAAAAAAGCAAATGTACTGGGTATAAAAACAGATACATAGATCAATGGAACAGAATAGAGAGTCCAGAAATAAACCCATGCATATTCGGTCAATTAGTTTACAATAGAGGAGCCAAGAAAACACAATGGGTAAGGGTCAGTCTCTTTAGTAAATGGTGTTGGAAAAACTGGATGTCACATGCAAAAGAATGAAAATGGACCTTTATCTTACACCACACCCCCCAAACAAAACAAAATATATTAAAGAGTTGAATACAAGACCTAAAACCATAAAAGTAGTAGAAGAAAACCTAAACAGTAAGCTCTTTGACATTGGTCTTGGTGATGATTTTTTGAATTTGACACCAAAAGCAAAGGTGACAAAAGCAAACAAAACAGAATAAAAACAAGCAAACAAAAAAACAAAACACAAAGGAATTATATCAAACTTTGTGCCAGCAAAGGAAACCATCAACGAAATGGAAAGACAAGCTACTAATAGGGAGAAAATATTTGCAAATCATATATCTGACAAGGGGTTAATATTAAAAAAATATAAAGAACACATACAGCTCAATAGCAAAAAAAAAAAAAAGCCCAAACCCAAATAATCCAATTAAAAAATGAGCAGAGGATCTGAATAGCTTTCCCAAGGAGACATACAAATGGCCAAAAAGCACAGGAAAGGATGCTCAACATCACTAATCATCAGAGAAATGAATATCAAAACTATAATCAGATATCATATCTGTGAGAATGACTATGATAAAAAAGATAAGAGCTAATAAGTGTTGATGAGTGTGTGAAGAAAATGGAATCCTTGCTCACTGTTAGTGGGAATGTAAATTGGTGCAGCCACTATAAAAATAGTATGGAGATTCCTAAAAAATATTAAAAATTGTCATCAGTTCAGTTCAGTTCAGTCGCTCAGTCGTGTCCGACTCTTTGCGACCCCATGAATCGCAGCACGCCAGGCCTCCCTGTCCATCACCAACTCCCAGAGTTCACTCAGACTCACGTCCATCGAGTCAGTGATGCCATCCAGCCATCTCATCCTCTATCATCCCCTTCTCCTTCTGCCCCCAATCCCTCCCAGCATCAGAGTCTTTTCCAATGAGTCAACTCTTCGCATGAGGTGGCCAAAGTACTGGAGTTTCAGCTTTAGCATCATTCCTTCCAAAGAAATCCCAGGGCTGATCTTCTTCAGAATGGACTGGTTGGATCATATGATCCAGCAATTTCAATTCTGGGTATTTATTTGAAGAAAAGGAAAGCATTGATTCAGAAAGATATGTGCATTCCCATATACATAATTTACAATAGCCAAGAAAAGGAAACAGCCTATAACCATTGATGGATGAATGGATAAAGATGATGTGATGTGTGTATGTGTGTGTATATACACAATGGAATATTATTTAGCTATAAACTTTTGCCATTTGTGACAACATGGATGGGCCTTGAGGGCATTACGCTAAAGTGAAATGTCAGACAGAGAAAGACAAATGTCGTATCAATGATTTCATTTATATGTGGTGTCTTCCTTCATAGCTTAGTTGGTAAATCATATGCCTGCAATGCAGGAGACATGGGTTTGATTCCTGGCTCAGGAAGATACCCTGGAGAATGAAATGACAACCCACTCCAGTATTCCTTCCTGGAGAATCCCATGGAGAGAGGAGCCTGGCGGGCATAGTCCATGGGATCGCAAGAGTTGAACACGACTTACCAACTAGACCGCCACCAACTAAAGAAAAATAAGTAAAAATAAAATACCAAGCTCATAGGTACAGAGAATGGATTAGTAGTTGCCAGAGGTGAGGGATGGGTGAAATGGGTGAAGGAAATCAAATGGTACAAATTTTCAGTTAAATAAATACGTAATGGGGGTGCAGCATGGTGACTATAGTTAATAGTGCTGTATTTCTTATTTGAAAGTTTCTAAGAGAGTAAATCTTCAAAGTTCTCATCACAAGAAAAAAAAATTGTGTAACCAGGTATAGTGATGGATGTTAAACTTGTGATGATTTCATTTCATAATACATACAAATATTGAATCATTATATCATAACCTAAAGCTAATATAAAAAGCAGAGACAGTACTTTGCTGACAAAGGTCCATCTAGTCAAAGCTATGGGTTTTCCAGTAGTCATGTATGGATGTGAGAGTTGGACTATAAACAAAGCTGAGCACCAAAGAATTGATGCTTTTGAACTCTGGTGTTGGAGAAGACTCTAAAGAGTCTGTTGGACTGCAAAGAGATCCAACCAGTCAACCCTAAAGGAAATCAATCCTGAATGTTCATTGGAAGGACTGAAGCTGAAGGTGAAGCTCCAATACTTCTTCCACCTGATGCAAGGTACTAACTCATTGGAAAAGACCCTGATGCTGGGAAAGATTGAAGGCAGGAGGAGAAGGGGATGACAGAGGATGAGATGGTTGGATGGCATCGCCAACTTGTGGACATGAGTTTGAGCAAGCTCCGGGAGTTGGTGATGGACAGGGAAGCCTGGTGTGCTGCATTCCATGGGGTCGCAGAGTCGGACACAACTGAGCGACTGAACTGAACTGAAAGCTGGTATAATGTATGTCAATTGTACTAAATTTTTAAAAATTAAAAACAAAAACAAATGTACTTTACCAGGACTATCTCACTCCCTTGCTTAAAGGGAACAATATGTATGTCTTAACTTTTCATGTTAGTCTAAGTTATACTGACAGTGCTTATATTTTCTAGGGCCTGAGCATATTTGTTTGAAGAGTTTCTTTGCTATAGTAAGAAGAAATCTTGACTGAAAAGAAGCCCCAAATTTGCCCAAAGTCTTTAGATAAGTGCCAAGTATATACTTGACTCTTATAAAAATTATAGAACACAAGAACGCAAGGGACTTTAGAGATGAGTTATTTCAAAATCTTTTTTTTTTTTGCTTATATATCAGTCAGTGTCTTCATAGGAAATGAATGGAAGGGTTTCCCTGTAAAACCTGAAGCCATTATACTTCAGGAGCTGCAGCTATAGAGTAGTGTTGCCAGAAATGCAACGAGGCAGGGAAAGAGTGAAAGGGGTGGGAATAGATGTGAGTTGGGAACGGCTAGGGAAGTTATTCACAGAAATCAGTTTCCTGGTGGTACAGAGAAGCGTGAGAATGGAGGGACAGGAAGGCAAGCAAAGAATGGTCAGCCTATCTAATAAGAAAAAGCCCATGCTGCTAAGTCACTTCAGTCGTGTCCAACTCTGCGACCCCATAGACGGCAGCCCACCAGGCTCCCCCGTCCCTGGGATTCTCCAGGCAAGAACACTGGAGTAGGTTGCCATTTCCTTCTCCAATGCATCAAAGTGAAAAGTGAAAATGAAGTCGCTCAGTCATGTCCGACTCGTAGCGACCTCATGGACTGCAGCCTACCAGGCTCCTCTGTCCATGGGATTTTCCAGGGAGGAGTACTGGAGTGGGTTGCCATTGCCTTCTCCAAAAGCCCATGAGACACTGGTAACTAATGCCCTTTCAATTAATAAACAGTCTCCTCCCAGTTATATGTAAATTCAGTACCCTATTCAATTGCAGACGACAGTTACTACAAATGGGATATGATAGATAGGTGTGGAACTTGTTAATTTACTAATAACTAAATGTTGCATATCTGAAACCAGTAAAATAAGATGGTTAGTTACCCAGAAAGTCTGGAAGACAAATTATGAATTAAAGTGGAACTGACAGAAGACTATGTTGTGATAAAAGATCTGTGAAATCGAAAATACTATAGACTTCTAGTTTCAAGATGACTCTGCCGTGTTTAGTTGCTCAGTCATGTCCGATTCTTTGCGACTCCATGAACTATAGACCACCAGACTCCTCTGTCCATGGGGATTCTCCAGGCCAGAATACTGGAGTGGGTAGCTGTTCCCTTCTCCAAAAGATCTTCCCAACCCAGGGATTGAACCCAGGTCTCCCACATTGCAGGCGGATTCTGAGCCACCATCTGAATAAACAGATACCTACTCTCTTTCTTTACCCCTCATTCATTATTCTTTTCTCAAAAAATCATCTCCAAATAGGGAAAGCAAGAAAAGAAGGCATAAGCTCCATCTTTGATAAATCAAGGAGACATATTAATAAATAACCCTAAACCACAAGATACAAAGATGGAAAGTGGGTGTAAGGATGGTACATGACTTAGCAGAGTGGTAGAAAGGTCAAAGCCAAGTGCCTGTGGAGAGTGGTGCAGATGGAAAGCAAGCTGACTCACAGCTCTCTGGAAAGGCTTAGGAATTAGAGGCACTGGGTATCGCAAGAAGCAGGGTGACACGGTGAGTGGAAATTTATTTGAAAGTCTTTATGAAGAGCAGCCAGACCCTCAGAGCCCACTTTTACCTGGCTAAATAAGGAAGCCATTTCCCACCACCTTTGTAGGAGTCTCTGGAGAAATAGATTATCTGGACTTGGGGACATTGAGCACTGAGAAAGGCTGGACCAGAATAGAATTGAAAACTAGGAGATTAAAGGACTTTCTGCCTCTGAACAGCACAACTCCCTTTCTCTGATCAGCTGTAGCATAACTGGCAGCCTTACCACTCCAAACCCCAGCAGGGATATTAGAAGATCCTTCTCAGAGGAAACTAAACCCTGATGAACCATCCTGGAGGAAAGACCCATAAATACTGACATTTGGTGGCCCCCTTCCACCAAAATTCGCCAGCTACTCTCTGACCATTTTAGAAACCCATTTACAAAGCTGCTAGTCAGCTTTTTAGTGACTCACTCTTAAGGATGATAGGCTGTCAAAAGATAATTGGTCTTTGGAAGAAGGCCTTCAACATTAAGTAAACAAAGGAAAAAGGAACTCAGAAGAAACAGAAGACAATACTGAGAGCAGAAAATTCCTTCAACATCATCCTGTTGTTTTCAGAGAGTAAAATGTTGGAAAAAAAAATAGAATGTTACTTTTTAAAAAGGAGCAAACAGTAAGAAAGAGATTTTGGGTATTAAAAATATGATAGCTGAAAAAAAAGTTCAGTATAAAGGCTGGAAGAATTCTGATAAAGTAGGAAAAAGGGATGGACAATAAAAGAGAGAAAAATAAGAAAACTTACAAATCAATCCTGGAAATACAATATTCAACCAGTAAGAAGAAACAGAATAAACAATCATTAGAGAATTATCATCATTATTATTGTTATTATCATTTTGGCCTCGCTGTATGGCTTGACCAGGTATTGAACCTGGGCAACTGAAGTGAAAGCACCAAGTCCTAACTACTGGACTGTCAGGGCATTCCCAGAAAATTATTATTTTTTAAAATAACATTTCTCCAAAATGAAAATATGTATTTTCAAGTTGAAAGGTGCTCATAGGGTATTCAGCATAATAAATGAAAAAAAAAAAAAACCCGAAAGTGTTCCTCAGTTAAAAAAAAAAAGAAGATGCTTTTCCTTCCATTTAAAAAATGAGAGAAAACCAACCAAAGTTTATTGTCTGGGAATTTTGAAACTTGAATATTAGTAGAAAACACTCAAAACTGATTGAGAGAGCAAGAGAAAAGATGGAAAAAAGATCATAATCAAAGGAACAGGAATGAAAATATTAAAAATAGCTTTGGAAGATGGAAGGCAACAAAGTAATGTCTTCAAAATATGAATGAAGTTTAGCTTAGGATAAATGAACTGATCAAGTAAAAGGATAGAATAAAACACTCTCAAACATGCAAATTCTAAAAGTCTACAACATGTAATCAACCAAAACTTGGGAGTGAACCAAGAAAGAAGTTGACATGGGAACTTGGAGATGGGAAATCTAATACAGGAGAGAGGAGTTGGGTATTTATAGAACATCGATGATGGGAAATCCCAGCAACTTAGAAACTTAGAAAACATCCACCCAGAAACTTAGAAAATACTCAGTACAGATTAGAACCTGATGGGGGAAGAAAAAATGGAAGTGATAAATCTTATCAGGAAAATAAAGAATTGATAAATCGGACATATTTGACTATGTTGAAAAATAAATTGAGAGTGATTTTTGCAGAGTTTTTATAGGGTATGGGAAGGCTTAGCTGGATGTGCAAATTAAACTAAGCAAATGAGGAAATTCAGCAATATTAAATATAAGGAAAAGTTGTCCCAGAAAGGAAATCAATTATTTTTCATTATTTGGCTCATAAATAAACAATAATCTCAATAATTAATATACCGAATACAGATTTAACCAAACTTTTTTGGAATAAATTTATTGAGAAGGATTGGGGGAAAGGTAGGTGTAAGACAGCTAAAATTCTCCTTTATCATAAGAAGGCAGTAGGTGAAATTAATATGGAATATCTAGGCAATAGCATTTTACTCAGATTATCTGATAATTTAAAGCAAGAGCTAGTTGAAAGGGTTTGACTCTGGGTACACTGTACTGAGGATGAAGATGAGATGGTGAGAGCTAGGGACTGCTTTTTTTTTGTTGTAAACCTTTTAGCTCCTTCAATCCTTTAGATTAAATGCATATATTCCCTTGGTAAAAATTAAGAAAAGGAGAAGAAAGGTGAATGAAATGAAAGGTAACTAGAAGATGAAGACATGAGACGAGATTTCGTGAGTCAAAGTTAGAGACTGGGAACAGATGAGCTGCTAGACTGTCACCAAGTCAGAAAGGCCTGGGGAGAGGCTTGTTGGTGGGTTTGAGGTGAATCCAAGAACATGCAGGCATCTTTTGCTTAATGGGTGCAAGCCAATAGTATTTAGGTTTGGGGATGTAAGCATATTTTTTTCTTAAATAAACAAGCACCTTTTAAAAAGTATTATACTGATATATATATATATATATACACACATACAGTCTATGAAGTTTAAGTATCAAAAACCAAGAGATGTTCTATCAGGAAAATGTTAGCTGGGGAGACATTCTGTAAGGTATGCCCCTACTTTGCTAGCTCAGGATTTAGGTTGCTATAGACTTGTGTCAGAGAAGGCAATGGCAAGCCACTCCAGTACTCTTGCCTGGAAAATCCCATGGACGGAGGAGCCTGGTAGGCTGCAGTCCATGGGGTTGCTACGAGTTGGACTCGACTGAACGACTTCACTTTCACTTTTCACTTTCATGCACTGGAGAAGGCAATGGCAACCCACTCCAGTGTTCTTGCCTGGAGAATCCCAGGGACGGGGGAGCCTGGTGGGCTGCCGTCTATGGGGTCGCACAGAGTTGGACACGACTGAAGCGACTTAGCAGCAGCAGACTTGTGTCTAGTTTCTGTGTGTTCTTGGAATTGTCCTCGGAGGCCAAGAAGAAAGGACTAAATTCCTCTATGGACCTTAGAGACAGCTGGCTGGCTTGCGAAACAGGTTGCAATTCTAAAAATCAAAACATCTAAAAAAAAAATCAGATGTTCTGCACAAAATCATTTACGTGGAGTTCTATTTCTTATTATTTTAAATAGGAAAAACTACAGTGTGTTGCTCTTCAACTTAGAATATCTAATTTCCTACAATGTTACAAAAACACAGTAAAAAATCCCACTAAATAAGTAACTTAGAAATACAATGAAAAATACTTAGAACAATTGCCTTTCTTTTAAAAAAAAATAATTTTATTTCTTTATGGCTGTGCTGGGTCTTCATTGCTGCTTGGGCTTTTCTCTAGATGTGGCGAACAGGGCCTACTCTCCAGTTGGGGTACTCTGGCTTCTCACTGTGGTGGCTTCTCTTGTTATGGAGCACAGGCGTGCAGGCTTCTGTAGCTGAGGGACCTGGGCTCAATAGTTGCAACTCATGCACTTCAAAGCACAGGCTCAGTAGTTGTGGCACACAGGCTTAGTTGCTCTGCAGCATATGGGATCTTCCCAGATCAAAGATTGAACCTGTGTCTCCTGCATTGGCAGGCAGATTCTTTACTACTGAGCTTTTACTTTTCTTGACCATTGAACAATTAATAGGGTTGTTAACAAGCAGTTACTTTACATAGTAGTACACTGAGTCTTCTCTGTGGATGCCTGGTGTCCCAGTATTACAGACACTATTTCCTTACTAGCGTTGTTATATGGTCAGGCCACTCACGATGGCTGTTCTCTTGCTCTCTGTACAACCTGTACTATTACAGTCCCTGTTTTACTTGTATCCTGTGCAAATAACTGACCTTCCTATCTGTGCCCCAGGCACCAGCTGGTGATTGTTCTTATCAAAGGGGTGGTGAAAGTCATGCCTTTCTACTGGTTTCCCTGGTAATTAATGAGCTCACCTGACATCAATTCCCCTATAACTTGTCATCTCCCCTTCCCCCCACCCCGGGAGCTAAGACTGCTACCGCCAACCGTGATATGCGGTGGGGTGTTGCTCCAGGACCCTGCTTCAGACATGTAAGCTTCCCCATTCATTAAACCATAGATGTCACTGTTGCTGACTTGGGGCTCTTTCTTCGGTCTTGAAATTGGGCAAACACAGGCCTTGTAGGCCTGTGGGGTGCAGGCCAATAGTATTTAGGTTTGGGGATGTAAGCATATTTTTTTCTTAAATAAACAAGCACCTTTTAAAAAGTATTGTCCTGGGAGATATATACAGTCTATGAAGCTTATAACAAACCAAGAGATGTTCAATCAGGAAAATGTTAGCTGGGGAGGCATTCTGTAAGGTGTGCCCCTACTTTGCTAGCTCAGGATTTAGGTTGCTGTAGACTTGTGTCTAGTTTCTGTGTGTTTTTGGAGTTGTCCTTGGAGGCCAAGAAGGACTATATTCCTCTTATGGACCTTAGAGACAGCTGGCTGGCTTGCAAAACAGGTTACAATTCTAAAGACCAGCTTTGGCCAGTAAGGTGTGTTTGATTGGCTTCTGCCTGCAAATTCTTTCCTCTACTGGGGTCCTGAAGGCAACCGTTCAGTGACATTTATTAAACACTTGCTATGTGCCAGGTATTGTTTTAGGTACCGAAGGTGAATAAAATCAGTGAAGCCTCTGCTTTCATGACACTTACATGCTGGTGGTTGTGGTGTTGGTGGGAGATAATGAACAGCTATACAAATGAATGTATAAGATAATATCAGCGAGAGCTAGAAAGAAAAATAGGCTGTAGAAAGGGGAAGCAGCTATTTTAGATAGGGAATTAGAAGTCTCCTTCAAGGAGGAGACATCTGAAGTGATACCTGAGGGAGTGAGCAGAGAGAGGAGGCAGAAGGCACACAAACGCCAGAGACCTAAGGTGAAAGGCGGCTGGTCACATTCCAGGAATAGTAGAGGCCTGTGTGGATGGGGTGCGGTGAGTAGGGGAGAAGGCAGAGTGGTGGAAGGAGAGTTGAGAGTGGTGGCCAGAGGCCACATGGTCAGTCTTGTTTGAACTTCATTCCAAGCCAAACAAAGCTTTTGGAGGGCTCTGAGCTGAGGGTAGCAAAATAGGATTAACACCGATTTGAGTTCTTTCAGCTGGGGGCACTATACTGTAGCTTATACTGGCAAGAGAGGAAACAATTTTTTGAAAAAGAAAAAGAAAAGGAACAGTCACTGCCCTTATGGAACTTGAGTGCACACGGTGGAATACTATACTAACCAAAGTCTTAATAGTTGAGCGCCTATCTCATCCAAGGTGGTGGTGGTGTCTCTAAGTTGTGTCCAACTCTTTGGGACTCCATGGACTATAGCCTGTCAGGCTCCTTTGTCCATGGGATTCTCCAGGTGTGAATACTGAAGTGGGTTGCCATTTCCTTCTCCAGGGTATGTTCCCAACCCAGGAATTGAACCCCGGTCTCCTGCATGGCAGGCAGATTCTTTACTGACTGAGCTATGAGGGAAGCCCCATCCAAGGGGTGAAGTATTTTATATGTAAATGGGAAATAAGTTTGTAAGAATGGCTCCTTGGTAAAGTTGGATGAAGAAGATTTTAAGTAAGTGGTGAGTTCTAAAATATTTTAAAGGCAAAGAAAGCTGTGTCTTGACACAAAGTCCTGGGAGGGGCCCAAGGGCATTTCAGGCAGAGTGAGCCCATAAGTGCATTATAACAGTTCTCAGAGCCAGACTTGTAAATATGTGTCAGCTGAGGCCTAAAAAGTCTTATGCAGCCTCATGAAATTCCTTTTAAAAACTTAGTTGACTACAGGGATGTTTCTAGTTGCTTAAGTCCCTGAACAGATTCAGTTAACTTAATTTCAGTGGCAAATTAATTGTGTAGACACGGGTTGATACTCTTCAGAGGAGTGTTTTTGAAGTTTGAAATCCATACTGTGTATAAGAGACCTTTGAGGTTCACAAGCAAAGTAACTGGAGTGTCCAAAGTTCTGTGCCAGATATTTCCAACTTTTTATTTTTCTGAGTTTTTAAGAGCTGTTTCCTTGAGAAAGTTTAAAGATAATTTTTCTTTGCATGTAACTACATTTAAGTTAAATATTTCTTGGCCTCTAGAACGAGACCTTGTATTTAAAAAGTAAAGGCATGGTCTACATTACAAAATGAAAAGAATCTCACTATTATACAAAGGTTTAAACTACAATTTAAATGTTTTAATAGTAATTTGCTACACAGTATAAGAAAAATTAGAAAACAATTTGCACTGTCACTAATTATTATGTTTAGAAGTCCATACAAAGACATTGTTTCATTTTGCTTAGAATAACAAAAACCTCATCCATATAATGGTTAAGGAAAATAGTATTTTAAAACATTCCAGCCAGATGTTGACTGCTAATGAACTGCAGCAGCCTGGCCTCAGAAAAGATGATACATCCAGAGTACAATCTTTGAAAAGAATCTCTTAATTAAGTGTTGAGTGTGGACTGAAGCCATGTGCTCACTGGTACAAAAACCAGGAGGGCTTAGTTCCAGCATTGGGTGGCCTGTGTTTAAAAAATGTTTGAAAATTTAAGCTACTATTGTTACTATGTGAATATAAAACTGTTCATATTGTATTATCATAAGAAAGAACCAGGTTTCTTTCAGTTACATGGGATAGTGTTTGTGTCTTTGATTATAGTCTTTTTTAGGAGTAGTATTGGAAATGGAATCTTTTATTTAATGATTTTGACTGATTTGGATTCACTTGGATGATATGACTAAGCTATTTGATTAGAAGCCTTGCTTCATGGAGGTTGTTTAGGTCACCTCTGCTTTTTTTTTTCCCCATTTCCTTTCTTAGGCTAAATGCATGTTTACTATTAGCATAAACGGAGGCAAACAAGACTAATTAGGGAGCAACAGTTTGGAGGAATAAGGGTCACTGTTTCCAAGTGGTTTCAAATGAAACCACTGTTGCTTAAAAATTGTAGCCATGCCTGGTTGTGCCTTGGACTTTTGTTGCAATTCTTAGATTCTTTTTATTATTAGGTCACCATGTTTTGATGTCTCCAAACTTTGACTTGCACACAGCAATAGTATAAACATTATTCAGTATTTAAAGAATTAACTGGACCAATGTAGGTGATATTAATATACCACATATGTTCATAGCCCTTACCTTCTACCTTTATGGTATACAGAGAAAAGATAAAAGATAACAATACAATGGTAAATAACCCTACCAAATTCAGAGGGGTTTGTCATCTAATATTTCCATTCATTTATGTTTAATAGAGATGATTGTAGCCAATTGATCAAACCTTAACCTTGTGCTGAGCCCCAGACTAGTATTTGATACAGTAAGCAGAACAATGGAAGGCTCTCTATAACTTGTCCCCCTTTGTAACCAATTTGGTCTATAACTTGTATGAAACCCCCTTCCCACCTCCCCCACCCCGACCCCATGCCTCAACTTCTGTTTCTAAAATGAGAGTAAGAGCAGCTGTTCCTTTAAATTCACAGGGCTGAATGTTAGATTAGCCAAATACTCCAGTCCTCTGACCTTCCTGTTAGGAGATTTTGGAAAAGTTTAGGGCAAGTGTTTAGCAAGCAAGTAGGTAAGGTAGGAAAATAAATTAGTAGTCAGGGAAGAGTCTGTAACTGCATGAGATTTTAAGTGTATTGGTGGCCATGAGAACAGAAAGGAAACAGCTGTATTTGTAGACACAAACTTTATTTATTATAGTTAAACTGTAAAGTGACTCAAGGGAAAAGGTTAACTGATGAAGACTATTTATGATACGTTCTGGACACCAAGATTTGGAGATTACTACTGAAAATATGGACTTAAAGTTATACTAGAATTTATGTGAGAGTAAAAGATACCCCCCCTTTTATAATCAAGTACCTAGGTGTTTTATACACATCATCTCTAACCTCATGGTAGCTTTGTAAAACAGGTTTATTATTACTATTATTTCAGTTTTGCAGAAGAAAGTATTGAGGCTCAGTGAATTTATATAATGTGATCAAAGACAAATCGCTTTATGAATGGAGTTACCTGGATTCCAGCTCAGACAGATTCGATTCACAGTATGTGGATGCATTTTCCACACTGCCATGCTGTTACCGGTGGTGCAATGTACTCAGTTTTGCAGATACAGGGAGCACACTGGAGATGGTCCAGCCCCAGCGTTCTGTGATCTTTCTGATGTCCTAAAATGTGAAGTGAATGGAAATGAATGATAATTTTTCATGTGTATGCCTAATAATTTGAGTTGAATATTTTTTCATAGGTTGGCAGATTTTATACTCTTTGGCAAGATAATGATTGTTTTCTCTAGTTCTGCTCATCCAAAGCAAAGGGTTGGATGCTTAGGAAACAGAAAGCCCTAGGTTATAGTCCTTAGGTTTAATTCATTTACATTTTAGTTGTAGGTATTGGGTTAACCTAAAAATAGGAACATCACACAAAAGTAGCATATACAAATTCTTCCAAAGAATATGAAAAGAGAGAACATTTCCCAGCTTCTTTTATAAGGCCAGAGATCAAAGTAAATGTGCTTCCTTGGTACCAAATCTGACATGGACATTACAAGAAAAGGGAAGTACAGGATAATCTTCCTCATGATTTTAGATGCAGACAATTCTTAATGAAATTATTAGTAAATTTAATCCAGTAAAAATGGGATAATAAATAGGGTATAGGATAATATATCATGGCCAAGTTGAGTTTATTCCAACAATTTCAAGTTTCATTTATCAAAATAAATCAATGTAATTTACCATATTGACAGAATAAAATGTAGTAATCTTGATACAGGAAAGCATTTGATAAAATTTAACATTTTAATCATGATTAAATGACTGTAAATGACTCTAAATGACTCTCTGTAAATTAGAAAATAGAATTCATTATGGTGGCTACTTTTTGGGAATTAGGGAAAGAAATGATTAGGTGGGGATGTAAAGGGTCTGGAGTTCTGGAAATACTTCTTTCTTGACCTTAATGGTGGTTCCAGGGGCATTCTATTTGTGACAGATTATTGATCTTTACACTTTATATACTTTCCTCTATGTGTCTTTTTAAAAAAAAGTAAGGCTTCCTTCAATCCTAGAACCAACCACTGTTAAAGATTTTTTGTGTGAGTCCTCTAGAAATACTCTGTCCACTGTAATATATGCATATGTTTCCCCTTTTGCTGATTTACATAAGAACATTTTATGTGTGTAAATATAGGAATATATATATATATACACACACACGTATATATACATATACATAGGTCACTTAAAATGTAAGTTGAGAATTTTTCTCTTAAATATAAATTTAAAATTGTTCTGTATTAGCATACATAAAGAATCTTTCAAATGTAGATTCTTTTTAATTGCTTTCTTCTTTAATATTATGTCATACCGTAATTTGTTTGGTCTTATAATTAGATACAGTTTAATAGTTAATAATATTTTTCAGGGTTTCCTAGGTGGCACTAGTGGTAAAGAATTCACCTGCCAAGAACTTACCATAATTTATTTAACTAGACCTTCTATTATGGAAATTTAGGTTGTTTCCAGCTTTCCACTATTATAAAAAAGGCTCTGATGAATATTCATGCAGATTTTTTTCACACTTGATCAATTCTCTCCTTAATTATTGGATTAAAGGCATTTTCATTTTAGTAATAGACTTTATTTTTTAGAGCAATTTTGGCTTTACAGCAAAATTGACCAGAAAGTACAGAGATTTTCCATATACCCCTTGCCTCCACACATGCATAGCCTCCCTTATTATCAACATTCTCCACCAGAGGGTACATTAGTTACAAGTGATGAACCTATATTGACATATTGTAGTCACCATTTATGTTACGTTTAGCTCTTGAGGTGGTACACTGTATGGGTTTGGACAAGTTTATATAATGATGTATATCCACCGTCATACAGAATAGTTTCACAGCCCTGAGAATCCTCTATATTCTGCCTGTTCTTTCTTCTCTCCTCCCCACACCTGGTGACAATTGACCTTTTTACAGTCTCCATAGTTTAATCTTTTCCAGAATGTCATGCAGTTGGAATCATACACTATATAACCTTTTTTGATTGGCTTCTTCTACTTAGTAATATGCATTTAAATTTCCTCCGTGTCTTTTCATATCCTGATAACTCATTTCCATTTAGTCCTGGGTGATACTCTATTGTATGTTAGTAACAGTTTGTTTACCCATTTACCTACTGAAGGACACCTTGCTTGCTTCCAAGTTTTGTTAGTTTTGAATAAAGCTGCTGTAAAATCCATGTGCTAGTTTTTGTGTTGACATAATTTTTAAAGTCCTTTGGGTAAATTCCAAGGAATGCAATTACTGGAATGTATTATATGTTAAGAATATGTTTAATTTTGAAAGAAACAAACTGTCTTTCAAAGTAGGTGTACCATTTTGCATTTTCACCAACAATGAAGGAGAGTTCCTACTGCTCCACAACCTTGCCAGTGTTTGGAATTCTGGTTTTCGGTGATTTTAATCGATGTGTATAGGTATTTCATTGCTGTTTTAATTTGCACTTCCCCAGTAACACATGATGTGGAGCATCTTTTCATATGCTTATTTGTCATCTGTATATCTTCCTTGATGAGGTGTCTGTTAAGGCCCATTTTTTAATCAGACTATTTGTATCCATATCATTGAGTTTTAAGAGTTTGTTGTATGCTCTGGATGACAGTCCTTTATCAGATATGTCTTTTGCAAATATTTTCTCCCAATATGTAGTTTCTCTTTTTATTCTTTTGACATTGTTTTTTGTGGAGTAGAAATGGTTGGTTTTAATGAAGTCTAGGTAATTAATTCTTTTTTTCATGGACTGTGCATTTAGTATTGTATCTAAAAAGTCATCACCAAATCCTAAGTGATCTCGGTTTTCACATATGTTATCTTCTAGGAGTTTTATAGTTTTATGCTTTACATTTAGGTCTGTGATCCAGTTTGAGTTAATTTTTGTAAAGGTTTAAGGTCTGTGTTTAGATTCATTTTTTTGGTATGTGGATGTGCAGTTGTTCTAGCACCATTTGGAGAAAAGACTATCTTTGCTCCATTATGTTGCTTTTGCTCCTTTATCAAAATATCACTTGACTATATTTATGTACAGAGAAGGCAATGGCACCCCACTCCAGTACTCTTGCCTGGAAAATCCCATAGACGGAGGAGCCTGGTAGGCTGTAGTCCATGGGGTCGCTAGGAGTCGGACATGACTGAGTGACTTCACTTTCACTTTTCACTTTCATGCATTGGAGAAGGCAATGGCAACCCACTCCAGTGTTCTTGCCTGGAGAATCCCAGGGACGGGGGAGCCTGGTGGGCTGCCATCTATGGGGTCGCACAGAGTCGGACATGACTGAAGTGACTTAGCATAGCATAGCATATTTATGTAAGTCTATTTTTGGCCTCTCTCCCACTCCAGTACTCTTGCCTGGAAAATCCCATGGACGGAGGAGCCTGGTGGGCTGCAGTCCATGGGGTCGCTACAAGTTGGACATGACTGAGCGACTTCACTTTCACTTTTCACTTTCACACGTTGGAGGAGGAAATGGCAACTCACTCCAGTGTTCTTGCCTGGAGAATCCCAGGGATGGGGGAGCCTGGTGGGCTGCCGTCTATGGGGTTGCACAGAGTTGGACATGACTGAAGCGACTTAGCAGCAGCAGTAGCATTCTGTTGATTGAACTGTCTCTTCTTTTGCTAACCACATGTTTTAATTACGGTAGCTTTATAGTAAGTCTTGAAGTTGGATAGTGTCAGTCCTCCAATTTTATTCCCCTCCTGCAACATTATGTTGGCTATTCTGGGTCTCCTGCCCCTCCATATAAACTTTAGAATCTGTCGATAACCATAAAATAACTTGCTGGGATTTTGATTGGGATTGCATTGAATCTATAGATCAAGTTTGGAAGAACTAATGTTTTGACGTTGTTGAGTCTTCCTATCCATTAACATGGACTATCTCGTCAGTTATTTAGTTCATTTATTTTGTTCATCAGTTTTTTAGTTTTCCTTGTACTGATTGTATTTTATTTGATTTAGTTAAGTATTTTATTTTTTGTTTGCTGATGTTAATAATATTGTGTTTTAAATTTCAAATTCTACTTGTCATTGCTGTTATATAAGAATGTGACTGACTTTTGTATATTAATCTTGTATCCTATAGCCTTGTTATAATTGCTTGTTAGTTCCAAGAGTTTTTTGGTTGATTTTTTCAAAATTTATTTTTAACCTAGATAATCATGTCATCTGTGAACAAAGACAGTTTTATTTATTCCTTTGCAATCTGCATAGCTTTCATCTCCTTTTCTCATCTTACTGCACTCACTAGGACTTCCACTATGATATTGAAAAGCAATAGTAAGAGGGGACATCCTGGCCTTGTTCCTGATTGCTTTAACTTTTGAAATTCATTGTCAAATTGTCATCTAGAAAGATATTACCACTTACAGGTGACCCTTGAACAACACATTGGCTAATCCTCATATAACTTATAATCGACCCTCCCTATACCAGTTCCTTTGAATCCATGGGTTCAACCAACACAGACAGATGGTGTAGTACTATAGCATTTACTATTGAAAAATATCTGTGTATAAGTGGACCTGTGTAGTTCAGACCCATGTTGTTTAAGGGCCAGTTGTAATATGCAGTAACATTGCATGAGAGTCCATTTCCCACAGGCTTACTAACATTCTATCAATCTTTTAATTTTCCCATTCTGATAGATGCTATTATGGGTATATGTTTGATTATTAGATGGTTTAAACAACTTTTCCACATCTTTTGTTAGTCACTTGCATTTTTTGACTCTGTATGTTTACTTAGCTCATTTGCTCCTGGAGTATTCATTAATCATCTTATTACTCCATAAGAACTCTCTCTCTCTCTATCTCTCTAAAGCATTAACATATTTTATATTGTAAATATCCAACCCTTTTCAAACCAGTTTTCTGTTTGAATTCTTTTAAACTGATAATTCTGGAGCAAAGGTCACTTTGGTCATGTTTAAACAAATACATTGCAGCCATGAAATTAAAAGACGCTTACTCCTTGGAAGGAAAGTTATGACCGACCTAGATAGCATATTGAAAAGCAGAGACATTACTTTGTCAACAAAGGTTCGTCTAGTCAAGGCTGTGGTTTTTCCAGTAGTCATGTATGGATGTGAGAGTTGGACTATAAAGAAAGCTGAGTGCTGAAGAATTGATGCTTTTGAACTGTGGTGTTGGAGAAGATTCTTGAGAGTCCCTTGAACTGCAAGGAGATCCAACCAGTCCATCCTAAAGGAGATCAGTCCTGGGTGTTCATTGGAGGGACTGATGTTGAAGCTGAAACTCTGATATTTTGGCCACCTGATATGAAGAGCTGACTCATTTGAAAAGACCCTGATGTTGGGAAAGATTGAAGGCAGGAGGAGAAGGGGACAACAGAGGATGAGATGGTTGGATGGCATCACCAACTCAATGGACATGAGTTTGGGTAACCTCTGGGAGTTGGTGATGGACAGGGAGGCCTGGCGTGCTGTGGTTCATGGGGTCACAGAGTCAGACACGACTGAGCAACTGAACTGAACTGATAGGATGGGATCATTGTATGTATGTATGTTCAATTTTATCTTCCTTGAGTTGAAAATAATCTACCCCTTTTAATTTCATTTTGAAGTAAAGCACTTGGACACAAATAGCCTGACAGAGTCAGGGATTTAAGATTTCTCTGAAATAAGCCACCTGCTTCATTAAATGAACCCCAGAGCTCTTAGGTCTACCACATGTTTGACCTCGTATGTTTAGAAGCTTATTCAAGGGAACTAAAATTACTACTGATTTGTATTATAAGTAGGAATATTTTCCTAATAGTAAGATACGTACTTTTGAATCTGAATAATGCAGTTTAGCATCTGTTTGGCACTTGGAGAAATTCAAAGAACTTTACAATGATCCATATGCCAGGCCACTTAACTCTACAAAGTAAGGTTGACTGCCAGCCTCTTAGACCATAGTCTTAACCTCTCAGAGACTTCTTGGAGAGTAGTTAGAGGATCATTTACTTGACATTCTGTTATATAAAAAAGGTAAGGCAGGTTTTATTTTTATAACATGTTGATGTTACTTCTACTTCCCTATAAGGTATAAAAACACCAAACAGCAAAGACAGCAGCAACAACACAACAAAATTTTTGGAGGGTATAGTCGTTAGGTAGTTGACCCCGGTTCATTCAGCCCTTCTAGGGCTTGAGCGAGGCACTGGTAATTGATAGTGGAGATGCCTTTTTAGTATTGAAGGACATACAGATCTGTTGAGAATAAAAAAAGTGCACCCAGTCTGGCAGAAAGGAATCTTAAAAACTTCTCTCCCTCAAGAAAGAGGCGATCATATCACTTTCTTGTGAGCATCTTTCCAATATCTGGTATAAAGGAGGCAATTAATTGGATTGGATTAAATTAGTGAATTATCACTTACCATCACATGCTAAATAGCCATTTCCCTCTGTTATTAGTATTACATTTGAATGACTTAAAGAAAAACATAACATGAATACTTTGTTCCAAAGAAAACAGTATCTTCTCATAGGAGAATGCATTTATTTTTACTCTGAGAGTATGTGACTGAAAAACAGACCTGGGTCTGATTCAGGCTGCCACTTCTCTCCAGGTATGTAAATAAGGGGAAGGCTTTGTCTCTGTGTCTCAGTTTCCTCACTGGCATAATAAGTGAATACAGACTACTAAATCTTTGAGGACCCTTTAGCACTAGGATTCTGTGGTCTATCGGGTAAATAAATTCTTAAGACTATGATTTTTTAAGACTGATCTATACATCAGTGTCTCTTTTGCTATCTCGTACACAGGGTTATTGTTACCATCTTTCTAAATTCCATATATATACGTTAGTATACTGTATTGGTGTTTTTCTTATGGGGAGGGAGGAGGGAGGAGGGTTCAGGATGGGGAACACAGGTATACCTGTGGTGGATTCATTTCGATATTTGGCAAAACTAATACAATATTGTAAAGTTTAAAAATAAAAAAAGACTGATTTTTTAAAGAGTTGCCTAATAATAATTAAACTCATGCTTGTATGATCCAAATCTTCTGTTGGAGTTTTCAAGATTCTGGGTTTTAGTAATAAATCATTATTGGAAAACAAAACAAAACAAAACACTAGAAAGCTATGTTCAAACCCTAATGAAATTGGAACACTGCGGGAAAGGTACTTGTTATAGTGTAGTAATGTAACAGGACTCTCCTAGTATTGCTAATTGATATTTTTATCCCTGTGGAAGTACCCACCACATTTCTATTTTCTCTTTCCTAGAATTACTTTGCTTAATAAACTTGGCAATTGGGAATTTGTTGGACAAAATAAACATTATAATTTTAGTGTTCACTAGATTGAGATCCTGGAGTAACCAAGCTTTTCATTGACCACACACATTTTTACTTCTGGGTAGAAGCTCTTAGTTTTAATTAAAATAAATTCATAAGTGAAAAAGGAAAATAAAAAGAAAGGAACAATAAAAAAGTAAGGGTGAGAACTGAGAGTGAAATCCTGCTCCCATGGTTCTGAGGAAAGATTCAGATATACTGTAAATCACTGTGAAGCTTTTCAAAGTTGCACTGCTTATTTCCTGCCATTAAAACTACGAGCAATAACCTAATTTGCAAATAACCCACAGCCCTTGAAGTGATGGTGTTTAATTTAGTATCTTTGAAAAATTTAATGAAAACTCATAAGAAAGTCTCATTTATCAAGTTTTCCTATTTCTCAAATTTGATTTTTAGACTTAGTCTTTATAGATATAATTTTTATTTTTTAAAATATTTTTCCCTATTAAAATTTTAGTAGTTCACTCTCTTAAAAGCGTGTTGAACAATTTATAAGTTTTACTTTTTCAGTGTTGGGATGCATTTTAGCAAGACTATTATGACTTTTTTTGCAACTTATTAAGTCCTTTGATTATAAAAGCAAGAGGTTGGGGTCAAATTCAAGATGAAAATACTAGGAGTGAGACTAGAAAAACACTACATTTGTGAACTATTTTACTGAAGCCAGTAAGCAGTGAATAATGTAGCCATTTAAAAATAATTTAATAATATTTTATTCAGGTATCTCCTAAGTGAATAACCAAGGAAAAAATATTTCTCATTACATTTCTCTTGGCTACTGAGTATACAGATGCTTTAGAAGTCCTATTGGAGATTAGAGTTTGGATGAACACATATAATTTCTTAATTTTAATAGTAGCAAAATTGGTAAGGGATCAAAAGATAGGAAAGGAACTTGATCATGAAGCCTAAGGGTGGAATGAAAAGAAGATGATTTCAGCTCAGCATCTCACAGCATGGTGTGATGGGAAGAGCATGGCCTCTGGAGTCGACCAGACCTTGGATTCCTAGCTTATACCCTTGAGCTGTGTGACCTTGGGATATTATTTAACCTCTGAACTTCTTTGTGTGTAAAATTGAGGTAATAATATTTACCCAGTAAAGTTGTTGCCAAGATTAATGTACATAAATACATAGCCTAACTCATAAGTGGTAATGATCACTATTGTTACCATCACCAGATTATTAAGATGATGATAATAATGTAATAATACTTTATAATTCTCATTCCAGTTAACAAAAGGTACATTTTCTCTGCATGTGAGGTACTCTGGGTCACTAGAAAATGACTAGGCTGGTTTCATTAGAAGCCTTTTTTTTTCCTTTCTAACTCTAGATGCAGAGTTCCATGAACACCAAATGGATTTAGGATAGTAAAAATAACATTACTTTTCTTTATTCAACAATGTTTATTGAACCAGGCACTGTACTAGAACTGGGCCCAGAGCAATAAGAATAGGCAAGGTGCTTATATTCTAGAAGGGAGGGACAGATATTGAATATAAGAAACAAATGAGCAAAATACTTTCATATATATTAATTTCTATAAGGAAAATGAAATTTAGCAATGATAGAGAATGACTTGGAGAAAGATTACTTTTGGTTATGTGATTAGTACAAAGAATTAAAGTAAGAGAAGGGAGGAAGAGAAAAAATGACCAATGAAACAATTACCAGTTGTTGGTAAACCTGAGTTTTATTGTGGGTAGCAATAACTTCCTGATGTAGGGAGTGACATTTAAGCTGAAGCATATTATTATACATTTTGTTTATTATTTGCCATTTTGAACCTTTCTTCTCTGGATAAAGTCCCACTCTGTTGGTTTGCAAAATATTCTGCTTGAGGAAATTGGTGATACTCTTTGGATGCAGTCTTGCTGATTCTGCCCATAAGGAGTCATCTGTAGGTACAGAGAGCCATAATACAGTGGGAACCATGTGGTACAGTAGGGTACTTCAGGGCCTTGGCAGGTGGGCATCTCTCCCCATTCCACGGAATGTCTAAGGTTAGGTGAAAGTTTGGTCATTAGGTGGCCCTCAAGGGCAGCGTTGGATGTTTCTGGATTGGATGTTTGAGCAGATTTACAAGCTTTGTTTTTGTTTCGTTTTTTTTTTCCCCCAAGACTTTGTTGAATCTCCTTTCCCATTTTTTATCTGAGTTCCAATTGGAGCTCAGGGTCAGGGACAGGAGTACCATTTGCCTCACTCTGTCTGAAAGTGAACGTCACTCAGTCGTGTCTGACTCTTTGATCCCGTGGACTATACATTCCATGGGATTCTCCAGGCCAGAATACTGGAGTGGTTAGCCTTTGCCTTCTCCAGGGGATCTTCCCAACCCAGGAATCGAACCGGGGTCTCCTGCCTTGCAGGAGGATTCTTTACCAGCTGACTATGAGGGAAGCCCCTCTGTCTAGGGAATCATAGATAGTCATTATTAGATTATAGCCTTACCATTCAGGAAAAAAAGTTAAAGAGGAAAAGCCATACCTATAGAATTTCCAATCAAATTATTGTTTATTATTGAAAAGATCCTGCTTTGCTATGAAATATAAAACACGGGATGGTAAAGCTGTTCTGAAGCTGACCTACTGAGGTGCCAGACCTTTGACACTGGTTAGAGATAGGTGTTGTAAATACTGTCAGTTGCCTTGTTACTTAATTTTTTTATTATCAGTCTATTCTGTTGTCCAGTGTGGTATACTTCATGCTTTTTACCCTTAATTTACAACTTTATATTTCTCTGGTTATCATTTTACTGTTATATGACAAGAGATCCCACAGTAAGTGACTAAAATGAGTAATGTAAAAGCCAGAGTTTCTATTGTTTTTAAATTTTGTCAAAAGTAAATCTTTTAGAGAGTAAAATTTTTCAGAGAAGGAGATGGATTTGTTTTTTGGGTGTCTGAAGGGCAAAGTTAACATTGGCTAAAGTTTCATTTCACACATGTAGACTATTCAACTGCCAGTTTGACAATTTGACATGTTAAAGTAATTTACCCTGTAATTAAATTATTTGACACGGAATATCATAACTTCTTTGGAGCCATAATGGGAGCAGGAGTGGGGATTCCCATTTAATTTCATTTCTTATAATAAACAGGGAAAGTTCTTTAAATTCATCTTCTAGAAACCCAGGTTGTGCTGTTAATACTCGGGTGCCCTGCTTTGTATCAGTATGGTCTTACTAAGGACAACATAAGAGGAGTTTGGCTTTTTTAGGTATCACTTTCAAATGATACATTTTAATGAGTGCCACCCAGGTTCCTCTTTGACCAATATGTTGATTTATTTATTTTAAACATGCAAATAAAATATAATTGTTTCAAAGATCTTAGGTAACATTCCACATAAGACAACATTCTGGGCTATTAACCAGTTGTTAATTTTGACTGTGTTTATTTAAATCAAGTGGGAACAGAGCCCTGTGGAACTTTATGTGTGGTCATCAAAGCCCATAATCTCCTATAATTGAAGTAAGTTACAGAGAAGGTAAAATTGGTCATGACTCCTGTGGTTACAAGGATATCCAGAGAATATCTGATTGTTTCTTTTTATAAAATTGTGTCATTGCTTTGTAAAATATATGCAAAAATTCAGGCAATCAGTAAAATTTAAAATATTTTAAATTCTACATGCTGTAGAGAAGTCTACAAATATAAAAATGAGGAAGAGCTACTTTATATAATTTAAGTTATATTTATGTTCATTTTTATGACTTAAAGTATTTGTTAGTTTTTATAAATATTTTCATTTTTCAAATAAAGTTGCTATGGTTAGGAAAAGAAAATTGGATAAAGAATTTATCAGAAAAAAGTTTAAATGTACATTTCCTTTAGGAATAATTCACAGAAACCTATGTTTTAATGCAGGATACTTTAGCCATTTTCATTGATTTGCTTCAATTTTTTTGCATAATATTATAAATTATGACACATTATTACTTGTTGTAATATCACACATCTAGTTAGGTTCTCTTGTTGTTGCTGTCGTTTTGGCCATGTTGTGCAGCTTGCAGGATCTCAGTTCCCCAGCCAGGGACTGAACCCAGGCCTCAGCAGTGAAGCACTAGTTCTTTTTTGTTTTTTTGTTTGTTTGTTTTTTTTAAATTTTATTTTATTTTTAAACTTTACATAATTGTATTAGTTTTGCCAAATATCAAAATGAATCCGCCACAGGTATACGTGTGTTCCCCATCCTGAACCCTCCTCCCTCCTCCCTCCCCATACCATCCCTCTGGGTCGTCCCAGTGCTCTAGCCCCAAGCATCCAGTATCGTGCATCGAACCTGGACTGGCATCTCGTTTCATACATGGTATTTTACATGTTTCAATGCTGTTCTCCCAAATCTTCCCACCCTCTCCCTCTCCCATAGAGTCCATAAGACTGTTCTATACATCAGTGTCTCTTTTGCTGTCTCGTACACAGGGTTATTGTTACCATCTTTCTAAATTCCATATATATGCGTTAGTATACTGTATTTGTGTTTTTCCTTCTGGCTTACTTCACTCTGTATAATAGGCTCCAGTTTCATCCACCTCATTAGAACTGATTCAAATGTATTCTTTTTAATGGCTGAGTAATACTCCATTGTGTATATGTACCATAGCTTTCTTATCCATTCACCTGCTGATGGACATCTAGGTTGCTTCCATGTCCTGGCTATTATAAACAGTGCTGCGATGAACATTGGGGTACACGTGTCTCTTTCCCTTCTGGTTTCCTCAGTGTGTATGCCCAGCAGTGGGATTGCTGGATCATAAGGCAGTTCTATTTCCAGTTTTTTAAGGAATCTCCACACTGTTCTCCATAGTGGCTGTACTAGTTTGCATTCCCACCAACAGTGTAAGAGGGTTCCCTTTTCTCCACACCCTCTCCAGCATTTATTGCTTGTAGACTTTTGGATCGCAGACATTCTGACTGGTGTGAAGCACTAGTTCTAACCACTAGACCACCAGAGAACTCCTAGATGGATTGTCAGTGTAGCACTTAAAGTTTTTTCTCAACTTTTAATTAATTAAAATTTATTTTTTTAGTTGAAGTATAGTTGATTTACAATGTTGTGTTACTTTCTGCTCTATAGCAAAGTGACTCAGTTATACATATATAAACATTTATTTTCACTTTCTATTCCATTATGGTTTATTCCAGGATATTGAAAATAGTTCCTTGTGCTATATAGTAGAACCTTGTTGTTTATCCATTCTTTGTGTAATAGTTTGCATCTAGTAATCCCATCCCCTTAGCAACCACAAATCTCTGTGAGTCTTCTCAAATTTTTATTACAAGAAAATTTCCAAATGTATAGAAAAAGTATATGAATAGGCAATGAACATGCATATGTCTTTCACCTTAGTCCTCATAAGCATTTTGCCACATTTGATTTATCTTTTTTTCTACTTTTTTCCCCTGTACCATTTGAGAGTTAATTGTAGACATAGTCCCCAAATACTTCATCCCCTGAGAACAAGTCATTATTCAACACAACCAAATATAATTTTCACATAGATACAATACTATTACCTCGCATGCATATTAGTTTGTATCCATATTTTCCAATTGCCCTAATAATAATGTCTTTTATAGCTTCTCCTCTGTTTTTTTTCTTTCTTTCCTGATCCAATCATTGCATTTAACTGTCATGTTTCTTTAGTTTAGGACTTCCTGGTGGCTCAGACAGTAAAGTGTCTGCTTACAATGTGGGAGACCTGGGTTCAATCCCTGGGTCAGGAAGATCTCCTGGAGAAGGAAATGGCACCCCACTCCAGTATTCTTGCCTGGAAAATCCCATGGACGGAGGAATCTAGTAGGCTACAGTCCATGGGGTCGCAAAGAGTCGGACACAACTGAGCGACTTTGCTTTCACTTCACTTCTTTAGTTTTCTTTATTCTAGAACAATTCCCAAGGTTTTTTAGTTTTTCATGGCCTTGACATTTTTGAAGAGTCTAGACCTCTTTTCTTTTCTCAAGTTCCTTCAGATGGATGTGTCAAGATAGTTGCCTGATTATCAGATCCCCACTCCCCGCCAAGAAATACATGGGTGATGTCCTTCTCAGTGAATCACATCATATGATTTAGGTTTATCCTGTTATATTTTAAAAACAGAGTACATCATGTGAAATGCCAGACTGGATGAAGCACAAAGTAGAATCAAGATTGCAGGGAGAAATATCAATAATCTCAGATATACAGATGACACCACCTTTATGGCAGAAAGCAAAGAAGAACTAAAGAGCCTCTTGATGAAAGTGAAAGAGGAGAATGAAAAAGCTGGCTTAAAACTCAACATTCAGAAAAGATCATGGCATCTGGTCCCATCACTTCATGGCCAATAGATGGGGAAACAATGGAAACAGTGAGAGACTTTATTTTTGGGGCCTCTAAAATCACTGCAGATGGTGACTGCAGCCACAAAATTAAAAGGTGCTTGCTCCTTGAAAGAAAAGCTATGACCAACCTAGACAGCATATTAAAAAGCAGAGACATTACTTTACCAACAAAGGTCCATCTAGTCAAAGCTATGGTTATTCCAATAGTCATGTATGGATGTGAGAATCGGACCATAAAGAAAGCTGAGCACTGAAGAATTGATGCTTTTAAACTGTGGTGTTGGAGAAGACTCTTGAGAGCCCCTTGGACTTCAAGGAGATCCAACCGGTCAATCCTAATGGAAATCAGTCCTGAATGTTCATTGAAAGGACTGATGCTGAGGGTGAAGCTCCCTGATGCAAAGAACTCACTCATTGGAAAAGCCCCTAATGTTGGGAAAGATTGAAGGCAGGAGGAGAAGGGGACAACAGAGGATGAGATGGTTGGATGGCATCACCGACTCAATGGACATGAGTTTGAGCAAGCTCTGGGAGTTGGTGATGGACAGGGAAGCCTGGCCTGCTGCAGTCCATGGGTCACAAAGAGTCGGACATGACTGAGTGACTGAACTGAACTGATAAGTAGGAGTCTGCTGCCTATCCAAAAGAATGCCTTAGGTTAAGTTTGTGACATAAATTCTCTTTTTTACAAAGGTGGATTAATTTTGTTAATAATAGTTAAAAAATAGTCTATAAAGCCCTTTAAAAGTGAAAAAGAGATACTGTAACAATTTAGTCTTCTATTATGTGTTTTAATAACTACAATGTGTATTTGTTGTATGAAAACTACTGATGAGTTACAAATCACAAATTCTCAAAGAATTTGTCAGAGAACTAAAATGATTGTTGTACTGCTATTTAAGTTTTTTTTATGTTCTCCTTCATTGTTTTGTTTAGAAAACAAAATGTACTAAGCTTGGAATAAACTGTTTGAGATATCTAGCATAAAAATAACCCAAGCAAATATAATTTTAAACTGTCACTGTTTATATAGGGTCACATTATTTCACTTGCAGTCACTCAGGGTTTGTATATATCGCATTTCAGTGTAATGACATGGGCAGGCTCCGAAGAAAATACCAGGCAACACGAATTTGGTTTGACTAACAAATATTTACATGTCTCTGTATCTCTAATTATTATAATCTTTTAAGGGGTTTATGCTACATAGGCTTAATTCTTTCAGGCTTTATGTTGGATTAAAAGAGGTTGATTAATAATATATCTAACTATAAAAATTATACTGCAGCCTGTCTAGATAAATGTCGGATTTGAGCCAGAGCTTCTGCAGAGAACAGGTGGACTCAAGAGCCCTGACACGGGCAGATGGCTGCCTGTCATGTGCATGCTGTTGTGTGTATTAACCTTTTCTTCCTTCCTCAGTGGGTGGTGTTGATAGAAGTCAGAGTGGTCATTTGACCTTTTAGGTCTCTCTAGTCATCTAGTTGGTACATTATACGAAAGAAAAGATAAACAGTGCTGCCCTTTGCTCGTAGGTTGATGCCTCATCGGTGGGAGGAGACTGGTGGTTGTATGGTTGGCTACTGAACCAGTCATGTGTTTGCTCGCTCACCATCCGTGTCATTTGGCATGCTTTTGTGGGATGGCCACCTGGAACTGTGGGTTAAGTAGTAAACTGTTTAAGGGACACCCTCCCCCTACTTCCTGCCTGGCCTTGATCAAACTCCCTGGCCTATCTGATCACAACATTAACTACACTATTACGCTTATTATTTTGTATTCGAAACATGTTTCCCTCTAGACTCTGGTGAGGTCTTCAAGCACAGAGGCTATCCTCCCTTCCCCGCCTTTTTAAAAACTGAAGTATAGTAGCTGAACAATATATAAATTATAGGTATACAATACAGTGTTTCACAGATTTTAAAGGTTATACTCCATTTATAGTTATAAAATATTGGCTATCTCCCCCATGTTGTAGAGACTATCCCTTTTTGATTCTTTGGATCCCCACTGTGCAGTCTGGTGCCTAAGTGAATCAAGAAAAAAATTGTGATGTCATTTGCAATGTGATACTTTGCTGATGATAATGTAAATAATTATTTGGGCTTTTATTTAGTATAACTGTTTGAGAGTCTATCAATTTTGCAATTAAACTTAATCCAGAGGAGTTATTCATTTATATGTTTATTAAAGAGTTGTTATCTTTTATGTAAGGCTGATCTACCAAATATCTCTCTTTTCCCTCCTATGGCTGCTCTGCATTCTGAGTAGTTGGAGTCTGTGTCACATCAGTTATTGACAATGTGACTATAATCCTTGGCTAGTTTCCTTAGTTGCTAAGGGTTTTGTCTGTCTTATGCACATAGGAAAGCATGTCTCATAAGTCTAAGCATGTGAATTAGCAGAGCTGCCATGGTAATGGTATTAGTAAAGACTATCCCTCTTGGGCTCCAACTTAAACTTTCTGAATTTTATCCCATGCCTCTTATATTTTCAGATGAAGGAGTATTATACAGGAGGTGTTCAAGGAGCAAGACAGTCGGTGAAACTGGATCCATTCCTATGAAACTGGGTCCATTCCTATACTACATAAATGGCTACCCAAATAGAGGTGTTTCTAAAGGTGTAAATTTCTCTTTTTTAAAAATTTATTTTTAGTTGGAGGATAATTGCTTTACAATATTGTGTTGGTTTCTGCCGTATATCAACATGAATCTGCCATCAGTTCAGTTCAGTCACTCAGTCATGTCCGACTCTTTGCGACCCCATGAATTGCAGCACGCCAGGCCTCCCTGTCCATCACCAACTCCCAGAGTTCACTCAAACTCACGTCCATCGAGTTGGTGATGCCATCCAGCTATTGCATCCTCTGTCGTCCCCTTCTCCTCCTGCCCCCAATCCCTCCCAGCATCAGTCTTTTCCAATGAGTCAACTCTTTGCATGAGGTGGCCAAAGTACTGGAGTTTCAGCCTTAGCATCATTCCTTCCAAAGAACACCCAGGGCTGATCTCGTTTAGAATGGACTGGTTGGATCTCCTTGCAGTCCAAGGGACTCTCAAGAGTCTTCCCCAACACCACAGTTCAAAAGCATCAATTCTTCGGCACTTAGCTTTCTTCACAGTCCAACTCTCACATCCATATATGACCACTGGAAAAACCATAGCCTTGACTAGAGGGACCTTTGTTGGCAAAATAATGTCTCTGCTTTTTAATATAGGTATACATATATGCCCTTCCTCTTGATACTCCCTCCCACCCCATCCCACCCCTCTAGGTTGTCAGCACCAGATTTGAGCTTCCTGCATCATACAGTAAATTCCCACTGACTATCTGATTATACATATGGTAATGTATATGTTTCAGTGCTACTCTCTCAGTTTGTCCCACCACTTCCACAACTCTGTTCTCTGTGTCTCCTTTGCTAACCTGCAAGCAGGATCATCACTAATATCTTTTTAGACTCCATACATATGCATGAATATATGGTACTTGTCTTTCTCTTTCTGATTTACTTGACTCTGTATATTAGGCTCTAGGTTCATTCGCCTTATTAGAATTCAGTCAAATGTGTTCAAAGGTGCAAATTTCTCTTGATGAGGTGGAAACATCTCTTTTATCCCCAGCTGTATTCTTCATACTTTATTAAAGTCTCATGCTCTCTTAGTTTAAATTTCTGTTTCCTAGTTTCCTGTCTACTGGAGAAAGGAGATAGGTGTTATATAGCCTTTACATATTGTTATAAAGTAGTTAAGTGGGAGTTTTTGCTTGTTGACCAGAAATTTAAGATCAATGATGTATTTTCTAACTGTAGTATTGTAATTAAAATATGTAAATATTGACTAAAAGTAATGGCAATGAGAATACGAACAATTTTTAAGTGTGAGTTTTAGTTTTGAGGCTAGTTGATGAGCTGTGGGTTCCTAGAGCCATAAATAGATGAGATAGATAGCCATAAATAGCCATAAATAGATAAGAGCCTCTATCTTATGGCTCATCTTAAATGGGTGAAAACATATTTTTACAAACTCCAGGTTTTTTGTGATTTCATCAAGAATGATTATAGTTTCCTTGATATTTAGTTTTCTTGTTATAAAACCCAGTACCTTCTCATTAAAAAACACTGGAGGATTTAAAAGTATGTTAAAATTAAATTAAAAAATAACCCATAATCTTAACAATTCATTGGACTCATTGTCATTTTGAATACTGTGAAGAAAAGAAAATCTTTGTACCTTCTGAAAATATTATGATTCAAAGAACCCACATTTAGTGCATGCATTGATCCAATTAGCAAAATTTTATAGAATGTTTACTTTGTAGCAGGCACTTTTCTAGGCACTGGAGATAGGGTAGTGACAAAAAAGTGCTTTCTCTCATAGAGTTTACATTTGATTAAAGGGAGACAGAAAATAAAGGAAAAGATAACATAAGATGGTAAAAGCCTTGAAGAAAAACAAAGCAGGGTGTGAGGTGGAGAGTGGTAGGGGGTGTTAATATCTTTTAGGGGAATGTGGGAAAGTGTCTGATAAGGTGACATTTGAGCAGATATTTCAGAGGAACAACTTTCCAGGCCATGGGAATGGTAGGTGGAAAGAACCTGGAGTGGCATGGGATATTGATTCCTGGTTGGCCAGTTATTATGGCCAGCATTTATTGTGCACTAACTGTATTCTAGGCTTTAAAAATTTTTACAACAACCCAATGAAATGAGTAATTTTTGCAACTCCCATTTTGGAGATGAGGAAACTGATATGTTTTAACCACTGTGTTGTACTAATAAGTGCTATGATAGAGCCCAGAGTTAGAGTATGTCACTCAATTCTAGGAGGCCATGAAAATTTCCCAGAGGAGTTGCTGCTTGATTTTAGTCTCAGTGAAAGAGCAATCAACCACAGTTATTAAGTGAGAAGAGTATAGAATTCTGGTCTCATTTACCCTCCTGTCATATGCCCAGAACCTATAATAGCACCTTTCCAACTGTTGCTGCTAAGTCACTTCAGTCGTGTCTGACTCTGTGCGACCCCATAGATGGCAGCCCACCAGGCTCCCCCATCCCTGGGATTCTCCAGGCAAGAAACTGGTGTGGGTTGCCATTTCCTTCTCCAATGCATGAAAGGGAAAATGAAAGTGAAGTCGCTCAGTCGTGTCCGACTCTTTGTGACCCCATGGACTGCAGCTCACCAGGCTCCTCTGTCCATGGGATTTTCCAGGCAAGAGTACTGGAGTGGGTGGCCATTGCCTTCTCCAACAATTGGTACTCAGTAAATGTTTGTTGAATGAGTGCAGGTGGAATAGCATTTGCAAAGACATGGAGGCATAGAGAATTTAGGATTATCATAAAACTGAAATTAGTTTGACAGGAGCTCGGACTGTGTGTTCAAAACAGCAGGAGCTTATGGCAGAAGAACTAAACAGAGGTCAGATCATAAACCTATTTTTATGAAAAGGCAATGAGGTACTTTTTCAGCAGCACATATATACTAAAAATTGAGAAGCTGTGGCGGAGATGGTCTTGGAGCCTGGGGAATGAGAAAATGTAACTGTGAATATTTCTCTCTCTCTAAAAGAAAGAGATAGAGAAGTGGCTGGGACTTTGAAGGAAGGAGGGATATGACCTATTTTTACAACACTTCGGACACCCAGTGTGTGGCATTTTTCTGCTACCAACCAGTTCTCTAGCTCTCCAGATACCAGCTGGGTATCCTTCAATCCGTTCAATCCAATTCAGTTTTAACACTCCCTGGAGTTAGTGTCAGATCCTAAAAGTTAAGGACTCAGTCCCACAAAACTGACCACTTAAGATGCCAGGTGCAAGTCTCAGGTTGTCATGTCACCTGCCCTTTTGACCAACCAGCTATAAAATTAAGGGTTCCCACAACTCTCTCTTCAGGTTCAATCATTTTCTGGAGTGACTCACAGAACTCTAGAATACTTACTATTACTCTCTAATTACCATTACTGGTTTATTGTAAACAATACAACTCAGGAATGGCCAAATGGAGGAGATGCATAGGAGAAGGTACTGGGTGAGAAAGGACCACAGAACTTCTGTGCCTTCTTCATGTGTGCTAACCTGCTGGCACTTTGATGTGTTCACCAAATCAAAATTCTCCAAATCCTGTTGTTTAGAGTTTTTTTGTTTTTTTTTGATGGAGGCTTCATTATGTAAGCACAATTGATTAAATCATGGTCTATTGGTTATTGATTTAATTCTAGCCCCTCTCTCCTCCCTGGAGATGACGGTGTGGGAGTGGGTTGGGCTGAAAGTCCCAGTACTCTAGTCCATGCATTGCTCCTTCTGGGGACCAGCCTCCATTCTGAAGCTAGGTGGGAGCCTCTAGTTACCAGTCTTCTCACTAGCATATAAAAGGCACTCATCACTCCAGAGGATCTAAGGGTTTTAGGTTCTAGAACAAAAATCAAGTATGTATTTTTTATTACATCACAAAGGGTAAGTTAGGGATAGGGAGGGGAGACCTCAGAGTACAAAGAAAGAACTAGGATTCAATCATAGTTGGAGAGACTTCAAAGGGTAGCTCAGAAGAGAAGTATTAGATCTGCTTATTAGATAGGGGAGAATTGAGAAGGGCTTTTTCTGGCGAGGAGAGGAATTAAATAGGAAATAGGATGAATCCATAAGGGGAAAGGGCCACATTCCTATAGCTGTAGACATGACTGCTTTGGCCTGTTTCTGGGACAGGTTAGATTTTTAGCCTCAGTATCAAGAACTAGAGAATCTCAGCATAGTTTAAGGCTGAAAGTATTAGGAATCAGATTTTTCTGTGCAGATTTTAGGAAACTTGTTAATATTTAATGAAAGGAAAGCTGGATTCATAAATAAGCATTGACCTATAAACTACCTATTTGTAGATTGCTATCAAGATTTCCCCTAATATTAGTTAATTTAAGTTAAAGTTTCTTAAAATTTTGGACCATGACTCATGTAAAATGTGTTTTATATTGCAATATAACGTGTAATATACAGGGGCAAACACACTCTGAAAAGTTTCACAAAACAATGCTTATGTTTTCTACTTGCAGTGCTTTCCATTCTATTCTCTTGAAAAGTGAAAGTGAAAATGTTAGGCACTCAGTCATGTCTCACTCTTTGCTATCCCATGGACTGTCCATGGAATTCTCCAGGCAAGAATACTCTCTTAGCTTCTATTTAAAAAACATATTTTGAACCACTAAATTGATTCCATAATTAGGTAATGGGTTGGTACCAGTTGTTTGAAAACAATTGGTCTATTGGTTTCCTGAAATTTGTTGTTTAGTTGCTAAGTCATGTAATTAAGATAAACTAAAAATCAGTATGAAGAAGTATAGAAGCAAAGTAAAAGGGTAAAGGTCTTCTGTCCCAGGGCCTCAGTTCACGATGGGGAGCACCAATCTCTTCAATAATGGCAGCACACAGAAGTCGAAGCAAGAATGAATCTAAATAAAGCATAAGAGGGAAAGTAAGTGGTGTTTCACACTCTCCAAGATGTGCCAATGTCATGATATGATTGAGTAGTGATTGAGCAGTTTCAGGGTTTCTATTTGGTACATGTTCATTTCTTGGGTGGATATTTCTGTCTTGAATATGGCAGATTAGTAGGAGAACAGGATGTTGACATTATATATTCATTTGTTCATTTATTCATTCAACATTCATTTTCATCAGATAGGGTAGATATTAGAAATACAGAGGTGAACAGATACATGCTCCCTCCCTTCATGGAGCTTAGACAAATGGGAGAGACCAGTGTTAAACAAACATACACAAATATCTATATACAGACTAATAAATGCTGTGAAGAAAATAGACTGTGAGAAAGAAAAATAGGAAGAACCCAGTTTACATGGGGAGGGGCAGCTTTTAGGGAAGACTTCATGGAGTAAGTTGAGATGTGAAACTTGAGTTGGAGTTAGGCAAACATGACTTACTTTTCAAAATTACTACATCATATGTTGTCATAAGCACAGAGTATTCCAGAATGCTTTGAAGAGCTAAAACTTAAGCTGTAGGAACAAGTAATATATCCTCCCAGAAGAAGTGGAAGGAAAGACTTGTGAATTGGGGAGTGAAAGTGAGCAGAGCCATCCAAGGCACCGGTGGTCAGGACAGTCCCTGATGTTGCAGGCTGCTGTCTGGTCCAAGAATGGAGAGTCCAGCATCTATTAATACCTTGCAAAGCAGCCAGGGACCATCCTTACTCTGGTATCTCTTAAACCGTCATTATCTTTTTCTCCCCTTTTTTTCTATTACCCCATTTAAGACAGTGTTAATGCCTCCCATTCCATGTTTTGATGGTGTGTAAAGTGGATGGGTGTGTTTTGTGACAAATTACCGTACCAACTGAGTATATATCCTGGGCTAGATTAGTTTCTGTTCTGTTAGAAATTATTTGCCCTTCCTTGAAACCTTCTGCCAATAGTTTGCTGAACTATTGGCTGGCATTTCTGTATTTAGATCCAGGAGAGTGTTTCTGTTTTCATATTAGTCTTTTGTTGAACACACTAGTTATGACATTTATAACTTTGGGGAGTTGTCAGGAATGACTACATGTTGGTACTTAACAAGGAATGAAAACTTGAACAAAGAGATTGCAATCAGACATTTATTTTCCAAAAGACAAATATTCTTGGTCAGTTTTTCTGCCTTTTGAATTATACTCTAGATTTGTAATAAGGTGATCCGTTCATGAAAGCGTATATTGGGTCTTGGCACTACATTTGCTTCTCCATAGTGTGTGGTATGGGCTTGCGTGCTAAGTTGCTTCAGTCGTGTGAAGTTAAGTTGCTTTCAACTCTGTGCGACCCCATGGACTGTAGCCTGCCAGGATCCTCTGTCCATGGGATTCTCCAGGCAAGAATACTGGAGTGGGTTGCCATGCCCTTCTCTAGGGGATCTTCCTAACCCAGGGATTGAACCTGCGTCTCTTACATCTCCTGCATTGGCAGGCGGGTTCTTTACCACTAGCACCACCTGGGAAGCTCAGTGTGTGGTATAGAGCTCTGAACGTATGTCTAAAGTGTTATATAAAAGATCACGTGAACCTGTCTCTGGCTGCCCTTACATCAGACATCATGCAGTGCAGAGGGAAGCTGGCAGATTGCACAGAGAGTGGATGTAAACTGCTCTGGTAGCCCCAAGTCAGTGTGTGCCTGAAGGGGCCTCATGAAGATGATGGGTGGGAACTAGAGGTGTGTCTGAGAACCCACATTTGGTGGATGGACCAGAATGGATATTCCTTAGTGTTTTATGAAGTTCTTTTTTTACTTCCCTCTCCTACTCCACAAGGGCAGGAAATCTATTTTCTTGGAAGTACGTTTTGAAGCAAGCATGAGTTCCCTAAGTCAGAGTTGTACCAATCCTTTTGTCTCTGGGGATTCTGTTTTTAACTTCATCTTTTGTTGAATATAATATTTATGTTCTTGGGGAAGGTGAAGAAATCTATAGTTTCCCTAGCAGTTAAAGTTAAGAGGTTCCTGCTCCTGAACCTCAGATTTCAGAGACCCTCTATCTAGGTGTTACTTATTGTAGTTACCTCCCAACCCAAGCATAATTCTGCTCTTCAACATTCATAGGAAATAGTTTTCTAACCTCCACTTGAGTATCCCCAGTAATCCCATTGTTTCACAAATTAGCCCTTTTCATTCCTGGACCATTTTGGTCATTGGGAAGATTTTTTTCTTATATTTAATCACAACCTACCCTTTCTATCTAAATTCTGAATTTTCTCCTTCTTTTGATATTACAGTCTTTTAAAGTTTAAGGAAGATCTTCTGGTTCCTCACACATTCACTGTTCTTTCACTAGTTCCTTATGGGATATGGTTATTGGACTTCCTTGACATTCTTTTTTTTTAAATTTAATTTTATTTAACTTTACAATATTGTATTAGTTTTCCATATATCAAAATGAATCTGCCACAGGTATACATGTGTTCCCCATCCTGAACCCTCCTCCCTCCCCACACCATCCCTCTGGGTTGTCCCCGTGCACCAGCCCCAAGCATCCAGTATCGTGCGTCGAACCTGGACTGGTGACTCATTTCATACATGATATTCCTTCTTAGAATATACTCCATCATTATCATTGCCCTACTTAACGTGACTATTCACTTGATGCCTGTTAGGTCTCAATTTTGTTTTACTTGTACCGAGTGCCTATTTACTTTTTATGGGAAATTGTAGGAATTATACCTCCAAGAATATTTATTCAATAAGATTAATAACTTAGAAATTAAAAACCAGGGCAAAGGAATGAAGAATGAAAGCACACCAAGTTAAGCACACATAAGTTAACTGTGCGTGTGGCCCTCAGTCGTGTCTGACTCTTTGTGACCTCATGGACTGTCGCCCGCCAGTCTCCTCTGTCCGTGACATTTTCCAGTCAAGGATACTGGAGTGGATTGCCATTCGCTACCCCAGGGGATCTTCCTGACCCAGGGGTTGAGCCTGTGTCCCTTGCGTCTCCTGCATTGGCGGGCAGGTTCTTTACCACTGTGCCACCTGGGAAGCCACCCTAAGTTAATTACTTAGTGTAATTCTGTGTTTAACTGTATTTACTGAGATTATTGGAAGCCAACGGAAGAGGGAAAGAGTAATTTATATAGGTCTTGTGATCAAACCAGAGAAACCATTCCAGGTCTCCAGAGAAGGTAATGTTTCCTCCAGGGGTACTAAATTCTAAAACACTTTCCTCACGTGGATTCCTTATAGCACACAAAGCAATCTCTCCAGCAGTTTGAAAACAAATGCAAAATGATATTCATGTGACTGTTTCTTACAGTGACCTTCAGTAGATGCTCCTGGCGTAATGTTTGAGCACAACTCAGATTTCCCTTGTAACAACTCTTTTAACACTCTCCACCATTTCCTGACCCTGAAGATTCTTCCCACTTCATGGTAAAGGCTTTGTAAATTGAATACTGTGCACATTGAATCCTTTCTCCCAGACAAATGTGTCCACTGAGTTACAGATTTGGTCAAACTAGATGATGATTCATGGAAGTTATTCTGTTCTCTTTTGGTTGGGTCCCTTTCTGTGCAATTGGAGTGATATGAGGAAAATTAACAAGTGTTAATTTGAACAATTATGTTGGGGGAAGAAGAATAGTTACCTTCTCCTGGAGAGTCCACTTTGGCTTGCAATCAGATTTCTTGCAGTTTGGACCTTGAGGGTGGGTCAGGACAGTGCTGCTTAAAACTCCACATGAAGAACCTTCCCCAAGGAGTGGGAGTGTCCCTCTGACCACGGGCAGGGACGTGCAGTTCCAGGACACACTTGCCAAACCACGGAGATTGCAGGCCTGCTGCCCATCCATTATTATCATCATTATTTAGCATTCTTCAAAGGTCAGAGCCAAAATAAATGGTCTGCCAGCCAAGCAAGCAACACCAGCCTATACCACAGGCCTTTGTAGGCCCTTTGGTATTTAGTAGCAATGACTTGGTTCATATTCTTGTCTGATTCCATCAGTCTGGCCAGGCTTCTGCCTCCTGCTGTCTTCCCACAACAACTTTTTTTTTTTTTTTCTTCCAATTCTGTCTTGCCTCCTCCCATCTTCCCAATAATAGTTACCTTGGTATGTGTTTGCTGCCCTTCCTTTCTTTCCTTCTTTGTTTTGAATTTAAACAATGAAAGGGATTGAATTAATTGTGCTAATGATGGATAAAAGTATGCCCAGAAAGCTTTTGGGGACTTCTATATTTTGGGTTCCTTGTTCACCCTTGAACCTCTGCTCCCCTTGGGGGTAAAGAATAGTATTGTGGTTGAGAGCTTAGAGCCAAAACTCTGAGTTCAAATGCTGACTCTTCCACTTACTAGCTGAATGTTCTTGGTCAATTTACTTAATCTCTCCTTGCTTCTGTTTCTTCATTATAAAATGCATTTATCAATAAATCTTCCTTCATGGATTTGGTAGTTTATGAATAGTGCTTAGAATAATGTCTGACTCAATGTATTAGCTGCTATTATTATTATTAGGCTGTAGAAATCATACCAACATGTCAGCCTTATATTGTAATCACTTTGGGTTGTGGCTGTTTGTAGGGGGAGGTATGTGGGATTGTATTTGGAAAGGGATAACGGAAAAGGCCTTCAAGCCCCAAACCATCAAGCTAGGTGGATTTTTTTCTTTTTAACCTGGGGATAAGATGGAGTGAAGTTGTGATGATTCAGAAATACCTGCATCCTAGGGCCCCATGGTCAATTCCATTTTTAATTTTAACAGAAGGGATATTCAGTTCTGGTATCTGGGAGTTGGTGATGGACAGGGAGGCCTGGCGTGCTGCAATTCATGGGGTTGCAAAGAGTCGGACATGACTGAGAGTTCATGAACTGAACTGAACTGATGCATGCATTTTGCTCCACGTTCTTACCAGGGCCCAGTGTCTGGGTACAGCCTCCATGCTCTGAGGCAGGCAGACAAGGTTGGCCTGGTGGACTTTGGGGCCAACCCTATCAGGCTTTGACTCTTAGCTTAGGTTAATTTTTTCTCACAATCCATGACTTATCATTAAGTGAAAAAATAAGTTTTCAGGATCATGTGTATAATACAATTCTTTCTGAGCACAGCATGCAAAGTTGGGGAAAATTTTTTGTGTGCCTATGTGGAGAGGGAGAGAGATGTGTGTAGTTTTGAGGACACTGATAAAAAAAAAAAACAGTAATGTCCTAAGCTATTAACATTGGTTATTTAGAAGGTAGGATCAGAGAGGGACATTGCTCTATGTATCTTCTTTAAAAAATTAATTTTTAATTGAAGCTTACTTTCTTTACAATGTTGTATTGATTTCTGCCATACATCAACATGAATCAGCCATAGGTATACATATGTCCCCTCCCTCCTAAACCTCCCTCCTACTTGCCACCCCATCCCACCCCTCTGCTGCTGCTGCTGCTGCTAAGTCGCTTCAGTCGTGTCCGACTCTGTGCGGCCCCATAGACGGCAGCCCACCAGGCTCCCCCGTCCCTGGGATTCTCCAGGCAAGAACACTGGAGTGGGTTGCCATTTCCTTCTCCAATTCTTGAAAGTGAAAAGTAAAAGTGAAGCCGCTCAGTCGTGTCCGACTCTTAGCAACCCCATGGACTGTGGCCTACCAGGCTCCTCTGTCCATGGGATTTTCCAGGCAAAAGTACTGGAGTGGTTGCCATTGCCTAGGCTGTCACAGAGCACCAGTTTGAGCTCCCTGAGTCATACAGAAAATTCCCATTGGCTATCTGTTTTACATATGGCAGTGTATATTTTACCGTGTTCCTCTCTCCATTTGTCCCACCCTGTTCTTCCCCCTCTGTGTCCACAACTCTGTTCTCTGTCTACATCTTTATTGCTGCCCTGCAAATTGGTGCATCAGTACCATCTTTCTAGATTCCATATATATGCATTAATATATATTTGTTCTTCTCTTTTTGACTTACTTCACTGTGTATAATAGGCTCTAGGTTCATCCACTTCATTAGAACTGACTCAAATGTGTTCCTTTTTGTGGATGAGTAATACTCCACTGTATATATATACCACAGCTTTTTTATCCATTCATCTGTCAGTGGACATCTAGGTTGCTTCCATGTCCTAGCTATTGTAAATAGTGCTGCAATGAACTTTGGGGTACATGTGTCCTTTTCAATTACGGTTTTCTCAGGGGCAGCTTAGGTTAATTTATTGACCTTTTTGAGCCTCAATTTCCTCCTCTATAAAGTAGAAATTATACTTTTGACATTTCAGGGTCCTTTTGGAGACTAAACAGTTAGCACATATGAAATATCCTTGCAGTATCTTGCCTTAGAAGACATTCAGCATTTCTTAGTTTCCCTTCTTTCCTACTGATTCTTTCCTATGTGCTTAATTTATTAAGAAGGCCCTGGTGTAGGAAATATTTTAGAGGAGTGTTTTCAAATTTAATGTGAATACAAATCACCTGGGGTTCTTGTTAAGCGACAGATTCTAACTCAGCAGGTCTAAGGCCCTAGTCTGTATTTCCAACCTGTCCCCTAGAGACACTGTTACTGTGTCTGAGGGCCTCACTTAGAGTAGCGCATGGGGTGCTGTTTTCTTTCCTTTTGCATCTTATTATTTCTTGTTGGATTTATGTTATCATTTTAATAGTCTTACCACACACATCTGTACACATACAGATCATCTTTTATTAAAGATTGTATGTTGCCAGGCACCTAAGAATGTTCAACCTCATCCAATACAAGTCATGATGGTTGAGGTCTATGAGAAACCTATCATAGACATTTTCTCATGTTCCCCATGGACCTGGAATCCCAAACTGTTTCACATAAAATACAGGGTTCCTGCCTTGTTGAAGGCCTCCTCTCAGAGCCTGGATCCCTCCATGACTCAGATTGCAGGTCAGTTAGGTTAGGGAAGTGGTCTTTGTCTTTTTCTTTACAGTTGGAAGGGAGATGCCTTGAATACTGTGCTTCTGCCCCCAGTAAGCATGCTAAATATTTTGAGAGCCACATTCTCCAATTACTAGCCTTTTTCCAGATTCATTAGATTACGTCCTCTTCAATATAGATGAAGGAGTCCATTTTGTTCTTTGTGTGTGTGTGACATACGCTTGTGAGCACATACTCTCTGATGGTTCTAGATTTTAGCTGGTTTTTCAGATTTACTTTTGGGAATCCTCTTCAGTGTTGTTTCCTCATAGATGCTGATCTTTTAAATATTTGAAGTCCTCCTTTTTCCTTTCCTGCATTATTTACTGGAACTTTTCAGCATGAACCTTCCGAGGCAGTTGCATCTCTTATGTTCATTTGGAAACTGGCTGTCATTGTCCTGAGGCAAATTTTCTTGAAGTTAAAAATATGAAAGTTGCTAATCTCTTTGAATTAGAGATGTGAAGAAGAAACAATAGCCTTCTTCTTCTTCTTTTTCTAATTAAAGAAAACCTACTTTTCCTCCCCACTTTAGAACACTACAAAGTGTATACAAGTTAGAGCTCGGTCATCACTCATGTTACAAAACACAGCTAGTCTACATCAGTTTCTTTTAGATTTACCTTGGTGCTATTTCTTGAAGTTTCTCCTACTTGGCTGGGGTCTACTAAACAGGTTTGCCAATTTGGGGAAGAATTTGAAAATAGCGCCACGTAAGCACCCAGGCATTTTGAAAGTTAGTGTGAAGACGGATTGCATGAGAGAAAGCTGAGAAAATATTTGCGGTAAAGAAAAGTCAGGGGAGCCATTAACATTTTCACTTTATCTTGATATATCAGCCAGGGTCGTAACAAAAAGTAGATGGTACACCCATTCATCAAGGGCAGTTTATTTCATAGGGATGATCTACAAAGCTGGAGATATTGGGAATACTCAGGACTAGTTGTAGCTGGGTTGTTATGCCGTTGGGTCTGAAAGTGACCTCATGAGGGTGAACTCACTGCCTGCCCCCTCACCATTCCTCATTTCCTGCCAGAATCTGTTGGAAGAACCCAATGGGAAGCAGAGTACATGGGAACCTCTCAATATAGTTCATGTTGGGCAGCCTCCTGGGCAGATAGTTGCATGGAGGTGGGTGGATAGCACATGTAGGGGACAAATCATTGTCTGGAACACTAGCTTTCTTTTGAAAGAAAGAAAGTTTCTTTTGAAAGACTTGTTCACCTGAAGACAATATCAGTCTCGTGAGCTCCTCGAGGGAAGACATTCCACCTATCTGTAGGACACTAGTATTTAAATGACTGTTGAATGAATGAATAGGGCTGTTCATTTTCTTCCTTTTTCTTAACTTGCACTAAGTGTGGTTGACAACAGCTGGATGATGCTGTTTGGGTTAGGGTCTGTGTTCTGAATAGCAAGGCTTCCCATAGGAAATGATGAACATTTTTTGTCTATGTAATTATTCTACTTTTAATAATCTCATTAGTAAAAACTGTCAAAAATAAAGTTTACTGTATTCATATCTTGAAGTCTTTTGTATTATTATTGTCTTTATGAATATCCAGTGTTAGCTAGGCAACACATTCATGAATCTTTATCCCTTCTTGGTGACTATTAAAACCTAACACTGTTATTTCTGCTCTTACTGGATCCCCACTGGTCAGCATATGGGCACACTGTTTAATTTGGGAGCCCATGTGATTTTTGGTTCTTTCCCAGGCCACTTCAAGAGAAGAACCACACAAAGGGCTAAATTAGCTTCATTAACTATCTTCAGTACCTTTAAAATAAGATCTATGAATAATGCCAAGTTTCTCCTAACTGTCCAGAGGGTAGGAGTCAAAATAGAAATGAGTTTATTGGCTACAAACTTTTGGAAGAGTTTCCCATGTAATCAGATTGTCTTCCCCAATGATTCTCAGGAAGGGATAGAGCTAAATGCCACAAGGGACTAGAAGTTTGGAGATGCCTGGGGTTCTTGAAATGCTTGAAAATACATTGGAGGGAGGGGGATGAATTCCTCCTTGGTTAGGGCTTTGCTGTTTTTCTCAGGTTGCATGTAAGTGTATTGAGGTGTTGTGTGTGTGTGAGTCAGGGGGTGTATAGGAGGGGGTTCGGGGATAGGAGAAGTGGATGAGCTTCAATCATCAGGAATTGGGACCTCAAATTTGATTTGGTTTGTCCTTGAAGTTAACTTCCAATGAACTTCTTTCCATACGCTTTTGTTAATGTGTTCTTGAAGACTCCTTATTCTCATGAAATCTTTTGATATTTTATATAGTTCAAGCACGTATGGAGTATTTATTGTCTTTGCAAGTCACTCTGCCTGATTATACCTCTTGGGGAACATTTTATGGTTCTATTTTCAGTGTCCCCAAGGATAGAAAGGGCGAGGCAGGCTCACATGTTTCCCCAGCATCACCCAGAATGAAAGGCATTCTCTGCTCCTGTTTCCATTCCCTGCTCTTAAGGTCCTCCATTAATGGTTCTCTGAGTTCAGGTCATGCCACCTCTGGCTAAGGCTGTGGGCCTAGCTCTAATTTTTGCTTATTGTCAGAGCGTGCAAATTTTTCCTTTAACAGGATATGAAATTAAAAACCAACCAACCAACCAAAAAAGCCTTTTGTTTCTAGTTTCTTCACATCTCATAGCCATTTAGTATTTGACCTTTTTGCTTTTAGTGTGGAGGTAAAGGGCAAGGGCCACTGGGAAAGCCAGCCTTTTGCCTGTAGTTATAGTTTATACTATAGGCATGTTTTGTTCGGCAAGCAGGGATTGCCCTCTCCATGTCCCACCTCCCCCTCAAAAAATTTTAGATTGCAATGCTTTAAATGGAATACAAACTCTCTTGTTTGTCTTGAGTTGCATTACTCCTTACTGTTGAACTGGTTCTCTAGGGTCACCCAGAATCGTTTAAGTTCTCTCTTTCCCTGAATAATTAAACTGTTATTTTTTAGGGGCAGTGTGTGCTACACAGCTTGTGGGATCTTAGTTCCCTGAGGAGGGGTTGAACCTGGGCCCTTGCATTGAGAGCATGGAGTCCTAACCACCAGACCAGGGAATTCCCCCATCTTTTTTTTTCTATCCGCACAGCTTACAAGATCTCAATTCCCCAAACGGGTTGAACCTGGGGCCATGGCAGTGAAAGCCTGAAATCCAAACCACTAGGCCACCAGAGGACTCCCCCTGAACAGTTTAAAAATGGTCCTGAATTCTAGATTAATTATACCTGTTTTTACATTTGACTTGAAATTTAGCTATTCACTTGTATAAACCAAGTGATTTCTCATTCATTATATAAAAATAATAAAATTTTAAATTATATACTTTAGAGTTTATGGGATGTTTTTATCTAATTCATTGGATCATCACAATAATAGCTAGAGAGGTAGATATTTTATGTTATGGATGGGAGGTAATATAGTGTGGTATTTAAGAGTATGGAGTCTGGGGTTAGACAAGTGGAGTTTGAATTTCAGCTTTAGTAATTATTAGCCTAGTCTCAGTTTCTTTGTAAAATGAAGAGGAGATATCTATCTTATAGAGTCATGATGAGAAGTAAATGATTAATTTATGCAAAGCAATTGGAACAGTACCTGGCACATAGTAACAGGTCAATAAATTCTGTGAAAACTGTTATGGTTTATTAATACTATATGAAAAAATGGAAACTCAGAAAAGTTAATCCATCTGTCTAGGGTCACATCTGTCTAGTTGGCAGGAGAGTTGGGGCTCTAACCAAGACTTGAGGCTCCTGATACTAGTTTCTTTCCTCTACATTTACCACCAAATTCCTCATGCATTCAGGGGGGACTATAAAGTGAGCAATCCTTTATTTCATCTTAAAATTTCTTATCTTCACTTTCTTTTTGTTTTCCTCCATTAAAACTCTTGGTTATTGTCTGTCTAGTAATGAGATACACATGTCAGAGTTCAACACGAGAAGTAGCAGCACAGGATGGGGATGTCCAGAACCTTGCTGATGGACTCCTCTTGACACAGATGCTGGGGAGTCCTGGGTCCCTCTGAATCTTGAGGAGATAGATAGTCTGCAAAAATTAACATTTCCATTGAAGTATTCAGTTGTTGCCACACATTCAGAGATTTTTAAAGAAACAATAAGCATATACTTCTTGATGCTTTAGTGTCTTTTCCCTTAAGAAGGAGAATACTTAAATTTTGAGGATCTCATTTATCATTTCATATCTCTTTGAAGTAGTAGAAAAAATAGATCATGTTATTTGGGTATATTATTTGGTGAGGGGTAGGGGTGTAATTAAAGTCCAGTGTAAAAATAACAGAAACTTGTGAGTTAGGCACATGAAATTCAAATCCTGGCTTCTCCACTATCTGTCTCCAAGTCTCTTTTCCCTCATCTGTATAATGAGGATAAGAAGAGGGTTGTTTGGAGACCTAAAGGAGATAATGTTCACAAAAGAGATAATGCCAGGAGCTTAGCATGTAAATATGACTGCTATTCCTGTTGTGTGTGCTAAGTCACTTCACTCATGTCTGACCCTATGGACCGTAGCCTGCCAGGCTCCTCTGTCCATGGGATTCTCCAAGTAAGAATGCTGGAGATGGCTGCCATGCCCTTCTCCAGGGGATCTTCCCAACCCAGTGTTCGAGCCTGTGTCTCTCTTGTCTCTTGCGTTGGCAGGTAGGTTCTTTACCACTTGCGCCACCTGGCGTTGCTGTTGTGGGAAGGCAATTTTTCACACTGGCCCCTGTCACTTATGTAGGGGCCCATGTCTCCTCAGTCCTCATAGAATCATGCATGTACTTCTCCTAGGTATATTATTTCTTTACATTTTAAAATCCGAGTGTTTTGACCTGTTGGTTACTAATTTTTTAAAAAATGTGCTTATTAAGGAACTTTGCCATCTCCATTGTGTTCATCATGCCACATACAATGTGCATTATGTCAAAAATACCAAGCTTACCTCGTGTCATGAGGCAGTTAGCATTAGTGAATCCAGGAAGGAATAGGACACAGGATCTATCAGATGATGCTTGGGCAGCTAGTCTCAGAAAGTGACAGCAGCAGGTGTTTACTGAGTACTTTCTATGTGCTCAGGATTGTGTGAGGTAGGGAACACAGAATAAATACTGATTTTATCCGTTTCTCACAAGACTGGCAGTTTTCTGGGGTAAATATTAATAGGTGTGATTGAAACCTGACACTATTAAAGAGTAATAATGAATACTATGTGATTCAGTTGTATTTGTTAAGTGGATTCTGGTCTGGGCACTGCATGGCCTCCCATAGACTGATGGATAAAGACACAAGGAAAGCCATACTTAAAGCATGGTTTGATAAATGGGCATAGAGTTTTATACAGGAAGAGAAGAAGAGGGATTATATGGTAGATGTGTGCATTTCAGTGGTGGCAAGGGCTTCAGGGAAAGGTGATGCTTGAGTAGAGTGAGGATAGAAAATCACACTGTTAAAGGCACTGAGGGAGTCTGGGTGTGATGAACAGAAAGAACCCTGGTCTGAGCCTAGGGTTTACCAGGTTAGTGGTAGGAGAGCAGGCTGGAGATGTGAGCAAGGGATAAGTCATTAGAGATGTTGTGTACCACGATGAGAAGTATGATAATCAAGGCATTGGCAACCAAGCAAGCAAGGGATAATTATAACAGTGCTTTAGAATGATCACTTTAGGAGAAACTCCCAGTGAAATAGGTGAGAAATAAATGCTTGAATTAAGTCTTAGAAGAAAAAAATGAGTGAATGAATAATAGAGTAAGTGGATGATACTATCAATATTGTAAGGATGTAGAGAAACAGGATGCCATATGGGAACAGTATTGAAGGAAGACTGTATGATGGAGGAAGATTTGAGTGGCCAGTTGGCCAGTCCAGTGACTTGGCCATAGTAGGTAGCCAATAAGCTGGATATTGAATGGCAATAGGATTTATATGAGAGAAGACAGGAAATAATTCTAGGTTACATAAATGTGTGAGATGGTTATGGAGACAAATATAATTGGAAAAGAGTGGTAGATAATATGATTTCATGTGCAGATTGCTTGCATATTTTGGAAGGCTTTGAAATGCCACATTGAGGAATTTGAACTTATTTTATTAATAGGAAGCCATAGGAGATTCTTAAACAGATATTTTGACATTTCCAGTTTGGATTAGAAATTTGTTCATTTATTGGGCCTTGTCATCTTGATTGGAGGAAGATGTGTTTGATGAGATGATGCTGGTCCTGATTCTTGCATTTAATAGAAATACCACAGAGCAGCATTACTTTTGGATTGGAAAATGAAGCTGGGTGACCTCACTGTGGCTGTGGGGAGACTGTGCAGTAGTACACTGTTGGAGGACAAAGCAAGCTGAGGCAGAAATGAATGAGTGCCCATATGAGATTTTTGATGCCAGTTTAGAGAGGGATGGAGCAAATAAAAAGATGGGAGAAACTGCTTGCTCTGAGAAATCTTTTAGGTATAGCAAATACAATCAGCCTCTTTTTATATTCAGATTCTGCATCTGCAGATTCAACCAACCATGGATCAAAAATATTCCAAAAAAATTTCCAAAAAGTTCCCCAAAGCAAAACTTGAATTTGCTGGGCACTAGCAACTATTCAGAGTTGGACTGTGAAGAAAGCTGAGTGCCGAAGAATTGATGCTTTTGAACTGTGGTGTTGGAGAAGACTCTTGAGAGTCCCTTGGACTGCAAGGAGATCTAACCAGCCCATCCTAAAGGAGATCAGTCCTGAGTGTTCACTGGAAGGACTGATGCTGAAGCTGAAACTCTGATACTTTGGCCACCTCATGCGAAGAGTTGACTCATTGGAAAAGACTCTGATGCTAGGAGGGATTGGGGGCAGGAGGAGAAGGGGATGACAGAGGATGAGATGGCTTGGTGGCATCACTGACTCGATGGACGTGAGTCTGAGTGAACTCTGGGAGATGGTGATGGACAGGGAGGCCTGGCGTGCTGTGATTCATGGGGTTGCAAAGAGCTGGACATGACTGAGCAACTGAACTGAACTGAGCAACTATTCACATGGCATTCACATTTTATTTACAACTATTTTACATAGCATTTACATTCTATTATAGGTATTATAAGTATTCTAGGTATTATAAGTATTTTAGAAATGATCTAAAGTGTAGGAGATGATGTGCATAGGTTATATGTAAGTGCTTTGCCATATTACATAAGGAACTTGAGTATCCTTGGATTTTTGTTAATAGGCAGCTACTATCAATGGATCAGAACTGCCCTGGAATTCAAACTCATCTGTCATGTCTGGAGTGGAAAATGAATGAGCAACAGATTATGATGTACTCACAGTGAAAATCAATTTTACTTTTCCAGGTGGAGCTTGCAGAAATCTGCGCCAAGAGTGAGCGTTACATTGGCACTGAAGGAGGAGGGATGGACCAATCCATATCATTTCTTGCAGAAGAAGGAACTGTAGGTGACATTGAACTATCTGGAAATGTCAGCTTGGGAAAGTTATGCAGAAAGGTCCTCAGTGTGTTTGTTTCTGGGTGGCCTGTTCTTTAAGGCTGTATTTTAGGATGATATTTCTTAACTCCTTTGTAATTCAGGTTTATCACCAATTCACCTACTCCATTTCATGTTGATCACCTCACCCTTAAGCTTTCAGAATTGTACCTCAAGTCTCTTTTCCTCTTGTGTCTAGGGTTTTTTCCTCCTTCTAATTCATTGTTAGTATGCTATTTCTCAACTCATTAGTTACTGGGACTTCTTTTCCTGCTCTTGTCCCAAATCACTGCATCTCATGGCATTTTCATAATCTCCTGTTGGTTTTAAACCCCAATGTTAGTTCTCATGCTACATATATTCACAACCCCTCTCTTTTATAATTTACTCTATGGTATCATTTTTCTCTGTCAACATTTTTGGGGCTTTAGTGGTAGGGAGAAGAATGCTGACAGGAAGCCAGGAATGAATTCCTTAGCCAATACTACTTCCCCTTGGCTAGGCTATAACTCCCATAGGCAAGAACAGAGGTTTTGGTAGTTGCCATAAACTGCCCATTTCCAAAATAGAAACAGACATTAAAAAAAAAAAATCTCTTCTTAGTATTTCTACAGGCTTGGCTATTTTCCAAGAATACCTGGATTTCTTCCTATTAAGAGTATTTGTTGTTGATTTCCCTAAGCCAAAGACAGGAGACATGAGGAAACCTGGTTTAATGCTAAGAACTCTGGGTGTTTTGGATGAGACCTGACAAGTTGACATGATGGCAAGAGTCCTGTTAATATAAGTTAGCTGTAGAGTTTTAACAAAGTCCAAATTCTTTGGGCTTGCAAAGCACTTCCTAATCTGACCCTTGGTTTACCAGCCCTCCAATTCTATCATCTCACCATGCCTCACCTCTCAACCTCCAAGCTATAGCTAAATTGCAATACCTAAAACTACTAACACCTTATGTTGTTTTTGGCCTTTGAACTTTTATATACTCTTTCTTCTTCTTGACATTCTATTTGGGGAAACAAACCCTCTGTCTGTCCTACTTTTGTGCATCCTTTAAGACTCAGATTTCCTTTTTTTTTTTTTTTTTAGAGGGGCCTACACTAGGCTATATCTAATGAACCAACACAGCATTGTAAAGCAATTGTTCTCCAATTAAAAATAAAGATTAAAAATATTTGAATTGATAAATGAATGCATTTTGGGGAAAAACTTTTACTAAGGTAAATCATAAATGTTTAAGCAGTTTTTGAATTCTAGTACTTTATATCTCACCTGTCATTTTTTTCCCAATAGGCCAAGTTGATAGAATTTAGTCCTCTGAGGGCAACTGATGTGAAACTCCCAAGTGGAGCAGTATTTGTGATTGCCAACAGTTGTGTGGAAATGAATAAGGCAGCAACTTCTCATTTCAACATCAGGGTGATGGAGTGTCGGCTGGCTGCAAAGGTATGGACTTGGCAAATTAGTGAAACTTGAAGTAGGCTTTCTCTTGTTCTTTTTCTCTTTGTTCCCTATTATTTTGTCTCTTTCCCTAAAATTTAGGGCAACATTCTGATAGCAGTAATATTATAACTGGAGTTTTTTTTTTTTAGTATAGAGCAATTTGATTTCCAGCTCAGGAGATAAATAAACCAATAGGTATGCCCTGCAACTTCTAGCTATTTAGAAGTTACTTCACAGTTGAGTCTTCTAGCATGGCACTGGGGAGACGATGACACCTCAACTTATATCTGTGAAACACAGGCCATGGGTTAGGTATATTGGTGGAGAAAGCTAAGTTGGAGGTGATTGTTGGGAGATGACCATAACTAATCATGTTTCTTCACCAAAAGCAATGATAGCCTCAATCCTTGGTCCTCTTACATGCACCAGGGGCCATCACTGGTCCCTGGAAAAATGCAGGCTTGGTGTCTACTAAAGAAACTCAACCCACAAGGTTTGTGTTCTCTCTTCCCCAGTTTAGAAGACACTTGCCAGTCAAGTCTTAAATCTACTTAGGAAGTATTCACTGAAGACCTTTAGTGAGAAATGTTTTAATATTGAACTCTTCTGATCAGTGCATATATGAGAAGTAGTGCAGTTAACCTTTCAGTGTCAAAGACTTCAGTGAATTTTGTTTTTCCCTTTTTAGGGCAAGCCTCTTCTTTCAGGAGATGGAAGAAATTAGTGTCTTATTTGTTTAAGGGCTTATTCCTGTTGACTTTTTGAGATAGATGAGTAAGTGCTGCCTTCCTGAGGAGACCTCAAACATACACAACATTGTTTTCAGAGTTTTATCATGAAATTAGATATCGTCTATGAGATCCATAGGAGAGCGAAAACAAGTACAAGATATGTGAAGTGGGTTCATGTTGTAATGACTCTTTTCCAAAGATACAAGAAGAAAAAGAGAAATAATATTGTGGTGCTGAATCTCTGTAGTGAAAAGTTGTCAGAATGGGATATGGGGGCATGTCTTTTTGCAGTTAGTAGAAAAAGGATTTCTCCTTGGTAAGAGGTAGCTGAAAACTTTTATCCACTGCAGAACCTTTTGTTCCTGAGGCTGTTTATAAACTCTTCTGAGTTTAACTGTATAATGCCATGTGCATTTTAGAGGGACTTTAGTCAGTGAAACTGATTTTCTGCCACACACTCCTTCCAACTGATGTAGATAAAACTCATTATTTTAAGTACTCTGAATTTTTCTCTTTTAAAATGTGGAGGAAAGAAAATTGAAGGGCTTTATCAAGATGCAGAATATTTTGTAAATCATGCTGCTGCAAATCATGAGAATCTAACATTATATATATGTACAAAAGAGGAATAAAGATAAAATTTATTGGTAATATAGAAAACTGCTAATATAAGCTATGCAGATAGATGTTGATGTTAAGAATATACTTATGCCTAGTGAATGTAGACTGGAATTCGGCTAAGCGTGTTTTCCTTATAATATGGTGCCACCTTTCTGTTTTCAGCAACATATGAATGAATATAATTTTTATTTGGAAATGATCTCATTAAATCAGGAAATAAACTCTCATGTTAAAAAAGTAAAGAAGCTTTTCTTAATCTGAGTAAACTTTCTGCTTTCAGACAATAAAAATGAAGGGTCAGTGGAGAAATGATAAATCAAGATAGCTTTGAAAATGAGACTGATTAGGTAGAACTCCACATGGCAAAACTATAAGTACTACTTATTTTTCCCCTCCTATTTTCCCAAGATCCCTTTTTGAAAAATGAGTACCTTTTTGAGTCTCCATAGCACAGGAAAGGCCACTAAACCAATAAAGATGGTTTTTCTTTGTTTTGCTTTAATGTTCACAGTTTCTTCTGTTCTTATGTCTTCCTTCTCTCTTTCTGTTCCTCCCTGCTCTTCTTCTAACAGCTTCCCAAAACTAATTAATGTAGATACACTTAAAGTTAGAGTCTTTAGAGGCATTTCAACTGAAATTTAAAACATTTCAAGGCAAACACAATAGAGATTTATAATTATAACTTGCGTAAATGATTCTTTTAAGTGAAGCACATTTTTATGTTCTTAAATTAACAAAGTAACAAGAAATCTTTAATGAGGAAAAATTTTTTCGTATTTTATACATATTCAGTGGCTGAAACTTTCCCAGAAATGCTTTATGTCTATTAAAAGAGAGTATCCCTTAATTATACTGAGGGACAAAATGTGTGATGCAGGAGAGAAGGGAAATTATGCTGTTGGCATTTTGCATACCCTGAGCTCCTTGTGGCATCATGTGAAACAAGAAAGAAGGTTTCATGTGGTCCTTTGACACTTCAGGGAAGATTTACAGTGCGACCTTTTTTTTTTTTTAACAGAGCCTGTATTGTCAGTGGCCATTACTCATTCAGTAGTTTTTAGCTCCTGCCACTTAGTGGTCAATATGGAGCTTATTCTTTGTGTGGTGAGAAGTGGGTATAACGTTCTCAGGGGTTCTGCAGTTTTTTGGAATCTGAGTGGAGAAAAAACAAACACCCAGGAATGTAGCCAGTTTCACTCAACCTGTTGATTCAGTTGAGCTCACTCTGCCAGGACGCTGGCATGGAGTATTCCCAGGACAGCGAGTCCTGGCCGCTGGGCAGGGCATGCACGCACTGGGAACAGGGTCTATGTGTCGGTGGCACCAGGTGTAGCATGGCCTTCAGTGCCATGCTGAGGATCACGGGCTTGGTCTTGGAAGCAGTGGGAGCTGCTGATATTAACGTACTCTAGAAACATCAAGTTGGCCGCAGGAACTTTTACTTGGTTGAAGAGAAGTAAGTCTTAAAGTGTCAGTGGGGATGGGATCATAAGAGAGGGATGCAAAAGGAAAGAAGCTCTGACTGGACCTGGTGAAAGGTCAGGTATAAGGCTGTGACTGGGTTTCTGTCTTCCTTTTGGTATAAATGCTATTACTTTGAGGAAGTTTTCCCTGACCACCCTCCCAACTTCCATTAAGTTAAATGTCCTTTTATATGCTCTTGTCACGTCCTATGTTTTTCCACTATAGCAGTTTATCACATGGAGGAAGTTCTTCACTGTGTAATAGTACCTGATGCCTGTCTCCTTGGGTTGACTGTGAGCTGCATGCAGTCATGAGCCGTGAGTGCTTCATTCACAGGAGCGAACATGCATTGCATGCAGTTGTGTGCAAGTGAAGGCTAAGTGTTGAGTTGAAAAGGGTGTAGTTTTAAGCTGAAGTGATGGAAAGCATAGTGCTGCGACTCATAGGTATGGGGAACATAGGATGGAAGGTGATAGGAAAGTGGGAGGTGATGACACTTGCCTGTGTTCTTACAAGTGGTTAGAAATTGGAGCTTGGCATATTTCTTTTGGCTTGGGCAAAACCTTCAGGCGTATTTGTTTTGAGATAATAGTTGAGACTGAGGATTGAGTTCAGTTTGCTGAATCCAGAACGGAGTTTGGAGAGAAGGTGACAAGAGAAGATCAGAAGGCTGGGGGAGGTTAAACTTGGGAGATATCTTTAGTAATAACAAAAGGAGAAAACTGAGTCATGGATGGACATGTAAGGACCAGAGAGGTGAGAGGGAAGCTGGGAAAATTCAGTGCTACAGGGAATGTGAAGAAGGTAGGTAGTGAAGAATCCCAGAAGCGACCAATTTATTTAAGGAATAAGAGGACTGAGAAATCCTGTGGCTTTGGAAGTTCTTTTGGAGATAAGAAGGACCTCTGGGAAACCATCTTCAACAGTGAGAGTGGCCATGGAGGGCTCAGAAGTGGTGACTTGGGTCACTGGTTTTAGTTGTCAGACAGTAAAAGAGAAGGAGAAATGAAGGGCAGTAGCTTTAGTTATAAGAATTTGATGAGTGGAAACATCTGTATATGTTTGAAGGCCCAGGAAAAGGTGTCTTGTGGGGAAGGTATAACCAGAGAGACATTATTTAATCTTTATTGTAGCGTATGAGGTAGCATTATGTATCCCATTTTACAAATAGGGAATTTCCAGTCAAAGTGGGTTGTGATTTTGTTCTAAGTAAGTGCAGGAGTCCAGCCTTCTTTTTGCATTGTGCCCCTTAAGGGTTAGGCATGCATGAGCTCCAGAGCACCAGGCTTGAGGATGCCTTAGAAAAAAGATAGACTGTGCTGAGGGTACAGTGAGGATTATCGCAGAGTCATTCTGCACAGTTTTGCAGATTTCTTCAGACTTATTCTGTGGCCTGCAAACTAATATGGAGAACACGGAGAGTGGGAATGGCTAACACTGAGGAAGGTCAACATTGTGAATGTGTTCATGATGGTTATGAACTCAACATGGGCACAGAAGTCACTGGGGATGGTTCCATGTAGCTGGAAGAGGGTGAGGGGAAGATAGCAAAAAGAAGTATCCACAATAGAAAGTTACGTCTAGTCCCATTTTGGAGAAGGCGATGGCACCCCACTCCAGTGTTCTTGCCTGGAGAATCCCAGGGATGGGGGAGCCTGGTGGGCTGCCATCTGTGGGGTCACACAGAGTCGGACACGACTGAAGTGACTTAGCAGCAGCAGCAGCATAGTCCCATTTATATCAAACTATATGTGTATAAGTATGCATGAAGTATGCATAAAAATGTATCATAGGATGTAAGATGGGAAATTGATGGTTATTTTATTGGGATGATTACAGATGATTTACTTCGTCATTTTTTTTAAATCCTCAAATTGTTATGTGTTTCTTCAGATTTAAAAATAAGCATTTGTGATTTATAGAACCCAAACCACCAACAACACAGCTGCTTTTGTTGTGTGGAAAATAACTTGTCAGAGACGGGATTTGAAATTTCATCCTTTGCTGACCTGGTGAGGAGAAAGACTTGGTACTTTCCCCTTTGATTTGTTAATACTGCAAAATGCAATGAGAAAGTCAGAGAGAGGTGGGTTCTGACAGATAGGCTCCTGAGTTAGGGTCCATACGTTAGCACTTTCCTACCACACCCTCTTACTGGAAGTCCCAGGGAGCCTCCCGGACTGAGGATGTTTTCCAGTTGGAGGAGAGTGCTGATTTTGCATGTGGGACAACCTGTAAGTCTGGGGAGCTAAAACTCTTGGAATCAGCCCTCAATCAATGGTAGATGAGAGTTAGGGGATAAATACCTGATCTTTCTTATCTGAGTTGGACACATCTGAGGTGTATACCTACAGGTCCCAGAGGGCCCAGTGGGCCCAGCCTCACAAACTCCCATATCATTGCACTTTGTATTGGCTTCTCTTCCTGTCTCATTTTCCACTCCTCTGCCAAAACTTCTCTGTATCACTCTCTCCCCACAAATTCTTGTCTCAGGGCCTGCTTCCGAGAGAAATCAGCCTAAGACAGGGTCTCAGCACTATTTATCTACTTCTTTGCATGACTGTGGACAAAATATTCATAGACTGCTTTCTTCTCCACAGAGCATCAGCCAGGCTCAGGAACCTCCCAGGAATGGAATCTGAAGTAGTGAAAAGAAAATGTTAGATGCTGGCTTAGAACTGCTTTCTCTGATATCCCCAGCCTGCTCCTGAGTGAGGAACTTGTCACAAAATGACCCCTAGCCCTGCTTTGAAGCAGGGCTAGGCACCCGGGCTGTGAGTGGCAAATTCCTTCACGAAGTTCTGTGTTTGGGCAACAGATCTTACCCATCCACTTCCCTCATCTGCAAGTCATCTTTACATTTCCTGAGCCAAATTTCAAAGGGTTTAGGCGGCTTTCCTATTTGAGTCCTACAATGTAGTGGACTATTCAGGGCCTCATGGCTGTGCATCTGTCACTGAGGGCATGTGGTAGAGCTAATTGAAATACACACTGAACTGGCTCTGTGGACCCTCCAGCTGAGAGCTAAGTGGGCCCAACAGCAAACTGGGATATTGCTGGAGTAACTGCTAGTGTCTCTGCCTGTGGAACAAAGGCACACAGAGAGGCAGCCTTTGAAAACAACTTTGCAGACTTTCTCCCCACACAGTCCTGGGACAGTTTCCTGGGACCAAGTGCCTGAAGCAATGTGCTTTGTTGAAGTGATGCCAGGATTGGGAACTTGGAGATGGTGTGTACTGAAGGGTTCTTAGGAAGAGCCCACACTCATCTCTTAGGGTTCGTTCTTTGATTTTTTTCCCCCCACATTTCCTTCTTATTTTAGAAGGAACCTATCAAAGTGTCTTTAATCATTGCAATGTTCACTTCTAACACAAATCTTAGTTTGTGTTTAGAAACCATTTCTAAGACTTGAGTGGTGATTTGAACTCATATGAGTAGTGAGACATAGATATCAAACATAGCCCATTAGGAATGTGACCTTGGGGAAGCAAGAAAGAGGTGCAGGATGTGGGATAAATTTCCAACTCTATCTTTACTAGCTAGATGACTTTGGGTAAGTCACTCTCATCTCTTAAATAAGGTAATAATACCTTTCTCAGAGTTGTCAAAGGTGAAAAGAAGGAAAAATCACATTTAAATCATATGGCATTATACAAGTATGAACTTCTTAACTCCATTGCTTATCTCAGTTGGATTTGAATCTGTGTTTTGAGAAAGCATAATTCTAGATCATCCACTTTAGCTCTATTTCTGTATAAAATAAATATGTGGTATGTTGTATGTTTTTCTTTTGTTTTATGTATGTCTATAAGTTTTCTGAAATTATTTTTGGGACACATTTTTGGGAGTTTTGGTATTCCAAAAATACCCCAATTGGGACCATGAATAAATGGGTTTAATGAATGAATGAATCTGTCTGTGGAGGTGTCAGTCAATTCAGTACTGCTGCTGCTGCTGCTAAGTCGCTTCAGTCGTGTCCGACTTTGTGCGACCCCATAGACGGCAGCCCACCAGGCTCCCCTGTCCCTGGGATTCTCCAGGCAAGAACACTGGAGTGGGTTGCCATTTCCTTCTCCAATGCATGAAAGTGAGAAGTGAAAGTGAAGTTGCTCAGTCGTGTCTGACTCTTTGCGACCCCATGAACTGCAGCCTACTAGGCTCCTCCGTCCATGGGATTCTCCAGGCAAGAGTACTGGAGTGGGGTGCCATTGCCTTAACATTAAATGTGCTAAGCAAACAAGGTCAGAAGAAAGGTCTTAGTTTGTGTTTTTGCTTTTAAAAATGGCACCATGTTCTGTGAAATAATTGAATAGAAACGTGATTCTATTGTCCCCTTCTCCAGTTCTGCTTTAAAATCATTAAATCCTTTCAAATGTATGAGCCAGAGTTTTAAAAAGAGGATTAATGAATATAAGAACTACTGTTATTAAAATTCTTCAGAAGTGAGTGGCCCTAACCAAAGTATAATGGTCTTTTGGTAAATCTGCTTCCTGTCAAAAAGAAAGAAAATCAAATCATCATCATAATAGAAGAGTAAATCAGATGCACATTTCCCTTCTCTTGCTTGCTCCTTTTTGCTGTTTGCATTGTCTGCACCTGTGGTCCTCACACCCTGGGAATGAATTTTATAGACCTCCAGGGTGAGAGATACCGTCATTATTTTGACTGTCACCTGCTCTGAAGGTCTCAGTCAGTGGTTTGAGGAGGATGAGGGACACACATTCTGGAGTGTGTTTCCTGTGAGTGGACCTGGTTACAAAGGTTTGGATTATACTCACTCTCCCCAGCAGATTGAGGGGGTGACCCAGGATGTAACTGGAAGCCAGACCCTTTTCTTGAGGCTGGAGAAACATACAGCTGTACTACCACCAACGACCTAATGAAATGGTTTTTCATAAGGTCACCAATGAGGTTTTCATTTAAAATCTGGGGCTTGACTCCAAATGCCAGATACTTAAATTCGTTAGCCATTTCAAAGAGGCATGTGGTAAACAGGAAGTGCTCTAATGAAATCAGGCATTCAGTGTCTACCTCAGGACTCAGGTCATGTGTGAGATTTGAATAGTTTTCTGTAGACTTTATAGAGAGCGGTGTTTGGGGGATGAACTAAATAGGGACCAACCGACAAAATTATTCAAAGAAATAGCCCTGAGGGAAGGTGGTGACAGGCAAAAAAAATCAGTGGGGGATTATTATTATTATTATTATTTTTAGGAAAAATACTTAACTAGCTTGTGAGTGTCACACAAGCATGTTTAATTTCAAACATCTGAATTCAGAGTTCATTTTCAAGCAGTGGAATTGTGAATAGGTTGAATGGAAAAAAAAAAGCTGAAAGTTGAATTTCACTCATTAAAATAGTGTATATCAATTTCTGGGATGAAAACTGACCATATATCTTGGTTTGAATTTGCAGCTCCTGGCTAAGCACAAAAGCTTGCCGTGGAAAGAAGTGCTGCGGCTGGAGGAGGTACAGGCCAAACTGGGGATCAGTCTGGAAGAAATGCTTTTGATCACAGAGGATGCCCTTCACCCTGAACCCTACAGCCCTGAGGAGATCTGCAAATGTCTGGGAATTAGCCTGCAGGAACTCAAGACCCAAATTCTCAGTCCAAACACTCAAGATGGTGAGTCTGCTGGAGAAAACAGGGCATGTGTTGTTCCCCCACCCCCAGGTGGAAAGTTTCCGTGCCCCATGGGTTTTTAGTGATTTTGAAGCATGCTTGAGGGAATTTGGAGAATGTATGTATTTCGGTAAACTTAATTATCTAGATTCTTGGCTTCATTAAATTCAAAATTCATTCTTACTGATCTGTTATATGCTGGATTTTCTTGTGAGGCAAAGGTGAATAACACACACTCTTGCCCTCAAGAAGTTCCCAATTCACCATTGTAATTCTCCTGCTTTGGCCTATGCCAACCACAGAATTACAATGGTCAGGGAAATTCATTGGAAACATCATGCGTTTTTTTCAAATGTGAGCCCAACTCAGTTTAGGGATCAGAAACCAAAGTGATGGTCTAATAATATATTAAATGTACATTTATAGTTTGTTTTGGTATTTTAAAATTTTTGTAGGAAGCATCTTGTGGCATCTTGTGGCAGAAAAAGTTATGTTATCTTTTTCAGTGAATTTCAACAACAAATTATTTCTCACTAGAATTAAATCAGGATTTGAATAACCATTAGAAACATATATAACCCTTGTCATGCAGTTAGTATACCCTGTTTCTAGTTTTGTGATTGCCTGTTTTGAAGATAATGGGTATCAGGACATGTAATTCATAGTGTTATCCAGTAGAAAGCAAAGAAGAACTAAAGAGCCTCTTGATGAAAGTGAAAGAGAAGAGTGAAAAAGTTGGCTTAAAACTCAACATTCAGAAAACTAAGATTGTGGCATCCGGTCCCATCACTTCATGGCAAATATATGGGGAAACAATGGAAACAGAGACTTTATTTTTGGGGCTCCAAAATCACTGCAGATGGTGACTGCTGCCATCAAATTAAAAGTTGCCTGCTCCTTGGAAGGAAAGCTATGACCAACCTAGACAGCATATTAAAAAGCAGAGACATTACTTTGCCAACAAAGGTCCATCTAGTCAAAGCTATGGTTTTCCCAGTAGTCATGTATGAATGTGAGAATTGGACTACAAAGAAAGCTGAGCGCTGAAGAATTGATGCTTTTGAACTGTGGTGTTGGAGAAGACTCTTGAGAGTCCCTTGGACTGCAAGGAGATCCAACCAGTCCATCCTAAAAGAAATCAGTCCTGAATATTCATTGGAAGGACTGATGCTGAAGCTGAAGTTCCAATACTTTGGCCACTAGATGTGAAGTACTGACTCATTTGAAAAGACCGTGATGCTGGGAAAGATTGAAGGTGGGAGGAGAAGGGGACGACAGAGGATGAGATGGTTGGATGGCATCACTGACTCGATGTACATGAGTTTGAGTAAGCTCTGGGAGCTGGTGATAGACAGGGAGGCCTGACGTGCTACAGTCCATGGGGCCACAGAGTCATACATGACTGAACTGAACAGATCTAGTGAATCTGGTCCTGCAGCTTGCCACTTACAAAATCAATTACGTACTCACAAATGTCGGTAGAAAGGTGGCTTTAATTAGAATGCTGGCAATCCTGGGAGATGGTGGACTCAGCATCCCCCGAAAGCCACCTCCGAAGATTCTCTTCAGCCATGAAAGCTTTTAAAGGGAAACAAAAGCAATCCCAGTTAATCACTGAGATAGGGGGTCAGAGTCATCGCCATTCCCCACTGTGTGCAGGCTTGTTGACACCTTGTGATCTCTCTCTAGATGTAATCTTGTTCACACAATTTGTTCAGGAGGTTACTGAACGGGAAACTAGGGAAGAAATCTGGTCATCTGTTAATTAGTCTTTATTTCTACTTCTTTGATTGACAAAGAATTGACAAATTAGGCAGGATTTTGTGTGATTAAAAGATTTGCAAGATGTCCTTGGGTTGGAGATGAGTAGAGCATGGGGTGCTTGGTTTAAAAATTAGTTATAATATAGCTTTCCTAAGGTGACAAGAGCAGGGGATTCCTGCCAAGGGCAGTCTTCTGTAAAGAGCTGCTTGCAAATCCCTGCTTGTCAGAACATCATTCCATTTCTAAGAAATTAGGGGTGAAGGTCTTTCTTCTGTAACTTTTTCATGCTGATGCAGGATCCCTTATTCTACAGAGTAGACAATGTCACCATGGGTCTGTAGTATCTCTTTGCTGACAATTTTAATTGTTCACTAACATATATGTTGCTGCTGCGGCAACATATATAGGCTAAGAGAGATGCTCACAAAGATATAGATTATTATGAGCAATAATGGTAATCCCATTCTCTTGAGGCGAGTTCTTGGAATTGTGCTAGCCATAGATTCAGTACTGCTCAAGTTGAAGCAGTTTATGCCATGGCTACAATTTGGTCATCATGCAGTTAGCTTTTTCTTCTAGTGGAAGTTATAGATAGTATCTGTAGAACAACTCAGGAAAGTGCATCAGACACTGAGTCTGTGATTCTATTGCCCTAATCATTCACCACTTGTTTTTGTACTAAGGGGCAAGGGGAGGAGGGTACTGTAGGGTTCTGTTCAGTTCCAATAAGATGTTAAAATATTGTGAAATCTAAAGCAATACTGGTTCAGCAAATCAAATGGTTCCTTTTTTTAAAATAATTTTTAACTGGACTATATAGTTGACTTACAATGTTGTTAATTTCTGCTGTACAGCAAAATGAATCAACCAGGCGTATACATATATCCACTCTCTTCTAGACTCCATTCCCATATAGTACATTACAGAGCACTGAGAGTACCCTATGCTATACAGTAGGTTTCTATTAGCTATCTTTTATATACAGTAGTATGTATATCAATTGAAATGGCTCTTTTGTACCATTTGAAGTGAAAAAAAAAAAAGAAATCCACAATTCAATAAGCATCTCTTTTTTCTTATCCTTTCTTTTTTCATACTCATTTTTCTGATTATTGTACTTCTTATATGAAAGGATCTAGGTTAGAGCAGTGCTCATGACTGCTGTGGAACCACATTCTGAAACACCAGGAAGTCTTCACTGCTTAGGTTGACACATGTGGCTCACTTAAGCATGGAGGCTTTTTCTGCTTGTCTACTGTTTTTATACTATTAACATAAAAAACTTGAGATGGAAACCAGGCAAATGTAGGAGCTAGAGCCTTGGAGTGGCTTCTCAGAAGTAAAGGTTGTCTATTTGTGAGACATCAATGGTGGGAGCTGGGACATCTAGCTAAGCCAGTAGTCTCTTCGTGAGGCAAAGTTGGGGATGAGAACTTAGTGGAAAGATCAGAGCCCCATTCCCACCCCATTCACTTCAGGTTTACAGCTGGATTTTGAGTGCCTACAGTGGATTTGCCTGCTAAAGGCAGGCAATTGCTACAATTGCTGGCAGCTGTAGGATAAGATAAGGAAATCTTTTGAGGGCAGGGAAAAGGTTTTGGTTCCCAACACTGTTAGATCCAATTTAATTTGATGAATATTTGTTGAATTTCTAGATGAACAAACTGGCCTATAAACTTCATCAGAGTTGCCGCCTGTTTTTTTTTTTTTTTTTAAATAAATCTTCCTGGAATACAGCCATCTATATGGGCTATGGCTGCTTTTGCACTGCAATGACAGATTTAAGTAGTTGTGACAGAGTCTAAATGGCCCACAAAATCTAAAATATTTACTATCTGGCTCTTGGCAGATAAAGTTTGCTGACACCACTCCAGAAAGGCAGTAGACCAAAGCATAGCCATAAGGCCTGGATTAAGATCTCAGACTTCTGTTTTATTTTTTTTTTCCAGACGTCTTTATTTACTAGATTTGGGACCTGATTTGAAAGTTTTTAATCTTTCTGTTATCTTGGTTTTTCCACGAAATAGGCATAAGAGAAAGAGGTACTTAAAGAAGTAATTGGTGTAATGTGCTAGGAACAATGCTTGGTAATGGAGGTACTCATAAACATCAGCTACTTCTGCTATTTCTCTTCCCTCTCCTGCTTCCCCTACTCTAGGCCCTGAGGCTGAGCATTGGGAACACAGAAATAAACACAACAGGGTTTGATACTTAAGGAGTTTACAAAATAGTAGTGGAAACAAAGAAAAAACTGATCCAGCAGGAAGTAATGAGTGCAGTGAGGGAGGTGTTCTTGGGTCTAGGGAGACCAGAAAAGAAAGAAGTCAGAGCTGGCTTTACGAAGGAGACAGCAACCAGACAAAAGTTAGAGAATAAATAGAAATTTCCTAGGTAGACAGGCAGAAAAACTTCCAGGCAGAGAGGAGTAAGAGAGGAATCCAGAGTACTACAGACAATTGAATGTTTTCTGAAAATAATGGTGAGGGATATATATCAGGTTGATTTTGTAGATAGGCCATCATCACACTTTGTAAAATACTGTGTGCAAGTGTTTTATGGATAATGGGGAAATTCATAAAATGTTTATTGAATAAAGACATTGGGTAGGTCATTGGATAGGGAGCGCTTCCAGGGGAATAGTCTTTATTCTTTGACTTAAGACATCATCCAATTTCTTATATTTAGCAAATATATGTGTTAACTTCACTGGGCTGGGTATTATGCTGGATGCTGGGATACAGAGATAAGTAGGATGTGGTCTCTACTTTATAGTGACTTAGTGTCTGACTGGTGAGGGTGCTTCACAACAGTCACAGTAGATAATACCCATGGTAATAAAGGTATTTCTTATGAGTCCTGAGTGTGGAAGAGAGAGTGACTAAATGCCTAGAGAATGTGGCTTGAATTTGAGCTAGATTTGAAAAGAAAGTTATGGCCTTCCCAGGAGGAGAGTGGTGACAGGCCATTTCAGGCAGAAGAGTCTGGAAGACAGACATGCTGCTGCTGCTGGTAAGTCGCGTCAGTCGTGTCCGACTCTGTGACCCATAGACGGCAGCCCACCTGGCTCCTCTGTCCCTGGGATTCTCCAGGCACAGAGAATGGGTTGCCATTTCCTTCTCCAAGGCATGAGACATGGGGTATTTGAAAAATGTGTCAAGAGGTGTTGTGTGCAGTATGAGTTGGATGCCAAAAATATTGGCTAAAGGGATGCCTGTTCTCTACTCCATCACAGAAAAGCCTGAAATGGGGGATTGTTGGTGGATATCTCAGTGACTAGATTTGTAAAACTATAAAGGGCAGTTCAGCTGGAATTGATGATTACCTTTGTCTAGAAAGGAAGGGAAGGAGGGAGGGAAGAAAGGGAAGAAGAAAAGAAATAGGAGATAAGGAAGGCTGAGGTACGGATGCTGGGAAGTTAGGGAATTATAGATGGGAAATGATTTTGGAGGCAGGATGATGAATTTCTGGTGATGTGGCAAGGCATCTAAATAAAGATATAGAGCAAGTAAAGACCCAAACTATATAATTAGATTTTGGGGTTTTTGGTTAAGAGGCAAAGAGACCTTAATAGACATTGAGAATATTCACTGTCAGATGATCTTCATAAAGCAGCCTTTTCATGGTGTCGTTTCTTAGTTCAGAAATCTTTAGAGGTCCGCTCTTACCTACCGCCTAAACTCTTTAATGTGGATGTTAAGTTTCTTCTCAATTTGGCCTTAACTCTGTTCTGTCCTGTCTCCTGTTTGAGCCCATACATCCCCATTTGGACAATGTTGTTCTGGCTGAACCATCCCACTCACTAATAGCCTCTTTGTCTTCCCTTTAATCCTGACCATCACTGCCCATTCCTCTTTTCTGAAATATGGTTCCTACCTATTGTAAAAGCTCAATAAATTCTTATCTATATCCATCTCAGTGTGAAGCCTGTTCTTTGTCTGTATCCCTGTTCCTTTTTCTCTGCATCTGCCTGTATCCCTCACCTCCTACCCCTCTTTTGAGTAAGAATTTCTTTTTAAAATAAGTTAATTTCTCAGAAAAATCTGGAAAACACAAAGGATAATTTTCTAATCATAGGATATGCATGACTATTTATGTGTATATTTAAGTTTTAGCCCCTTAAAAAATAATGATTTCATTGTTTTCCTAAAAGTTATGAATACTTAATCTTATCTCTTTATCTAAAATAACTTTCCTACTGGCCCACATGTATGATTTTCTGTAATTTATTAGGTTTATTGAGTGCCAACAAAACCTATGTTGAACGAATGAATCTATTTTGTAATTCTATCATCCTCAATTCGAGAAGGAAATGGCAACCCACTCCAACCCACTCCAGTGTTCTAGCCTGGAAAATCCCACGGACTGGGAAAGCCTGGCAAGCTATGTACAATCCATGGGTCGCGAAGAGTCGGACACAACTGAGTGAATAACTCTATCATCCTCCAAGGATTCCCCCTTTTGCAATAAGTTAAAAAAAAAACAAAACAAACAAGAAAACAACCATGAACATAAATCAGCCTGTGGGATTCTAGAGTCTCCTAGATTAATTTCACTTGATTTATTCTCTGAATCCAGCCATCTAGCCTCAGCCAAATTTCCTCCTGAATTCTCTTGGTATGCAGCTTTAACATTAGAAATAAAAAATCTGTTTATATCATTGTCTTGTTCCTTCTGAGTCTGTGTTTGATTGGTCTAATTCCTTAGGTAAATGCTTCTATTACCCCTTTAGAAAATGTGGTTCTTACTGAATGTGGCACTGTCTTTAGAATGCATGAGTGGAGGCATAGATGACATGTGTCCTCAGCAGGGGACTCAGGAGGGTGTCACCACCCTATTATTCCAGGTGTCTACACTTCAACATACTTAGTTTTGACTTGGACAGATTTTCCTGTCATGGAAATCCATGATCCTCTGTTCTATTTCTGCCAGAATTCCTTTGTTCTTTTACCTGGATAACCTGGATATGAGTGTGAGTTGGGAGATGTTGACCTTGAGGTGAGAGTACAAGGAGATGTTTACAGTCAAACTGTGGCTTGCAGCCTCTGCTAAACCAGAGTTCCAAAAGGCCATGTTCTTTTCCCAGATTTCTAATAATTAGATTTATTTATTTATTTATTTTGTGTGTGTGTAATAAAGTTTTATTGAACTATAAAGGAGACAGAGAAAGCTTCTGACATAGGCATCAGAAGAGGGCAGAAAGAGTACCCCCCTGGCTAGTCTTCAGCTGGATATTATATAGTCACTGCTGCTGCTAAGTCGCTTCAGTCGTGTCCGACTCTGTGCAACCCCAGAGACGGCAGCCCAACAGGCTCCCCCATCCCTGGGATTCTCCAAGCAAGAACACTGGAGTGGGTTGCCATTTCCTTCTCCATAATAATTAGATTTAGAAATGCTCAGAGACCATTAAAATTAAACACACACACACACAGAAAAATTCTCAAATCCTTTAGGCATTGTTTAAATGGCTATAATCCATCACCAGGAACTGGTCAGGAAAAATTTAAGGGTTATTCTTTAGGAAAAAAATTAAGAATTATTTTTCAGGTGGCCCAGTGATAAAGAATCCGCCTGCCAAGGCAGGAATGCAGGAGATGTGGGTTCAATCCCTGGGTTGGTAAGATCCCCTAGAGGAAGAAATGGCTACCCACTCGACTATTCTTGCCTGGAGAATCCCATGGACAGAGGAGCCTGACAGACTACAGTCCATAAGGTCACAAAGAGTCAGACGCGACTGAGCATGCACACCCACCCACAGATAGGAGTTATGTAAAACTGTGGCATAAGGTCTGGGTTTCTAGAAGCTCAGGGTCCAGGCTGATTTGGGAAGGGTGTTTTCTCAGGTGTGACCCCAGAGAAAAAGGTGAAGCTGTGGAGAGAGTCAGGAGAGAGGCACATGTGTATCTAGCACGGGAGTTAAGTCAAGGACACACTGGAGGATAAACAGGGGAGTCCATGAAGGACTAAATAGAAACTGAGGTAGAAAATGTGTTAGCTGCTTTGGGCACTAGTTTGACAAAGGAGGGATGTATTGGGATCATTCCTTTTGGGAATGCTCAGCCTATGTTGGGAAGATCCCCTGGATAAGGGAAAGGCTACCCACTCCAGTATTTTGGCCTGGAGAATTGCATGGAATGTATAGTCCATGGGATCGCAGTGTCGGACACGACTGAGGGACTTTCACTTCACTTCACTTCAGCCTGTGTTCCAGGTTGGGTGGCCCTGTGCTTAGAAGCACTCTGCTGGGTGGACACTAATCTCCTTGCTTTGATGACCAACTTTGCCTGTGACTATGTGTTGACAAAGTGCTGTTCAGTCACTGACTAATATGTTTGGATCCTTGATCCTTGTGAAGTCATAAGCAATAGTCATGACTTTTGAGCAAGTATAAGGCACTGGTATAGAATGCTGTTTAGGAAGATATCTGCAGTAAGAAAACAAACAAACAAAAACTTTATTGTTTATACAGTACTCTTATCTGTATCATTTGATTTGAATCTCACAATAACCCCAGGGCACATGGTTATCCTCATTTCACAGATGAGGAAACTAAGGTCATAGAATTACATGTAGTTACAAACTAGAGAGCTGGCAAATGCGGGAGCCAGATCCCAAGTCCTAGTCTTTTGAGTTAATCCAATACTCTTCCTGCCTTTACTTTTTAATATTAGTGTATTAATAAACTGGCTTTAGCAATCCTATACCAATAAGGGAGGTAATATCAAGTTTTGATTTTTCTTTCCTATGATTTTCTCTTGCAACTAAAGAGAAGTGATGGAAGTTGGTTACTTGGTGGTTATAGAGTTTCCTTTTAGCTATTTCCCATTCTGGTGCTCTTGCTTTAGAAAATGTAAAGCCATGTGGCATCCAGTGGCTTGCTTAATTTAAGGAGCAAACTCAACTTGGTCAGAAACTTGGTGCATGAGCTTTTGTGTTACAGAAAAGCCATGAGAAGTGCTGTGGAATCTTCTTGTTTGATAAAAAGGTAGTCCTCATGGATTATCTTATCTACATCAAAGAAGAGTAGTTTTTAATCTAATGGAGAAATATAAAGGTACTTCACAGTATAAAAGGAGTCAGTAATTTCAGTTTCCAATTGTGTTCTCAATATAAAGGAAATCGATTTAAAAATAGCTCATAAGATATCAGGTACTACATTCTATGATTTTAACACATTAAATTGTTCTTATAAGAATTTTGAAGAAAAAATTTTTTATAAAGAGCCTAGAAGAAACTTGGAGAAGGCAATGGCACCCCACTCCAGTACTCTTGCCTGGAAAATCCCATGGATGGAGGAGCCTGGAAGGCTGCAGTCCATGGGGTCACTGAGGGTCAGACACGACTGAGCGACTTCACTTTCACTTTTCACTTTCATGCATTGGAGAAGGAAATGGCAACCCACTCCAGTGTTCTTGCCTGGAGAATCCCAGGGATGGGGGAGCCTGGTGGGCTGCCGTCTATGGAGTCGCACAGAGTCTGACACGACTGAAGTGACTTAGTAGTAGTAGAAGAAACTCCAAAGGGTCTTTCTAGAATTTACAGATATTGGTTGAGCAGAAATCTTTAAAATTTGTATGATGAACTTATAATAAGGCCAAATAAAAATGAGTCCTTTAGTTTTGTCTTTTGTTTTAATTTTAATAAGATAATAGATCCCTCTGAAACAATATAAAAGAATAAATCAAGTAACTATTTTTTGTTGTGCACAAAAAATATGCTTTAGTTGTTCTGGAATACAAGTGTGGAGAAAATTTGCTTTCCCTTTTTCCTTTCCTCTCTTCCTAGTCCCTTTGGTTTGCTTCTCAGCTCCTGTTGACTTCTAGCTATCTGGCCACAGAGGGCAGGATCATGCTAGGAGTAAAGCTTCTTCAATTTTTAGGAAGAAATGGGCTGAACTGTTAACCCAGATCAGTTGGGTTGATGTTTCATTCCTCGGTTTTCCTCTTCCTCTTTCGCATGTGTGCATCATATACCCCTATCCATCAGTTCACCTTGCCTCTTCATATACTTAGGGAACTGACAATGCAGTGCAGACATAATCTATTAAGTATGATTTTAAAGCTGTTGCATCTCAAAACTCTCAACTTCTGTAGGGACAGCTCAGTGCCAGTGTGTAGGAATCACATACTCGACTGTGATGTGTGCTGTGTACCGGTCAGAGTCTAGTCACTGAGGGGTAGGTCAGGGCTCAGAATCACTCTTATCCTACAAGGCTAATAATAATGGGGGCCTTGTTTTTGGCACCTGAGGCCATCCTGGAGCCACTAAAATCAGGGAATTCTGGAATTTTCATTCACTTTTGTGAGAGTTTTAAAAGAGCTGAAATGAAACAGATTCTGCCGGTACATTTTGAGAAGTTGACCCCTGCAGTAGTCTTACATACTTGATGACTTACAGTCATCTTGGACTGAAGTAGGCCCAGAACTTATGAACCTATGAGCTTGACCGCCTCTTCATACTATGTACCTTCAGACCCTTGAGTTCCCCACGTTTCTTGAGTTAATGTGATTTGGGCAGGCTCAGGAGTAGAAGATGTGGGAGAGTTAGACCAGTAAGACTAAACCTTCTCTTCTCTCAAACACTCTGATCCTCTTTCTAACAGAAGATTTTCATCTCTCTAGGAAGGTCATCCTTTTATATTAAGCTTTCAGCTTCAGGAATATTGTGCGTGTTTTAGGAAAGGAGGAAGAGGGGGGAATCTCTTCTGATAACAGCAGCCGCATAGACTCTGGTGACCTGTGGCTGTGATGGCAAGCTGGAAACTACTCTTCTAGCCTCACAGGAAATTCATATACAATAGTTACCATGATGGCATTCCCCAGAAATAAATCCTAAAATAGTCATAGCAGCTAAATGTGAGTTATGAGGCACCGTTCTTTCATAGCATTTGTATCCTTGAGAAAAGGTCCTTGTTTTGTGCATTTCTATATTCCTGTTCAGTTCAGCTCAGTCATTCAGTCGTGTCTGACTCTGTGACCCCATGGACTGCAGCACGCCAGGCTTCCCTGTCCATTACCAACTCTTGGAGTTTACTCAAACTTATGTCCATTGAGTCAGTGATGCCATCCAACCATCTCGTCCTCTGTCGTCCCATTCTCCTCCTGGCTTCAATCTTTCCCAGCATCAGGGGCTTTTCAAATGAATCAGTTCTTCACATCAAGTGGCCAAAATATTGGAGTTTCAGCTTTACCATCAGTTCTTCCAATGAATATTCAGGACTGATTTCCTTTAGAATGGACTGATTGGATCTTCTTGCTGTCCAAGGGACTCTCAAGAATCTTCTCCAACACCACAGTTCAAAAGCATCAATTCTTCAGTGCTCAGCTTTCTTTATAGTCCAACTCTCACATCCATACATGACTACTGGAAAAACCATAGCTTTGACTAGATGGACCTTTGTTGGCAAAGTAATGTTTCTGCTTTTTATATGCTGTCTAGGTTGGTCATAACTTTTATTCTAAGGAGCAAGTATCTTTTAATTTCATGTCTGCAACACCATCTGCAATGATTTTGGAGCCCCGCCCCCACCTCCAAATAAAGTCTGTCACTGTTTCCATTGTTTCCCCATCTATTTGCTATGAAGTGATGGGACCAGATGCCATGATCTGAATGTTGAGTTTTAAACCAACTTTTTCACTCTCCTCTTTCACTTTCATCAAGAGGCTCTTTAGTTCTTCTTCACTTTCTGTCATAAGTCTGCATATCTGAAGTTATTGATATTTCTCCCAGCAATCTTGATTCCAGCTTGTGCTGGAATTCCTGTGGTACCTAGTAAATGCTTGATAAATGAATAAATGTGTTAAACTAATTTTCTTCTGTTCATATGGAGAGGTAATGGGTAGGAGGCCAATTAGAAAATGTACTCAAGGTCTAGCTAGAGAGTGGTTATTTTGAGCCTTTAAGAAAATCTGTTCATGTGCATTAATATTCATAACAACTAACAGTGAACACTTAGCTATGTGACAAGCACTATTCTGAGTACTTTTAAAACATTTGCTGCACGTGTTTGTTAATATGTTCTTCATGTTCAGAGTACCTACATGAAATAGTTCTTTTCAAGGTTGTAAACTGTGCCATAAACACATTCGGAAAATGAAAGTGTTAGTTGCTCAGCTGTGTTTGACTCTTTGCAACCCCATACATGGGCTGTAGCCTGCCAGGCTCCTCTGTCCATGGGATTCTCAAGACAGGAATAGTCGAGTGGGTTGCTATTTCCTTCTCCAGGGGATCTTCCTCACCCAGGGATTGAACCCAGGTCTCCTGCTTTGCAGATGGATTCTTTACTGCCTCAGCCACCAGGGAAGCCCTTAAACACATTTGGACACACATTTAAATACTGATGCACTCCCACCTCCTTCTCCTCACTCTCTCAAACTCCCCTCATCTGTTCACAGTGTTGAAGTATGATAGTCAAACTCCCAAAGTCAGATAGCTCTGAGGGAATAAAGAATTTTTTGGTAGGTATTATTTTTGTTTGTTTGAAATTTGTTTAAAAGAGAAAAGCAAATGAGTTTGGCCATTACAGTGTTAATTAGATTTGTGTTCAGTGACATAACTGTTAATACTGATGAATATTCCTTTTTCATTGTGTAAACAAAGAATGTTACTAAGATTTTCCACCCAACACAACAGTCTATCTTGCATCCCAGTGCTTTTGACAGTGGTCTCTTAATTCACACATGGACTTTTCTGTAAGTGAAATATAGCACAAGTTATTTAGATTTAGGGCTTCCCTGGTGACACAGATGGTAAAGAATCCCCCTGCAATGCAGGAGACCCAGGTTCGATCCCTGGGTTGGGAAGATCCCCCAGGAGAAGGAAATGGCAACCCACTCCATTATTCTTGCCTGGAGAATCCCATGGACAGAGGGGCCTGGCAGGCTGCAGGCTACAGGCTATAGGGTCACAAAGAAAGAGTTGCACATGACCTAAGTGACTTAGCACGCATGCATATAGATTTAATTTAGAGGAACATAAAGAATAAAGACTGGCTTTAGATGGTTTTGATGCTAGGAACATCCCATAAGTTAAATTCCAGTATTTTGCTACTTTACAGAGAAGTTAAACAAGACAGAATAATTAAGTAACTTGCCTAAGATCATGCAGCTCAAAGTAACAGAGTTCGGATTCAAACCCACACATTCTGAGTCCAGAGGCCTCCCTCTATGGTCTTAACCGTTATGTGACATGAGGCTGTCAGTCAGGGTTCTGTCAGAGAAAGAGATGTGTTATAGGAATTTGACAACATGCAACTTGTAAGCTGTTTAAACAGTGTTCGCATCTGGTGCTGAAGCCTGAAGTCAGTAGGAAAGACAGGCAGGAAGTGACAGTGGATGTAGGGGAGAGCGAGGGCAACCTGGAGCTCGGGAAGAGGAGCTGGAATCAGGGTCAGACTCACTACCTCCAGGCCTCCAGTTCTGATGATACCGGTGGAAGCCAAACATGTACCTAGTCCAATGCCTAGTCCAAGAGTAGAAGTTGAAGGAGGAGCCAGTGGGACCTGGAGGTGCTGCTCCATGCCACAGGGCGAACCAGCAGCTGAGGGACAGTGTATGCAAGTGCTTGTGGCGCTTGGTGCCCTTGCGTAGATCTTTGTAGCATAAAAAAATATGCTACCATCATTCTTAATATGCTTATTTCCCCTGTATGTACCTGGCCTCCTGACCTTACCAGTCAACTTGTTCATCCCAGTTGTCTTCTTGGCCTTGGCATGACTTTTCCCCCAGGGTTACTCAGGTCTCTACCAGCCTCCTTGGCCCGGCCCCTGTAGTTCCTGGCCACCTTGTCAGCCCCAACGGCCTCTGACTCTGGCCGTGCTGGTCCTACCATTCAAGGCTGCCTCAAGGGAAGGGAAGAAAAAGAAAGGAAAAGGACAGTGACTATACATATATATTCATTTTTTTCTTAAGTCTAAGAGATACATGACTTGTTATTACTGAGTATTCCCTTCGCTTGAATTTTTCATGGATGTATCTCTACTTTCTGAGACATGAAATGATTTATTTTGAAAACTGTCTCATTTTGAATCGGCTATAGCCGATTAACAATGTTGTGAACAGTGCAGGGACTCAGCCATACACGTACATGTATCCATCCTCCCCTCAAAACATAATCCCCGCCCCAGCTCAAGTAAAACCCAATCCCATTCAGGCTGCCACATCACACTGAACAGTTTCCTATGCTGTACAGTAGGTCCTTGTTGGTTACCCATTTAAAATAAAGCAGCGTGTACATATCTATCCCAAACTCCCTAACTATCCCTTCTCTCCGTCCTTCCCCCAGCAACCATAAGCTTGTTCTCTAAGTCTGTGAGTCTGTTTCTGTTTTGTAAGTAAGCTCATTTGTATCATTTCTTTTTAGATTCCACATATAAGGGATGCCATATGATATTTCTCCTTTTCTGACTTACTTCACTCAGTCTGACACTCTCTACGTCCATCCATGTTGCTGCAAATGGCATAATTTCATTCTTTTTAAATGACCGAGTAATACTCCACTGGGTCAGGAAGATCCCCTGGAGAAGGAAATGGCACCCCATTCCAGTATTCTTGTCTGGAGAATTTCATGGACAGAGGAGCCTGGCAAGCTACAGTCCATGAGATCACAAAGAGTCAGTGTGACTGAGCACAATATTCCATTGTATATATCCATTACACAATGGAATTGTGTTTTTCCATTCCTCTGTCGATGGACTTTTAAGTTGCTTCCATGTCTTGGCTATATTGAAAATATCTTTTTTGATCCATCTTCCAGAATAATGGAAATAAAAACAAAAATAAATAAATGGGACCTACTTAAACTCAAAAGCTAATGCACCACAAGGAACAATAAACAAAACCAAAACACAACCCATAGTTTGGGAGAAAATATCTGAAATGATGTGACCAATAAGGGATTAGTCTCCAAGATTTACAAATAGCACATGATGTTTAACAGCATCAAAACAAACAACCCACTCAAAAAATGGGCAGAAGACCTGAATAGACATTTCTCCAAAGATATACAGATGGCCAATAAGCACCTGAAAAAAATATTCAACATTGCTAATTATTAGAGAAATGCACATCAAAACTACAATGAGGTATCACCTCACACCAGTCAGAATGGCTATCATAAAAAAAAAAAAATCCACAAACAACAAATGCTGGAGAGTGTGGAGATAAGGGAACCTTCCTACACTGTTGATGGGAATGTAAATTGGTACAACCACTATGGAGAACATAAAAAACTAAAAATTGAGCTACCATATGACCCTGTAATCCCACTCCTGGGCATATATCTGGAGAAAAACTTCATCCAAAAGGATACATGCTCCCCAGTGTTCATCGCAGCACTGTTTACAATAGCCAAGATGAAATTATTAAAGGATCAGTTGTGAATTTATTAGATGCTGTGCTTCGAGTAGAATGAGGCTTCTGTAGATATGAGGATGGCTGACCTCTCATTGTATCCCCTGGTGCTTCTCTGCTGGTTTGCGTTAGGAAACCACCTTCTGTAATCCTTGTCTACCTAAGAGGCCAATCTTGTCATTTCTATGTTCCTTCCTTTTGTTGCTACCTTTACTTTCACGTTCATATTTTTAGGTTTCCATATAATTAAATATTTTCCTTGTATACAAAGTTGCTTTTCTTATAGTTCTGGTTATTTTGGTCAAAGTGTTTATTCTCCTGTACTGCTGTGTTCAAGATGATTTTTCTTCAGTAACAACCAGTTCCGACATCTCAGGGCTTGACCCAACAAAAGTTCATTTCCACTCTGCCTTTCGATCACAAGTCAGCAGATGGTCTGTTCATCTGAGACAATCAGGGACCTGGGCTCAGCAGGGGCTCCATCTCAACGTGTTTGCCCATAATCACTGTGGTCTGAGGAAGGGACTGTGGCTGATGGCTCACTGACTTTTAACAGCTGCCTCTTATTCTCTTTCATTGGCTCAAGCAGGTCAAGTGGATGTGATGAATTTCAGAGTGGGTGGCAAGTGCAGTCTGTCTCAACGTGTACAAGGAAAACTGGAACATTTGGAAACAGCTCTAACTAATGAAAACCACACTGACCTGTGCTGTGTAGCTGGGAGTCTCAGCCCATTTAAATCTTGCTGATACCAATGAAACCAGCTTATTTTCTCATCTTAAAATATGAAGCTGACATTTCCTTTCAGACAATTGGGATGATGAATATTGTTTTGACCAGATTCCAAATTATCTTCACTTGAGGATTAGACATACTATGACATCTTTTTAAGATGCACATTTCTCTCACACTGGCATTTTATCTGCAATTTGTCTGGTGAAAGCCTTCTTAGTCCTCATGGCTTATCATTTTTTCCCCATCTTGTGGCATTCAATCTCTTTTCAGGAAACTGTCATTCTAGAATCTTAGGGCATGGTCCAGGAAAACCTCTTCGCTGTTTGATATTAATAGGTTCACTTCCTATGCCTTTATTATTTTCAAAGTACCTAGCTTCAGGGGGAAGAAAGTTTCCTAGCAAAAACTTCTGAAGTAGAAACTGTGTACCTCTTCCTACTTACATCTGTTTGTTCCCAATTTGTTACATGTGAGTCAGCAGAGGTATGTTACTATGCATGTACCTAATCATTTTTGCAGATTACTGCCAAATATCAATAGTAATGACAACAAAAATTATTATTCATTATATCTGTATAGACATTCACAGTTTTAAAATTGAAGTATGGCTGCTGTAAAATACGATGTTACAGGTGTGTAATATAGTACTTCACAATTTTTAAAGGTTATACTCCATTTATAGCTGTTCTAAAATATCTGCTATATTCCTTGTGTTTTACAGTATACCCTTAACAGCTTGTTTGACACCTAACAGTTTGCACCTCTTACTCCCCTACCCCTCTATTGCCCCTCCTGCTCCCTCCTGGTAAATGTTCGTTTTTTTTAGATTCTACATATAAATGATATCATACGGCATTTGTCTTTCTCTTTCAAGTCCATCTGTGTTGCTGTATATATCATATATACGTATCATATATGTTTGTACATATATTATATCTTCTTTATTCATTTATATGTTGAGAGACACTTGGGTTACTTCCATATTTTGACACTTAAAAATACTACTACTATGAATACTGGTATGCATGTATCTCTCTGAAGTAGTGCTGCTAAGAGTATTGGGGTGTATGTATCTTTTTGAACTTTTTTTTTTTTTTTTGGATATTTACCCAGATGTGGAATCGCTGGATCATATGGTAGTTCCATTTTCACTTGTTCTGAGGTGTCTCCATACTGTTTTCTACAGTGGCTACACCAATTTACAGTCTCACTACCGTTTGTTCTTTGTGTTCTTTTATAACCATTCTGACAGTTGTGAGGTGATATCTCATTGTGGTCTTGATTTGCCTTTCTCTGAGGGTTAGTGATGTTGAGCATGTTTTCATGTGCCTGTTGGCCTTCTGTACGTCCTCTTTGGAAAAATTAGACATTCAAAGTTTTAAACACATAAATATCAATTGATCGTCACTCATGCTGTAAATTCCAGATGAAAACATGGCAGGGCACCGCTCTATGTTAAGGGTAGAGACTGTATGTGGTTTTTCTTTTTTTTAAGTTTGAGGAAGATGATTCCTTGTATTGTCTTTAGGAGGCAATGGGGTGGGAGAGACCACAAGAATGAACATCCCTCAGTCCATTAGACGTTAATGTTACAAAGCCTTTCTTCTGTCAAGGACCACTGGTGCAACATTAAAAAGACCAGAGACTACTTCCATAGGAAAGAAGTATGTTTAGTCTTTTACTGGGAAACTATGAAATGTTCCAAGAACAACAGATATAAAATTCTAGTCAATTAAGACAAGAAATAACAAGATATGTGCTTCATTTCTGTCATTTAGACTTATAGGGGTAAGGGGGACAGATGAAGATCAAAAAGGAAAGAGTCATATGGACAAAAATAAAGGTAAAATGAATCTAATAAAGGGGGGAAAGCCTGACGTGTACACACTGCTTGTTTATGGAGGAGCACATACACAAAAACAGAGAAACCACAAACAAACTCATGCCTGTGAGCATTCACTTCCCACTCTGGTTCCCAGAGGGCTGCACAAACACATTTGCGATCATGGGCTTCTGTGAAATAGCATCCTTATTCATCTTTTCAGGATGCTCATGCTCAGTCATGTCTGACTCTTTGCGACCCTTTGGACTGTAGCCCACTGGGCTCCTCTGTCCATGGGACTTTTCAGGCAAAAATACTGGAATGGGTTGCCATTTCCTACTCCAGGGGATCCTTCCTGACCCAGGATCAAACCCAAGTCTCCTGCATTGCAGGTGGATTTTTCACCCACTGAGCCATTGGGGACGCTCCCTCTTTTCAGTCTATCACCAATTATACTGCAAACACCTTGAGAATAGGGGCATCTCATTAGATGTTTATGAAATTGAAACATTTTACCTTCCCTAATTCTACCCTTTGGAAAGTCTGGGTGCAGTGTAGGCATATTGTCTTCAGTACTCACCATGAGGCTATTAGGACAAGCTCCCCACTACGAGTTCGCCCCTCATCCATTGCCCAGGTCACCTTCTTGGTCTGCTCCAGAACACACTGTTCAGAAGCAAACTCTGGGCAACATCCTGTATAATCTAGCTGGGATTAGATTTTTTGTGTGGCACATAACATAGCTTCTCACTTGCTCAAACTGTTGTATTTTGGTAAACTACTACTTTTGATCATACTGGCAAATAAGTGAGTAATGTAAGAGAACAGAAGCAAATTTTTATCCTTTTATTCAACTGGTACTCAGTTGAGAGCAACTATTCAAGCATTGTGCTAGATGCTTTAAGTTTGAGGTTATTTTGGTTAGCAACAGATGCATTAGCAATCTGTAAGGCCAGAATAGTTCTTGCCCTCATTTATTTAGCATTTTGTGGGAAGAAAATACTAAAATAATGATTAAAGTGTTCTGATGGAAATATACTACTTATTCTCAGATAACTACTGATTTCTCCTCTGCCTCTCCTTCATCTTTGTCTCTTACGTTTTTGTTCTGTCTTTAATTCAGTTCATGGGAGAAAGCAAAGACAAGAAGAACTCATTCCCTTTTAGGTTAAAATACCAGCACTGGCCAGCTCTAGGCAAGTGTGACCATTGTTTTCCATAGTCCTTCATTCAGCTCTGACCAAGATTCCTGCCCAACTCCCTGAGCTCTTTTCAACTGACTTGAGATTGCTCCTTTAATGTTTTCTAAAAACAAAGTGTTAGGGTAGTTCTGGGAAGTTAATGAGAAACTAGTTTCCTCAAGAAAGAGAGGCAAACAAAAATGCAGCTCATCCAGCCAGCAGTTCTGGCTTCTTCGTCTGCTGCTGGGATGGGAGCTGATATTTATTGAGAATCTGCTCTATTCAAGACAGGGTGTTAGGCTGAGCTACAAAGATAAAGATGGCACAATCTCTGCCCTCCTAAAGTAGTGTGTGATCATTGTAATTAGAAGGGAATACATAGTATTCAGTGTCTGGAATGTTGGGGGACAGCTTCATGGAAGAGGGGCCTTGAGATCTGGGGATTACAAAACTAGTCTGGGTAGCATACCGACATGGGCCTCCACTCTTGGACAGGCAGTGATGGAGTGTGGTATCGCAAGCAAGGCATGGTGCCGACACACCGTAAGAGGTTGGAAAGGGTCATGAACGTTCAGTAGACCCATTGTGTCCCACTGCATTGGACTGTGTGTGCCCGCATTTATTGGACCATGGAACAATACTGCAGCATTTGATACAATGAAATACTGGGGAACACCGTGATCAAAATGGTAATTGGGGAAGTTTATTATGGTAGCTGTATACAGGTTGATGGGCTTCCCTGGTGGTTCATGGGTAAGGAATCCTTCTGCCAATGTAGGAGACTGAAGTTTGATCCTTGGGTCAGTAAGATCCCCTAGAGAAGAAAATGGCAACCCACTCCAGTATCCTTGCCTGGAAAATCACATGGACAGAGGATCCTGGCAGGATACAGCCCATGGAATTGCAGAAGAGTCAGAGAGGACTCGTTGACTGAACAACAGCAACAACAATACAGATTAATAGGCAGTAAGAGGGAGGCCAGTTAGAAGGTAGAGCAGTTGTTCAGACCTGGGATAAGAATCCAAAGTACGAAAGTATAGAACGAGAGGGAAGGGAGCAGTGGACTCTGTCTTGTCATTTGAATGGCGCTGGAGTTAACAGGAGCTTACGGTATTGCCAGAAAGCAGGATGCAGGTGCCAGTGCCTGCAGCAGAGTGAAGCAAAGGTTTCAGGATCGGAGGAGTGGAATGTATTATAAAACAGTGCTGGCTCTTCTGCTCCTGAAAATCTGAGAGAGGGAAGCTATAAATATGTGGGGGTGCTGTTATTCTCTACAGACAAGATGGCATTATGCTGTGGATTTGAAAACATTCACAAGTGCCTCTTGGAATGTAGTTTTCCATGGATTAATGTGGTTTGTGTTGAAAACACACACACACATATATATATATATATATTTCATCAGTGGTTTTGCTTTTAAAAGCAGGTGGTTAAAGCCTTTTTTTCCTCTTAAATGTAAAATGCTAACTTAATTTAATCTTTGCAGCATGGGAATGGGATATTAATGTGGCTGAAAACAGCTGTTTATTTTTTGTGGGTTTGACCATTTCAGAAACTTCACATTTATGAAAAATATTATTACTGGGGAAATAAATTTGAAACTGTGGTCCAGCTTCAATGAGGACTGTATAGTGTTTTTCCATTCTACTGCTTAAATACTCCAAAGATTCTATGCCTCAGAGCAGAGACTTATTATAACTGTGCTGCATAGGAAAACAGGCACTCTGGAGTGTATTCTGAAGTGGTTCCCCCCATCCACCTCTGCATGGCTGTTCTTGGAAACCAACTCTTAGTTTAGCCCAGTGGAGCTATGTGTTTGGAGAGAAATTGGCTAGTAGCGTGCAGCTCCATGATTGTGCAAAGACAGCTAAAACCACAACTGCTTTTAGTGCCCCCCTTCAAAGAGTGGGAAACCATTTTGGGGTATGGGAGCCTCAAAAAGATTAATTATACACTTACATGATAAGGTTTCCAGTTCTCTCTGACCAGCCTATTTATTTATTTTCTTTTGATTAATTATCCCAAGATGAAGTTTTTCTCCAAGTTAAATCTGATTCCCAAAATATTTATCACTTTTAGTTTGAAGACCAATGCTCTGTGTTCTTCCATCACCACACAATCTTTTTGCAGTTTGGTATTACAAGGCTTATGTGAAGAAACTCACTGTGTTGAGAATGAAGGAGATGACTGTCCAGCTCTACTTTGCATTCCTCAGACTGATGTGGGGAGACCACTCTTAAGAAGGGCATGCTGCTAAGTCACTTCAGTCATGTCCGACTCTGTGCGACCCCATAGATGGCAGCCCACCAGGCTCCCCCATCCCTGGGATTCTCCAGGCAAGAACACTGGAGTGGGTTGCCATTTCCTTCCCCAATGCATGAAAGTGAAAAGTGAAAGGGAAGTTGCTCAGTCATGTCCGACTCTTAGCGACCCCATGGACTGCAGCCTACCAGGCTCCTCCATCCATGGGATTTTCCAGCCAAGAGTACTGGAGTGAGGTGCCATCGCCTTCTCCGAAGAAGGGCATACACGGACTAATGTGTATTCAGGGAAATTATCAGTGAGGGAGACTTGAAATCCAGTCATGTGAGGGAAACTGGGTGGGTGGTCTGGAGAAAAGATTTAAATGCTAACAGAGCTGTGGTATTTCACTGCTGCTGGGGCAGACACTGTAGCTTAACTACCTGGCATCCAGGCCTTTTCCTGGGGAAATCTGTTATGTGCATGCTGGAGAAGGAAGGAAGGTTTGCCTCCTATGGTAAAAGTTGAGGGGTCAGATTTTCCTCTTGTCTTGTCACCTGAGTGTGAGCAAGGGTCCTTGGTTCCTCCTGTGTCCTGGCACATGCTTATGTTTTGGGCTTTCAGTCTATTAGGCAAAGGTCCATTGACAAAGTATCTAGAATCTAATGTCATAGCCAGACTTGTGGAGGAGACCTCAGCAATGGTCCTCACTGTCTATTTCACTCGGTGCGTGGCTTATTCCCACCTGGATTCTCAAATGCTAATAGAGATTAGGAATATGTAATCCTAATAAATTTTGTGAGTTCTCTAATACCTTTAAAATTAATTCCTTTCAATTAAGTTAGTTCATATAGGTTTCTTTTGTTCAGAAACAATAATCCTGACTATATAATTGCTAAAGGCCAGTAATCTTTTCTTGTTTCCAGCTTGAATTCTTAACTTGAATCCAAGGAAACTGTATGTTGAACTGTGTGTAGAATTCCATATATTTATGCACTCAGATGGGGGAGAGAAGGTTCATAGCTTTATTCTATTCTCAAAAGTCTCTATAACCCTAGAAAGGCCAAGAACCACTTATGTACAGGATACAATGTAAAACCTTACTTAGCATAACATATAAAGCCCTTATAATCTGACCTCTGCCTTGTTGTTCAGTTGCTAAGTCATGTCTTACTCACTGTGACCCCAAGGACTGCAGCACACCAAGGCTTCCTTGTCCTTCACCATCTCTTTGAGTTTGCTCAACCTCATGTCCATTGAGTCAGTGATACCATCCAACCATCTCATCCTCTGTCACCCCCTTCTCCTCCTGCCTTCAATGCTTCCCAGCATCAGGGTCTCTTCCAATGAGTTGGCTCTTCACATCAGGTGTCCAACTATTGGAGCTTCAGCTTCAGCATCAGTCCTTCCAATGAATAGTCAGGGTTGATTTCCTTTAGGATTGACTGATTTGATCTCTTTGCTGTCCAAGGGACTCTCAAGAGTCTCCTCCCACACTACAGCTCTAAAGCATCAATTCTTTGGTGCTCAGCCTTTGTTTATGGTCCAACCTTTACATCCGTACATGACTACTGGAAAAACCATAGCTTTGACTAGATGGACTTTTGCTGGCAAAGTAATGTCTCTGCTTTTTAATGGGCTGTCTAGGTTTGTCATAACTTTTCTTCCAAAGAGCAAGTGTCTTTTAATTTCTTGGCTGCAGTCTCCATCCACAGTGATTTTGGAGCCCAGGAAAATGAAGTCTGTACTGTTTCCATTTCCCCCCCATCTATTTGCCATGAGGGATGGGACCAGAGCCATGATCTTAGTTTTTTGAATGTTGAATTTTAAGCCAGCTTTTTCACTTTCCTTCTTCACCTTCATCAAGAGGTTCTTTAGTTCCTCTTTGCTTTCTGCCATTAGGATGGTGTCATCTGCATATCTGAGACCTCTGCCTACTGCTTTTATTTTCTCTTTTACTGTATTTCTTGTTCCTACTGGTCTTCATCCTCTTTCTATGCTACAATCACAATCAAGTCCTATGAATTCTTTAAAAGCACCTTATGCCCATCCAAGTACTAACCAGGTCTGGCCCTGCTTAGAGCACCTCATGGTTTTTGACCTCCATGTTTTTGTTCACAAAGTTCCTTCTGTCTTAATTTCCCAATCCTTTCACCCTACCTTTTAAGTGGTTTGCTGGACAGCTAACTCCTCTTTTAGACTTGGGTGGTTTCACATTTTACTGGTAGACTCTGAAGATCATGACCACTATTCCCCATCCCTCAGCCTACCTGCTTCCAGCATTGCCAGTAACTTTGTCAAGCTAGTAGCTGGCATGAATGTCTCTTTGCCATCCTGGGGCATTCTCCAGAGTCACTGAAAGTTGCTGTGCTGCCCAGGCACATCTCTGGGGAGAAGTTAACCCCTCTAGGGGCAATGATGGCACTGTCTGTGGATAAAAGACCCAGGCTTCCCTTCCCTTTCATAGGTGGACCTGTTCCCTTCCAACATGGTTGGAACCATGGTTCTCCATGGTTCTTCAGAGAGATCCCTGAGCAATTGGGTGGTGGTTTTTCGCTGTGGTGACCTGCATATTAAGCACCTTTATTGACTTTTCTTCTTTTCTGTCTCTCCTTATTTTTGTCCTCCTGTTTCCTGGATTTCTGCTACTTGCACTCAAGTCTTTGTGTCAGGCTCTGCTTTCAGGCTAACCCAGATTGGGATACCCTATTGACTCTGAGCCTCTACTTTGGCTGTGAGGAGCTGTCTTTCCATCTGTTGCTTGTTATTGCTCATTGTTGTTTCTCTTTAGTAGACTATTGGAAAAAGGAAGAGAGTTCCAGAAAAACATCTATTTCTGCTTTACTGACTATGCCAAAGCCTTTGACTGTGTGGATCACAATAAACTGTGGAAAATTCTGAAAGAGATGGGAATACCAGACCACCTGACCTGCCTCTTGAGAAACCTATATGCAGGTCAGGAAGCAACAGAACTGGACATGGAACAACAGACTGGTTCCAAATAGGAAAAGGAGTATGTCAAGGCTGTATATTGTCACCCTGCTTATTTAACTTATATGCAGAGTACATCATGAGAAACGCTGGGCTGGAAGAGGCACAAGCTGGAATCAAGATTTCTGGGAGAAATGTCAATAACCTCAGATATGCAGAGGACACCACCCTTAGGGCAGAAAGTGAAGAGTAATTAAAAAGCCTCTTGATGAAAGTGAAAGAGGAGAGTGAAAAAGTTGGCTTAAAGCTCAACATTCAGAAAACGAAGATCATGGCATGTGGTCCCATCACTTCATGGGAAATAGATGGGGAAACAGTGGAAACAGTGTCAGACTTTACTTTTTTGGGCTCCAAAATCACTGCAGATGGTGATTGCAGCCACGAAATTAAAAGACACTTACTCCTTGGAAGGAAAGTTATGACCAACTAGATAGCATATTGAAAAGCAGAGATATTACTTTGCTAACAAAGGTCCGTCTAGTCAAGGCTATGGTTTTTCCTGTGGTCATGTATGGATGTGAGAGTTGGACTGTGAAGAAAGCTGAGTGCCGAAGAATTGAAGCTTTTGAACTGTGGTGTTGGAGAAGACTCTTGAGAGTCCCTTGGACTGCAAGGAGATCCAACCAGTCCATTCTAAAGGAGATCAGTCCGGGTGTTCCTTGGAAGGACTGATGCTAAAGCTGAAACTCCAATACTTTGGCCACCTCATGCAAAGAGTTGACTCATTGGAAAAAACTCTGATGCTGGGAGGGATTGGGGGCAGGAGGAGAAGGGGACGACAGAGGATGAGATGGCTGGATGGCATCACTGACTCGATGGACATGAGTCTGAGTGAACTCTGGGAGTTGGTGATGGACAGGGAGGCCTGGCGTGCTGCAATTCATGGGGTTGCAAAGAGTTGGACACAACTGAGTGACTGAACTGAACTGAGTAAACTATTCTTTTTTTTTTTTTTACTAAACACTTTATTTTTTTATTGTAGTAGGAACACATATGAAATCTATCCTCTTAATAAATTTTAAGCGTACTATACATTATTGTTGACTAGAGGTGAATGCTGTACAGTAGGTCTCTAGAGCTCATTCATTTTACTTAGTTGAAAATGTTTTGTCTGTTTGTCTACTGATGATTAACTCTCTACTTTTCCCTCCCCTAGTGTCTGGGAACCACCATTCTGACCTTTGATTTTATGAATCTGATGATTCTAGCTAACTCATATAAATGGTACTTGTCTTTATGTGTCTGGCTTATTTCACTTGGCATAATTTCCTTAAGAGGTCCATCCATATTGTTGCATATTGTAGAGTTTCTTCCAATTTTAAGGTTGAATAATAGACCTAGATAGCGTATTCAAAAGCAGAGACATTACTTTGCCAACAAAGGTCCGTCTAGTCAAGGCTATGGTTTTTCCAGTAGTCATGTATGGATGTGAGAGTTGGACTGTGAAAAAAGCTGAGCACCGAAGAATTGATGCTTTTGAATGCTGTGGTGTTGGAGAGGACTCTTGAGAGTCCCTTGGACTGCAAGGAAATCCAACCAGTCCATTCTAAAGGAGATCAGTCCTGGGTGTTCTTTGGAAGGAATGATGCTAAAACTGAAACTCCAGTACTTTGGCCACCTCATGCGAAGAGTTGACTCATTGGAAAAAACTCTGATGCTGGGAGGGATTGGGGGCAGAGGGAGAAGGGCATGACAGAGGATGAGATGGCTGGATGGCATCACCAACTCAATGGACATGGGTTTAGGTAGACTCCGGCAGTTGGTGATGGACAGGGAGGCCTGGTGTGCTGTGGTTCATGGGGTTGCAAAGAGTCGGAGATGACTGAGTGACTGAACTGAACTGAATATTCTATTATGTATAAATCATTTTTCAATCCATTCATCCATTGATGAACATTTAGTTTGCTTCTACAGCATAGATATTATGAATAGAGCTGCAATGAACATGGATGTGCTAATAATTCTTTGAGATCCTGATTTTAGTTCTTTAGGAGATATACCCAGAAGTGAGATTGCTGGATCATAGGATAGTCCTATTTTTAATTTTTTGAGGATTCTGTGCTGTTTTTCATAGAGGTTGCACCATTTTGCATTCCCACCAACAGTGTGCAAGGGTTCATTTCTCCACATCCTCACCAACACCTGTTGTCTTTTGTTAAGACTATTACTTTTTGAGAGTAAAGAGCTTATATTATTCATTGTTGTTCCCTTGGTATTATTAATAAACCTGGCATAAAGTGAATCGTTATCCATGTGTAAAAAACATAAGATATGAGAGTTTTCTTCAGATCTCTCAAGGGCTGTCTTGTGTTTACAAATGTCTGTGGAGCAGAAATAAGACCAAACAGTAGAATTTACAAGATGATGGACCTCTTCCATATGGAACTATCAATGCACCTAAGGGAGGGACCTTCATTAGTAACAGTGGTTTGTTATGGCATGATGACTCACTTGGTTTGTCCACTCTTCTGTCTCTAGCCAAGAATTCCTGTAATAGAGAGTTTTATGGAAAGTGAGTCCCACACACAGATGCCTACAGAGACCAGGCAGACATGTGAACTAGTGAGTCAGTCCAGGCGTAAGATAATTGGGAATGGTGGGAAGTACATGGAGATACTGTGCATGCCCCGCCTAAACAGGCTGGCTGCTCCTCAGCTCCAGCCAACAGTTTTGCAAGAAGGTAGGTTCACTACTGCCAGGCCTTTCATTTTTTTCAAGGGAAAACAGAAAATCTAGATTCTTAAAACTTCTCAGTTTAAAAAGTATTTGGGTCAAGAAAGCATCACTGTGGTTGGTTACTGACCATGGTTGTGAGTGTGCAACCTTTGTGTAATATATGTAGCAGAGGATGTTAAAGCCTCAGGTGTGAGGACAGCCTCCTCAAGAAACTGGCCTGGGGTCTGATCAGTTTGCCCCCTCCAGCCCATAAACATACTCTGCCTGTTCCCAGCTTGGGCCTTTGGCCATCCTGTCCTCACAGCAAGGAAGCTCTGTGGCTCTGGCATTTCCCACTATGGCTCTTTTTCCCACAAACCCTATCTTCTTGGTCCACCTCTAGTATTTCCTGCTCTTGAATATCTGCTGCACTTGGTCATTGTCCAGTGGTCTCATAGTCTGTCTTATTTAACTGAGTCATAAGTCTCTCATAGTAGGGGCTTCTATTTCACATGTCTTTCCTGTCATTTGTAGCATAGGGTTCTTGCAAGAAATACGCTTGCTCCTTGGAAGAAAAGCTAAGAGAAACCTAGGTGGCATATTAGAAAGCAGAGACATTACTTTGCCAACAAAAGTCCATCTAGTCAAAGCTATGGTTTTTCCAGTAGTCATGTATGGATGTGAGAGTTGGACTGTGAAGAAAGCTGAGTGCCAAAGAATTGATGCTTTCGAACTGTGGTTTTGGAGAAGACTCTTGAGTCCCTTGGACAGCAAGGAGATCAAACTAGTCCATCCTAAAAGAAATCAGTCCTGAATATTCATTGGAAGGACTGATGCTGAAGCTGAAGTTCCAATACTTTGGTCACCTGTTGTGAAGAACTGATTCATTTGAAAAGATCCTGATGCTGGGAAAGATTGAAGACAGGAAGAGAAGGGGACGACAGGGGAGGAGATGGTTGGATGGCATCACCGACTCGATGGACATGAGTTTGAGCAAGTTCCAGGAGTTGGTGATGGACAGCAAAGCCTGGCATACTGAAGTCCATGGGGTCGCAAAGAGTCGGACTGAACTGAACTTGCTCTTCTGAAGCTGAACTTCCAGTGTTGAGAGATAAGCACAGGCCACTGAACAAATAAGCATAAGAAAATTGGACAGTGTTTGTGAGAATAAATAAAGTAGTTTTGGGAGACAAAAATAGGATGGAAAGAATATGTGTGTGTATGTTTGTGTAGGTGTGATTATTCTGGGTTGGAAATGGGAGAAGGTCTTCCTGATGCTGTGACATCTGAGACTTGAATGACTGTGAGGGGCTAGCCATATCAAGATCAGGGGAAGAACATTCCAGGGCAACAGAACAGCTGATGCAGTGGGTCCAAGGCAGGAGCCTGTGTGGTGAGCTGGAGGCTCAGCAGGGAAGTCATCAGGAAAGGAAATTTTAGAACTAGCAACTAAATTATTCAAGTGAACTTATTGTACAATTATTACTGTTTAAATGTATATGGTTGTGATCATTTAGATCTAAGAATCTCTGCCATGATTTCAGGATCAGATTCAGTAATTACCAAAGATTCACAGAGGAGAAAGTGATTGTTTTAGAATTCACATGACATATCCTACTTTGAAGCTTCAGATTTCCCATGGATAGGATAGGACACTGGCAATGTTTCAGGAAAATGGCACCTGGTATTATATTCTTAAACTGTATTTGTGTTGGAAGTAGTCATATAGCAGTGAGCATTCATGCAGTAAGAAACAATTCCTTCATCCTTTAATAATTGCCCTCAAGGATTATAAGAGAGATGAAGCATCCATTTTAAAAGTTAACTGGACAAGGAAGAAAGCTTTGTCCACAGAGTTTCAGATTTTCTTGGATTTTCTGGTATCTACACAACAGAGACCTGCTGAATTGCCAGCCTATAACAAGCCACAACCCTGGATCCAGAGAGCATTTGTGATGTCCAGCCAATGCAGAACTGCTTTCCCTCCCAAAGGGTGGTCTCCAAATCTGTTGTAGCCTTTGGCAAGATGTTTGTATCACAATTAAAAACAGATGCCCTTTCTGCCCTTTCCTTTGTTGTCTAAGTTACTACTGTTCAGGGAGTGTGAGCCATGGCAGTCTCTCATGCACCTTCAGAACGCCCAGCGAGAGTCCTCATTAGACATTCCTGTCCTGAAGCCTTGCTATGAAACACTCTACAAAACAGAGTAGACACAGGGAGGTTCTAGTAATCTGCTCAGTACCTTCTGAATGTTTCTTATCACAAATCAGAACACCAGTCCTGAGGTTTAATATAAAAAAAACCCCACCTCTCTCTAGATAGTTTCTACTTGAGAATATTTAATCCTAAAGGAAAAATATCTTTAATCTTAAAGAACTATGTAGTCCTAAAGGAAAACCAAAGCATGCTCTTGCTAATGGACTGTTTGTTGTTGGTATTGAATTTTATTACAGGATATATTTGTATTATATATATATATATATATATATATATATATATATATATGACATTGACATTCCAGAGTATCAAAAATCACTGTAAATTCTTGACTAAAAGAGACTTATTAGAGATAAGACTGAATATAATGTGTGGACTTTGCTTGGATCCTGCTGTAAATTGAAATTGAAACAACTGGGAAAATTTAAATATGGATTGAATATGAAATGGTGTTAAGGAATCATTGGTAATTTTGTTAGATGTGATAATGATACAGAGGTTTCATAAGAAAATATCCTTATTTTATAGAGTTGCACTCTGAAATATATAGGAAGGAAATGTCACATGTATAATTTATTTTAAAACACTAGCAAAATATTGAAGAAAATATTGCAAAAAATTATTGTTCAGTCTAGGTGATGGGCGTATGGAACATGCTATTGTATTTCCTTTGTTGTCCTGTATATAACTTGAAGTTTAAAAACTTCTTTGCAAATTGTGACATAGAGCAATTTGTCAGCTAAATAGCACTATTTTACAATGTTAGTAGATGTTGCTTTATTGTGCCTTTTGTGATGCAGCCATAAATGTCAGTGGACCTGGAAACTAGATGCTTTTTTGGAAATGAGACATTACAGTAAAAATGAACCAATATTCTCTTCTTATGTATGCCCTCCACCCTACCCCCGTGCTCTCATTTTGCAACTTGGCCCATGAGGGAGGTGAAATAGTTCACAAATAAAACTGAAACATATGGAATCCTAAAGCTAGAATTTTAAACATTTTGTTTCAATGTCAACTTTTAAAAAGAATATTTTTAAACTATAGTTACCATAGTCATTTTCCTCCCTTTCAAAACGTGTATTCTATAATCTGGATTATATTCAGTTCAGTTCAGTTCAGTCGCTCAGTCGTGTCTGACTCTTTGCGACCCCATGGACCACAGCATGCCAGGCCTCCCTGTCCATCACCAACTCCCGGAGTCCACCCAAACCCATGTCCATTGAGTCGGTGATGTCATCCAACCATCTCATCCTCTGTCGTCCCCTTCTCCTCCTGCCCTCAATCTTTCCCAGCATCAGGGTCTTTTCAAATGAGTTAGCTCTTTGAACCACATGGCCAAAGTATTGGAGTTTGAGCTTCAACCTCAGTCGGTCCGATGAACACTCAGGACTGATCTCCTTTAGGATAGACTGATTGGACCTCCTTGCAGTCCAAGGGACTCTCAAGTCTTCTCCAACACCAAAGTTCAAAAGCATCAATTCTTTGGCACTCAGCTTTCTTTATATACATGGATTCTATTAACATGTATAAACTTATTGGTACTGTCTAATGTAGATACATGCCTATCAATGGCCCATCTTTGCCTTTCTCTATTCAGGGATTTTGAAGGAGTTCTTGTTAAATCTACTGGTGCTTTTTCTTCAGACAACTTTGTTGCAGATGCTATGTGCCAGTATTGGGTATTGTTAAGACTTTCTTACCTTAAGATATTTTGATATCTAGACCCTAAAATAATATATTTTAATATATAACAATTCTCAATAATATGTAATATTCCCATTTCCATTGAACCTATTGATAGAAATAACAAATTCACACTGCAGTGTGCACTGAGTCACATGACCTGGCTACTGATGGAGCAAAGCATGTTGTTGTATTTTTATCCCCACCTACACTTAACCTGTAAGTTCATTTTTTGACTTATTTTTCATCCTATGTAGTATCAGTAGTTATAGATTCAATACCAGAGGGAATCTGGCTGTCCCCTTTCCTCAACTTGTACATTCTTAGTAAGCTGTGAGTGCTGGCACTGCACTTTTTTTTTTTAATAACAGTGTCTAAATGGAGGTATCTTGGTTTTGAACTGGAGTTAAGTCATCTTTCTGAATGTTCAACAGTGAACACGCATGTGCACTTGTCACGTAAGGCACTGGTGAAGGTTCTAGGGAGTACCAGGTTGCAGACTATCAAATGCTTGGAACCAGAAGACCTGGTTTCTGTCTTCAGGAGTTGGCAAACTTTGTGGAGACAATTACTATGGGAAGTATATGATAAGTATATGAGTTATGAGGGTGGTACTGTGGAGGGGAAAAATGTAACCTAAAACTTTAACATAATTTGTTGGTTGTTAAGTATGTTGTCATGCATTTGGTATTTTTTAATATAAAATTATAAAAGCACTACTGAAAAAGCAGTAATATTCTAGGGGAGAGGAACCTGGAGGCAGACCCTGGAAGAGAGAATCATGTAGAAAAGGCTGCCTTGAAAGTATGTTCAGTGTCCTTCAGTTGGGGGGACAGGGCCAGTTTCAGGTAGCTCTGCAAGGAGGGAGCCAGGGAGAGATCCTACAACTTCACTCTCTTCCCTCCCATCTCTCGTTGATCTTCTCCCTTTTTCTAATCTAAAGGCAAGGGAGCCCACTGGTGTAGTCCATCCAAGTCAGCCTCCTGGGGCAGATAGCAGAGTAGATAAGGGCAGAAAGTAGAACAATTATCATCTTCTTCTCAAAATATAACAATATGAGGGGAATGCTTGGAGGGAGTTCTTCACAGAATCTAAAATGTTAGAGTTGGAAGGATCCTGAGAAATAATTTTCAACTTCATTTTGAAGATGGAGAAATGAGCTCTATTGAAATAGCAACTTGAGTACAGTGAGTTGTCACATGGCTGAGAAGATATGACAGACCTTTGGAGAGCCCAGGCTCTTCCTAGCAGGACAGGCAGATTAGCCTCTGTGTATTTTTCAAGTTTTGCCCAGAGGCACCACACTCACTCAGCCACTGTTCAGCATGAGTGAAAATGGTAAGAAGGTTTTGGTTGTTATTCAAGGGAACATATGAGTACTATAGACACAGTCAATGCAGTAGGGCTTGTTTCTATAACTGAAGTAAGAGTCATTCCAGATAATCTGGAAGGCACAGAAATATGTCAAGGACAAAGAAAAGCCACCCACAATGCACCACAGAGATGATGACTGTTAATATTTTGGTGCTTTCTTATAATTTTTAAAATTAAAATGTACAGTTTCATATTTTATGTGTTCACTTAATAATGAACAATTTCCCATGGAGTAATAGAATGCTTTAGTAGCAATAGTATAGCATAATATTTTTAATAGATGCAGCATGATTTTAAAAGTATTTTCTGTTGTTAGCAATGTGGATTCATTCTTAGTTTCTGCTGTGATAAATAATGCTACAGTATATACATATATATACATGTGTTTTTTACACACACACATACAGAAGTAATTGTGCTTATCTCTAAGAAACATTTTTATAAATAAAAGTTCTAGTATAAGCATTTTCAGGGGTTCTTTCTGGTGGATCACAGTGGAAAGAATGTGGCTATGGGGTAAAACGTCATGACTTGTTTTGCTCTGCCACTTTCTACATGTGTGACCTTAAAGTAAAATTGACTTGAAAAGAGAGTAATTTAGACTATAAGGAAATCTTTCAGAAAGACCTATTTAAAATCTAAGGTATTAATAATAAAGACAGAAATGGAAGTTCTCAATAACTGTATTTTTCTTTTACTGAATTGTCCAGTAACTCTTTTTTTCTTTTGAATTTTTTTTTTTCCTGGCCAGTAACTATTTCTAACTCTGTCCACCATAATCTTCCTTCCTAAGTTCTCACCTTCAAACTCTACCAGCGGGCAAAGCACGTGTACAGTGAGGCTGCGAGAGTGCTCCAGTTTAAGAAGATATGTGAAGAAGCACCTGACAACGTGGTCCAGCTGCTGGGGGAGCTAATGAACCAGAGCCACAGGAGCTGCCGGGATATGTACGAGTGTAGCTGCCCTGAGCTGGACCAGCTGGTGGACATCTGTCGGTGAGGCTGAAAGAGCAGTGTGGTGGGATGCTACCAGGGAAACTGTTTAATGGAAAAAAGCAGCATTTTTTTTCTTCTCAGTGAAGAAGATCCTTCCCACTTTGTATCAGAGGGTTTGTCTGTGACACACAGCTAGACTTGTTCCTTCCTGAAGATGTATAAGATAAAAGATTGGAGACTCAACTCCATGGCTTTATGAGGTTCCAGGTTTGGAGTCCGGAGAAGGCAATGGCACCCCACTCCAGTACTCTTGCCTGGAAAATCCCATGGATGGAGGAGCCCGGTGGGCTGCAGTCCATGGGGTCGCTAGAGTCGGACACGACTGAGCGACTTCCCTTTCACTTTTCACTATCATGCATTGGAGAAGGACATGGCAACCCACTCGAGTGTTCTTGCCTGGAGAATCCCAGGGACGGGAGCCTGGTGGGCTGCCGTCTCTGGGGTCGCCCAGAGTCGGACACGACTGAAGCGACGCAGCAGCAGCAGCAGGTTTGGAGTTAGTTCTTCACAACATCATAAAAAAAGACTTTTCCATCTTTGGATGATGTTTCAGGGAGATTTTCTCAGACACAGACCCTGTGTTACTTTCTCATGGTATTTTAAGCAATGGTTCCCACTACACTGCAGCTCCACCAGCATCTCCTGTTTGGTGTCCTAAGTTTAACAGTTTTATTCAAAAGAGAAGAAAGAAAGGAAAGAGGACCTCAAGCCTAACAGAAGTGTATCAGGGAGAGGATGCTGTAGGAATTATTCAGAGGCAGCATTTCCTGTTTTCCAGGTTTAGATTAGACAGTTTGGGGAAAAGGATTGAAGAAAGCCCAGTTTATGAATGGACAATTGAAACACAAATGTAAAGAGGGAAACTCTTTCATAAAGCCTGAGAACAACATCCTTATAATTGCTGGAGAATGGGGATAATAGAGTAGAATGGTTCCTTTACCCAGAAGGGAACTCATTGACCTTGGAGGATAGAAAGGGAAATTGGGAGAACTCTCAAATGGATTGATGTTCTTTCCATTGTGAGAAAATCACAGAGAACTGCCTGCAATTAGCAATGAAAATATAATTAACCACTTGGCGCCTGCGGCTTGCCTCACTCATTGCCACACACCCAGTCTGAAAAGTTTAAACCAAGTAGCTCCAGTGATTGTAAATGGCATGTGTAACCCAACTTGTTGAGAGACTTGAACACAACCTTGCTGAAATTCACTCTGCCAGTGTTTCCTCACTATCTGCCAAAAAGGCTTTCAGAGCTTGTTTCATTGAAAGTACTCTCTTCTGAAACTATCAAGGGCAGATATTGTTCAGTTCTGGAAGTAACAGGAAGTGGAATGATTTCTGCAGAAATTTAGCAGAAGCATCTTTGCTAAGAAGGTAGTAGGATAGCTCGGATCCCATCTGAAACAGCAATGGAGGGGTATTTGGCAGCCTCCTGGAATTCTCAAATGGGACTTTCTTGTTCTGGCATGGTCAACCAGCTCTTATCTTTATGCAGCATACATTCACATGGGTAAAGAGGGAAATGACAACTAAAAATAGAGTGGAACTGATAAGTGTTATGAAAAAAATAGAAAGGCTGGAGAGTCCTAGGGGTGGGTGGATAGTCTTTATATTGACTGGCTGAAGAAGGTCTCTCTGAAGAGACAGTTGGGCAAAGACCTGAAGGAAGTGAAGAAATGAGAACAGTGGCTTCACATGTGAGGAACAGTCCAGGAGGAACAGTACACACGGAGGGCAGTATCGGAGGAGAGGGCTGCAGGTGATGAAGCAGGAGAGGCCATGGGGAGTCATACCCCTGAACCTTGTTTGCCATTGGAAGGACTCTGAGTAGGAAAAGGTGGCAATGGAAGTGTGAATTGATTTTATGCCAGATGTGCCTTGAAGGAAGAGTCAAGAAGATTGCTGTATGGGTGAAAGTGAGGAATCAAGATGACTTCTGGGTTTTTGACCAGAGAAAATGTCCTTGTTTCTGTGAAAGCCATATTTTGGGGGACCAGGCTTCACATTTCTGGGTCAGAATGATCTAGTTCCATAAGATATGAAAGCAGGAAGAGGCCTTAGAGATCCACGAGAGTTCTAAGAGGGTAAGAGATTGGAACAAGGTAACATAATCAGTCATTGGGAAAGCCTAGCTCCCCATCCAGGTGTTTTTTTTCTTTTTTTTTGCCACACCTGTTTCTCTCTCCTTGGGTTATACTGAAAGTGAAAGTGTTAGTCAGTCAGTCATGTCTGACTCTTTGTGACCCCATGGACTGTAGCCCACCCTCCAGGATCCTCTGTCCATGGGATTTTCTAGGCAAGAATACTGGAGTGCATTGTCATTCCCTTCTCCAGGGGATCTTCCCAACCCAGGGATTGAACCTGGGTCTCCCACATTGGAGGCAGATTCTCTACCATCTGAGCCACCAGGGAGGCTGAGATGTATTTGAATGAGGGACTTTAACCTATTTTCTTTTATTAAAGTTTTAATGATGGAGGCTCTGGTTTTCTATAGGTTGCAGTATTTGAACATGGAGCAAAGCCATGTTGAGCAGGGAAGGGCAATGTGTGGAGAAGGATGAAAACTGGGCTGGAATTTAGGAAGGATGTGTTCTAGCTCTGCCTTGTTTCATTCTGAGCTTTGCGACTTTGAACTGTCACCTTGCTTTATGATCTCCAATACGTTTTTCTGTTCTAGCAGTCTATAGATCTCTCTATATATTTTGAAAATGTGCTTCTAGTAGAAGATTTAGTGGCTGTGTTTTAAAAGGGTTCAGAAGAACATGCCTTTTGCTTTTTCATTTATTTGCTTTTGGAAACTCTTCTTCGGAGAAGGCAATGGCACCCCACTCCAGTCCTCTTGCCTGGATAATCCCATGGGCGGAGGAGCCTGGTAGGCTGCAGTCCACGGGGTCGCTAAGAGTCGGACATGACTGAGTGACTTCACTTTCACGTTTCACTTTCATGCATTGGAGAAGGCAAGGGCAACCCACCCCAGTGTTCTTGCTTGGAGAATCCCAGGGACGGGGGAGCCTGGCGGGCTGCCGTCTATGGGGTCGCACAGAGTCGGGCACGACTGAAGCGACTTAGCAGCAGCAGCAGCACTCCTTTTCTTAATGGCAGCTAAACTGTCTCTGTCTAGACCATTTTCATCTGCTGTACTCATTTTCAGTTGGGTCTGGTGTAAGGAGCTCACTCCCTTTTTTATGGTTGTTTTGTTTGGAATTGCTAAGTATCAAAATTACTTTCTTATTCTATATGGACTGTTTGGACTGAGTTTCCCATATTGAAAGATTATCTTTTGGCATGTTGGAAATATTGGCTAGAATAGTTGTCTGGCCTCTTAGCTTCTTAAATAATTAATTTTCTCTTTGCTGTAACTGTGGGCAGCAGGTGATATTCTCCAAATATGCCAGTTGATTGCTAGTTACTAAAGGTCTTGAGTAGCAGAGCAACCTCAGAGGAGGATACTCTGGGAGAATTAAGTAGATGTAGTCATTAATGCCATGACTTCCTAAGTCAGCACATACTTTTCATAGGGCTATTTGTGTCCCACAGGAAACTGTAGTCTAAACTCCATTTTCAAAAGCTCTGGCACTTTGCTTTATGTGGATGTATGAGGCGAAAAGGGAGGTATGCAGAAGAATGCAAGATAGTGGTAAAAACAGAATGGTTAAAACAGGAGAAAAAGACAATAGGAGAGTAGTAAATGGTAAATGAAAAAGGTCCGAATTAAAATGGCAACACTCTTAAGCCCTGGTTCCTTCTGCAGCTTTACGACTATCTTGGTGGGCAAGCAAGTGTGGGACGTGCTGGGAAGGACCTGGCAAGGCCTGGTGTGGGCCACTGGTCCCATAAAGTCATCATCTGGTAGGGTACTGTTTTGTATAAGAACCACCGCCACCTCCATAATTCCCTGTCTCCTTAAAAAAAGTTAACACCAACGGGCAATTTGTGACTAAGACTGGGCAGCCTGAGAAGGTTGGTTGCCTTGTGGTCATCAGAAGAGGGAAGAGGGAAGCTGAAGTTGAGGAGGAGCACTGCCAAAGGCTCTCTTTAGATCACCTTCCCTGGTCCACTTGTGGGACTTATATTTCTGTTAGTTTTTCTGAAGGCCTGCTTGGAAACTATTTGGCTTGAAAAGACAACTGACTGAGTGAATGAAGGATGTGATATGTAGAATACTTGGCACTATCTACAAATCTTAATGTGATCTGAGCTAGGTGTCTCCTGGTAGCTCGTCCATAGGATAGCTTAATGACTCAAGTGGAGAGAAGTGGGGGAAAAGGATAGAAGAGATCACAGATGCTTGAATTTGTTTCAGCTGAGCCTTTTACTGCTCTTCAAGAGAAAATCAGTTTAAAATCCAAAGAAAGGGCCAGAGAGGGAGAAGGAAATTATTCAGTTAGACTGCTTATTTTTTTAATTAAATTAGAAAACCTCAATTATATGAAATAATGAAGAAAATAGATGAAGCTTGCCCAATTATAAAATGATTCTTGTAAATGAACTAAATGTAAATTTTAAGAAAATGGGATTTCTTGAGGAACACAAATAAATTTTGTAACCAAGTCAGTTATATATGAGACAGCTCATTATTATATAGAATAAAGAATGGTTATATAATACTTAAAAAATAGTTAATTTTTTATTGCCATTTTGATACTTGTTGAAATTAGAGAGGACTCACTGAAGTGTTATTGCCCAAGCTACTAAGGAAGGTAAATGACAAGTTTTAAAAGACCAACAAAGGTTAAAAAGTTCATTTGCGGGTGTCCTCAGAAGTCTTCCCACAACTTTATTCCATGGCTGGCTGTGTGGCTTAGCTTCTTGCAGCCATTTTCCTAAGCAGGTGGGAGTAGGGAAGAATGAAGTGTAAATCCACCTGTGTGTGCTCTTTTCCTCATGATCTTATGGGCTAATCTGAACACTGTCAAGAAAAAGGAAGAGAGCCATTCAGCTGCCTTAGGGGCACACTTCTCTTTGGGTTTCTGTCCTCCATTTATTGTCCCCCTGCTCCTGCACTCCCCTCCCCCAATATGTGTGCCATTTGCAGGATAAACTGCCTGGTCTTCTATGAGCTTTGTGGCTTAAATTTATAAAATGGATATGTGGTTATATTTTCTTATACTTTCTCATTTGAACACTGAAGTCTATGGTTTCTTGAATCAAAAGCAATCTGAAAGTGTTTCTAATAAAAATCATAGAAATTGTTCTAGAAGCTGTGTTTTCCTGAGATTCTAATCAGAAAATTTTATACTTAGAGCAGAAGCTAGAAGTCTTTCCAGAAAAAGAGTACATTACGAATGATATATATATATAAAATACACATATAATTATTTCAAATTGTTTTATTTTACTCAATATATTTAAAATTTAGCCATTTTCTACAATTTACATTTTGTAAGATAGTTATTTTATATTGGGCAAGTATCATTTTCCTTTATTATTTTACTTTGTTTCACATAATTGAAGTTTTTAACAATTATTAGAAACTCCCAAGTGCCTGGAATTATGCTGGGCTGGAATTAGATAATAACCTGTCCCTAAATTCAAGATTTTCTGAAATAACTTAATATCTATTTATAAAATATATCAATATATATCTTAAAATAAAATTGAATTAAAATACAAGGCACAATTCCTTGCTTTCCCTCTGCAGTTTGTGGCAAAGTTGGGACTTACTGGATCTCTCCCCACCTCCTCCCTCAAGGCCACCTTTGATCCATGCCTTACTTTAGTCAGTGCTTTATGGTCAACTCAGTTCATTTAAAAGTAGGAAATTTTATTCAGGCTATACTTAGGTGTCTGGAAAGCTGATTATAGGAGTACACTTTTTAGTGATAAAAGGAGTCAAAGGGGAACATTCCTTATAATCTATATCTGCTCTAGTCTTTGTTTTGTAGATCATGCCTTATAAGGCTGAGGATATTTCTGTTGTTTTGACCAAACCTTCCTTGTTAGTCCCAATCAACTGACCACAAGCATCAAAGTGATATTTGGGGTTTTAGGGGTTTGGTTTCCTAGGCTTTGTATTGCTTCTCTGATGTGCCATAGCTCAGGAGCTGTATTTTTAATGTCTCACTAGTTTCCCAGGAAAAAAATGCAGTTGTGAAAAGTTCACTCAACACCCTTAGCTCACCTAACTTTTTTCTTGATTTAAAGCTTATGGGGAGCACATGTATACCTGTGGCGGATTCATTTTGATATTTGGCAAAACTAATACAATTATGTAAAGTTTAAAAATAAAATAAAATTAGAGAGAAAAAAAAAATAAAATAAAAAAAAATAAAGCTTATTAGTTTACTAACTCTGACTGTCTCACACAATTTCTATGGCCACATACCAGCAGGGCACACTGCAGGCAGTATCTCGCTGCCTTTGTGAGTGTGTATAACTGGGCAGGCTGCTGACTAGCTGTTGGGGCAGCACCTGGTTTGTGATCACAAGTGCCACTGACTCGGGTAGAGGGCTCTTTATAATAGCACTTACCGTTCTCAACAGGGAAAATTTGAGCCCTGACGATTTCAAACCATGTGGTTGATGCAATCTAGTTCATTTTCATTTGTAGCAGGCAGGGTGGTGATAGAGCAGCTCTGGAGACTTAAAAGTGAATGATTTACCTAGAAAGACTTCTAGTGTCTGCTCTCTGGAAACTGGCAGGAGAGTCAGGAAAATAGGCCCCCTGGCACAATTCCTATAGGTTTTGCAGCCAGTTAGAAACACTTTCAGTTTGCTTTAGATTCAATTTTGAGACCACAGTTTTCAAAAACTGTTCAAATGAGAAAGTGTAAGAAAATATGCCTAGAAGTTCACTGAAGACCATAAAAGACTTGGTTGACTTGAGTCCAGAAAAATGGTATAGTTTGGGTCTTAGAAAATCAAATAAGAGGGCATACTGTTCTCTAAACCATACCATGCTGGCTTTGATGCTTAGATTTAGTGTCTTTCAGAGATACTTCAGTGACACCTCTGTTTTTCTTAATATCTTCCACAAGAAGAGATAGTTTGATATGGCTGTGTGACAACTTTTTTTTTATTCCACCAAATTGCAAACTAGCCCCTTGCCAGCCTAGGAACTCTAGATAAATACTAGAATCTCAGGGTAAGTGAAACTTTTCAGTTTAGGCTCTTTTTACCTACTGGGCCATAAACTGAATGTTTGAGGGGCAGGAGGAGATGAATAATCTATTTGCTTGCAAGCATTTTTGTTTTCTTCTCTAGACATCTACTTTCATATGAAAAACATATTTTAATGAATATAACAGATGATGAAAAGAAATCAACTGAGAAAATCATTGAGGGGGAAATGAATTACTGATGTGCAATAATTCTCATGTCCTAGAATAAGGGTAATATTCTATTGATATTTTCCAGGAAATAAAGTAGCTCATTTATATGGACAAAGGGGACAAAATTGTGCTAAATTAATTATGAAATTCTTAATCTGCTATGAATTTGGAGTAAATTTTATTAGGATGAATTTGGAAGCACATGTGAACTGTTCTTGTCAGGATAAATTGCGTCTTTAAAGATGAGTGATCTTTGTACTTGTGTAGGGCCTTTCACTTTGGTATAAATCTTAGGTTTGAAACTGTGCTTGGTTGATGGCCACTAAAATTGCCTCTTGCTGCATGGAGGCTTATATAGTCATTTCCATCTCAGCCACACATTTGGTTCAGATGAGAAATTCTGCGTCCAGTCATCAGAACCAGCTCCTGAAGGCACAGGGAAGATGGGGATGGACCTGCTGAACCACTACCCTCTTGTGGAAAGGTCTGCATAATTTCCCTTTAGAGATTAGCAGGTAAACTAACTTAGAGTTTAGTAACATTCTTTGTTGAGAAATTCATTTAGCACAAATCTAGGCTATCTGTTCTAGGTGACTGAATGCAGCTTAAATAGCCACCAGAGGAAGCTCTCACTTGTATGTATAAGACTTGCACTTTAAATTTTGATTTGCCCTCTTATGGAGCAACCTTCTGATTCATACTGTTGATTATGTGTACTACCTGTTTTCTTTTTACTCCCTCTTCTTGATCACCTGAAGACTTGTTATATAACTCTTCAAATGCTGGCTTTATGGAATCAAGACTACAGGGGGTTATTGCCAGCCTTCATGAAACAGGAGTACTACTAATTTTTACTAAAGAGCCAAAACTTGGGGCTAGTTTTAGATACAATTAAATTTCAAATCACCTTCTGATAATAGTACAAATTTTGTAATGTCCTAAAATGTTTGACAACACTGAAAAAAAAAAACAAAAACCCACAAAACAAAGCACACCACATAATCTCTCCTTAGTTCTTGGAGTGTTCTGAAGCACCAGGAAAATCAACTCTTATTTTCATTTGCAGGTTCTAATTTTTTCTCTCATTGTTTTAGGAAATTTGGGGCTCAAGGATCACGACTTACTGGAGCAGGATGGGGAGGCTGCACAGTTTCAATAGTACCGGCTGAGAAGCTGTCCAGCTTCCTGGCAAATGTGCACGAAGCCTATTACCAGAGGAGCAACCGAAGCTTAGCGCCGGAGAAGCAGAGTTTGTTTGCTACCAAACCTGGAGGTGGAGCTTTGGTTTTCCTTGAGGCCTAAACAATGTAAAAAATCTCCAAGAAACTATTTAGAACATTTAGGGACTGGCAGGACTTCTCATGCCACAGTAAATTAATCCTCCTTCTGTTTTGTATTATGAAGAAATGGTTGCTATTATCAAGATATATTTCCAAAGAAATGGTTGAAATCTCCCCATGCTTCATAAAGATGATTTTTCCACCTGAAATATGTTTTCTACCAATAAGGGCAAAGATTATGCTTGGATAGAGATCTCTTAAGATAATTTACTTAGATTTATTGATTTCAAGATTTTTAAAGGCACGTGGTAAAAGACCATCGATACTGGTACCTCACAGATTGTACCTGAATTAAACATACATTCTTAAATACAGTTTACTTCTGGTTTCTCCGGGCATTCTTCTTCCTCAGGGTCTTCTGTTGATGATGATGATGATGACAGTGATGCCAAAAATTCTCTCTCAGTTAGAGCTTCAAAACGCTATTAAAATAATACACTATTAAGGATTCACAGATTTTTCTGGATATTGTATACTTGAAAGTGAGATTCTCCCAGTTATCAACTTGAGGGAGATCACTTAAATTTTTTTCAAAAAATGGATTCAGGAAGAAAATCCCAGGCTGATTTAATTTTTTTAACCATTTGATATCATATAAACAGTTACTTTCAATTCTTTTGGCCCTGAGCTTTCTCTATCATAAAAGAGAAACTTTAGATTAAAAAAAAAAACAAAACACTTCAAGTTCTTATCTCTGTGCACATGGAAATAGATAATTATCCAAATATTAATTCAGATAATTCAATTTATTCATGGAATTTACTTTATTCCCACTCTATCCTTCCTTTTTTTTAATGCCACTCGAGTCCAGGATGCAGGTTTACTATTCTAGGAAAATCCATCTGCGCCTTGCAGCCTTCACTGTACATCGAGCAAGGCTTGTTTGTATATGTGAACCAATGTAGGGCAGGTATGAGGCATGCAGGCGAGGTATGAAAAGGCTGAGAGTGGGCTCTGGGATTGGGTAGGCTTGTTGGTAGATGCCTGTTTATCAAAATGGGCAGAAAGTTTGGCCTCATGGTTATGGTTAATGAGTGGCTGTCCCCCAGATAGACTACAGGAAGGCCTCCCTGAATTATATCACAATTTAGACCAAAAAGCATTTTGCTGGCATAGTCAGATAATTGAGGGACAGCAGTTATTTGGCATAAATTATCCATAAGTTTATCACAATTTTCTGTTATTCTCAGCTTGGTTTTGCTCAAACACTGGGCATCTTCTTGAATCTCAGAGAAGCTGAGACAAAACTGGTTGTAACATTTCTCAAAGAACAGCAGTCATATACAAGCACTAGGAAATCCATTATTCTAAAATAAATTTTGGTACATTTTTATTCTTAGCAGAAAGGTAAATACTTGAGAAAACTTAAGTCAAATTTGCTTGCATTTTAAAAAATTGATTTAAAATTATAATCCTTTAATAATTTTCCATTTTTCCACAGAAGATCTGTGGTTGATTGATATATAATTCTTTGAAGATACCCGAATTATTGTAAAAAATGCACTTGCTTTTGCTTTGCTATTCTATTTAAATTTTTCACATGAGAAACCTTCTTTATAAAATAGGTAAGTAAACATTTCTTGTGCACATTCTGCTTTGGAAGACATAGCCATTCTAAGCTTGAATCTACTCCTGTATTTATCTTGATGTCTGGCTTGAAGAAAAATATTTTTCCAGTGAAACCATCTCCTAGTGTTATTCTAGAAATTATGAAAGATGTTGAACTCATTTGTGGAAAGGAGAGGGCTAAAGAAAGTGAAGTCCCTCAGTCGTGTCCAACTCTTCAGGTCTGCATGGACTGTAGCCCACCAGGCTCCTCTGTCCATGGGGATTCTCCAGGCAAGAATACTGGAGTGGGTTGCCATTTCCTTCTCCAGGAGATCTTCTCGACCCAGGGATCAAACCTGGGTCTTGGCAGACTCTTTACCCTCTGAGCCACCAGGGAAGCCCAAGGGAAGGGAAGCCAGGAGGGAAGACTTTCTTTCTTTCTTAAAGGATGAATAGAATTTGAAAGCTGGGGAATAGGCAATGCAGATGATCAAAGTGTATGATTATGGATAAACACCATATGTTCAGAAGACTTGGTGGGAGTGAAGGGTTTGCCTTGGGATGGATGTAATGGAGAATAAGATCAGTGATATTGGTTGGAACCAGATTTTGAAGAGCTCCGTGTTCAGCAGGTAGACCAGGTATTGCAAACCAGCAGCCCACAGGCTGTGTCTGATCTACAGATTTATATAATTTGACCTCCAGGGTATTTAAAAACTCAAGTCCTAAACAGGAATTTTACTGAAGAATCTGGCCCACTCTAGTATTCTTGCCTGGAGAATCCTGTGGATGGAGGAGCCTGGTGGGCTGTTGTCCGTAAGGTTGCACAGAGTCGGACATGACTGAAGTGACTTAGCATGCATGCATGCATTGGAGAAGGAAATGGCAACCCACTCCAGTGTTCTTGCCTGGAGAATTCCAGTGACAGAGGTGCCTGGTGGGCTGCCGTCTGTGGGGTCTCACAGAGTCAGACACGACTGAAGTGACATGGCAGCAGCAGCAGCAGCAGCTGGATTGCAAATGGTAAAAGATCTGATAACACTTTGGTCTCCATTCCTGCAGAGTCACAGTGACCTACGTGAGGAAGTAGCGGCCATGTTTAGCTGAGGCACAGACTCTCCAGTGTGCTATGCTTTCCACAGCTCATGTAGTTTCCCTAATATTCAAGCCATTTACTGTTAACCAGCTGAGGTCATTTGCTCTATACTTATACTTTTCTTATACTAAATAAATATTTCTCTGTACCTGTGTCTTTAGCAGTAGTAGTCAAGAGAGATCATGAAATAATGGGAGGAATAATTTTTTGTGTGTGGAAGAATTGTTCTATTTGTTTAATATATAACACCCCAACACTGCAGGAGATGCAAGAGACTCCAGTTGGATCTGGAGGTCAGGAAGAGCCCTTGGAGGAGGGCACGGCAACCCACTCCAGTATTCTTGCCTGGAGAATCCCATGAACAGAGGAGCCTGGAGGGCTACAGTCCATAGGGTTGCAAAGAGTTGGACACGACTGAAGCAACTTAGCACACACGTACTCCTTTGTTACCTTTCTGCTTCATTGGACTTTGATCTGTTTTTGACATTACAGCAATAGCCAATGAGGATTGCTCTAGATTTTTGCATGGAAGCCTGGCACGCTGAAAATGAAAAGCTCTCTCTTATTCCTGACCTCAGAATGTCCAACCTTCAGATTTATTGTACACTGTTCCCTACATGTTCTTTCTTGTTGGAAGGGAAGAAGGACCTTTAGCTTTAACAGGATTGCCTGTAAGTTGAGGAGGAAGAGAAGGGAAGGGAACAAAGAAAACGCCTGCCTTTTCTTTCCTTCTTATACTTGAGTCCTATTTAGAGCCTTATCATTTCTTATGTCGGAGAAGGCAATGGCACCCCACTCCAGTCCTCTTGCCTGGAAAATCCCATGGGCGGAGGAGCCTGGTAGGCTGCAGTCCATGGGGTCGCTAAGAGTTGGACACGACTGAGCGACTTCACTTTCACTTTTCACTTTCATGCATTGGAGAAGGCAATGGCAACCCACTCCGGTGTTCTTGCCTGGAGAATCCCAGGGACGGGGGAGCCTGGTGGGCTGCCGTCTTTGGGGTCGCACAGAGTCGGACACGACTGAAGCGACTTAGCAGCAGCAGCATTTCTTATGTTCCTGTTAATTGAGGGCAAGGGTCATTCATCTAACATAGGAATCCAATATATTTTTGTTGAATTATTACTGGGAAATAAAATTTCTGACTGCATTTGGAGGTTTTCAGTTGTATAAAATGCTTCTGGTCAGAAGCGAAGATGGGGATGAGTGAGCATGAGCTTGTCACAAATCATGAGACAGAGATTATACTAAATGTACATGTGGATGATTAAATAACAAGAATGTATTCTATCCTGCTACTGTAACCTGGACATGAAAATGATATATTGCTTATTAAGTATATTCCAGTCTTCATAAGAGAAGCTAAAGAGAGAATTCTCAATTATTTTCAGAAAAAACAAACAAACAACTTACCAGTTGATGGAGGAAATTCTCAAAATCACTCTTAACTTCATAGGGTTTCTTGGTAGCCTTTGCTTGGAGTCTAATCGTGAAAACAAGACAACTGGTGAGCAAACTAATTGTTTTAATACTGACACCAACTAAGAGCCAGCATCTACAGGGTTTAATATGCTAGCATCTACCACTTTGCATATATAATTCAATTACTCTGACAATAATCCTAGGAAGTAAGTTCTACTATTATCCTGTATTATAGATGAGGAAAGAGGCTTAGATAGGTTAAGTGACCTGTCCACAGTCCTTCAGCTAGCAAGTAATAGAGGATTTGTACCCAAGCAGTGAGACTAGAGCCCTCCATTGTAATCACCGTGTGACACTGCATCCCAGCAGTGAAACACCCTCTTTAGTGAGAGGGTCTGTACAGTATTCCCTTCACTGACTCCACTCACTGTGCTCCAGTGGGGATTGCAGGATGAGCCACTGGGGAGGGAAGAGTAAGAGGAACTGGTCTGGGAAGGATCTTGGCAGGGGAGAGAAAGATGTAAAAGGATGGAGGGTGAGAGTGCTTACTAAACCGTAAGCTCACTGAGGGTGGGGATCCAGGAATCTCTCATGATCTCGGCCACCAACTACTCCATTCAAGAAATATTTATGAAAGAGTTAAATAACTGAATTGAAGAGGCAGCAGGAACCTTTCCAGAGATTATGGATGAAGACAGGAGCAGAGGCAGGCCAAGCAAGTAAGGATAGGAACTTGGGACCAGGGATAGACATTAGGAAGAAAAACATAGGTAAGAGAAATAAAAATGAAAAGGGAAGAAGGATATTAATTTCAGTGGCAATTTTCAAGTGAAACATTTAAAAATTATACTGTGAAATCTGTAGGAAGTAAAATTTTCTAAAAATTCCAAACACACTTTGCTTAAGCATGAAGCTTGGATTAGCCAACCCCTCATAAGGCCTGCTCTACGTTTCTTCAGCATTTAGTCTAGGGTTCCCTGAGAGCATGCAGTAAGGCTACTTCTTAGAGGTCTCTTGCATTAGTGTTCTCTGACTGACAAATGCTCCCTCACTCATTCTCTACTTTATCTCTGCCAATTTTATCTTCTCAGCCTGGGTTTTCTCCTCATTTATTACCCTCTTGGGCTCTCCTTTCCTGCTTTTCTTCTTCTGGCTCTTATGGTTGTTTTGGGTCTCACCTTCATAGCACTATTTAAATACACTCCAAAATATCCCTGGTGCCCTTTTTTCAGTAATACTCTCTTAGAGTCTTTTTGACTGCAAGTCATTCTGAGACTTGTTCATCTTGCTTTGTTAAAAATCAATCCATTGTCAACCCACTTTTAACTTACAGTCCCTCTCTTCTTATTTTTAAATGACAGCTTTGTTGATATATCTCATACCCTAAAATCCATCCTTTTAAAGTATACAATTCAGTGGGTTTTAGTATATTTGCAAAGTTTTGCAACCATCACCACTACCTAATCTCCCATCTTTGTCTTTCCTTTCCATGAGTATCTTTTTTTGAAGACTACAGATGGAAACTTGAACACTCTGCCTGTAAATTTAACAGGCTCACTGGAGTAAGATATCCATCTGAGTATTTCCCCCTTCACATTCTCCAGCAGTGTGCCATTGCATAACACATATTTGAGTGCTTCTTGTGAGTTGCTCTGAAAATTGCTCTACATTCTTCTGCATATCCTGAGTGGTGAGAAATCCTATCCTCTATAGATCTCATTTTTGGGAACCTGGAAATAAGATCTTATAATTTGTGTGTTGTAAAGGTGAAAGCTGGATGATAAAATTTTTGGTGCAAAGTGAACTAAGGTTTTAAAATAATGAGCTGAATTTTCTCATGTGACTGGGAGACCTGGTTTACAAGTTGCAAAATAGCAGGCAGAAGTATGGCAGTATGACTGGAAGAAAATTGTGGTTTATTTGAAGTGCTGTACTCATTGGACATTTATCCTTGCTTATGTGGATATACTGGAAGAAGAAGTGGGTTAGTCCCAATGCCTTATAGTTTTCTTTTTTATACCCTCATTTATGAAATAAACACATGTGCCCAACTTTCTTTGTTTCAGGGGGTACAATGTTTGTATGTATAGGGGAAGCAGCAGGGGCAGAAAGGGGGCAAAGAACTAGCCTGAGACCAAGTAAATTGGTTGTTTTTCTATAGTTCACATCTTCTGTAGGGCAAGGCATGGTTATGGATCTTTAAAAGGCCCTCAGCTTAAGTCCTATGCCTGGTGGAATAAAAGGAGATGATGATAATATTTAGCAATTAATTAAATTAGCAGAGTAAGTGATTATATGGATAAAATAGTGCTAATCCAGATGAACTATTGAGTAGAAAACTTCAGCAGATATTCCAGTTAGTGAATTTTTACATATTAAACCCACTGTGGTTTACATAACACAGTTATTCAATTAAAATATTTTTTAAGCACTACAAGTTGAATAAGAAACAAACCTATGAAACTCCTTGTCAACTTTTTCCTGTCGCTGTCTTAGGAGTTTTATTTCTTCATTAATTACGTGGTTTTCTCTATAAAATCAAAGTTTGGAGTTAAGTTTTTAAAATAATGCAGGCAATTCTCATTGAGAAAGAATAAATCAACAATTTGCTGCCTTCCACGTATCAGTAAAAGTTCCTTACAAAACTTTTCAGCATCCTCTCCCAATGCATGACTTTTGGTACGAGGAGTTCCCCATCATATCTCCCCTTATAAACATGCACCAAAGGCATCATCCATGTCACCTAAGCATGGTCTGGACTCCACCTTGCTGCTTCCACACAAACTGTCTTACAAGGTACCCGTCCCTATTCTTCCCACTGTAATAGGAACCTGGGAGTTGGTGATGGACAGGGAGGCCTGGCATGCTGCAGTTCATGGGGTCACAAAGTCGGACACAACCGAGCGACTGAACTGAACTGGAGGGTTCTGTACGTGTGTCTGTGTGTGTCATGTGTGTCAGTGGGAGGGGAATGGGGCTCCAGGGGAAGTACCAGCTCAGACTTCTGTCCTGCCTGCTGGATGGAATAGGACTTGGCTGACTATTCTTGGGTTTCCCTCTCTTTGATGTGTTTCCTGAACAGCATCTGGTACCGAAAGGGTAGGATACCCATCCTTTCTCCCCTTTAAGGGCAATAAGACAGCTAGGCAGTGACCTTGATATCACAGGCAGAAGAACTGGACCCTGCCAGTTCTCATAAAAACTGATGGACATCCTCATTAAGCCATTTCATGCTTTCTGGCACATAAGAATACTATAACTGGGTAAGAGTAATAATTTTTAGTTAAGCACAAAAAACTTAGAGTGTTTCCCCAAGAAAACATTCCAGAAAAGACCCCCTGCCTTTCCTCCACACCACCCCTACTCCAAAAACTTCTACTGCAAACAACCTGTCTGTTCTCCAGGGCTTATCTTTGTAAATGAATAATACTCAATCTCTGTTCTCTGGAACTCTCCTCTGGTTTCTCCACGTTGGAGTACATCCCCCCACCCAGACCATGGGAAAGCTTCCTTCCTTCTTTCAATCCCTGATACATGCCTGGTCACCATGGTTAAAACATAACATTGACACTTACCTGAAAGGAATCTCCGAGTCTATTATAAGATGCTCAGAGGTGACTCTTCTTGTCAGTAAAATAAGGAGCTTAGTTGTAGATAATTTCTATGGTCACTTCCAGTTTTAAAAGTGTCTATGATTTTATATTTATCATTAGTGTGAAGTAAACTTACATTCTAAATTCCTTTCGGTTCTTTGCAAATTGTCTTTTTGCTTCCTTTAGAATATCACGATAAGTTGGTGCAGGTGGTGTGATAGGCCTATGGTTAAGGAAAGATTTTCAACTAGGAAAATTTGGCAGAGGTAAACATATCCTTCAAAGGAGGACTCAGGGAGCCATCTTGCCTGGGCTTCCCAGGCATGAAAGATCTCAAGTATAAACGTGAATATTATGTCTGGGGTTGCACTGAAAGGACAAAAAGAAGTCAATATCCATCAGACCATGGCAAATTTATATCCACAATCTCAACTACACCATCCATAGTGCAAAGGACTTACAGTTTCATAAATCCCATAATTACTATGTTCATGTTTTTTTTTTTTTTTTTTGGTGTGATTTAAAGGCAGTGATTTGTTAAATGTAAATATTAAAACTGTACTAACATTTTTGTAACTCTGGACATTTCTTCATTTCCATATAGACTGAAACCTCAAAATCTCTTGGCTTTTGAGAGACTCTGAAAGTGACTGGCAGCATATGTTGGCTGCCTCTGCTAACCGCATGGAGAAAGGTAATAAGCAGAAGATAAAAATGTTCTGCTAACGAATCTGGGGCTCTTATATTGTCTGTTCCTGTTATAGCAGTGTCTGTGTCCCTAACCCTGGTCTTAACCCATGTTTGTGTCTGGCAAAGCAGACACTTGCTTCTCCTCTGAAGTGGCAATCAGAAAGTGACTTGAAAGGAGGGCAGCCCTCATCTTGTGTTAATACCTTAGGTTCGTTGATAAAGTAGGAGCTCTTAAACCCCTGCTGTAATTAAGACACAGGGAATGAGTTTGTATTTCCATGGTCCCACTCTTCTACCTGAACCACCCTTCAGTATCACCTCCATCTTTCTCTGAATACAATTTGCTCGTTTAAAACATATTTAAGTTCCCTTCAAGGATGTTTTTGATGCTCACTTAAATCTTAATTATCTGGTATAAGAATGTTAGGAAAAGTCTGATGGATATGGTTCCTGAGACAGGTAATTTCCTGAGTAGTGTATCTCAATTGAGATAACCAGAATGAAAAACACGAATGGCTTCACAAGGAAGATTCTTACAATAAACTTGTATAAAATTAATGTCTTCCCTATGATGCTCTAAACTACTCAGGAAATAACTTAAATCAATTATGATTGAATAATTAGTGATTGAATAGTAAGGTCTTAGAATTAAGGAAAAGAGCACTTGGTTTCTGCATACTCCAGACTACTTTTTCAGCAATGCTAGAGTGATAAATTTCTCTCTGCCAGTCACAGAACCTGTTAGCAGCATCACGGAGTTGCTGGGAAGCAGTGTGGATAGCAGACCACACTTCATCCTACCAAGCACAGAGTTTGGGAGGGTCTAGATGACTATGTTATCCTGAATAGGATAGAAATTCTCTGAAATAGATTTGAAAGAGAAGTTCACTCCTGTTTATTATACATGCCAAGTTTATTTTAATTCCTTAATCATATCTAGGGTCTAGAGTATAGTTGTAAAGATATAAGCCTAGAGGAGGAATCTGAAGATGGTGGAGTAGGAGGACGTGAAGCTCACCATCCTCCACAAACACATCAAAAATACATTTCCATGTGGAACGTTTTTCACAGAAAATCAACTGGAAACTGGCAGAAGATCTATACAACCAAAGCTGCAAGAAGAGTCTCTGCATAACCAAGTAGGATGGGAAAAAAGGAATCAGGACAGGGCTGGCTTCCGTGGGAGGGATCTGTAAAGGAGAAAAGGTCCACGCGGGGCAAACCCTGGGGAGCCCCCTTGTTTGCTGGGAGGATAAGCTGGGACAGAGGGGCTGGAGAAGCCCAGACTCTACTTGTGAGGAGCGCCTGTGTGCTGACTTGCTTACAGTCAGGGCACAGAGAGACTGGTAGCCGGCTTGCCACATTTCCCAATCTGAAGTGGGCACTGGGCAGGGCTACAAACATGTGCAGTGACTAAGCACTGACTCTCTGGCAGACAGACTCTGGGAGAGGACTTGATCTGGCTTAGTGGAGATAGCCTGGATAGTCTGGGGTGCATTTTGGGCCAGACTTCAGAGTCCTCTGTCACTGCTCGCTGGCAGGGCCAGGTGCAGTTGTGGCGGACTTTGTTGGTGCATGCAAAACGTTATACCACAGAAATGCTCAGTGGGTGCTGAGTCTCCTACCCAGTGAGCCCTGGGTAGGAGTATGCAGCGGTTGGTTTCCCAGAGGGAGTTTACTGGATCCACCCACCTCACACACCAACTTGGAGCCACATTTGGCACAGAGACAACCCGGGTCTCAGGCAGCAGCACAACTACTTCAGTTCCTGCAGCCGCAATGCTCAAGTACCGCCCACTCCACACTAAAGCCTAGTACTAGGTCTGGGATGAACACGACAGAGAAAAAGATGTGACTTTGGGCTGCTTCTAGGCAAAACTGCAGACACCTGCATGGGTAATGTAGAGATTCGCTGTGACCATATTGGCCTCACTTGCTTCATGGTTGTCTCGTTTGAAGCAGGCCAAAGGCAAAGGAGTCTGACTGAACTTGACCCTCAGAGCTTCTACTCCAACAACTGAGGAACAGACACCACCCTGACAGGGCTGAGAAAGCCACAGAGCAAGAAGGAGGCCCCACGCAAAATCCAGAATAGGCTCTGGACATCACATCACTGATTACTTCCCTATCAGCGGGATAATAGCCAACATACTCTCAGAAAAGATGTTGCTAGCACCTACACTGAAACCAGCCTCTGCACCAAAAATATTAGATTCATAGTCTACACAGGGGTGCTTCCAAATAAAAAGCCCTTTAAAGCTAACTATTTCTCCTAAATTCATAAAGTCAAGTAAAATGAAAAAGCAGAGAAACTACTCCAAATTAAAAGAGAAATCCCCTGAAAGAACAAAACAGGAAAGAGACCTCACCGGTCTACCAGACCCTAAAGGAAGTAATAAAGGTGCTAAAGGAATTAAAAGATTATTGATAAAAATGCAGATCACTGTAGTATAGAAATAGAAACTATCAAATCAAAGTTAGACAACTCAGTTGCTGAGATTAAAAACCAATCTAGAAGCAATGAATAGCAACTAAATAACATAGAAGAAGATATCTGGAAGATAACGGAAATCACCAAATCAGAAGCTCAGACAGAAAGACAAATGAAAAAAAATGAAAGCAACATATGAAATCTGTAGGTTAATATAAAGCATGTCAACCTTTGCATAAAGGAGAAGAGTTCCAGAAGAAGAAGAGAAAAGGGGATTAAAAACAAATTTGAAGAAATTATTGATGAAAACTTTCCAAATCTAAAGAAAGAAACAGGTATTTAAGTACAGGGAACACAGAGAGTCCCAAACAAGATGAACCCAAACAGACACACACCAGAACATATCATAATTAAAAAGCAAAAGAGAAGATTCTAAATGCAAGAGGAAAAAAAAGTTATATGTGACCCCCATGCCGCATAAGGCTATCAGCTGATTTCTCTTCAGAAACTTTGTAGGCCAGATGGGAGTGGCATGATACACTCAAAGTTCTGAAAGGAAAAAAATTTGTAACCCAGAATACTTTATTCAGCAAGATCATCATGTAGAATAGAAGGAGAGATAGAATTTCTCGACAAGCAAAAGTTAAAAGAACTCAACAGTACTAAACTTACTCGAAGAAATATTGACAGGTCTTCTCTAAACAGAAAAGAAACAATCTATAAGAAAGGGAAAGTCACAATAGGAAAGGCAAATATATTAAAAAGTTGAAGATCACTTAGATGAGCTAGTACACAGATTAAAAAAATAATTTATTTTTTGTAAAAGTGATTATAACTGCAATCATCAGCAAAAGAATGATATGTAAAATAGGACATCAAAATCACAGAAAGTGAAGGAGGGAACTATAAAAATGTAGATTGTTTAGAATGTGTTTGAGCTTGTGTGACTATCAATTTAAAGCAAGTAGATATATAGTTAGGGGTAAACATACTTGAAAACCAGGGTAATCACTAATCAAAAACATATAATAGGTTCACAAATACCAAAAAGAAAGGAAGTCAAGCATACAAAAAAGCCATCAAAGCACAAAAGGAAAATCAGAAAGAAGACACAAAAAAGAACCACAATATCAACAGGAAAACAAGGCTTAAAATGGCAATAAAAAGCACTTATAGTTACTTTAAATGTCAAGGGACCATATCCTCTGACCAAAAGACAGAGCTGTAGATTGGATAAAAATCAAGAACCCATAAAATGACCTACAAGAGACTCACTTCAAGATGAAAGACACACACAGATTGAAAGTGAAAAGATAGAAAAAGATACTTCATGTAAATGGAAATGACAAGAAAGCAGGGATAGCAATGCTCATATTGGACAAAATAGACTTTAAAACAAAGTCCATAAGGAAAGACAAAAAAGGACATTATATTATGAAAAAGGGACAAATACAAGAAAAGGATATTACAGTCATTAACATACATTCACCCAATATAGGAGCACTGAAATATATAAAACAAATACTAACAGACATAAAGGGGAAATTGACAGGAATACAGTAACAGTAGGAAACTTTAACATCTCACTGACATTAGTGGACAGATTTTCTAGACAGAAAACCAATAAGACAACAGTGGTCCCAAATGGCACAATAGACTAGGTAGACTTAATTGATATCTACAGGACCTTACATCCAAAGCACCCAGAATGCACATTCTTTCCACGCATACAAGGAACCTTCTCTAGGACAGACCACACTGCTACTGCTGCTGCTGCTGCTGTTGCTGTTGCTTCAGTCGTGTCCGACTCTGTGTGACCCCACAGACGGCAGCCCACTAGGCTCCTCTGTCCCTGGGATTCTCCAGGCAAGAATACTGGAGTGGGTTGCCGTTTCCTTCTCCAATGCATGAAAGTGAAAAGTGAAAGTGAAGTCACTCAGTCGTGCCCGACTCTTAGCGACCCCATGGACTGCAGCCTACCAGGCTCCTCCGTCCATGGGATTTTCCAGACCACACATTAGGTCATAAAACACACTTCAACAAATTTAAGAGGCTAGAGCTTATCTCAGGCTTCCCTAGTGGCTCAGCTGTAAAGAGAATCCATCTGTAATGCAGGAGATGCAGGAGACACGGGTTTGATCCCTGGAGGAGGAAAATCCTCTGGAGGAGGGCATGGCAACACACTCCAGTATACTTGCCTGGAAAATCCCATAGAGGAGCCTAGAAGGCTGTGGTCCATAGGGCTGCAAAGAGTCGGACATGAGTGAAGCAACTGAGAATGAGGATGAGAGCTTATCTCAAACGTCTTTTCTGATCACAATGGTGTATGAAACTAGAAATCAGCAACAAAAAGAAAAATAGGAAAAGAACAAACACATGGAGACTAAACAACATGCTACAAAAAACCAATGGGTCAACAATGAAATCAAAGAAGAAACCAGAAAACACTTTCAAGACAAAAGTCAATGAAAATACAACCTTATAAAACCTATGGGATGCAGCAAAAGCAGGTCTACAAGGGAAGTTCACAGTGATTCAGGCTTTCCTCAAGGAGCAAGAAAAATCTCAAACAGCCTAACCTACCACCTAAGAAGTCAGAAAAAGAACAAACAAAATTCAAAGTCAGCAGAAGGAAGGAAATAATAAGTATCAGAGAAAATAAGAGATCAAAACAACAATAGAAAACATCAGTAAAACCAAGAGCTGTTTTCTGAAAACAGAAACAAAATCAACAAACCTCTAGCCAGGTTTACCAAGAAGAAAAGAAAGAGGACCTGAATAAACAAAGTAAGAAATTAAAGTAGAGAAATAACAATAGATATTTCAGAAATACAAAAAATCATAATACTATGGACAGTTATATGCCAATAATTGGACAACCTAGAAATGGACATGCTTTTAGAAATGTCCTGCTAAAACTGAGTCAAGAAGAAACTTAATTTGAGTAGACTGATCAATAGACATAAAATAAAATCTGTAATTAAAAAAGCTCCCTGCAAACAAAATCCAGGACTGGATGGCTTCCCTGGGGAATTCTACCAGATATACAAAGAACTTATACCTATTCCTCTCAAATCATTTCAAAAAAACCAAGAGGAAGGAACACTCTCATTCATTCTGTGAGACCATAATCATCCTGATATCAAAATAAAAGACACTACTAAAAAAAGAAAGTTACAGGCCAATATCTTTGATGAATATGGATGCAAAAATCCTCAACAAAATAGCAAACTGAACCCAACAATACATAAAAAGGATCATACATCATGATCAAGTTGGATTTATCCCAGGGTTGCAAGGATGATTCAAAATATTCCAATCAATCACTATGATATATGACATTACAAAAAGAAAAGACAGAAAAACACATGATCATCTCAATAAACACAGAAAAAACATCTGACAAAATTCAATATCCATTTATGAAAAAAATCTCACCAAAGTGAGTATAGAGGGACCATATCTCAACATGACAAAGGCATTTATGACAAACTGAGAGTCAACCTCATTTTTGACGGTGAAAAACTGAAGCCCTTCCTGCTAAATTCAGGAACAAGACAAGGATTCCCACTAGCACCACTTTTATTCAACATCATATTGGAAATAGTAGCCACAGCACTCAAACAAGGGAAAAGCATAAAAGGTATCCAAACTGGAAGGGGAGAGGTAAAACTGTCACCATTTGCAGATGACATGATCCTCTATATAGAGAACCCTAGAGTCTCCACATGAAATGTATTAGATCTGGTACATGAGTTCACCAAGGTATCAGGATACAAGATTAATATACAGTAATATGTTGCTTTTCTTTATACTAACAATGAAATATCAGAAAGTAAAAAAAAAAAACCCTTATTTAAAAGTGAGTCTAAAAAAGTAACTTGGAATAGACTTAATCAAGGAGGTGAAAGAACCATTTGCTACAAACTATGCTGCGGCTGCATCGCTTCAGTCGTGTCCAACTCTGAGGGACCCCCATGGACAGCAGCCCGCCAGGCTCCTCTGTCCACGGGATTCTCCAGGCAAGAATACTGGAGTGGGTTGCCATTTCCTTCTCCCCTAAAAACTATAAAACGCTAATAAAGGCAACTGAAGATGATTAAAAGAAATGGAAAGATATCCTATGCTCTTGGATTAGAAGAATTAATATTGTAAATACAGCCATACTACCCAAAGCAATCTATAGATGTAATGCAATCCCTATCATAATACCCATGACATTTTTCACCAAACTAGAACAAATAAAACATATAAATAAAATTTATATGGAACTACAAAAGACTTAGAATTGCCAAAGCAATCCTGAGGAAAATGAACAAAGCTGGAGACATAACGCTTTCAGACTAGACAATACTAGAAATCTACAATAAGGAAAACAGCAAGGCATTGGCATAGAAAGAGATATGTGAATCGCTGGAACAGAACATAGAGTCCAGAAATAAACCCACATACCTACAGTCAATTAATCTACTTCGATTATACAATGGAGAAAATAGTCTCTTCAATAAGTGGTGCTGGGAAAGTTAGACAGCTATTGTACATGTAAATCAACAACACAGAACACTCCTTCATACCATATACAAAAATAAACACAAAATGGTTTAATGATCTAAGTATAAGACATAACACCATAAAACTGGAAGAGAATATGGACAAAACATTCTTGGACATAGGTTGTAGCAATATTTTCTTATATTGGTCTCAAGGCAAAAGAAATAAAATCAGAAATTGACAAATGGGACCTAATCACATTAAAAGCTTTTGCACAGGAAAGGAAACCATCAACAAAACAAAAAGACAGCCTATTGGATGGGAGAAAATATTTGCAAATGATGAAACCAAGAAAGGGTTAATGTCTAAAATATATAAACAGCTCATACAACTCAATATCAAAAAACCAAACCATTCAATAAAAAATGGGAGTTCAGTTCAGTTTAGTCACTCAGTCATGTCCAACTCTTTGTGACTCCATGACCACAGCAAACCAGGCCTCCCTTTCCATCACCAACTCCCAGAGTCCACCCAAACCCATGTCGAATGAGTTGGTGATGCCATCCAACTGTCTCATCCTCTGTCGTCCCCTTCTCTTCCTGCCCTCAATCTTTCTCAGCATCAGGGTCTTTTCAAATGAGTCAGCTCTTCCCATCAGGTGGCCAAAGTATTGGAGTTTCAGCTTCAACATTAGTACTACCAATGAACACCCAGGACTGATCTCCTTTAGGATGGACTGGTTGGATCTCCTTGTAGTCCAAGGGACTCTCAAGAGTCTTCTCCAACACCACAGTTCAAAAGCATCAATTCTTCGACACTCAGCTTTCTTTATAGCCCAACTCACATCCATACATGACCACTGGAAAAACCATAGCCTTGACTAGATGGACCTCTGTTGGCAAAGTAATGTCTCTGCTTTTGAATATGCTGTCTAGGTTGGTCATAACTTTCCTTCCAAGGAGTAAGCGTCTTTTAATTTCATGGCTGCAGTCACCATCTGCAGTGATTTTGGAGCCCCCAAAAATAAAGTCTGACACTGTTTCCCCATCTATTTGCCATGAAGTGATGGGACCAGATGCCATGATCTTCGTTTTCTGGATGTTGAGCTTTAAGCCAACTTTTTCACTCTCCTCTTTCACTTTCATCAAGAGGCTCTTTAGTTCTTCACTTTCTGCCATAAGGGTGGTCATCTGCATATCTGAGGTTATTGATATTTCTCCCGGCAATCTTGATTCCAGCTTGTGCTTCATCCAACCCAGTGTTTCTCATAAGGTACTCTGCATATAAGTTAAATAAGCAGGGTGACAATATACAGCCTTGACATACTCCTTTTCCTATTTGGAACCAGTCTGTTGTTCCATGTCCAGTTCTAACTGTTGCTTCCAGACCTGCATATAGGTTTCTCAAGAGGCAGGTCAGGTGGTCTGGCATTCCCATCTCTTGAAGAATTTTCCACAGTTTATTGTGATCCACAGAGTCAAAGTGTTTGGCATAGTCAATAAAGCAGAAGTAGATGCTTTTCTGGAACTCTTTTACTTTTTTGATGATCCAGCGGATGTTGGCAATTTGATCTCTGGTTCCTTTGCCTTTTCTAAAACCAGTTAGAACATCTGGAAGTTCACAGTTTACGTATTGCAGAAGCCTGGCTTGGAGAATTTTGAGCCTTACTTTACTAGCATGTGAGATGAGTGCAATTGTGTGGTAGTTTGAGCATTCTTTGGCACTGCCTTTCTTTGGGATTGGAATGAAGACTGACCTTTTCCAGTCCTGTGGCCACTGCTGAGTTTTCCAAATTTGCTGGCATATTGAGTGCAGCACTTTCACAGCATCATCTTCCAGGATTTGAAATAGTTCAACTGGAATTCCATCACCTCCACTAGCTTTGTTTGTAGTGATGCTTTCTAAGGCCCACTTGACTTCACATTCCAGGATGTCTGGCTCTAGGTGAGTGATCACACCATTGTGATTATATTGGTCGTGAAGATTTTTTTGTACAGTTCTTCTGTGTATTCTTGCCACCTTTTCTTAATATCTTCTGCTTCTGTTAGGTCCATACCATTTCTGTCCTTTATCGAGCCCATCTTTGCATGAAATGTTCCCTTGGTATCTCTAATTTTCTTGAAGAGATCTCTATCTAGTCTTTCTCATTCTGTTGTTTTCCTCTATTTCTTTGCATTGATCACTGAGGAAGGCTTTCTTATCTATCCTTGCTACTCTTTGGAACTCTGCATTCAGATGCTTATATCTTTCCTTTTCTTCCTTGCTTTTCGCTTCTCTTCTTTTCACAGCTATTTGTAAGGCCTCCCCAGGCAGCCATTTTGCTTTTTTGCATTTCTTTTCCATGGGGATGGTCTTGATCCCTGTCTCCTGTATAATGTCACAAACTTCCATCCATAGTTCATCAGGCACTCTATCAGATCTAGTCCCTTAAATCTATTTCTCACTTCCACTGTATAATCATAAGGGATTTGATTTAGTTCATACCTGAATGGTCTAGTGATTTTCCCCACTTTCTTCAATTTAAGTCTGAATTTGGCAATAAGGAGTTCATGATCTGAGCCACAGTCAGATCCCAGTCTTGTTTTTGCTGACTGTATAGAGCTTCTCCATCTTTGGGTGCAAAGAATATAATCAATCTGATTTCGGTGTTGACCATCTGGTGATGTCCATGTGTAGAGTCTTCTCTTGTGTTGTTGGAAGAGGGTGTTTGCTATGACCAGTGCGTTCTCTTGGCAAAACTCTATTAGCCTTTACCCTGCTTCATTCCGTATTCCACGGCCAAATTTGCCTGTCAACCCAGGTGTTTCTTGACTTCCTACTTTTGCATTCCAGTCCCCTATAATGAAAAGGACATCTTTTTTGGGTGTTAGTTCTAAAAGGTCTTGTAGAGAGCAATATTGCATAGGAACCTGGAATGTTAGGTCCATGAATCAAGGCAAATTGGAAGTTGTCAAACAGGAGATGGCAAGAGTGAACGTCGGCATCCTAGGAATCAGCGAACTAAAATGGACTGGAATGGGTGAATTTAACTCAGATGACAATTATATCTACTACTGCGGGCAGGAATCGCTTAGAAGAAATGGAGTAGCCATCATGGTCAACAAAAGAGTCTGAAATGCAGTACTTGGATGCAATCTCAAAAACGACAGAATGATCTCTGTTCGTTTCCAAGGCAAACCATTCAATATCACAGTAATCCAAGTCTATGCCCCAACCAGTAACGCTGAAGAAGCTGAACAGTTCTATGAAGACCTACAAGACCTTTTAGAACTAACCATGTCCTTAATATATGTTAATTTACCTGAAATGAACTGACTTGAAAGATACAATTCATAGTAAATTTCAGTAATGACACACAAATTGTTAGTCACATATTAGTGATAAAAAATCTATATGTGCACATGTGACAAAGATTATTGGAAGTCTTTTTATGAATAAAAGTAAAAAGGAATTGCACATGGCTCTAAGGAATTTCCCACTAGATTCTGTGTAGATGGAGAGATCTACTATGAGTCTCAGTGTTTCTTCCCCCTCCCCCCATTGACTATTTGAATCTCCCCCATCATGGATAATTCACAACAGATGGTTTCTTTGTATAGCTTTTATTTTTATGCTGGGATAAATGTTGATAGGAATATATCCTGGTTTAGTTTTAATTGTAGTTTAATCACCTGCCTCTTCATAGTTTTTACATGTTGGTCTGTATAAATGTGTGGTGGTGGCAGCTTGTGTTTATAGTAAGACAAAACACTCATCATCACATTGCATTGAGTTCAGATTTTTCCCAAACTGCAACAAAATGTGAATGAACATTATAAACTCAGGTTAGAAATACAGATACAGCCTATAGACTTTACTTTTTAGTGAGACTCAACATTTTGTTTTTGAGTTTTCTTTTTAAAAAAATAAATAATATTTGTTTCACATGTAAAATAATTATTAGACTTAAGAGTTTAGTTTACTGGAAACTAAAAAATAAACTAAGAAATACTCAAAAGTATAATAATTATTTTACATATAAAAGAGTTGAGGTAGTCTACAAAAATGCAGACAAATGTGAGAAGGAAAAACTAGGAGCTCCAAATACATTTTGCACAAGATTCTTCCCAGTTTGAAAATATACCACACATTCAGCTCTGCATCCTAGAAGTCAGTTTTTCTTTTCTTTTTGTTAATGTATTTTTTAAAATTTTATTTTATTTTTAAACTTTACAATATTGTATTAGTTTTGCCAAATATCGAAATGAATCCGCCACAGGTATACATGTGTTCCCCATCCTGAACCCTCCTCCCTCCTCCCTCCCCATACCATCCCTCTGGGTCGTCCCAGTGCACCAGCCCCAAGCATCCAGTATCGTGCATCAAACCTGGCCTGCGACTTGTTTCATACATGATATTATACATGTTTCAATGCCATTCTCCCAAATCTTCCCACCATCTTCCTCTCCCACAGAGTCCATAAGACTGATCTTTTCTGTTTTACTCAAAACACTAGTATTAAGCAGTCACATTAAAAAAAGAGAAATTCAAAGATCATTCACTAAAAAATTTAAATTTTATACTAGTAATGATTTAATGTATATTATCTAGTAAAAGAGTTGATAACTTTCCTTATAAATATACATTAAAAATCATGTCAGAGTCCACAGCACCTTGTGACGTATGATTACGCTCCCTCCCTCCCTCCTTCTCTAGACACATCTCCAGTCTTCTCAGTGTTTATATGTGGACCCTGAGACACTGACAAGAAAGCAATCTTCATCTTCTCTTTTATGACTTTAGGAAATCATTCTGAGTCAAAAGAAATATTACCTGCGATGTTGTTTATTTTTAAACAAATGGACCAGACCAAATGGATCTGGTCTACAAGACTCTGATTTTAAAACTGCATACTGATCAAGTATCATATTGTTCTGAATTTAGTTGAAAAAAGTGTGTCATAAGAATCACTTTTGTAGAAACTTATAAGGGAAAATAATCTGAAAAAAATGAATATAGATATGTAAAACTGAATCACTTTGCTGCATACCTGAAACTAATACAATACTGTAAATCAACTATACTTCAATAAAAAAACTAAATAATGAAAAAAATGAATATTAATGCCATGCATGAACCTCCACTGAAATGCAGTCTTTATGAACTGGTTGGAAGGAGAACATGTTCGAGATATCCATTTGAAAGTATGGCAGGATAAATCTCTCTGTGAGTCTTGATAAAACAAATTTTTAATGAGTGGAAAAAGAGAATTTCTTTCTAAAGAAATAAATCATTTTGAAATAGAATGTGGTCAATCATGCAATCTTATAGATCTGAAGGAAAAACTATAAAAGTTATTTAATACATGACCAGCTGTAGAAATTTGAATTAACTATATATTCTCAAATACGGCAACATTGTCATGGCATCCCTTTTCTTTTGTCTTCTGTTGGCTTCTCTCCCTCTTACCAACCCTCTCCCAAACCATAATTGTGATTATTTTTAAAAACCTAGAATACGTTTTTTTTCTTTTCATTTTTATTTTATACCAGAGCACGGCTGATTAACAATGTTGGGTTAATTTAAAATGTAGAGCAAAGTGATTCAGTTATACATATACTTGTACTTATTCTTTTTCAAATATTTTTCCCATTTAGGTTAATATAGAATACTGAACAGCATTTCCTATGCTATACAGGTCCTTGTTTGTTATCTCTTTTAAATATAGTGGTATGTACATGTCAATTCCAAGCTTTTAATCTATCCCTACCCCTTCCCTCCTGCTAACCATAACCATAACTATAACTCTAAGTCTGTGAGACTAGAATATGGTCTTATCTTCTGGAATTATACATGCCCCCTGGGTAAATAATTCAGCACCAGAGTTTTTGAGTGCATTGGCTCAGAAACCAGATTGTCAAGGATAGACTACAAGTGTTATCACTTACTCTGGTGTCCTCAGACAAATTATCTAACTTTCCTGTGCCTCAGTTTCCTTATCTGTAAACTAGGGACACACACACACACACAGAAGTCGCTCAGTCATGCCCGACTCTTTGCGACCTCATGGATTGTAGCCCACCAGGCTCCTCGGTCCATGGGATTTTCCAGGCATGAATACTGGAGTGGGTTCCATTTCCTTCTCCAGGGGATCTTCCTGAGCCAGGGATCGAACCCAGGTCTCCCGCATTGTAGGCAGACGCTTTACCGTCTGAGCTACCAGGGAAGTCCAAACTAGGGACAATAATAGTAATTATCTCAGAAGCTGACATGATAATTAAATGAGTTAATAAATGTGAAGTACTTAGAAACAGTGCTTGGTATACAATAACTTTTTAATAAAGTTTAAAAAACATTTTATAATGACAATTTCAAAGATTAATTTTGGACCAATGACTCCTAAATTTCTATCTCTATCCTCTAGCTTTCTTAATTTTAACAATAATGTCAAATTTTGTCAAAAAAATAAAATGAAATTTAGTCTTATCTTTATATAAACTGTTATATACCCACCCATCAGACATTTATTTAATACCTATTTTAAGATACTTTTTTTTTTTCTGGTGTCAGGGATATGGAGGCAAATAATTCTTTACTCTCTATCGGATGAGAAAAACAAGTATAGAAATGGTTACAGTACGATGTGATAAATATTTGGATTGAGGTATAAAGGGGCTATAAAATTATTGAAGACATTTGTCTAAATCAGACTTTTGCTCAAACATTGTGAGTTATCCGTTGATGTATAGCAAATTATCCTGAAATTTGGCAGCATAAAACAAGAAACATTTATTACTGGATAGCTTCTGCAGGTCAGGAATCTGGGCACAGCTCAGCTGGATACTTCAGGCTCAGGGTCCCTCACAGGCTGCAGTCCAGGTATGGCAAGGGCTGCAGTGATCTCAGGATCAAATGAAGGAGAAGCTGCTTCTAGGCTCACTCATGTGATTATTGGCAAGATTTACTTCCTCAAGGGTTGTTGGACTAAGGGTCTCAGCTTCTTTTTTTTTTTTTTGCATTTTAATAGGGCTTTTATTGCAGTAAAAATATATTATTTCCCACTACACTTAGGGTCCAAATAACAGGGTCTCAGTTTCTTGTTGGCTGTTGACTGGAGGCCTTCCTCACTTCCCTGCCTCTGGGGAGTCTCCACAGGACAGCTCGCAACTTGGTAGCTGGTTTCTCCCAGAGGGCTCCAAAAGAGCAAGCAAGAAAGGCTGAGTAGGACTGATGTCAGTCTTTTTGCAGGTGAATCTCAAAAGTGACATTTCATTATGTTTGCCATATTCTATTTGTTAGAAGCAAGTCATAGGTTCAGCCCATACCCAATGGGAAATAATTACACAAGGGCATAAAACAGAAGGCGGGAACCACTGAAGACCATTTTAGAGTCTGCCAATCCCAAATATGATGAATTAAATTTGTCTTTTTTTGTTTTGGTTATTTATCTCCTCCACTTTCTCTACTATCTCCTACTCCTTCACTCTGAATAGATGCATTTACTGCAAAGTGTTATTTTTCCACTTTAAAAAAGCCAGAGGACGCCAATAAGCCCAGAGAAAACTAATAAAAAATATTCTATATTCTGAATAGCTGTAAATATAAATGAAAATAAATGCTGTAAATGTAAACTTTCAGGAGAAAGATTAATTTAATGATCGTACAGTCATCACAGATATAAGAAATCTGGACACAAATTTCATTAACAGCTATCAAGATCTTGGTTTTAACACAACATTGTAAAAATCAACTATGCTGCTGCTGCTAAGTCACTTCATTCATGTCCGACTCTGTGCGGCCCCATAGACGGCAGCCCACAAGGCTCCGCCATCCCTGGGATTCTCCAGGCAAGAACACTGGAGTGGGTTGCCATTTCCTTCTCCAATGCATGAAAGTGAAAAATGAAAGTGAAGTCGCTGTCATGTCTGACTCAGCGACCCCATGGACTGCAGCCCACCAAGGCTCCTCCACCCATGGGATTTTCCAGGCAAGAGTACTGGAGTGGGGTGCCATTGCCTTCTCCAAAAATCAACTATACTTCAATTTAAAAAAATTACTGACAATTACACACTGCTATATTTAAAGTGGATAATCAACAAAGACCTACTGTATAGCACAGGGAACTCTGCTCAATGTGGCAGCCTCAATGGGAGGGGAGTTGGGGGAGAATGGATACGTGCATATGTATGGCTGAGTCCCTTTGCTGTCTACCTGAAACTACCACAACATTGTTAATCAGCTATACCCCAATATAAAATTAAAAGTTAAAAAAAAAACCCAAAACAACAAAAAAATTTTAAAGGAAAAACATGTTAAAATAAAGATCTTGTTGAAAACATTACTGGGCTGTGCCGCCAACCACCAGCCTGGACTGTCATGTCAGGCAAGTAGCAGAACAGCAGCCAGCCCTGCTGCATGAATCATCTGGGCAAGCTACTCACCGTCGAGCTTTGACCTCCTCATTTGTAGAGTGGCTGTATGAGTGCCTGCTCTCCCCACTGCCACAGGAGTTTTGTCATTTCTCATAATAATACATAGAGAGAGTCAATATATGCCTTGAAACACTGTCAAGTGCTGACGAATGTAAGGTATCATTATCATTTTGTTCATCATTAGATCTAGGAATATTTTTTCTTATCAGCAGGTATTACATTTTACAAGCTCAGACAGTCTAATTACTTTCTTAAAAAATTTTGTTTTATTGAAGTGTAGTTTATTTTTAATGTTGTATTAATGTCTGCTGTACTGCAAAGTGATTAGTTATACATATATACACATTTTTCCATATTCTTTTCCATTATGGTTTATCACAGGATATTGAATATAATTCCCTTACTCTACAGTAGGATTCTGTTGTTTATCCATTCTGTATGTAACAGTTTACATCAGCTGATCCCAAACTCCCAATCCATCCCCCACCCCATCCCCCAGCAACCACAGTCTGTTTTCTGTGTCTATGAGTCTGTTTCTGTCTCACAGATAAGTTCAGTTGTGTCGTATTTTCGATTTATAAATGATATCACATGGTATTTGTCTTTCTGCTTATTTCACTTGGTATGAGAATCTCTAGGTCCACCTATGTTGCTGCAAATGGCATTATTTCATTCTTTTTTATGGCTGAGTAATATTCCATTGTATATGCGTACCACATTTTATTTAGCCATTCATCTGTAGATGGACATTTAGGTTGTTGCCCTGTCTTGGCTATTGTAAATAGTGGTGCTATGAACACTGAAGTGGTATGTATCTTTTTAAATTAATTTTGTCCATAGCTGACACTTTCTAAATGGTGATTTCTTTCAGATTTTTAGGAAATGAAATACTCTCCTAAATGGTTTCATGTTCTAGATATCCATTTTCTGCTTTTCCCATCTCAACCCATACTTACACTCTTCCCACATTCTCAGTAAATTGGTGTTATGAAACCTTGTATTGCTGTTTGACAAATCCATGCCCATCAGAAATATAGAGACATTTTTTTACAATCACAATAAAAATTAGCTAAAAATAAAAATAATCTATAATGAATGGTTTTATATATCTTTCAAGTTTCACTTCTAAACATTTAAAAATTTTGAATTTTAAACATTAGTATGACTAATTCAAGGTTGATGAGCATCCTTAAATTACAAGTCTCAGAACAGACTGAATTAGTTCTCTAGTTCGCCTTTTTCCTTGTGTTCCAGAGTCATCCAAGTTAATTCCATGTCCCTGTGGTCAGTGAGACTCTGGAGGTTATCTGGACTGAAATATGGGAGAAGTGTCCTAGAAAGAATCCTCAGAATCTGCCAGAGCAGAGTTCTCCACACTTCTAGGATCATGTATCCTATGACTAAAAGCTATGTGAGCACACACCCTTATAGGTATAATTTAAAATTTAGAAATTATACACATATCAATCTGTATTAATTTACTAGGCATATTATAAAAGATGCCATCTACAAATAGAAAACAGTGAGATGAAATAAAATATTTAAAAATAAATTTAAAATGATATTTATTAATGGTACTCTGAACCTTTTATCCTCAAATTATAGAGATTTGTTTTGAGGTCTATATAGTTTATAAATGCCTTGCAAATTAAACTGGCATCATACTATTATTTGCTAATTTTGAAAAGGACAACGTACATTTAGGGCTAGGCTTATTGTTTTAATAATGATGTCTATCCATATTTCAATTGATGTTTTTGAACATTTTTATTTTTTTGGCCTATATCTCAGCAGAACTGATTGGATCACCACTAATTTTGTCTCTCAGTGTGACTGAAAAGGAGCTCCTTCAAGAAATAGGGGAAATATCAATTAGTCTTTTTTTTTTAAATAGTCTTGCATTATAAATATTACCATCAATCCAAAGTTTTTTTTCAGGGAAATGTTTAAAGCTATTGGTCCACCAGTAAGTGTTAATTTAGTTAAATTACATGATATAATCTATAACTCTGCTTAACCATCCAAAGAAAACAGCAATAGATTGTGAACCTCAGACAATAACATAAAGCAAAGATGTCATTATTATCCCTCGATACAATACAGTGAAGACTGAAATGTCAACTGAGCGAGGGTACCTATCTTCTAAATATGTCAAGTATAATTTCTTTTTTATTTTTAAAGATATAAATAGGTACAATATATATATTTTCCACGCAGAGTTGTACACACCCCAGTCTAGAGACCATTTACTACATCCCTTTGTGTTCATCCATGTCCCTAGTGTGACCTGGGCAAGAATCGGTTACACAGAAGGGGGACAAGAATGTAAACAGACACGCCTGCTGCAACCAAAGAGCTCCAACTTCATTAAATTATTGGGTTGGCCAAAAAGTGTGTTTGGGATTAAAAAAAAAAAAAAGGAAAAACCCAAAAGAACTTTTTGGCCAACCTAATATATTTTTATACATTAAGCTAAGAAATATTCAGTTGAACAAAGGATTACATAGCTAAGGTATGTCTGAAACTTTCTTCTGGAGAAATCTAGAAGCCCATGACCCACAGTTCTGACAAATGTTTGAAATGGAACACTTTACTAAAGAGCTAAACATACCAGTTTTTTAAGTTCCTGAGTTTTATGTTTGTTTTATTTCTCTTACATGCAAAATCACAGCCTTAGATCTAAAAGAGAAAATACTTTTAGCCAAACATGCTATGAAAGTTTTGAATGTAATTCAATGCCAAATAGAGCATTAGTTATAAAATACAATAAATTTTTTTCTTAACTGAGACATTAAAGAAAGCTAAAAGTTTTGAATATTTTGGAGATAGATCATATTAAGGCAAAGCTTAAAAAGGATATGGTTCTTTCAGTATTTCAGTGAGTTTAATCCTGACTTGTCTAGGGGCTTTGGAAATACCAGCTACCTCATGCATCTCAAGATAATATAAAATCAGTGGACTCTGACCTCCAAAATTGAAGAGAACACGGTTAAACTCTGGACCACTACTGATATAATGGGACTGTAAGGGGTAGAAAAAAAAGAAGAGTCAATTATTACTTTTGTGTATTTTTAAATAACTGTAAATTAAATATATCTGCATTATAACTATAAATACAATTATTATCTGGTATATTAAAGGGAAATTTTGCAAGGCATTCTTCTTAATGAAAGTGCTTATGAGCCTATGAGTGTGTGCTGTAAGGCTCTGGTGGTCTTTTAGCATGAAGACAGGCCAATAGAGATCATTCTATCTGAAGAACAGAAAGAGAAAAATGAGCATAACCCCAGAAAAAGGGATAGGAAAAAATATGAAGAAATAATGATTGAAACTTTCCAAGTTTTATGAAAAACACATCCTAGAAACTTAACTCCAAGTAGGATAAAGTCACATCTAGATGCATCATAGTCAAAAGTGTTAAAAAACACAAAAAGAAAAATTTCAAAACCAGCAAGAGAAAAACGACATATAAGAGAACCCCCAAAAGTTAACAGGTGACTTCTCATCAGAACAGTGGAGGCCAGAAGCCCATCAAAGTGCTGATGAAAGAAACTTAGATCATGAATTCTGTGTCAGGGAGACAATCACCATAATTATAATTGCTTCAATATTCTACTATTGACTTCTTGTAGAATACAAGGTAAGTATAGCAACTACTCATATGTTGTCTTTCCTCAGTTTTTGTAATTCCTAGATGAGAGATTTATTGTTCATTCCACTTCCTATGGGGAAAGATTTTTTTTTCTCATTTGTTTTAACTGATATATAAAATTCTCATATTTCTTTTGCTTATGGTCAATTTTTCACTGTATTCATTCATAGCTACTACAAAATTATTTCAAATGGTGGGACTATTGTAATCACACTATTGTCTTGATGACAGTTCATATCAGGTATATATCTAGCCTGATCTCAAAAACTGCATGCAGAACTGGAGTGAGCTCTATCAAGTTTAAAAGGAGATCTTGCCTGTCTAGAAAGATGTCTTAATGACCCTTTTTCTGAGTTCTGTCTTGGTAATAATAAAACAGAAACTCTATCTTACTGAAGTTTTAGATATAGACATTTCTGTTATTTTTATGCAGTTACTAGTTTCTAAACTAGGAAAACCACAGTACACAGATCTGTCCTCCTCTATGAGAATCTATGACTTTTAAAGGATAGTCCCATCAGTCAAGAGCAGAAATAGGCATTAAATGCAAATCCAGTGTTTTGTGAAGCCTTAGCCATTTTCAATGCCAAAGAATGCTCAAACTACTGCACAATTGCACTCATCTTACATGCTAGTAAAGTAATGCTCAAATTTCTCCAAGCCAGGCTTCAGCAATACGTGAACCATGAACTGCAATCTGGTTTTAGAAAATGCAGAGGAACCTTTCAAATTGCCAATATCTGCTGGATCATCGAAAAAGCAAGAGAGTTCCAGAAAAACATCTATTTCTGCTTTATTGACTATGCCAAAGCTGTTGACTGTGTGGATCACAACAAACTGTGGAAAATTCTGAAAGAGATGGGAATACCAGACCACCTGATCTGCCTCTTGAGAAACCTATTTGCAGGTCTGGAAGCAACAGTTAGAACTGGACATGGAACAACAGACTGGTTCCAAATAGGAAAAGGAGTATGTCAAGGCTGTATACCGTCACCCTGCTTATTTAACTTATATGCAAAGTACATCATGAGAAATGCTGGGCTGGAAGAAGCACAAGCTGGAATCAAGATTGCTGGGAGAAATATCAATAACCTCAGATATGCAGATGACACCACCCTTATGGCAGAAAGTGAAGAGGAACTAAAAAGCCTCTTGATGAAAGTGAAAGAGGAGAGTGAAAAAGTTGGCTTAAAGCTCAACATTCAGAAAATGAAGATCATGGCATGTGGTCCCATCACTTCATGGGAAATAGATGGGGAAACAGTAGAAACAGTGTCAGACTTTATTTTTTGGGGCTCCAAAATCACTGCAGATGGTGACTGCAGCCATGAAATTAAAAGACGCTTACTCCTTGGAAGGAAAGTTATGACCAACCTAGATAGCATATTGAAAAGCAGAGACATTACTTTGCCAACAAAGGTCCAATTAGTCAAGGCTATGGTTTTCCCAGTGGTCATGTATGGATGTGAGAGTTGGACTGTGAAGAAAGCCGAGTGCCGAAGAATTGATGCTTTTGAATTACGGTGTTGGAGAAGACTCTTGAGAGTCCCTTGGACTGCAAGGAGATCCAACCAGTCCATTCTAAATGAGATCAGCCCTGGGTGTTCTTTGGAAGGAATGATGCTAAAGCTGAAACTCCAGTACTTTGGCCACCTCATGCGAAGAGTTGACTCATTGGAAAAGACTCTGATGCTGAGAGTGATTGGGGGCAGGAGGAGAAGGGGACGACAGAGGATGAGATGGCTGGATGGCATCACTGACTTGATGGACGTGAGTTTGAGTGAACTCCGGGAGTTGGTGATGGACAGGGAGGCCTGGTGTGCTGCAATTCATGGGGTCGCAAAGAGTCAGACATGACTGAACTACTGAACTGAACTGAGCCATTTTCTTGGGTACTTTAAGGTCTCACGTTGTCCAAAGAACTCTTGCTAAAGATATACCAAGTAGCCAAAATAATTAACAGAAGTCTCACTGCTTCCAATTGCCCCCACAAAAGATAATGGCAGAAAACTCTGAGAAATTTAAGATTCCATAAAACAAAACTTTTATAGCCAAAGTCAATTTAGTACTAAATTTGAAGAACCAGGCAATCCAATGAACTTTGGAAGGGTCACAAAGGATGAACTAGGAAATTCAAGGAATGGTTTCAGCCTTCAGCTTTTCTGTTAGTTTACTAAACGATAATTGCTGACAGTGGATATAAAGCTAAACTCTGATTTTGAGGTTTGAAAGTGTGTACTATCTATGCTCATGTGGACACTGGGAGCCCATAAGCACTCATTCAGCATTTGGATGACACTGGTGCTTAGAAGGACTTCCTTGTAGCTCAGATGGTAAAGAATCTGCCTGCAATGCCAGACACTCCGGTTTGATCCCTGGGTAGGGAAGATCTTCTGGAGAAAGGAATGGAAATCCCCTTCAATATTCTAGCCTGGAGAATCCCATGGACAGAGGAGCCTTTCGGGCTACAGACGACAAAGAGTCAGACACTTAGGAAAAAAAAAGTGCTTAGAAAACTTTTCTTTCCATTGAACTGAAACATGTACTCTGTACAGCTTTTACTTATTGGTAAAAGTAAAACTTTTTAGTGTGTATTAGTAAAAACTTTTTTGAGCCATATAGAAAAAGTCTAATCCTGCTACTAATCTAATCTACTGTAGCTCTCTACATATTTGAAAACAGTTATTATGGGCTCCAGTCTCATCTTTTCTAGTGGAAACATCTTTACATATTTTGGCAATTGCTCAAACATTATGGTTTCAGAGCCCTTTACTGTCTTGATTATTATACCCTTTTACAATGCAGGGCTCCAAAATGAACATAATGCACAATCTTTGTCCAATCAGCACATATGTTTAGACAGCCCATGAATACAGTAGATTTTGGGGTCAATGACATTCTACTTTTGACACATAGAGAGCTTACTGTTGAAAGTGATTCCCAAATCTTTTCAGATGCCTCCAAGCCAAGGCTTTATTATTCTATACTTAGGAAGTTATAATTTTGGACCTTTATACTTTTTCCACAGTAACAGTTTATCTTCTAAGATCAGGTCTGTTATTCTAGCCTGTTGAAAACTTTTGGTCATTCATAATTCTTCCAAGTTTTATGACTTCTACATAGCTAATAAAAAATGGCAACCATGTTTTCATCAAAGTTGTCAATAAAATGTGTGTAATACAGGACCAATGATGCAGCAATATGGTGTACTGCCACAGACATAACTGCCATTTGCTTTCTAGCTTTTAAAGTGTCATCTGAAGAAAGGTCATTTGGTCAGTTATAAATCCCTCCATCCATATTTCTCCAACTTGTAAACAAAGTATGAAAGACCATTTTTAGTGGTTGTTCAAGATCAGCTATACAATTTCTATCATACTTTCCTGATTTTGAAATTTACCAACATTGCCCTCCTCCTCTACTCCCATCTCTTCCCCTGCCCTCCTGTCCCCTGAGCCAAGATAGTGCAATATTGCCATCTACATCAACCTGACTCTCAGGTCACCAATTTCCATCCTAAGCTCTGGCAAAACATCCTTGGCAGGACTGTGACATTTGGAAGAGATTCTACATACCTGGATTATTAAAGACCTGGAAATATATGAATATGACTTTCATAAAGTGATTTTTATAGGCATAATTTAAAATTTAAAATAATGGTCAGACTTAACTAGATAATTCAGACCAAATTTTATCAATAAAGACTGCAATAGATTTAAAACTTAACTGGCCAACAAATTAAGAGATCAAATTCAGAAGTTCAAGCCAACAGTCTCATCAAATTTTGGCTAAAGCAACACAAGGTAGCAAGTCCATAGGATCTCTATTTTGGAGGCATGTTTAAAACTGTGGAGAAAGCAAACATTCAAGACTGAAGAGTAACAATACCTACATATAGTCATTTATTCCAGGACCATGGTTTAAGAGGTAGGGACAGGTCAATCACTGTTGAAAACTCCTTTGATGTTTTGTCTACAACTTTGACTGATGGTTATTGAGGTCAGAGCCCTTTTTGTATGTCAGCCCAAGTAGAAGCAGTGCCAGAATTATGAGGAAAAGATAAACATTATTCTTTTTCCTTAGAGATGAGGATAGTTTCAGAAAAAACACAACTTAGCAATATTAAGGTTAGTCTCCCTAATAAGTCGCTTCTGATCAGTTTTTCTAAAATATATATCAAGAGTATAATAAGCTACATTGTCCATGTGAAACTGTTGAATTAATTATACTGAAAATTTTAAAAGTAAGAACGTTTTTTTTATGATCATTATACTTCAAACCTTTGTTGGTAGTTTTGATGGTCTTGATTCTTCCTTGAATGCAGGCATTGTATATGCTTTTGCGTTCTCTAAAATTTTCGATATATTGAAGTCTATAGCTAAAACAAACAAACAAAAAAATTTCTTAAATTCTGTTATTTTTTTCTTCGGAAAGGAATGACACCATGTCTTTTATTTTTTTCCAGCAATGTACATTAAACATGGAGAGAGGTAAAAGTGTGAGGTTAGGATATTGTTACATACTAGCTTGCTCCAGTCAATCTAGGCTCCCAGGTGGTGAAGAATCTGCCTGCCAATGTGGGAGCAAGAAATGCAGGCTCAGTCCCTGGGTTGGGAAGATCCCCGGAGTTGGGAATGATAAACCACCCCAGTATTCTTGCCTGGAAAATTCCATGGACAGAGGAGCCTGGCGGGCTATAGTTCATGGGGTCCCAAAGAATCAACGGAGCATGCACGCACACCCCAGTCAGGGGAAATGAATATTCCATCTCATTTTACTTAACAGGGATTTAGAATTTTCAAATTTATTCACGTACACTATTTCATGCTGTCCTCATAAACCATTTTATGAGCTAAGTAAATTTCCCACAACTTACAGATGAGAAAACCAAATGCAGGAAACTCTACGACTTTTTCTAAGATGAGTCTTGCTCTAAGTCTTACCCTACCATTTATTGAGAGTAGAGGAAGAGGATATGGACCTAGGGCTTTTGCCTCTGAGTTCAGAGCTCTTTTCATGACCCTCTAGTTACGTAGAATAAGAGGTTTGGGCCTTGGCATGTTAGAGGCCACCTTTTCCATATACTGACAACACACCCAGATAAGGAAAGATTTGGTAAATTTTTTTTTTTTGTAACCAGCATAAATATGCATGAGGGCACATAGGGATTCTTATCTTAAAGGAGAACTATATCATTTAATCAGTCATGTCAATCAGCCTAAAAGCACAGGCTAGTTACTAAGGGTACCTCAATATAGAACAGAGAAAACAGGTGATCTGAGAAGTTTGCACTAGATCTTGGCACTGACAATTATTACCAGTTACCAGGTAGACAAATTAGACTACAGTATTTGAGGTTGATGACAAACCTTAGAAGAATTAAAGAAGGTTACTTGGATTGATTATTTATGTTACATATTAAAAGATATTTGATATTAGCTTGAAATACTGGAGGCAACTAGGCATTTTTCTCTGGCAGAGATTAAAAAATTGGCTGGCAAGGAACCTATATTTTAAGAGTGAAACAAAAGTTAGGTTAAGTTGGGAGTTAGAATGGGCAAGAAAGGTAATGAACCATATAATTTCTCTACTTTGAAACTTGCTCAAAAACATACAACCCATTATGGAAAGGAATTTGACAATATCTATTAATAACACAGACATTTTTTCTTTGCCTCAGTAATCCCTCCCCTAAGAATATATTCTTCACAATCTCCTACACAAGTACAAAAACACACAAGTACAAGTTTAATGATTATGTATTTAATATTTAAATACATAAAACCTATGTATTTATTACTCAGGTGTAGGTTGAAAAAACCATGGTACTCCAATTTTTGGAATACTATAAGCTGTAAAAAGAAATGAGTAACATCTCTGTACAGATGTGAAGATATCTTGAGGTTATATCATTAAGTGAGGAAAGCAAGTTGCAAAACAGTACAGAGTATATTACTTGACTGAAAGTATACAATATGCTACGTTCAGTTTAAAAGGGATACTTGCCTTCATTTGTATAAAGGAACACTGAAAAGATAAATAAGAAATGAATAAAAATATTCTCTTTGGGAGGAATAATTAAAAATAAAAATGCTCAATTTTGAATTATTCTTAAATACATACTTAGGTGATATTACTCAGCAGTGGCCACAGGACTGGAACAGGTCAGTTTTCATTCCAATCTCAAAGAAAGGCAATGCCAAAAAATGCTCAAACTACCACACAATTGTACTTATCCCATATGCTAGCAAAAAAGTAATGCTCAAAATTCTCCAAGCCAGGCTTCAACAGTACGTGAACCATGAAATTCCAGATGCTCAAGCTGGATTTAGAAAAGGCAGAGGACCCAGAGATCAAATTGTCAACATCCACTGGATCATTGAAAAAGCAAGAGAGTTCCAGAAAAACATCTATTTCTGCTTTATTGACTATGCCAAAGCCTTTGACTGTATGGATCACAATAAACTGAGGAAAATTCTGAAAGAGATGGGAATACCAGACCACCTGACCTGCCTTTTGAGAAACCTGAATGCAGGTCAGGAAGCAACAGTTAGAACTGGACATGGAACAATAGACTGGTTCCAAATAGGAAAAGGAGTATGTTAAGGCTGTATATTGTCACCCTGCTTATTTGAATTATATGCAGAGTACAATATGAGAAATGCTGGGTTGGATGAAGTACAAACTTGAATCAAGATTGCCGGGAGAAATATCAATAACCTGATATGCAGATGACACCACCCTTATGGCAGAAAGTGAAGAAGAACTGAAGAGCCTCCTGATGAAAGTGAAAGAGGAGAGTGAAAAAGTTGGCTTAAAACTCAACATTCAGAAAACTAAGATCATGGCATCTGGTCTCATCACTTCATGGCAAATAGATGGGGAAACAGTGGAAATGGTGACAGACTTTAATTTTGGGGGCTCCAAAATCACTGTGGAGAAGGCAATGGCACCCCACTCCAGTACTCTTGCCTGGAGAATCCCATGGATGGAGGAGCCTGGTGGGCTGCAGTCCATGGGGTCACTAAGAGTTGGACACAACTGAGCGACTTCACTTTCACTTTTCACTTTCCTGCATTGGAGAGGGAAATGGCAACCCACTCCAGTGTTCTTGCCTGGAGAATCCCAGGGATGGGGGAGCCTGGTGGGCTGCCGTCTCTGGGGTCGCACAGAGTCGGACACGACTGAAGCGACTTAGCAGCTTAGCAAAATCACTGCAGATGGTGACTGCAGCCATGAAATTAAAAGACACTTGCTCCTTGGAAGAAAAGTTATGACCAACCTAGACAGCATATTAAAAAGCAGAGTCATTACTTTGCCAACAAAGGTCCTTCTGGTCAAAGCTATTGTTTTTCCAGTAGTCATGTATGGATGTGAGAGCTGGAATATCAAGAAAGCTGAGTACTGAAGAATTGATGCTTTTGAACTGTGCTTTTAGATAAGACTCTTGAGAGTCCCTTGGACTGCAAGGAGATCCAACCAGTCCATCCTAAAGGATATCAGTCCTGGGATATCAGTCCTGGGTGTTCTTTGAAATGACTGATGCTGAAGCTGAAACTCCAATACTTTGGCCACCTGATGCGAAGAGCTGACTCATTTGAAAAGACCCTGATGCTGGGAGGGATTGGGGGCAGGAGGAGAAGAGGACAACAGAGGATGAGATGGCTGGATGGCATCACCGACTCAATGGACATGAGTTTGAATAAACTCCGCGAGTTGGTGATGGACAGGGAGGCCTGGGGTGCTGCAGTCCATGGGGTTGCAAAGAGTCGGACACAACCGAGTGATAACTGAACTGAACTGAACCTATCTTCTAGTTGTTATGAACAGATAGTTTAAACAAAAGGACTTTCATGTTTACCCTATGCACAACAAACGTCAAGACCCTCTGGTGGGCTGGTCAGTGTTTAGGGATGGGTACAGAGGCAGTTCTGGGCTCTTCAGTCTTTAGGTGGACTGTCTGCTAAGTGGGGCTATGCCTCTGCCGGTTAGTTGTTTGGCCTGAGGCTTCCCAACTCTGGAGTCTGTAGGCTCTTAGTGGCGCCAGGTCTTAGAGCTAATGAGCCAAGATATCAACTGCTGATGATGCTCCCCAATATGTCTGCACCCAGAGTCTATATAGCCCCTTTCCTGCCTCCCCAGGAGACTCTCTAAGCCCAGCAGGGATATGGTGTTTTCCCTTTAAGAGTGAAATTTTTATTTTTCCCCAGTCTAGTGGGATTCCTGCAATTAAGCCCCACTAACCTTCAAAGCCAAACACTCTGGGGGCTTCTCTTCTCAGTACCAGATCCCTAGACTGAGTAGCTTGATGTAGGAGAACCTCTAAAATATAATAATTCTCCAGTCTGTGGTTTACCCATCCAGGAGATAGGGGGTCTGATTATATGGTAAGTCTACCCTTCCTACCAGTCTCGCTATAGTTCTTTCTTTATGTCTTTAGCTATAGAAGACTTTTCTGGTAGGTTCTAGTCTTTTTCACTGATGGCTGTTCTGAAGATAGTTGTGATTTTGGTGTGCTTTTTAGAGGAGGTGAGCTTAGGGTCTTTTTACTGTGCCATCGTGGCTACTTTTGACACAATATTTTTTATTTATTGGGATAATATTTTGCAAGTGTTATTCTATAAATATGTTTCTACTTTTCAGACCATGATTCTTAGTTTTATTTGAAAAATGTCACAGCTAAACTCATGGTGAATGTTCCATGGTGAATCCACAGTGGCAGAGCATTTCAAGACCTTAATCATACTCCAAAAATTGCTCTAAAAATACATAAGCCATTTCTGCAGGTACTTCCCAAGACAATTCCAGTCACAGTCTGGGAGACTTTTCAAGGTATTTCCCTCTGCTATTCACTAAAAGAGTGGCTCCAACTCCCACTTAACCAGTAGCTTGAAGCACGGGCATGTGAACTTAATGTGTATTCCTGAATCAGAGTAGTGTATTAGTTAAGCCTTGGAGACAGATGGACACAGATTTAAACATCAGCTCTGCCATTTGAAAACTAAGTGACTTTGGGCAAATACAATTCTTTAAGCTTTCAGTTCCTTGAAATATAATTTTGAAATGATAATGATTAAATTATAGACTTGTTAACTGGATAAAAATGAGATCATATAGGCAAATCACACGTAACTGGCATCCTGTAATGACTGTGTAAATTTTAGACAATATTGTCATTACCATCATTTTTTAAGGAGAATGAATTCAAACTCTCTATTACTTCATACTTAATAAAAGATTCATTGAGAGAAAATATTGAGGAGTGATTGAGTGTTATCTATTTCTTTAGAAAATCTGAGACATATTCTTGAGCTGAGGTAGACCGACAAAGAGATATTTATTAGAATTGAATTTTCTTGGCCACTTGTAGATCCGTTTTTACCAGATTATACTTTGTCTTTATATGCTCTTGGTTAACACAGTGCAATGTTATAGACTCAAATATGGCTGTATTTACACATCAACAACATTCATTACATTACGTAGAGCTTCTCTTAGGAGAGGGTGTTAATCAGTAGAGGTGTTCACAAGTATTCACCTTTTCATCCTTCCAAGGCACATGGTAGGACTAAATATCTAGTCTCTTTGAAGATAATTATGGCATTTGCAACTTGCTCTGGGCAGTAAAAAAATGAATTTGATTACAACTATATATGTAATCTCCAGTGACCCACTTTCCAGTTGAGTCTAAATTTCCTCCTGTTTTAGACATTTTTTAGTTTGTTTAAATTATGTTCCCTATTGTAAATTATATGAATTAAGGCATGAGAAGATAGATTAATCTACCTTCATCAAGTGGGGAAAAACCCTACAAATGTGATTTCTTAAACCTAAACCTATTTTCCATTTATTCAATTTTTCATGCATTGCTTCAAGAAATGCTTTCTTTGCAGACTTTGTGAAAAACACTATAAATTTCAAGAGAAATTAAAAGTATACAGTTGCTGGCCTCAATAACCAATTGTAATCAAGTAGGTTGATAAAACATATGCAGGTAATACTTGTTAAAAATTCAACATCTATTCAAAAGTTAATATAAGATGAAGAGGCAAATAGATTGTATCAGAAGTAAAACTTTAAGGATGAATTAGAGATTGTTTGTGGGATGAGTTAATCAGAGAAGGCTCACTTAAAAACTGATCAGATTTGCAGGAATGCAGACACGGAGAAAGAATTCAGGCCAATGGCATGTACATAGGGCTGAGGTTGGGTAACAAGGTATTTTAACGGGACTTTGAGGAGACCACCTTAGTTGCAGGAAAGTGTTACCTTAGGGACTGTTTTAAGAATATGAAGAAGAAAAAGAGCAAAGGGGATTAAGACGAAGCGGTTATGCTAGTGTAAGCAGATATTTACTATGTGTCTGTCAGGAAATAATACACTGAACTCAAATCTTTGATGATGATTGAAATAATTGGTCTGTAATTATGAGTTAATTTAAATACTATAGTTGCTTAACAAATGATGTGAGTGATGTGGTTTTACCCCTTAAATCATAAACTTGTTAATAAGCCTGATTATCTGAAATTATCATAAATTTTATAAATGAAATAGGAATGGACCAACCCAACCACTATGAAAATCATGAAGAAAAGAGGAGCTAAGGAATGTATAGTTACCTTTACCACAGAGGAAAATTACGGTATTATTAGTTAAAAATCAAAACATTGAAATAAAATCAAAGTGGTAAAGAATTCACATTTTGGTGGTGTCAGTGTTATGTATAACTTACATGAAATACATATGCTTCATTCAAAATGTGGATGGAGAGGTCAAATGTAGCAAGCATAAAACTTTTGCAACAGTTCCTTATGTTTTCCTCTTAGTGTCCATGGTAAATGAAGGGCGCTGTGGTTCACCCATATAATTTCTACTCTGTTTAGAGTCATTGTGCTCTAATGGGAAAAATGCTAGCAGAGGTCCTAGTGATGCAGTGTCACTTCCCCACCCTTTCACCAAAATCTTTCCATTAGAATAATTACTGTAAGTTAGACTTCTGTCCTAAACAAAGGAACTAGCATTTTATTCCACCATTAAAAAAAATTCTAGGCTCTCAAACCTCTTCCGTGGGTGGATTATCAACATTAATCCCAATAAACACCAATAATATGTCTTAAAGAAAGTTCATATTGCAAGATCAAATTTGAAAAATTAATTTATGCTTTTAATTAAACCAAGATTTCTATGTCAATGAGGAATTAATAGTTAAAATGAATGATTAGAATAAGAATTGGCTCTTTTAATGCTGGTAATTCCAAATTCTTTGATCTACTACCACTAAGCTCCTATCCTGACTACTGAGACTAACCAAATTCAAACTTAATGGAATCAATCATACCAAGAGAACAGACACCGTCAGAAGTTTCATTTTAAGACCACAAAGCACTAATAGAATTTATGGAAGGTTTGAATTAGTTAGTACCTTGGGAAGACATGTCATTCTTAATAAAATTTTCTTATAGGGAAAGACTGAGTGCTACTACAATATGATCTAAGAACAAATTTTATTACTAAAATAATTGGTACCATTATACTACAGTGGAAAATCCATGGGAAAGAAGAGAATGGCACAGATAGCTAGTGTTCTTCATTGAAGGAAATAATTGTGGGGATCTTTTTCAAGTGCAGTTTTTGATTTTGTTATTAGGTATGGGGTTTAATAACACCACAGGTGTTGGTGTGCTATACCACAGTCCATGGAGTTGCCTTTTGAGTAATAAGGTGGTAGGTAACACGGCGTTGCAACAGTTACTCTCTAATGATGTGACTTTGAACCTGTACCCTCAGCTGTAAAACAGTATCATGAACACTGGTCTCAAAGAATCACTAGGAGAGTAAGTGAACATTATGTTTGTGAAGTGCTTGGCAAAGTTGACCTTAGACAGGAGCACAGAAGGGAAAGAGTATTCATGTGCACTTAGTCATGTCTGACTCTTTGTGAAAACATGGATGGTAGCCCATCAGGCTTCTCTCTCCATGGAATTTTCCAGGCAAGAATACTGGTTCTAGGGGATCTTCCCAACCCAGGGATCAAACCTGTGTCTCTCATGTTTCTTATACTGGCAGGCAGATTCGTCACCACTGTGCCACCTGGGAAGCCTGGGAAAGCAGAGGAATGGAAAATAATGTTGGTACCTGGGTATATGTGGTGGTGGGAGTTTGTGGAAGTTCTCATTGTCTTAATTTTCTCACTGAAGTAGGAAGCAAAATCACTATCTGAGATTGAGTATAGGGGAGAGAGTGTTGGAGATATGAGAAGATAAAAGGGGGAAATAGTTGGCTTCATGAGTGGTAGAAATAAAGGACCAGAGGAAACTGTATGATTACCTGACAGAATTCAGGCCCACTGGAGTTGTGTACTTCTGAATTAAAAATGAGACTAGTTAGCATGGTTGAATGTGTTCTCTGTGTACATTTAGCTGCACACTTTCAGATGTGTACAGATGGAGAATGATTTTTAATTATTTTAATTATTTTTAGTTGGCAAATTGTAAAAGGAGTTGGGGATGAATACAAAGAAGTAGCTAGAACTACTGACTACAGTAGTTAGGTAAAAAGGGAAGAAGAAGGGTTAGTAAGATCTATATATTGTTGGGATTTTATTTTTGACTTAGTATGCAGAAAATTTTTGGAAATGTTCTATCTGTACCTACACTTGAATGGACAGTTGAGTTATTGCATGTAGCCTCTCTCTCTCTCACACACGTCATAATCACTAGTGTTTTCCTGATATATGTTATTCACTAACACTTTTTGTCAGATATAACTATTATCATCTAAGAGGGGAGAATTAAAGTATTACGGATTTTATATGAAAAATTGTAAGCTCGTCCTTGAGAGTCTGAACATTTTTGCTATGTTTCTAGGCAATATTTTTGGTATATACATCTTCACACATTATATTAATACATTCTGTTGGATTATTTGTCAGTAGGTAGTCTCTCTTCCTTGTAGTGCTTTATTCCTTTAATTTGTCTGATATGAATATTACTGTATCAGCTTTCTTTTGCTGAATACTTTTATCTTTTTCCATTATTATCTTTTCTCATTGCTTCATTTTTAACCTTCTAGAAGGTTTTGTTCTGAGAATTTCTTTTGTGTGTGTGTGAGAAGGATGAACATTCTTTTAAAATAACCTACTTGAGGTTTTAACTCTGAGTCAGATGTAGTAGGTCTTATAGACCATTGTTTCCACTTTAATAATTAGAAAAAGCAGGGTAAATGACAAAAATGTCATTTTAAAGGACACTAGAAACAATGGTAGAACAAGTGGAAATTCCAGAGAGGGAAGAACCCTTCCTTTGTGAGCTGACAGGCCTCCAGTTATTTTCACCCCTTGAAAGCATCTACTAATTTGGGGTACTACTGAGAATCAGGTCTGGCGTATGCAGTACTCTGTTAGAGAAGAGATGAACCATCAGAGCTTTAACAATCACGTAGGCTGGTATAAAATCAAGACAACTCCCAGGTACACCGCAGCTAATTTTTACCATGGGATATTTACAGAGTTCTGCTATGGTATGGAAGGCTGGGACAGGGCTGGATTAGAAGCTTCTCAAAGGGTGGACAAAGTCTCTTCCAGGTCTTAGACAGTGGCTAGGAGACAACATTTCACAAATAGCTAGTTGGTCTTCCCCTTAGGACAATATGTCAGATTTTGAAGATGTGTGTCATTGGAGGTTAAAGAGTTAAGCTCAAAACATTCAAAGCATAGAATTAACTCTCTCTCCCTATTTCATGGCTGAGGATATAGAGACTTCTAGGTTCTTAATTAAAAACCCACAAAGACCATGCCCAAAGAACAGGGAAGACCTAGAGTTCAGTGAATCTTATCAAAGCTGTATTCCATCTGTAACCCAGTTCAGTCACTGAATAAGGCATGGTGTTTAGTCCCTCATGCTAACTGGAAAAAGCAAGAGGCATCTCTGGTGGAAAATAATATTGTCTAAATGTCTATAGTTACTTTATACCCAATGCTTAATATATAATAAAAGAGTGTAAGACAAGCAAAGTGCATGATAGATAGAGACACATAGATGATCCATAAATTGGAGTTTAGAGACAAAGGGCTTTAAAATGATATTATAAAGATGCTCAATAATTAAAAGAAAAGATGAACACAATAGGTGAAATTACACCAATAATCAGGATCTATAAAATTGAATAAAGGATCCACTCTGGATCTATAATTACATACACATGTCCTTATAGATAAGTACATACTAATAAGTACAATGAGATGGCTGGATGGCATCACCGACTCGATGGACGTGAGTCTGAGTGAACTCTAGGAGTTGGTGATAGACAGGGAGGCCTGGCGTGCTGCGATTCATGGGGTCGCAAAGAGTTGGACACGACTCAGTGACTGAACTGAACTGAATAAGTACAATGACTGAAATTAAAAATTCATTGACTGTATTTAACAGAAGACAAGATTAATGAACTTGAAAGACGTCCAAAGAAAATATCCAAACTGAAACACACATATATAAACACAGAACGGAGAAAACAAAACCTTATAAGATACATGGGGTATGGGAGTCCTGAAGGAGAGGAGAGTGAGATTGGGGTAGAGCAGCATTTGAAGAGATAATGATGGAGAATTTCCCTAAATTGATGAAGAAGGTCAACTCACAGATTTTTAAAGATTTAGAAAACTCCAAATATAAAGTACAAATATGAAGAAAACCATACTTAAGTATATTATACTCAGTCTGCTGAACAATAGAGATGAAGGGAAAAAATATTAAAAACACCCAGAGAAAAAAGATACATTTCCTTCAAAGATGCAATGATAAGATTTTATTAACAGAAACAATGGAAACTAAATAAAAATTTTAAATGGCAAAACAAAAATAAAACGTACTACCAACATAGAAATATGTGATCTGCAAAAGTGTGTTAAATTGGAAAGTGAAACAGACATTTCAGACATAATAGGACAGAGCATTCAGCGTGCTTGAATTTTCTCATATTACTCTTGTATGTCTCAAGTCTCAACACCATTACTTACTGTGAGAAACTGACAAGTTACTTAACCTATTAGGGTCCTCCTTTGTCAAATAGGGATAACCATTCTATCAATCTTAAAGCAAACTATGAAACAATAGCATGATAATAGTAAACTCTATTTCCACACAATTAGTCAATATTACGATAAACAGGTTTATAGTCTATTTACTATTTTGCCCTTATTTTCACATGCTGCTCACGGTGTTGTCTAACAAGTACAGATCAGATCAGATCAGATCAGTCACTCGGTTGTGTCTGACTCTTTGCGACCCCATGAATCGGAGCACTCCAGGCCTCCCTGTCCATCACCAACTCCTGGAGTTCACTGAGACTCACATCCATCGAGTCAGTGATGCCATCCAGCCATCTCATCCTCTGTCGTCCCCTTCTCCTCCCGCCCCCAATCCCTCCCAGCATCAGAGACTTTTCCAATGAGTCAACTCTTTGCATGAGGTGGCCAAAGTACTGGAGTTTCAGCTTTAGTATCATTCCTTCCAAAGAAACCCCAGGGCTGATCTCCTTCAGGATGGACTGGTGGATCTCCTTGCAGTCCAAGGGACTCTCAAGAGTCTTCTCCAACACCACAGTTCAAAAGCATCAATTCTTCGGCGCTCAGCCTTCTTCACAGTCCAACTCTCACATCCATACATGACCACTGGAAAAACCATAGCCTTGACTAGACGAACCTTTGTTGGCAAAGTAATGTCTCTGCTTTTGAATATGCTATCTAGGTTGGTCATAACTTTCCTTCCAAGGAGTAAGCGTCTTTTAATTTCATGTCTGCAGTCACCATCTGTAGTGATTCTGGAGCCCTAAAAAATAAAGTCTGACACTGTTTCCACTCTTTCCCCATTTATTTCCCACGAAGAGATGGGACCGGATGCCATGATCTTTGTTTTCTGAATGTTGAGCTTTAAGCCAACTTTTTCACTCTCCACTTTCACTTTCATCAAGAGGCTTTTTAGTTCGTCTTCACTTTCTGCCATAAGGGTGGTGTCATCTGCATATCTGAGGTTATTGATATTTCTCCCAGCAATTTTGATTCCAGCTTGTGTTTCTTCCAGTCCAGAGTTTCTCATGATGTACTCTGCATATAAGTTAGATAAACAGGGTGACAATATACAGCTTTGACGAACTCCTTTTCCTATTTGGAACCAGTCTGTTGTTCCATGTCCAGTTCTAACTGTTTCTTCCTGACCTGCATACAAATTTCTCAAGAGGCAGGTCAGGTGTTCTGGTATTCCCATCTCTTTCAGAATTTTCCACAGTTTATAGTGATGCACACAGTCAAAAGCTTTGGCATAGTCAATAAAGCAGAAATAGATGTTTTTCTGGAACTCTCTTGCTTTTTCCATGATCCGGCGGATGTTGGCAATTTGATCTCTGGTTCCTCTGCCTTTTCTAAAACCAGCTTGAACATCAGGAAGTTCACGGTTCACATATTGCTGAAGACTGGCTTGGAGAATCTTGAGCATTACTTTACTAGCGTGTGAGATGAGTGCAATTGTGCTATAGTTTGAGCAATCTTTGGCATTGCCTTTCTTTGGGATTGGAATGAAAACTGACCTCTTCCAGTCCTGTGGCCACTGCTGAGTTTTCCAAATTTGCTGGCATATTGAGTGCAGCACTTTAACAGCATCATCTTTCAGGATTTGAAATAGCTCAGCTGGAATTCCATCACCTCCACTAGCTTTGTTCCTAGTGATGCTTTCTAAGGCCCACTTGACTTCACATTCCAGGATGTCTGGCTCTAGGTCAGGTACACTAAGTGGTTATTCTTGTGTCCTAGACATGCTGTACCTATCTCATTAGCTATTTGGTAATCAAATTACACTGATTCATATATGCCTACAGTTAATTAACTGGATCTTTAAAAAGTGTTTTACCTTGTAGTCATATCTCTTCCAAATTTTATTTTTATTGCTGGACTTTTGAATCCATATTCCCAACCAGTGGGAGTTTTAGTGTCTCCAATTCTACCAAAGGATAAGACTCAGGATATTATCTATAATCCTTGAGGTGGAACTAGAAGTCTTTGACTTTGTTATATGGCTAAACTACTATTATTTTGTCTTGTTTGACTGCTTTCCTTTGTTTCTGCATTTTCTCATTCTCTGATTAAATTTGCTCTTTGAAACTCAGGAAAGAACTCTATGCCTTTCCAACATTTTGCCACACTTGTTTTCTCTTATTTGATTAAATCATCCTTAAAATAAGCTGCAGACTCTGCCAGCATTTTAAAAATGAGGCAAATAAAAAGCATTTCTATAGCTATGATTATTATCATTAATGCTTATGCATAACTTAGCACAGAAGCAGACTGTGTACCAAGGATTCCAGTGTAAGCAGATCATTGGGAGAAACAAGGAACATGGATTACAGAAGAAGTGAAACAGGAAAATAAAATAGCCAATGAAAGATGCAGTATCAAGCCAGGTACCACAGTGGGTGACCAGATTATAATCCCCTGCTGCTAAGTCACTTCAGTCGTGTCCGACTCTGTGGGACCCCATAGATGGCAGCCCACCAGGCTCCCCCGTCCCTGGGATTCTCCAGGCAAGAACACTGGAGTGGGTTGCCATTTCCTTCTCCAATGCATGAAAGTGAAAACTGAAAGTGAAGTCATTCAGTCATGTCCGACCCTCAGTGACCCCATGGACTGCAGCCCACCAGGCTCCTCTGTCCATGGGATTTTCCAGGCAAGAGTACTGGAGTGGGGTGCCATTGCCTTCTCTGTATAATCCCCCTAGGGAATCTCAAAAATGACAGAATGATCTCTGTTTGTTTCCAAGGCAAACCATTCAATATCACAGTAAACCAAGTCTATGCCCCAACCAGTAATGCTTAAGAAGCTGAAGTTGAATGATTCTATGAAGACCTACAAGACCTTCTAGAACTAACACCCAAAAAAGATGTCCTTTTCATTATAGGGGACTGGAATGCAAAAGTAGGAAGTCAAGAAATACTTGGAGTAACAGGCAAATTTGACCTTGGAGTACAAAATGAAGCAGGGCAAAGGCTAACAGAGTTTTATCAAGAGAACCCACTGGTCATAGCTAACACCTTCTTCCAACAAGACAAGAGAAGACTCTATACATGGACATCACCAGATGGTCGACATCAAAATCAGCTTGATTATATTCTTTGCACCCAAAGATGGAGAAGCTCTATACAGTCAGCAAAAACAAGACCGGGAGCTGACTGGCACTCAGATCATGAACTCCTTATTGCCAAATTCAGACTTAAATTGAAGAGAGTAGGGAAAACCACTAGACCATTCAGGTATGACCTAAATCAAATCCCTCAAGATTATACAGTGGAAGTGAGAAATAGATTCAAAGGGATTAGATCTGATAGAGTGCCTGAAGAACTATGGATGGAGGTTCATTGACACTGTACTAGAGGCAGTAATCAAGACCACCCCCAAGAAAAAGAAATGCAAAAAAGCAAAATGGTTGTCTGAGGAGACCTTACAAATAGCTAAGAAAAGAAGAGAAGATAAAGGCAAAGGAAATGGAAAGATATATCCATTTGAATGCAGAGTTCCAAAGAATAGCAAGGAGAGATAAGAAAGCCTTCCTCAGTGATCAGTGCAAAGAAATAGAGGAAAACAATAGAATGGGAAAGTCTAGAGATCTCTTCAGGAAAATTAGAGATACCAGGGAACATTTCATGCCAAGATGGGCACAATAAAGGAAAAAAATTGTATGGACCTAATATAAACAGAAGATACTAAGAAGAGGTGGCAAGAATACACAGAACTATACAAAAAAGATCTTCATGACCCAGATAACCATGATGGTGTGATCACTCACCTAGAGCCAGAAATCCTGGGATGCGAAGTCTAGTGGGCCTTAGGAAGCATCACTATGAACAAAACTAGTGGAGGTGATGGAATTCCAGTTGAGCTATTTCAAATCCTGGAAGATGATGCTATGAAAGTGCTGCACTCAATATGCCAGCAAATTTGGAAAACTCAGCAGTGACCACAGAACACGAAAAGGTCAGTTTTCATCCAATCCCAAAGAAAGGCAATGCCAAAGACTGTTCAAACTACCACACAATTGCACTCATCTTACATGCAGCAAAATAATGCTCAAAATTCTCCAAGCCAGGCTTAAACAGTACGTGAACCGGATGTTCAAGCTGGATTTAGAAAAGGCAGATGAATCAGAGATCAAATTGCCAACCTTCATTGGATCAACAAAAAAGCAAGAGAGAAAAACTTCTGCTTCTGCTTTATTGATTATGCCAAAGCCTTTGACTGTGTAGATCACAACAAACTGTGGAAAATTCTTAAAGAGATGGGACTACCAGACCACCTTACCTTCATGAGAAACCTGTATGCAGGTCAAGAAGCAACAGTTAGAACTGGACATGAAACAACAGACTAGTTCCAAATTGGGAAAGGAGTATGTCAAAGCTGTATATTGTCACTGTGCTTATTTAACTTATAGGCAGAGTACATTATGCAAAGTGCCAGGCTGGATGAAGCACAAGCTGGTATCAAGATTGCCAGGAGAAATATCAATGACCTCAGTTATGCAGATGACACCACCCTTATGGCAGAAAGTGAAGAGAAACTAACGAGCCTCTCAAAGTGAAAGAGGAGAGTGAAAAAGTTGGCTTAAAACTCAACAATCAGAAAACAAAGATCATGGCATCTGGTCTCATCACTTCATGGTAAATAGATGGGGAAACAATGGAAACAGTGAAAGACTTTATTTTGGGGGGCTCCAAAATCACTGCAGATGGTGACTGTGCCATGAAATTAAAAGATGCTTGCTCCTTGACAGAAAAGTTATGACCAACCTAGACAGTATATTAAAAAGCAGAGACATTACTCTGCCAACAAAGGTCCGTCTCGTCAAGTCTATATTTTTTCCAGTGGTCATGTATGGATGTGAGAGTTGGACTTTAAAGAAAACTGATCACCAAAGAATTGATGCTTTTGAACTGTGGTGTTGGAGATTCTTGAAAGTCCTGTGGACTGCAAGGAGATCAAATCAGTCAATCCTAAAGGAAATCAGTGAATATTCACTGGAAGGACTGATGCTGAAGCTGAAACTCCAATACTTTGGCCACTTGATGCAAAGAACTGACTCATTTGAAAAGCCCCTGATGCTGGGAAAGATTGAAGGCAGGAGGAGAATGGGACGACAGAGGATGAGATGGTTGGATGGCATCACCGACTCAATGGACATGAGTTTTAGCAAGCTCTGGGAGTTGGTGATGGACAGGGAAGCCTGGTGTGCTGCACTCCTTGGGGTCGCAAAGAATCATACATGACTGAGTCACTACACTGAACTGAACTGATGAAATCTCTGTGGAAAAAGGTACAAAACACATGCCTCAGAATTATCCCAGCCAAGGATGGCGGTGGTGGGAAGTTGTGGCATATATTAATTCTCTCTCCTCAGTTATCAGGTCTCTCTTCAGAATTACCCTCAGAGGGTATTAATTCCAGTCCTCTGTGTGAGGGCAAAGTGAGTTCTGGTAGCCCGTCAACCAAGATACAATTGCTAGCTGATGGAAGGCAAGCTGACGTGTAGAGAACATCAGCAGATTTTCAACACATTTGAACCAGAACTTATTTAACACATTTGAACAAGGACTTAGGAAATAATGGTTTAGAACAGTACACTTTCAAAATTATTGAAATAAAAAGACATGTAATAAAAGAGAATCTTGACAGGAGCAAGTATTAGACTAGTTGTTATCTTTAGACTTACAGGTTTCAACATATAAATTTTTTTTTTTTTCCCTCTTCTTATATTGACCAAACCTGCAATAACAACACTGAACTGAGCAGTGACTCTATTCTTAATGTATCACCATTAACGATGATGTTCTACAGGTTTGTTGTATTGTCCTCTACCAAATTAATGAAGCTTTCCTCTAAGTCTCATCAAATTAAAATTTATTTCATTTTTAATTTTTTATATTCTAATATTATTCTTAACTTTAAGAATTAATATTAAAACATGTAAAATATTATATATTTTTATGCACTGTGAGATGACAATACTGTGTCATATAATTTTAGGTCTGTCTTTTGCAAGCAGTATATAGCTGGAATTTTATTTGTGAATTTTATGTTTAATTATAACAATTTCTTAGAATCTGTTTTATAATATTAAAATTTAACATAGTCATATTTATTATGATGATTAATGGGTTTAAAATTATTTTTGCCATTTTATTTTAGTTTTCCACTTTTAACCAAACTTTTCAGTTATTTCTGTTTTACTTTCTTATTAGATTATTTTCCATTACTGTTTTCTTATCTGCTTTAGAAGTTATAAGTTTCATTTCTATTCTTCTAGGGATTAATCTTTTCATACTGTTCATGGGGTTCTCAAGGCAAGAATACTGAAGTGGTTTGCCATTCCGTTCTCCAGTGGACCACATTCTGTCAGACCTCTCCACCATGACCTGTCCGTCTTGGGAGGCCCCACATGGCATGGCTTAGTTTCACTGAGTTAGACAAGGCTGTGGTTGTGTGATCAGATTGGCTAGTTTTCCGTGATTATGGTTTCAGTGTGTATGTCCTCGGATGCCCTCTTGCAACACCAACGTTTTACTTGGGTTTCTCTTACCTTGGACGTGGGCCAAGAGAACGCACTGGTCATAGCAAACACCCTTTTCCAACAACACAGGAGAAGACTCTACACATGGACATCACCAGATGGTCAACACCGAAATCAGATTGATTATATTCTTTGCACCCAAAGATGGAGAAGCTCTATACAGTCAGCAAAAACAAGACTGGGATCTGACTGTGGCTCAGATCATGAACTCCGTATTGCCAAATTCAGACTTAAATTGAAGAAAGTGGGGAAAACCACTAGACCATTCAGGTATGACCTAAATCAAATCCCTCATGATTATACAGTGGGAGTGAGAAATACATTTAAGGGACTAGATCTGATAGACAGAGTGCGTGATGAACTATGGACGGAGGTTCGTGACATTGTACAGGAGACAGGGATCAAGACCATCCCCATGGAAAAGAAATGCAAAAAAGCAAAATGTCTGTCTGAGGAGGCCTTACAAATAGCTGTGAAAAGAAGAGAAGTGTAAAGCAAAGGAGAAAAGGAAAAATATTCCCATTGAATGCAAAGCTCCAAAGAATGGCAAGGAGAGATAAGAAAGCCTTCCTCGGTGATCAGTGCAAAGAAACAGAGGAAAACAACAGAATGGGAAAGACTAGAGATATCTTCAAGAAAATTAGAGATACCAAGGGAACATTTCATGCAAAGATGGGCTCTATAAAGGACAGAAATGATATGGACCTAACAGAAGCAGAAGATATTAAGAAAAGGTGGCAAGAATACACAGAAGAACTGTACAAAAAAGAGCTTCACAACCAAGATAATCACGATGATGTGATCACTCACCTAGAGCCAGACATCCTGGAATGTGAAGTCAAGCGGGCCTTAGAAAGCATCACTAGGAACAAAGCTAGTGGAGGTGATGAATTCCAGCTGAGCTATTTCAAATCCTGGAAGATGATGCTGTGAAGGTGCTGCACTCAATATGTCAGCAAATTTGGAAAACTCAGTAGTGGCCACAGGACTGGAAAAGGTCAGTTTTCATTCCAATCGAAAAGAAAGGCAATGCCAAGAATGCTCAAACTACCACAAATTGCACTCATCTCACACGCTAGTAAAGTAAATTTACTAGCTCAAATTTCTCCAGGCCAGCCTTTGGCAATATGTGAACTGCAAACTTCCAGATGTTCCAGCTGGTTTTAGAAAAGGCAGAGGCCAGAGATCAAATTGTCAACATCTGCTGGATCATGGAAAAAGCAAGAGAGTTCCAGAAAAACATCTATTTCTGCTTTATTGACTATGCCAAAGCCTTTGACTGTGTGGATCACAATAAACTGTGGAAAATTCTGAAAGAGATGGGAATACCAGACCACCTGATCTGCCTCTTGAGAAACCTGAATGCAGGTCAGGAAGCAACAGTTAGAACTGGGCATGGAACAACAGACTGGTTCCAAATAGGAAAAGGAGTATGTCAAGGCTGTATATTGTCACCCTGCTTATTTAACTTACATGCAGAGTACATCATGAGAAACGCTGGGCTGGAGTAAGCACAAGCTGGAATCAAGATTGCTGGGAGAAATAGCAACAACCTCAGTTATGCAGATGACACCACCCTTATGGTACAAAGTGAAAAGGAACTAAAAAGCCTCTCGATGAAAGTGAAAGAGGAGAGTGAAAAAGTTGGCTTAAAGCTCAACATTCAGAAAACGAAGATCATGGCATCCAGTCCCATCATTTCATGGCAAATAGATGGGGAAACAGTGGAAACAGTGTCAGACTTTATTTTTTAGGGCTCCAAAATCACTGCAGATGGTGATTGCAGCCATGAAATGAAAAGACACTTACTCCTTGGAAGGAAAGTTATGACCAACCTAGATAGCATATTGAAAAGCAGAGACATTACTTTGCCAACAAAGGTCCGTCTAGTCAAGGCTATGGTTTTTCCTGCGGTCATGTATGGATGTGATAGTTGGACTGTGAAGAAAGCTGAGTGCTGAAGAATTGATGCTTTTGAACTGTGGTGTTGGAGAAGACTCTTGAGAGTCCCTTGGACTGCAAGGAGATCCACCCAGTCCATTCTGAAGGAGATCAGCCCTGGGTGTTCATTGGAAGGACTGATTCTGAAGCTGAAATTCCAATCCTTTGGCCACCTCATGTGAAGAGTTGACTCATTGGAAAAGACTCTGATGCTGGGAGGGATTGGGGGCAGGAGGAGAAGGGGATGACAGAGGATGAGATGGCTGGATGGCATCACCGACTCGATGGACGTGAGTTTGAGTGAACTCCGGGAGTTGGTGATGGACAGGGAGGCCTGGCGTGCTGCAATTCATGGGGTCGCAAAGAGTTGGACACGACTGAGCAACTGGACTGAACTGAGGGATTAATCTAAAAATATTTAGCATATTTTTTATCAACATCTAGAATATATTTATATGTCTATTCTCCATTTAAATATAGGCATAGTCCCAGTAAATTTTTGTTGTTTTCCTAAACTTACCTCACACCACCTCCAATGTTGTAATCATTTAAGATTTTAGTTCAAAATTGTTTTAAAATATTTTTAACTCTGAGATTTAAATATACATTTAACTAATTTTTTAGTCTTTATTGTGTTCCCCCCTTATTAGCACTAGTATATTTGTTTTTATACTCATGTATTTATTTATTTTTGAGGCATAATTTACATAGCTCTCTTTCCCCCCTTTTGGTGTACAGTCCTTTGAATTTTGACAAAAGAATATGGTTGTATACTCAGCGCCACAATCAACATATAGAATAGTTCCATTATCCAGATAATCATCCAGCCCCCATTTTCGTTAACCTTTCCCCCACTGCAGTCACTACAACCACCGCAGTCACTGAGTTCTTTTCTGTACCTGTAGTATTTGCCTTTTCTAAGGTCATATAAGTGGACCCATATAATATGCAGCCTTTGTGTCTAGCTTCCCTCATTTAGAATAATGATTTGAGACTAATGCATATGTCGTGCATGTTAGTGACTTGTTTCTCCTTATTGTTTTTTTTTAACCTTCTGTATTTGTGTAGTACTTTTGAATGCTGTGATATTCTGAGCTTAATCATTTATTTTTTTTAGCCATATTCAGTCTCTTGCTTAGCCATTCTTCAAAGATATTTACTTAGCCATCATATTCTTGCTTCCTAAAAACTATTTTTTATCTGCTCCATTTTCTTGTCAGAGTGTGTATTAAAAAAATGATGCAGCATAATTTCAGATAAGCTCTATGGGGCAGATATCATGCTTTTTGTTTTTGGATGGGAGTGTGTTTTTTGTTTGCTTTGTTTTTTCATCAGAGGATAATTGTTTTACAATGTTGTGTTGGTTTCTGCCATAAATCATAAACTAGCCGTAGGTATACATATGTCCCCTCCCTCTTGAACCTCCTTCCCACTTCCCATCCCATCTCACTCCTCTAGGTTGTCACAGAGCACCAGGTTTGAGTTCCCTGTTCAGTTCAGTTCAGTCCAGTTGCTCAGTCGTGTCCAACTCTTTGGACCCCATGCGTCGCAGCACGCCAGGCCTCCCTGTCCATCACCAACTCCCGGAGTTCACTCAGACTCACGTCCATTGAGTCAGTGATGCCATCCAGCCATCTCACCCTCTGTCATCCCCTTCTCCTCCTGCCCCCAATCCCTCCCAGCATCAGAGACTTTTCCAATGAGTCAACTCTTCACGTGAGGTGGCCAAAGTATTGGAGTTTCAGCTTTAGAATCATTCCTTTCAAAGAAATCCCAGGGCTGATCTCCTTCAGAGTGGACTGGGTGGATCTCCTTGCAGTCCAAGGGACTCTCAAGAGTCTTCTCCAACACCGCAGTTCAAAAGCATCAATTCTTCAGCGCTCAGCCTTCTTCACAGTCCAACTCTCACATCCATACATGACCACTGGAAAAACCTAATACAGCAAATTCCCACTGGCTATCTATTTTTTTATGTTTCAGAACTACTCTCCCAATTTGTCCCCGCCTCTCCTTTTGGCAACCCACTCCAGTACTCTTGCCTGGAGAATCCCATAGAGGGAGGAGCCTGGTAGGCTACCGTCCATGGGGTTGCAAAGAGCTGGACACGACTGAGGGACTTCACTCACTCTTTCCCCCACTGTGTCCACAAGTCTGTGCTCTATGTCTGTATCTCTATTCTGCCCTGTAAATAGGTTCATCAGTACCCTTTTTCTAGATTCCATATATATGTGTTAATATACAATATTTGTTTTTCTTTTTCTGCCTTACTTTACTCTGTAAAACAGGCTTTAGGTTCATCCACCTCACTAGTAATGACTCAAATGCATTCCTTTCTTTGGCTGAGTAATATTCCATTACATTACATGATTGTATGTGTGCACCACAACTTCTTTATCCATTCATCTACCAATGGACATCTAGTTTTCTTCCACGTCCTAGCTACTGTAGATAGTGCTGCAATGAACATTGGAGTGAATGTATCTTTTTCAATCATGGTTTTCTTAGGGTATATGCCCATTAGTGGGATTGTTGGGTCATAAGGTAGTTTTATTTATAGTTTTCTAAAGAATTTCCATACTGTTCTCCATAGTGGCTGCATCAGTTTACATTTTCATCAACACTGCAAGAGGGTTCCATTTTCTCCACCTCCTCTCCAGCATTTGTTTGTAGATTTCTTGATGATTGCCACTCTGACCGGTATGAGGTGATAGCTCATTGTAGTTTTGATTTGCATTTCTATAATAATGAGCGACGTTGAGCATCTTTTCATGTGTTTGTTGGTCATCTGTATGTCTTCTTTGTAGAAATGTCTGTTTAGGTCTTCTTCCCACTTTTTGATTGGGTTGTTTGTTTTTCTAGTTTTGAGCTGCATGACCTGCTTGTATATTTTGGAGATTAATCCTTTGTCAGTTGTTTCATTTGCTATTATTTTCTCCCATTCTGAGGGCTGCCTTTTCACCTTGTTTATAGTTTCCTTTGCTGTGTAAAAGCTTTTAAGTCTAATTGGGTCCCACTTGTTTATTCTTGTTTTTATTTCCATTACTCTAGGATGTGGGTCATAGAGGATCTTGCTGTGATTTATGTCAAAGAGTGTCTGCCTGTGTTTTCCTCTAAGAGTTTTATAGTTTCTGGTCTCACATTGAAGTCTTTATTTCATTTAAGTTTATCTTTGTGTAAGAGAGTGTGTTGTATTACCATGGCATTTGGTACACAGACCAGAATCTGACAGATAATGGCTGTTCAGTAAATATTTATTAAATAAACGAGTATGAAAAGTCTACTTAGAATTTGAAAAAAGTTTTACATTGCCTGGATTATAATTTCTCATAATCTAATAGATTATCATTATCTATTCTAGTGAGTTTTATATTATAGTACCTAATTCATGACTAAGCTTTAAAATGAAGCTGTTAGATATATGGTTGCGTCTGTCTATATGTATATATTTCTCTACCTTTGGATTGTACTATCAAAATTAATTTATAAATGAGCTTAATGGGCTTAAAGGAAATTAAGCACTTATAAAAATTCCCAGAAATATAAAGAAACTAACCCAAATGAATTTCAGGTTCCTGTAAACTGAGAGACAGTATTAAGATTAATTTAAATTTATTAAGTTTATTAGTTTGCTTGTCAATTTAATTAATATAGACATGTTTTTAGAGTGATCAATATTAAGTATAATAATTTATTGTACCTAGGTTTAATAGAAATCAAGTAAGCCATCTGTTGCAAATGTGTTAGCAAGAAAAATAACTTGGTAGGATTAACTTTTTACTTAGTATATTCAATATAGTGAGAGAAGAGCTTTTGCGTGAATCTTTAGAAATACTTGTATTTTAGAACTGTCGATTTAAAAATAATCTCTTAATCATCTTCTTCTGGGACGCCTATAATGTGAATGTTGGTGCATCTGATATTGTCCCAGAGATCTCTTAAACTGTCCTCATTTATTTTCATAATTTTTTCTTTATTCTGTTCCATGGCACAGATATCCACCATTCTGTCTTCCACCTCACTGATTTTTTTCTTCTGTCTCATTTATTCTGTATTGATTCTCTCTAGTATATTTTTCATTTCACTTATTGTATTCTTCAACTCCACTTGGTTATCCTTTATATCTTCTAACTCTTTGCTAAAAATTTCTTGTAACTCAGAATGGGCCTGAGAAAATATCTCAAGCTAGATGAAAACTTCCCTAACATGGGAAAGGAAACAGTCACTCAAGTCCATGAAGCACAGAGAGTCCCATATAGAATATACCCAAGGAAGAACATGTTGAGACACAAAATAATCAAATCAACAAAAATTGAAGACAGAGAAAATATTAAGAGTGATAAGTGAAAAGCAACAAATAACAGAAAGACAATCTCCATAAGATTATTAGTTGAATTTTTAGCAAAAACTTGGCAGGCCAGAAGGGAATGACAAGATATAAAGTGATGAAAGGGAAAAACTTACAACCAAGAATACTCTACCCAACAAGCTTCTCATTCATATTCAAAGGAGAAGTCAAAAGCTTTGCCGACAAGCAAAAGCTGAAAGAGTTCAGCACCAACAAACCAGCTTTACACAAATGCTAAAGGAACTTTTCCAGGCTTAAAAGAAAGACCACAACTAGAAATAAGAAAATTACAAAGTAGGAAAGCTCATTAGTAAAGGAAAACATACAGTAAAGGTTGACAATCATCCACATATATCTACAATATCTAAGTCAATAACTGTGACAGGAGGGCAGTACTTATGTAGGATATTCGAAATGCATTTGAAACTAAGAGATCAAAAGGTTAAAACACTCATATATACATATATAAAGTGCTACATCAAAACCTCATGGTAACCACAAACCAAAAATCTACAGTAGTTATAACACAAATAAGCAAAAGGAATCTAAACACAACACTGAAGAAAGTCATCAAATCACAAGAGGAGAGAAAAAAAGAGGAAAGGAAGAAAAAAGATCTATAAAAACAAAGCAATTTAAAAATGATAATAAGAACTTGTATATCAATAATTACCTTAAATGCTCCAACCAAAAGATATAGACTGGCTGAATGGATAAAAAACCAAGACTATATATATGCTGTCTACAAAATACCCACTTCAGATCTAGAAACACATACAGAATGAAAGTAAGGGGATGGAAAAAGGTATTTCATGCAAATGGAAATCAAAAGAAAGCTGGAGTAGTAATAATCATATCAAACAAAATAAATACAAGAGACAAAGAAGGACACTACATAATGATAAACAGGTCAATCCAAGAGTAAGAGATAACAACTGTAAATATATATGCATCCACCATAGAAGCACCTCAATATATAAGGCAAATACTAACTAAAGGGAGAAATTGACATTAATACTATAATAGTGGGGACCAATATCACTGATGAAAATATCCACAAAAATCCTCAACAAAATACTAGCAAATCGACTGTAACAATAAAGTAAACAGATTATACACCATGATCAACTGGGGATTTATCCCAGGATGCAAGAACTTTTTAATAAATGCAAATCAATCAATGTGACATTAACAAGTTGAATAATAAAACCACATGATCATGAATAGATGCAGAAAAGCCTTTTGATAAAATTTAACAACTATTTATGATAAAAACTCCAGAAAGTTGGCATAGAGGGAACCTATCTCAACATAATAAAAGGTCACATTTTATAAACTTACAGCTAACATTATACTTAATGGTAAAAATCTGAAAGAATTTTCCCTAACATCCAGAACAAGGTGAGGATGTTCGCTTCTGCCACTTTTATTCAACATAGTATTGGAAGCCCTAGCCACAGCAATCAGTGAAGAAAAAATAATAACAGGAATTCAAATTGTAGAAGAAGAAGTAAAACTGTCACTGTTCTCAGACAACATAATACTAAACATAGAAAATCCTAAAGGTGCTACTGAAAAACTACTAGAGCTCATTAGTGAATTTGGTAATGTTGCAGGATACAAAATTAATAGACAGAAATCTGTTGCATTTCTATACACTAACAATGAAAGATCAAAAAGAGAAATTAAGTAAACCATCAAATCAAAAAGAGCAAAGCATCTAGGAAGACCTATGGAGGCAAATAATCCTGTACTCTGAAAACTATGATATGCTGATGAAAGAAATCGAAGATGACACAAACAGATGGAAAGATATACCATGTTCTTGTATTGGCAGATTCAACATTGTCAAAATGACTGTATTATCCAAGGCAATATACAGATTCAACACAATCCCTATCACATCACCAATGGCATTTTTCACAGAACTAGAACAAATAAATCTTATAATTTGTATGGAAACACAAAAGACCCTGAATAATCAAAGCAATCTTGAGGAAGGAAAACAGAATTGGAGGAATCTGGCTTCCTGCCTTCAGACTATACTACAAAGCTACAGTCATCAAAAGAGTATGGTACTAGTACAAAAATAGAAATATAGAACTATGAACCAGGATGGAAAGCCCAGAAGTAAACCCATACACTTATGGTCAATTTAGGCAAAACAAAGAAAGCAAGAATATATTTAATACAAATGAGAAAAGACAGTATCTTCAATAAGTGGTGCTGGGAAGACTAGACAACTATATGTAAAAGAAAAAAAATTAGAACATTCTGTAATGCCATATACAAAAATAATTGTATATGGATTAAAGACTTAAATGTAAGGCTGAATACTATAAAACTCCTAAAGGAAAACCTAGGCAGGACATAAATTGTGGCAATATCTTTTCAGATTATCTCTTAGAGAAATGGAAGTAGGGGAAACAATAAAAACAACAACCACTAAATTAGACCTAATTAAACTTAAAAGCTTTTACACAGGAACAAAACCATAAATAAAATGAAAACATAACCTACAGAATGGGAGAATACATTTGCAAACAATACATCTGACAAGGGATTAATCTCCAAAACATACAAACAGCTCATAGAGTTCCATATCAGAAAACCAACAGGCAAACCAATTGAAAAATGGGCAGAGGACCGCAACAGACATTTTTCCAAAGAAGGCATGTGAAATTTGCCCAATATGCCCAAAAGGTCATGAAAATATGCCCAATATTGCTAATTATTATTTATATCAAAAGAAAATTAAGTATCACCTTACACCAGTCAGAATGGTCATCATCAAAAGTATATAAATAATAAATGCTGGAGAGGGTGTAGAGAAAAGGAAACTGTCCCAGAATGTAAATTAGTGCAGTCACTATGGAAAACAGTAAGGAGGTTCCTTAAAAAATATAGCTACCATATGATCCTGCAAATTCACTCCTGTGTATATATCCAGGAAATACTGTAATTCAAAAAGATACAGGCACCTCAGTGTTCACTGCAGCACTATTTACAATAGTCAAGACATGGAAGCAACCTAAATATTCATTGATAAGTGAATAAATAAAGATGTTGTATATATATGCAATGGAATATTCAGTTCAGTTACTCAGTTGTGTCCGACTCTTTGCAACCCCATGGACTGCAGCATTACAGGCTTCCTTGTCCATCACCAACTCCCAGAGCCTACTCAAACTCATGTCCATTGCATTGGTGATGCCATCCAATCATCTCGTCCTCTGTCATCCCCATCTCCTCCTGCTTTCAATCTTGCCCAGCCTCAGGGACTTTTCCAATGAGTTGGTTCTTTGCATCAGGTGGCCAAAGTATTGGAGTTTCAGCTTCATCATCAGTCCTTCCAAAGAATATTCAGGACTGATTTCCTTTAGGATTGACTGCTTGGATCTCCTTGCAGTCCAAGGGAATCTCAAGAGTCTTCTCTAACACCACAGCTATTCAACCATTAAAAAGAACGAAATAATGCCATCTGCAGCAACATGAATGAACTTAAGAGATTATCATAAAAAGTGAAGTAAGTCAGAGAAAAGCAAATATCTTATCATTTCCTTTAAAGATAAGACTTGTTACAGAACAGACTAAGTCAAATGACTTGGTGATATACTGCTGCTGCTACTATTTAGTCACTAAGCAACTCTTTGTGACCTAAGACTGTAGCCTGCTAGGCTCCTCTAGTCCATTTCCCAGGCAAGAATACTGGAGTGAGTTGTCATTTCCTTCTCCAGAGGGTTTTCCTGACCCAGGATCAAACCTACGTCTCACGCTTGGCAGGCAAATTCTTTACCACTGAACCACCTGGGAAGCTTGGTGATATATTGAGCCACACCTAATGGGAGTTCAATCAATTTAAGTCAATAAATTACTTATGACCTTACTAATAATACTAGTTATATTACCTATACTAGTTATATTACCTATACTACCTATTTTATGACATTGCTGTTTCTTACACATTACTAACACATTTAGTAACACATTTAGTAACATGTTACTAAATGTGTTACTGAGCCTTTGATAAAATGATGATTAGTAACTTCAAGCAAGTAACCACTTATATAGTTCTATAAGATCAATGACTATAATAGTGTAACTCTAGATATGGGAAGAAAAACTAGAGGGAACCATTTTCTGGACCATAAAAGACTAGTAAGACAGGTGGTCCAAAGACACTTGGTTACTGTTAATAGGACCTAGTTCAGTAATAGCACATTGAGTGGCCTATCAAAAAAAATCCTTGCCTGATCTACAAATGATCATTCCTAGCACCATGGGACAAAATGGTCATGAAATACCTCTCAAAGTATGATTGAATTTAATACCATGAGGGGACCTGTCACTACAAATTTTTGTTTGCTACCTGGTTCTACAAGAGAAAAGTCACTAGCTGCTGCATTTGCTGACTTCAACACATTCTGAAAGGAGTTCAGGGCAGAGATCAGGAAGAGGCACTCTGTGCTCTTGGAAAAACTGGCAGACTAGGCCTTCACATAGTTAGATATTTCCAGGAGAAAATTTTAATGAGACCAATTTCTTGATATTACTCATATCTAGAAAAGCACTAAAATCATTAATGGACATCTGCTCCTGGTGACAACAGCAACTTCTGCCAAAATGTGTGCTGGATTGCACATACTCTAATTTTGTATATATAGAGTCATTTCCTCCCAACCTCTTGGGAGCAGTTTCTCAGAGCTATCTGAGACTGTCTCCCAGACTGTAGTCCTCCTTTGGCCCCAAATAAAACTTAGCTCACAACCCTCATGTTGTGCCTTTTTTCCCCAAGTCAACAAGAGCAAAAGTAGTTCAAATCGAGGTATATCTGATTGCAAAGATAACATCTGAATGGTGAAAGCTCATCACAGGCCAGCTGTTCCATATTACCTCTAAACACAGTATAGCTAGCAGCTTTTAGTAATTTCTCATTTAATATTTATTTGCTGTTTCTTAGTGGCTCCAATTTTTTGTCTTCTTTTTTCAGTACCTAGGCTTTGCTATCTTCTTGCTCCCGTAACACTTTGTATGTGTCATTTAACTTGTGAACTCTCAAAACTGAATTGTTAATGAGAAGAGTGAATCATTTTCCATGTTTGGTTTCCAAGATTTCTCATTTTGAAAGAATAAGTTTCCAAATATTAACTTGCTTTAAATGATTACCCATACAAACCCCACCTCCGTAAACTTTATCTTAAATGAAAAAGAAAAGCCTGCCAAGTTAGAGTACATGAATAGCTCTTTTAAAATTATTGAATAAAAGTTTAAATTACCAGAGGTTGCATCATTATGGGTTATTTGAGAATTGTTTGTCTTCTATAATATGAAGGTTATTCTCAGAGGAATACTGATTGGAATAGAAACCAGATGTGTTTTTCAAGACTAGACTGAAAAAAATGACAAACAAGTAGAAAATTAATATAAGAATGACTAAAGGAGGTTTCTAGAAACTTGAAGCATGGGTATAATAGAAAAAGTGTGTGTGAGAGAGAAAGAAGGAGAGAGAGAGACGAGAATAAAAAAAAAAAGTAGAGGAGAAAAATGCAGAGAAAGGGAAGGAGATTGAATAGGATATGATAAAAAAGTTTAAGAATTTAAAACAGAACCAAAAAACTCCTAAATCTTAGTAAATGTTTGTATCAACAAGGAAAGCACATAATTGAATTTTTACGTATAAACCAAAAAGGGGGAAAAAAGAGACAAAATGATCTTTCAATCTAAAAGGATTAAGTACTAAAAAGATGAGGACTACTGCTGAAAGGAAAAAAAAAGCCCCCTTTAAATTTAATATATAACATGCTCTGAGTGTGTTAAAATGATCCAGAAATTTTATATTTTTCATCTCTTCCACCTTGATGTTTTGAATTTGCTTCTTGGTTTTATAATTCGATTATATTAGAAATACAGTATATTAATAAATGTCAACATGCTAAGTGAAATAAACAGAACAGAAGGCACAAGGAAGTCAATCCAGGGAAGGTAGGAGTACACCATACATAATTTCATTACAATTTTTGAATTAGTCTTTAACCACCCCTTTTTCTTATACTAAGAACTAGTGTTATTTTCTTTCTTTATCCAAGTCAAAAATAATAAAGTGAATTCTATCCTAATAAAACATTCTATCTTGGAATAATTTAAAATACAGTAAAACTGCGTTCATTTGGAGTCCCTTAATTCAGACTTTGTTTCCATTCAAACTGAGTTTCCACTGAGGTTTATCTTTTTGCTTTGCAGGTATTTCTAAGCTAGTACAAAGTAGTAGGACAAATCAGTTGTCAGACGAGATTTAAAAATATTTAAGAGAGAAAGCAACTTTCAAACATCTTTCAGAACTTTCACATTCACATTTGCAGATAAGTTAATAATCTATTTCCCTATTTTTCTTATTTATTCAATTAAGCCAGGTGACAGTATGATTTATTACACATATAGTTCTTGGCATTAATAAACAGTATTTCTTTTAAAATATACTTCAGTTTTTGATTTGTAGTAATTCAGCAATGCTCTAAACTCATGAAACAATGCTTCCAATTTCCAAGCTTCTTAGGCTAGGAAATCAAAGCAATAATTATAAGCAGCCAAAAATTCATTGGAAAAAAATCAGTCTTTTGTTGTTCTTATGGCTACTATCAAATGACTGATATGACTGCCTTTTTTTAACTTCACTATTTTTTCTTGACATTAGAGATACAAAAGTTTAGTTTTTGATATGCCTTGTTATATAATTCACTGTGGCATTATATGCTGGTATGAACTACTCTACGACAGTATTCCTCTAGATATAAAGGTAATTCTCTCGTAGGTAAAATACCCAGAGAGAATGCCAACATTGTCATTAGAAACTTCTTTCTCAGTGTCACCTGAACTGACTCAACTGCACATTAAACTATATTTGGACAACTTTGCAACCCGTTTATGGCTGAAACAAAAAAAATAAACTGCTTTAGGCTTTTGTAATAAGGTTCCACAACACAGCTTGCCTTCTGATAATTTCATGTGTTATAATACTGGGAACTGTGATATTCTGGTTGTAGATATTCTAGAAATACTGTTTCTAATATTTTTATATTAGATTTAAATATAATATTTATTAATCTTTCTAATAAAATTTCTAATATCTAGAAAATTAGAGTTTATAGGGTCTCAAAGAGTCAGACACAACTGAGTGACTAACACACACACACACACACACACACGCAAGACTGCTGTAAGAAGTTTTCATTTTTGCACCTGAGTACTTTAGAAAATGATTTTATTTCTAATTCCACCCTTTTGTGGTAATTGATTTGCAAGATTCTTACTGGTTCTTATTTTAAAGGAATGAGAGGTACAGATCTCTTGGGTCCAGAATGAAGAGGGTTTGGGTTTATAGCATTCCTCTCACCTAACTTTCCAACTGCCGGACTTCCCCCTCCAGTGTCAGTTCTCTTCCAGTCTATCTGAGTTCTGCAAATGACACTGCTATTTATCCTGTTACACATGTCAGACATCTGGAATTTAACCTTGACTCTTCCTTGTTTCTCACACTGAATTATCACTTAGCTTTGTCTCCAAAATCTATCTCCCCACTTCTTTCCTCTCCCTGCTCTGATCCCAGTCTAAGGCATTATCAATTCCAAACTGAATTACAGCTACAGCCTCCTAACTGGTCTCTTTACTTCAACTTTTGCCATCCTCCAAATCATTCTCACAAAGTTTTCAGGATGATCACATTACTCATTGATTATTATACATTATCCTTAGAATTACATCCAAAGTCCCCAACACTGATATCAAGCTCCTACACAGACAGGAGGGAGGGGACCTATGTATACCTATGGCTGATTCATGTTGACATATGGCAGAAACCAACACAAATTTGTAAACCAATTATCCTCAAAAATAAAGTAAAACCAAAAAAGATCCCACGCACATTGGTCTCATATCACCTAACTTTTCTCTTGTTCACTCAACTCCAGTTACACTGTCATTTAGTTTCTAGAACATACCAAGCTCATTTTCACCTCAGAGCTTTTGTTTTTCCCTGTTACCTTTGCCTGGAATGTATTACCTTCATTTCTGATTTCTTCTTATCCTTCAGATTTCAGTTTAATCACCACCTCCTCAGAAAGGTCTTTTGTGACCAGATTTAAACCACAATGACATCCATGAAACATTAAAAACGATCGTTTTAGCACTCATTTTGCTATGTAGACAATGAACATGGAACCAAAGAATGACAATTTAAAGCAAAGAATGTAGTAACCCTAATCGCCCAGAGTCTTTGTTGTTTTCCATAATGTTTTCCTGGGGTTGAAGCAAAACTCTCTCCATAGCCATTACAACAATTTCCAACTGTTAGAGTGGCACTTGTTATCAAAAAAGGCACTAATGTATAGCATTGAATCAAGGAGATAGATTCTTTGCTAAAGTTAAGTGTTAATTTAAGGAGAGTCTAGGCAATCACGAGTAAATTGTATAATTTGACTTCATTATACCGATATTTCTGAATTGGGAAAAAAAGTAGTAACTCTGGAGATCTTGCTCCAGGTCTAAAGTTAATTTAGTAAGTTAAAACTATAATTTGAAGAACTTGATTTCTAGATTAGCATATTAGATAACTTTTTACAAATCTAAAATTAAACAACAATTTTATATTGACTCAAGAGACACAAAGAATCTAGATACACTTGTAAACTGAGATATTTATATAGTTGAGTCACAGGCACACAATTTTGAGCATATGACTCAGACTTTGTATCTTATATACAGTAAGCTTTAAAATGTTAGGGCATAAGTGTAAGCACAAAGTTTGCATGACTCAAGATTTATAGGAACCCCCACACTTGCTCAATTATTTTTGACATTTTTCTTTGGAGTTTAACTAGCGCCTTTGCCCAGGTCTATAATGTTTATAAGTAGAACTGCCTGTACTCCAGCTTCCTGTTACACTTAGAATAACCTCTAACTCTTATTACCATGACCTTCAAAGTTCTTTACGATCTGGCTCCTGCCTACTTTTTCAGTTTCACTAATCTCTCACAACTCTTCCCACTGCTCATGTACTTCATTCAACATATTGGCCTTCTTTCAGTTCTTGGAACACACCAACATCAGTCTTGTTCCAGGCAGCGCAAACTTTATCTCCTCAGATGGGTCTTTCTAACTTAAAATAGGTCCCTCTATCCATTTACCCCTCTATCTCCTATCTCCTTGGACACCTGTTTCTATCCTACCCACACCTACGCTGCCTCTGTCATATACACAGGCCAAAGGGCTGTGTTTATGTTCTCTCACCAGAAAGCATTCTCTGTAAGTGCAAAGACCACTTCTAGAATACTCACTGTACCTCCAACAGTCTGGGACAACATCTGGCACCAAATAACTATTTGATAAATAGTTAAGTGAATGAACTAAGGAAGTGAGTAACACTGGTTGAATGGCATGATCCAAAGTTGAGGCTGAATTGATGAAATGGGACTGACAGAATAAAAGATGAAAATAAATCCATAGTTTGGTGATAGTGATGAGAATGTAGCAGAAATAAATCTTGGATCACAATCTCAAATATGCAAGAGGTAACATATAACCTTATAAATGATCCTGGCTTCAAGTTTGAGAATTTCAACCCCCCCTTACCTCTCACCACTGGTTAGTAGAAACTTATGTCAACTGTTGGGTTCCCTCCTCTGTTTCAAGATGAGAGAGAATTCTGGCCCAAGACAAGGGACTCAGTTGTGTCCTCTGTCTGTTCTAGTTACTTGTAGGTGTCTACTGACTGCTCATGAAGTTTCCTCAGGTCTGGGTTCTCTGCTTTTCCAGATGTCTTTTAAAACATGAGAAATATTTATAAGGGGTGCTTTGAGTCTGTCTGTTTCTAGATACGTAGGCAGTCTTTACTCTTTGGAGCTTTGCTGCTTCTGCTGTGTGCTGGGGTACTACCAGAAATGTAGAGTGTGGCTCCCAAAGAGATTTTTCTCTATGCTGCCTGATCTATGGGCTCTACCTTCTCTGGGATTCTTTTCAAAGACACGTTGATGTTTCACTTCTTTTCAGGGCATTTAGCACAACCCTATGAAGCAGATTTGGGCTTTACTCAAGTTGGAAGATATATATGACTTTTTCTTCTACATCTTTCCTTTTCAATCACAAAGTTTGGATATCTTTTTGAAAATATGAATAATGGAAAAGATAGGATAAAGGAACACAATTTTGAATTTCTTAAACTTATTCTCCTGGCAGAAATTAAATTAGTTTGGGTCAGAATAGAGGCATAGAGTGCAGTTATGATCATGTCACTCTTCTGATTATCATCCCATAATGGCCATTGCTCTTGGGATAAAGATCAAACTCTGACTTAGCCCACCAGGGCTAAGTTTCTCCAGCTTTTTTACATACCAAAGTCCTTCTCATTCTCTCTCCTAGAGCTCACTGGTGTTTCCTTGTTGAAAGAACTCCCTCTCATCCTTTAAACTGCAGCTCTACTGGCATTAGCACAGGGAAAGCTTCCTATTGCCACTTATGGTAGACACTCATAGCACTGTGTACTTTACAGTACTTGTCCATGATGGACACTTTCTTTCATGAAATGAGAAATGCAAGAAAAAACAATAAAATGCTTTTTTTACTGTCAGATTACCAAAACCCCCAGTGTTTGACAATACACTATACTGAACAGGCACCATATATACTGTGAATGAGACTAAAAACTAGTTCAACTTCTGTGGAGAGTAAACTGGCAATATCCATTCAAATGATATGTTTATAATTTTATTCATTGTGTCATTTTTTTTTGTAATAGAAAAAGACTGGAAATAAATTAATTGTTCAACAACAGGAAGCTAGTCAAATACATTGTGATATATTCATTCAATGGGGTACTGTGCAGCTGTAAAAAAAAATGAGGTAATTTTCTAAATACTGAGATGGGAAGATTTTCTTTTTTTTTATTAAGTAAAAAATGCAACATGCAGAACATTGTGTATGATATGCTACCTTTTCCATAAAAAGAGAACAAGTAAAACTGTATACACACATATATATTCAGTTTGCCTATATATGCATACAAAATTATGGAAAGATACACCAGAAACTAAATATAGGTAATAACAATGATTACCTATAGGGAAAGGATGGGAACTAGGAGGATGTGGAACAGGATAGAATATAAAAATGTAAAAGAATGAAAATATTTAATGATGTTCCCTCCTATTAATTATATTATACATACTTATGAATGTGACATCGGAGAAGGCAATGGCACCGCACTTCAGTACTCTTGCCTGGAAAATCACATGGACGGAGGAGCCTGGTAGGCTGCAGTCCATGGGGTCGCTAAGAGTCGGACACGACTGAGCGACTTCACTTTCTCTTTTCACTTTCTTGCATTGGAGAAGGAAATGGCAACCCACTCCAGTGTTCTTGCCTGGAGAGTCCCAGGGACGGGGAAGCCTGGTGGGCTGCCGTCTAGGGGTCACACAGAGTCAGACACGACTGAAGTGACTTAGCATAGCATTAGCATATGAATGTGACATAGTTTTAAAATTAATGACTAGAATGCAAAATTCATTAAACAAAAATATTTTCTATCATTTATCTCTTTTTGAAATAGGGACATAATGGAAGTTGCCTAAGCAAAACTAGGAGGTTAATCATTAACAACTGCCTATGTTTTTATGATATTTACTGAAATAGATTATTTGTATTCTTCTCATATAGTCTATCACCAAATCAAAGTAGGCAAGTGTTAGCACTGTTTCTTTTTTGAAGAATCCCAGGTACTAATCTCTACTTACTAAGAACAGTTTTTTAAAAAGTGAACTTTTAGAAATAGATGCAAGAATTCTTTGTTTTACAAATTTAATCCTTTGCTTTACAACTTTAAAGCTCAAGAGATAGAGATGTTTCCAATTAAAAATGAAGTTAACTCAAACTGGAAAAAACAAAAGAGCACCTCTGCAAAGTATTTTATGTGCTTAGCCTGTCATTATGTGTACCTTAAAACAAGAACAATAAATACTTGTTAATGTTATTACTAGTATGAAATTAAAAAAACCCAGAGGGTTTACCCTATCTGGAGATACCTAAGTTACTTTTGTTTCTGGATAATTCCTTTTGAAATATAATAAGAGATAAGTGAGGCTCTTCATTATGGCTGTGGTGGTTGTAGGCCCATAGCACGCACGCAAGCATTATGTAAACTGATAATCAAAGGATACCTATTCCCTTGTTAAGATTTAATCCATTCACTAATATTACTGCTATCATATTTTCAAATCACAATGTACAATGGCATCTAATGAACTCAAGATTGCTGGGAAAAATATCACAACCTCAGATATGCAGATGATACCACACTGATGGCAGAAAGTGAAGAGGAACTAAAGAGCCTCTTGATGAGGATGAAAGAGGAGAGTGAAAAAGCTGGTTTAAAACTCAACATTCAAAAAACAAAGATCATGGCATCCAGTCCTATCCCTTCATGGCAAAAAGACGAGGAAAAAGTGGAAGTAGTAATAGATATTCTTTTCCTGGGCTCCAAAATCATTGCGGATAGTGACTGCAGCCATGAAATTAAAAGACACTCACTCCTTGGAAGGAAAGCTATGATAAACCTAGACAGTGTATTAAAAAGTAGAGACATCACTTTCCAACAAATGTCTGTATAGTCAAAGTTTTTATGATTTTTCCAGTAGACATGTACAGATGAGAGATTTGGATCAAAAAGAAGGCTGAAAGTCAAAGAATTGATGCTTTTGAACTGTGGTGCTGGAGAAGATTCTTGAGAGTCCCTTGGACTGCAAGGAGATCCAACCAGTCCATCCTAAAGGAAATCAACCCTGAATATTCATTGGAAGGATTGATGCTGAAGGTGAAACCCCAATACTTGGGTCACCTGATGGGAAGAGCCGACTCACTGGAAAAGACCATGATGCTGGGAAAGATTGAAGGCAGGAGGAGAAGAGGGCAACAGAGAATGAGATGGTTGGATGGCATCACTCACTCAATGGACATGAGTTTGAACAAACTCAGATACTGAAGGACAGGGAAGCCTGGCGTGCTGTAGTCCATGGGGTCACAAAGAGTCAGACATGACAGCGACTGAACAACAACAATGAACTTAGAGTACACAGATTACAATTTCATATTTACTTTGTTTCTAATTTTAATTTTATAATTAACCTTATACAGCAAATGAGGCACTAAGTACTCTTCATCATTTTTGAATTTAAGTCTTGAGCACTTAATTAGCAAATTTTGACTTCTGATTCCATGATTTCTTAGTATAAAATCTGTAGGGTCAATGTGGAATGGATGAATTTAGTAGCTCTTGAATATCTACATGTAAATTAGTTGTTAATAATTTTCATTTCTTTAGAAGGAATATCCGAGTCCTAGGAGTTCTACCCCTGCTCGTTATTGTTGCCTACAAAACTAATGGAGATATGATTTATAACACAGTAGCATCATATTTTCTTTTTTCTCTCTTCCTCCTTTTAGAGAAATACATGATGGAATATTTTGTAGTCATCTAGCTTTCAACAGAGGAGAAGGCAATGGCACCCCATTCCAGTACTCTTGCCTGGAAAATCCCATGAACACAGGAGCCTGGTAGGCTGCACTCCATGGGGTCGCTAAGAGTCGGACACGACTGAGAGACTTCACTTTCATGCACTGGAGAAGGAAATGGCAACCCACGCCAATGTTCTTGCCTTGAGAATCCCAGGGACGGGGGAGCCTGGTGGGCTACCGCCTACGGGGTCGCACAGAGTCGGACATGACTGAAGCTACTTAGCAGCAGCAGCAGCAGCAGCTTTCAACAGAGGCAATTATAGAAGGGTCATCCCCTTCTGCTCTAATAAACTTAGAAAAGTCATATTTGGTGCCTAAAGAGTAATTGAGTAAATTTAAACTGTGCTGTGCTCTTGATTCTGTTCCTCCAAGCATAGACACAAAAGGAAATTATAACTTATAATACAATTGAATGTATTAAATACTTGATTTTCTTTTCCTATTTGGTCTACGTGCACCACCTGGCGGTAAAGTAGTGCATTTCAAGTGCAGTTGTGTGTGTGTGTGTGTGTGTGTGTGTGTGTGTGTGTGTGTGTGCGCGCGCGCACGCGCGCTGAGAGTATTACCATGGGAAATAGAAAGTTAATATGTATTCCTAAATGTTGATTTAGATTAACAATGCAATTATTTTGCAACAAATACCTAATGAAACTCTAGTATACTAATAAATACATGCTAGAACAGGAAACTAATATATACATGCTAAAAAAGGGGAGAATAACTCATGGTGGAAAGCAAAATAGCATTCTCTTTTTTTACATGAGCTATACCTCTTAAAATTCTATCCTTAAATGAACATATATTTATTGCATCAATGTTTTTACTGAGGATGAGTCAACCATTGATAACCAATATAAAACCATATAAAATTTTATTTTTAATTTTTAAGAATAATAATTTAAAAGTATATATCCTCTTCCTGATCTTAGTAGGGTAAGCAACAAGTTACAGAATTTTAAAACTACAAGGCACCATAGAATCGTCTAGACTAATTTTACAAGTGTAGTAGCTGAGATTCAGAAACGTCAGGTGACTTGTCCAAAGTCATACTGGTAATTATTGGCTCAACTCAAGTAAGAATATAGGAACATAAGACATAAAGTTATAAGCAATGCTGAAATACCTCTATATGAAGAGATATACCCTTAACTCAGCTATACACTTCTTGAAGACACTAAGGTGTGACTTAATACATATTAGGAGTTTTATTCTAACATTCTTAACACAAAAGAATAATAGTAGCAATGTATGCTCCATAAATCTATGTAAAAGATTTCCTGGTAAAAGATCCCTTTACATATATGGTCAAAGCAATATTTTTAAACTTATTTCAACTGCTATGAGACAACCTAAAAAATTCTGTTTCCCTTTCTAACTGCTTCAGAATCAGAGATTTGTTTCTACAAAGTAGGTACCCATTTGTAGATCTGAGCATAAACCATGTTCACAGCTCCCTCTCATGACCACTGAATGAATACTATACAAGCCTCTTTTATTCTCACTGTTGTATTCAACTAACAGCTTACTGGTTAAGTTTTAATTGCTTCCAATGAGGTCAGCAAAGGTATTTATCGAAAAGCTCTGAATAAAAGGCTCCACACACACACACAAAAGCTCACACGCGCTCACACACACAGAGAAAATCCTCGTGCCTGCTGTTGATTTATGGAAACAATTATGATTCCGCTGGAGAATTTCTCAGCTGAGAAATAGTTTGTAGCTACAGTAGAGAGGCTCAAGTTGCACAGGGCAGACAACAGACATGGAATTCTTGTGTATCCAGCTGTTATCAACAGAACAAGTAAGTGAATGTTACTTGTCTTTAAAAATAATGCTAACTGTTTGTTAGTAGTTTATCTATTTCTCTGCTTTTAGTCCTGAGGGGACAAGTAAAGTTACCAGACTTTTGAGCCGTGTGATTATCTACAGTAATTACGTTATAGAACTTACATAAAGATAAGGTTGAAATTCTCCAGAACAATTCTGACGTTTAACTTGAGAACTGTGGGCAGTTCAGAAGAAAAAAACTGTGAAACCACAACTGTAAAAGAATAAAGACATCTAGGAAAAAGCATTAATATTTTGTTAATAGGAACTTTAGAACTGAATTTAAATCAACAGCTCTAAATTGCTGGATGTTTCTTATCAAATAGGGACTGGAATGAATGGTACAATCATGTTCAGATTAATCTCTACTAATATAGAACTTTTATAAGTCTACAAATAGAGTGGTAAGGACCCTGACATCCTCTGTGAAAACTGTTTTAAAGGTACCTTCACAGTAAGAATTACACAGTATGTTGTAAGAGTATTTGCCCACTGAAATTTATACAATCACTTTTCATCTTCCTCTCTCTCCTCCCTCCCCATTCTTGATCTCTCATTGCAAACAGAAGTCAAGTAGCAAACAGCATCTCAGCAACTGAGCTTATTACAACCTGCTTTTATAAGGATATACCAACAGAGAGTTATTTAAGGAGGACTCCTATACTGCTATCAGGACTAAAAGGATAAGGCTAACAATTTGGAGAGTGCAACCGCTCTTCCTTAAACCAATCTACAGTTCACAGATAGGAAGAGGTCAATGACCTAGGAGCAACAATCAACTTAAGATTTAATTTTCATTATGTTATTCATGAACACCCGGAGCACTATACTATAATGCGCAAATGGATACTGACATGGATCCTGCCAAGTTTGCTCTACAGATCATGCTTCCACATTATCTGTCTAGTGGGCACTATATCTTTAGCTTGCAATGACATGACTCCAGAGCAAATGGCTACAAATGTGAACTGTTCCAGCCCCGAGCGACATACAAGAAGTTATGATTACATGGAAGGAGGAGATATAAGAGTGAGAAGACTCTTCTGTCGAACACAGTGGTATCTGAGGATTGATAAACGAGGCAAAGTCAAAGGGACTCAAGAGATGAAGAATAATTACAGTAAGTAATGTTTTCTTATTTATAGAAAAGCTTATGAGCCTTAACAATCTGTGAAAAGATCAATTTTCAAGTGACATGCTTTCTAAATTTCCCTTTGTTTTGGAAAAAATTTAAATGTAATTTTCTATTGGCTCTTAATTGGGATAAACTATGTTCCCAAAAATATCTCCTGGAGTAGGGCAAATATAATAATATTACAGTTGGAGCTGATAAACCAAGCCGATTTGAAAATATATTCTCCATGTTCTAAGCTCAAATGCTCCTATGTTAAGCAAAACATAAATATTATTAATTATACTGAAATGTGATTTATTGTCTTCTAGCAAAGCTCACTAGGAAGTCTCCTTAGAATACTCAGTGAATGCTCACCAAAAATGCATTATCATTATTTTGAGGAAATACAGATTTTTTTCAAAAAATAATTTGGTTTCTCTTGAAAAAATATTTCCATGGTGTCAAATACTGAATTGTGCTAAATTGACTTGTGCAATTGTATATAACTATAAAACAGATAGGAATCTGTGGTCTCCTCATCTGTTCATGTCATAGGAACTTGTATTTGATTGCTTAATTATTTACCTAGGCACAAAAACAGGCTCCTCCTAACATTTTTTTATCTTCATATTCTATGCCATAAAAGTTCTATGTTACCTTAAGGGAAATATAAATGTGAAGGAGGAAATAAAAGTGAGTTGGAAGAGACATTAATTTCATGATTCAAATGTAGATAATTATATTTTCTTCAATAATCAGTTATTCTTTTTATCTTGATATATCAGGTTTGGATTTATCATTTAGCAGTTATGATTAATAACCAATTTCAAAAGTATTAAATTTTATGGAGTAAAATATATACCTGAACATGTACACTAAGAATTTAAAATCCCTGAGTGAAAAGAAAGTTTGTTTGCATTACTAGCACTTGAACAATGTTATAACATATCATTTTATAATGTTACATATGTTAAACTTAATTGAAAAAGAATGCATGGGGGTGATACTGTAAACATTTGCTTAGCATAGTGCCAGGCTTACAAGTGAACATTTAAAACTTTGCTGCTTATTTAATAAATGTCTTTTAGGCTTCTAAACTATTAATAATAAACCAATATGGGAATATGGAGAATTATGTTTCCAATATGAAAATGAGAGAAACTACTTTTTAAACTATAATTGATATAGAATGTTAAGGCCATTTTAATGGATTGCTAACAGTATGGTTATTATTATCTCTATTAATAATGTTATCATGTTAGTTCTAGAATATTGTTCTGATTATACTGAAGTTTAGCTAAGGAAATAACTATTTGGAGGAAAGTTTTGTGGATAGCTATTTCTATGTGAGCAAAAGAATCTGGCTCATATCAATAAATGACCCCATGGACTGTGGCCTGCCAGGCTCCTCTGTCCATGAAACTCTCCAGGAAAGATACTGGAATGGGTAGCCATTCCCTTCTCCAGGGGATCTTCCCAACCCAGGGATCAAACCCAGGTCTCCTGCACTGCAGGAGGATTCTTTACCATCTGAGCCACGAGGGAAGCCCATTTAAAAGTTATTGAGATTTATAATGGATAACAGAACTTGGTGGAGAAAACAGAGCCCAGGTGGAAGTTATGACAGATAGGTCCAAACCCTGCCTGTGACTGACTCTGGTACAACTCCTTACTTTTTCCAATTCTCATTTTTTAATCTGTAAGTTGTGGGATATGTACAGATGATCCAATATACATTTTAGTTCTTACAGTATATTTTAATCTAAACTTTAGAATATATAACACAAATGTGAACAATCTAAATTATATGATTATATGATATAATTACCATATATATTGAATGAGATGAAAGTGAATATCATCTTAATGATAAGTTGAGCTGTCAGAACTAATTTCAAATTGTAGTAGTAAAGTTATTGAGCCTAAACACTGTAGAATTCTTCCATATGCTAATTCCTTTTGACTGCTTTTACCAAGTAATGAAAAAGTGAAAAATTAGATGCAAAATTCAGTGAAAGTGAACATTATTCATAATTATTTGGGATCAATTAGAATATCTAAAATTGGAATACCTGCGATAAGAATGCATTCAGATATATGTGTCTTATTTTGTATTAAAATTTCTTGAAACTATGAAACTCAGATATTTTAAAACATACACAAAGTACTAAAATTTTCCATAGTTTGAAACACAATTTAGCACTGACCTTGAGTAACCATAAAGGCAATATGGTACATAATTTCTCTTCTAACACTAATTCTGTAGTAAAAAATAAAGGAACAAAGAAAGTGAGGAAGTAAAGAAAGAAGGAAAGAAAGAAAGTCATCCTATATCATTATAAGTTAGAATGTCACAATACCAATGTACTAAAAGAAATAATATATATTATGTAAATAATCTTATTTCTATAAGCTTTTTCATAGACTGTATATACTTTCTTGATAGTATATACCATATATAGTGTATATACTTCCAGGTAAATTCTCCTAGAGAGGGAAGCTTACATCTGGATCCTTTCAGTAAGCTCCAAATTGTTGTCAAGTTTTGCTGCTATCTTACTGAAGAATAAGCCTATCAGACTTCTTCATAAATAGAGGCTAACTCACTGTTGTCTACAGAAAATCCTAAGGTACTCCATTGAAAAATATACAGAGAATAACATAGAAGAGAATTCTAATATTTATTTCCTTACTAATTTTAAAATTGAGTGTCTCATACAAAAAATGCAAATTGCCCTAGGTGAAGTTGAAGCTACTGCATCCAGATACAAAGAAATTGCTCAGAAGATTTCGTTTAAAAGTCAAAGAAAACAAAAATCTGAAATTACAAAACTTATTGTTTATATCTCTCAATCCTTAACTGAATTAATGAATAAATGAACAAAAGCTGTTTCCTTCCTATTTCATTAAAATGAGAAAGTAAAAGGTAACTGGATTATCTACTAGGTTGAAATACCAAGTACAGAAAGTGGAAAAGATCAAAATTAAACTTCGAATTTCATGTGTTCTGATGCCTTAACTTCGTTCATACATTGTTGAACGTTCTTCTTTGGAGGCCTTTTAAGATGGGATACATTTAAATGTCTTAGATGATAAAATTTGGCATGAAAAGTTGGACATCATCTACATGAACAGTGGTTTTCTGGGTTACCATAAGAAAGTCCCTAGTCTATTTTCATGGCTTTGCTGTGAATGAAAGGGAAAATGACCTGAAGATATTAATGCATCTTGAAGGACTGCTTGCTTCACCAGCAGAAGCACCGCTCCTTCATAGGAATGTGGTTTATAAGATGTTGCTAAGATAATGGATTGGAGTAGGTAGGTGAGGTGAAAAATCTGGGTGTATAATTCTGCTTCCAGAAGTGTTAGGCTGGGGCAGGTGTATGGAGGGTTGGAGGAAGAGAAGGGGAGTGATAGGGAGTGGATATGACGACTCATGTCTCACATCTTTGTTACTGTTGTTTAGCCGCTCAGTCGTGTCCAACTCTTTTGCAACCCCATGGAGTGTAGCCTGCCAGGCTCCTCTGTCCATGGGATTTCCCAGGCAAGAACACTGGAGGGGGTCACCACTACCTTCTCCAGGGGATCTTCCTGACCTGGGGATAGAATCCATGTCTCCTGCACTGGCCAGCTGATTCTTTACCACTGAGCCACCTGGGAAGTCCCTCACATCTTTAGGGAATTAAGAAAATCATCTAAGCTACCCTGGGTTGTAAAAGTCTCACTTCAGGCTTAATTACAGTGCTGTCTTGTGAAATATTTTATATCTAAATAAGATTGAATAAATGACAGTAAAAAATGCACCAAGGAACCCAACAGAAACAAGACTTGTATTAGTAACTGTATAAGCAAGACCCGGCTATGTCAAAATAGGAATTTATAAGAGGCCAAGAGCTGCTGAATTGCATTTCTGACTCTGGGAGAGAGAGAAAGTATCACTGGAGAACTGGTCCTGAGAGAGCACACTATTCTTACCCAAGAAGAGGAAAGCCTCTCCTTTTAACTTGTTCTCTGGTGGCACCACATTTAGCCTTTTAGTAGGCTTCTAAGAGATGAAACTAGAACCTAACCTGAATTAATAATAATAATAGTAAAAGCACAAAATGCCCCTCCAAAATGAAATAATCCACATTCTCTGCAGAAGGAGAGCGTTAATAATATCACAAAGGGACTGGCAACAGATGGTCAGTCCTTCCACTGAGGTAGTCAGAGCTTTCCACTCGGGGACAAGGCCAGGGGGTGAATTTAGATAATTGGCCCAGGCAGCCCATCAGCAGACAGAGGCTATCACTCCACACCTGACACAAATAGCTGCTGTTTAAGCTGGGAGTTGAGGTGCCAAGTGAGAGACAGCAGCAGTGCACTGGGCAGATGACAACTGCCCTGAAAGACAGATGTGAACTCAGTCCCTTGGAATGATTTTCTTGCTTTTGACATTCAATTACTAAAAAAGTTTTTCTCTTCCCATTTCTTTAGAGAAGGAATTCTTAATAGCCATAAGCCATTGATTCAAGAAAAAGTATGCCTCACTTGTTACAATTAAGCATTGAAAGTTCCATAGTAAGAAAAGGGTTAGCCATTCTGAAAACTGGCCAGTGATTTGGCAATATTCTCTTTTGGATTGTTAGACTGTGATGGGATATGGCCTAACAATTGGCAAAAAGAAAATAAACACACTGTTGTTGGATTTGACTTTGACCACAAAATCTTCAGCGATTTAATTGTCAACAATTCTTTGGATAAGTTCCTGCTCAACAAGAATCTCTGCTAGTAGCTAACAAATATACATATCTCCTCTAAATATAAAGATGGTAAACTTGCTTATGCTTCAATGAGTTCTTAGTAGGTTATCTAAAAGAAAAAAATAACTCACACTGTCAAAGGAAGAAATAAAAAAATCACAACAACCTTATTTAAAAAAAATAGACAATGACAAACATATCTATGGAATTTAATGAAAACTGTAGAATTACTGACAAAATGGAATCCTATAGAACTGGTGACCTGCATTTCCTTAAGTTCCCAAGGTTTAAATTATGGAAGATTTGGAAATAACAGCTATTTGGAAATAGCTCAATTTGGAAATATTAGCTATTCTTTGAAAACTCTAATATTAAGAATAATTTTCCATTTTATGGTCTTCCTCTGTTTTTAGGCTAATACCAGTGTCTGGTGTTTAATAAATGCTAACAACAGCTCATTGCCACAGGTGTAGTTCTTATTTATTTTATAGATTCTTATTTGAACTGATCATCACTTTCATTTCTTATCAATCCAGAGTATCTGATCATGCACTTTACCTTGTGACTCAGTTGTATCACAACTCTTCAGCCTATAGTTTTAGAGCTTTCAGAGACCCAGGTGAATTGAAGAGGATGTAAGATGCCACCTTTTAGATCTATGTGGAAGGGATTTCTTTTCTAGATTTTTCTATTTCTCAGCCTTAACTAGATATTGAAACCAGCTGGGAAACTTTAAAAAATACTGATACCAGGTTCCATCCACAAAAATTCTCATTAAATTTATTTGGGGTGCAGCCTGGGCATCAGAAATTTCAAAAGTTCCCCAGATAATCCTGACATGGCTACAAAACCACGGGGATCACATTAGATTACTGGGGAAACCACCCCCTAGTTAAAGGAGACTCTTGTGAAGGCACGAAGAACCCAGGCATCAGTGTTTGTTTAAAGCTCTCCAGTGATTCTAATCTGCAGCTAAGGTTGAAAACCACTACTTAAGGAGCCAAGGCTTCTAATTCAGCAGGATTCCCCCTAGGTGTCCTGGGAATGTTTTGGAACCCTTAGAGGGCTCCAGAGTTCACCTTTGCCCTGGAGGATTTTAAAATGGGCCCATCAGGAACGAATCTCTGGATAATGCATCAGGATTCAACATTTTTGACAAATCTTAGTGGATCTAACATTTGGTGAACTGGCTTGGAAATCCATGTGATGACAGCTTTCTAGCTACTATTTAAGAAGGCATCTTTGATGAACGAGTTCATTGCTGGGAAAAAATTAGGTCCTGTGCCACAATTTCACAATAACAGCAGGTCTGATTCCCTTCTGACACTTTCAAGTGATGCTGCAAGCAGGGAACCTGGAGTATACGCATCAAGGCCAGCTTACAAGGCACTTAAATTAGCCATTTATGATTATGAACTGATGCCCCCAAATTAGGGTTTTACCTCCTATGGCCACCCTACAAAAGCAGTGATTTAAAGAGACAAGCTGCAGTCTAGAAAATCTAATAGGAAAGAAACTACAAGCCTAGAGGGTTTATTCAGATTAGTGAAAGACTATGAACCTAAAAGTTTGTTCTGTTTGTAAGTTAGGGATTAAAGCAAAGCTTTCTTTCCTTTCTTTTCTAAATCCCAGCTTTCTTCCACTGCACCAAAATAGCATAGTAACTTCTTTTACATTACGACTGGAATACAATACATTTCTATGTTTTAATTTCATATATGGCACATAGAAGAGGCAGGAATTGCATATACCTAAGTAATATGGATAAAAACAACATTAAATGAAATGGGCTTCCACATGAATTCCTACTTTTTCTAAACTATATTCAAGCTTTAAAAAAAAGTTCTGAGGTACGATTAACATGCAAAAAGTTGTAATTATTGAAAGTTACAATTTGATGAATTCAGAGGTAAGTATATATCATCATAATCTATGCCATAAACATAGCTATCACTTCCAATAGTTTTCTCCTGATCTTTTTTATTATTATTAATAGTAGTAGTAATAAAAGTACTTAACATAAGATCTATCCTCTTCAGTTCAGTTCAGTCGCTCAGTCATGTCTGACTCTTTGCGACCCCATAGACTGCAGCTCGCCAGGCCACCCTGTCCATCACCAACTCCTGGAGCCTACTCAAACTCATATCCATTGAGTCGGTGATGCCATCCAACCATCTCATCCTCTGTCATCCCCTTTTATCCCGCCTTCAATCTTTCCCAGCATCAGGGTCTTTTCAAATGAGTCAGCTCTTCCCATCAGGTGGCCAAAGTACTGGAGTTTCAGCTTCAGGATCAGCCCTTCCAATGAATATTCAGGACTGATTTCCTTTAAGATGGCCTGGTTGGATCTATCGATCCTCTTAGCAAATATTTAAGTATATCTACAATATTGTGAACTAGAAACACTACAGTGTAGAGTATGTTTCTTGGCTTTATTCATCTTGCATAACTGAAACTTACTATCCTTTGACTAATATCTCCTTGTTTTCCACACCCTCCAGTCTCTAGAAACCACTTTCTTCTCTGCTTCTATGAGAGGTGGCTAATATTTTAGATTTTTCCTGAAAGCTGTGTTATATAGTATTTGTTCTTCTGTGTCTAGCCTATTTCACTTAGGATAATGTCTTCCCAGTTCATATCCAATCCTTCTACAAGCAAAGTACATTGGAAAATAAAAATTATCTGCCTTTCACGTGGTTCTGAAAACCACATCAAAGACTCACTGAACATTTGACAGTTTTTTGACCAGGATTCATATCTGTATTTGAGATACCTGATTCTGACTTAGGTAGAGAAGCCATACCAAGTTTACTAACAAGGAAAACATTATTAAACCTAGTCAGCTATCTGTGTTTGTATAGTAAGGCAATGGCACCCCACTCCAGTGCTCTTGCCTGGAAAATCACATGGACGAAGGAGCCTGGTAGGCTGCAGTCCATGGGGTTACTAAGGGTCAGACACGACTGAGAGACTTCACTTTCACTTTTCACTTTCCTGCATTGGAGAAGGAAATGGCAACCCACTCCAGTGTTCTTGCCCTGAGAATCCCAGGGACGGGGGAGCCTGGTGGGCTGCAGTCTATGGGGTCACACAGAGTCGGACACAACTGAAGTGACTTAGCAGCAGTAGCAGTAATATATAAAGACAAAGGAATTAGGGTGGGGAAGGAGAGAGGAGAACTATTCAATGCCCATGTCCTGGTAAAACTTGCCAGTTAGGCAGGCAATATTCTTCTTGGGTAAAAAAAGTTTGATATATACTGGGGAGAATTGTCTCCAGAGATTCTTCAGTAACGTCAGTCAACTTCCCTGAAGAAGAATGTGATCATTACTAATGAAGTGGCCACACTTGATAGAGCCATTCACTAGTGTCCTAAGAACAAAAAGGAAGAAAAGATCTTTGTCCCTGAACAGGAGAGAAAAGGCAAGAGATGAAAGGAAAGAGGACTTTATATACACGTTAGTGAATTTTGTATTTTAAGTTTAGGGAGGACTTAAATACAAAGGATACTTATAAAATATAGCTTTTCTATTTTTTTTAAATTGAAGTATAGTTAATGTACAATATTTCACTAACTTTTTGATGCCCTTACAGAATAGGGGAAATTGAGTACAATGGATTGGTAAGAGTAGAGGGAGGGTTTCTGAGGTGAAAACAAAAATAAAATAGTGTACAGAGGGTTGAAATGATAATAGATTACTGCATGTGTTTCTGAAATAAATTTGAAAATCTGTGCATAAATCTGTAATAATCTTTGCTTATTTATACAGACTATTCTGAAACAGTTTATTTTTCTGTTTAATACTAGAAAGGAGAAATGTGGCATATTTCAACATCCTTAAATAGCATATTTATCATGTTCCATTAAAAGCTACTGGAATATTTTCCATTTTGTCTGCCTATCTGAACATCAGATATAATTGTAGATAAATGAGAAAAGGACTTGACATCAAATTCAAAATCAACTCAGCCTGCAGATTTTTCTTACAGCAGCAATTCCAAACTTTATTTCTTAGAACACTAGTGTCCCTCAAGATAATTAATGATGTTTCCTATAGCACAGTTTCTGCAGCTCATTGGAAAATATTATGTTAAAAAAAGCTGAGCAAGTTTTTTCACAGAGAAAATTCACTGAGCCTATACTTCACTAGCATGAATTGCAGAACTTTGAAAGTGAAAGTGCCTCAGTTGTGTCCGACTCTTTGCGACCCCATGGACTATACAGTCAATGGAATTCTCCAGGCCAGAATACTGGAGTGGGTAGCCTTCCCCTTCTCCAGGGTATCTTCCCAACCCAGGGATCAAACCCAGGTCTCCTGCACTGCAGACCAATTCTTTACCAGCTGAGGCACAAGGGAAGCCCAAGAATACTGGAGTGGGTAGCCTTTCCCTTCTCCAGGGATCTTCCTGACCCAGGAATTAAAGCAGGGTCTCCTGCATTGCAGGCAGATTCTTTACCAACTGAGCTATAAGGGAACTTTAGCAGACTATATATGGTTTCCTAAACTTATCTGACAACAGAGCATGCCCTCCACACCACCCACATCCTCCCTACTTTCACCCCTGATCTGGGTAAAACATTTAAATTTCTAAATGGAAACTGCAGAGCTAGGAAATTTATCTTTGGTGTAATGAAGAAATAAAACCAAGCTTCCACTCAGTTGTTCAGTTCAGTTCAGTCACTCAGTTGTGTCCAGCTCTTTGCGACCCCATGGACTGATGCACGCCAGTTCTCCTTCTCCATCACCAACTCCCAGAGTTTACTCAAACTCACATCCATTGAGTCGGTGATGTCATCCAACCATCTCATCCTCTGTTGTCCCCTTCTACTCCCGCCTTCAATCTTTCCCAGCATCAGGGGCTTTTCAAATGAGTCAGGTGGCCAAAGTATTGGAGTTTCAGCGTCAGCATCAGTCCTTCCAATGAATATTCAGGACTGATTTCCTTTAGGGTGGACTGGTTGGACCACAGCTCAAAAGCATCAATTCTTTATCGCTCAGCTTTCTTTATGGTCCAACTCTCACATCCATACATGACTACTGGAAAAACCATAGCTTTGACTAGATGGACCTTTGTTGGCAAAGTTATGTCTCTGCTTTTAAATATGCTGTCTAGGTTGGTCATAGCTTTTCTTCCAAGGAGCAAGTGTGTTTTAATTTAATGGCTGAAGTCACCATCTGCAGTGATTTTGGAGGCCCAACAAAATAAAGTCTGTCACTGTTTCCATCGCTTCCCCATCTATTTGCCATGAAGGGATGGGACCAGATGCCATGATCTCTGTTTTCTGACTGTTGAGCTTTAAGCCAACTTTTTCACTCTCCACTTTCACTTTCATCAAGAGGCTCTTTAGTTCTTTGCTTTCTGCCATAAGAGTGGTGTCATCTGCATATCTGAGGTTATTGATATTTCTCCTGGCAATCTTGATTCCAGCTTGTGCTTCTTCCAGCCCAGCGTTTCTCATGATGTACTCTGCATCTAAGTTAAACAAGCGGGTGACAATATACAGCCTTGACATACTCCTTTTCCTATTTGAAACCAGTCTGTTGTTCCATGTCCAGTTGTTAGAAAGGCTATAAAATGAACCTGACCCAATGTTTTAAGAGTGACCTTGAACCACAAATATATGCCAAAGTTAGGAGCCTGTGTATAATTTTGGACTCTTGGTGGAGTATTTTGGGTATAAATGGTGTACTGAAATCCATAGATTTTTAGTGAGATTTAAACCTAGTTGGATGCTCTTTACTAGTTGGATGTTCTCTTTTTCAGTAAAGAGAACTTTAAAACTATTCTCTTAATTTGAAATGCTGTCCAAGAGCTATGTAGGAGAAGGAAATGGCAACCCATTTAAGTATTCTCGTCTGAGAAATCCCATGGACAGAGGAGCCTGGTGGACTACAGTCCATGGGGTCACAAAGAGTCAGACAAGACTGCTGCTGCTGCTGCTAAGTCACTTCAGTTGTGTCCGACTCTGTACAACACCATAGACGGCAGCCCACCAGGCTCCCCCATCCCTGGGATTCTCCAGGCAAGAACACTGGAGTGGGTTGCCATTTCCTTCTCCAAGGAATGAAAGTGAAAAGTGAAAGTGAAGTTGCTCAGTCAAGTCTGACTCTTAGCGACCCCATGGACTGCAGCCTACCAGGCTCCTTCGTCCATGGGATTTTCCAGGCAAGAGTACTGGAGTAGGGTGCCGCTGCCTTCTCCCAGACAAAACTACAACGAAGAGGGTGAAATTGATAGTTGCTCAGACTATCTCTGAGTCTGAGCAACTATCAATTTCACCCTATTCATTGTAAGCTTATAATCACAGTTAGTTCACTTTACAGAAGGAAAGGAAAAATGCTCAGGAAATTGGCCGGCTTGCTAGTATACAAGTTCTAGTTTTAAAATGATACCTAGGCTACCACAGTGAGGTATCACCTCATACCTCTCAGAATGAATACCACCAAAAAGACCACAAATAACAAATGTGGGAGAGGATGTGGAGAAAGGGATGTACACTGTTGGTGGGAAAGTAGTCAATTGGTGCAGCCACTGTGGAAGGTCCTTAAAAATCTAAAAACAGAACTACCATATGAGCCAACAATTCCACTCCTGGAACTGAAAGATATAAAAATGTACTTTTTATCCAAAACAAGTGAAAATATTAATTAAAAAAGATACTGTATCTCAAGTATTATTGAGATACAGCATCATTATTTACAATAGCATAGATATGAAAGCAATCTAAGTGTCCATCAACAATGAATGGATAAAGATGTAATATAAACCACACATATATGCACAATGGAATACTACTCAGCCATTAAAAGAAATGAAATTTTGTCATTTGCAACAACATGTATGGACCTGGAAGGTATTATGCTTAGTGAAATAATTCAGACAAAGATAAATAATGTAGGTTATCAATTATATGTGGAATCTAAAAAGTAAAACGAATATGAATGTAACAAAAAAGGAACAGACTCACAGATATAGAGAGCAAACTGGTGGTTAACAGTAGGGAGAAAGGAGGAGAAGGGGCAAGACATGGATAGGAGATTAGGAGGTACAAACTACTATATATAAAATAAATAAGCTACAGAGATATATTGTACAGCATAGGGAATATAGCCAGCATTGTAGAATAACTCTACGTGGAGTATAATCTGTAAAGATTTTGAATCACTGTGCTGCATACCTAAAACTAATATAATGTTGTAAGTAAACTATACCTCAATAAAAATATATAGGCCTGTTGTGCCTATTTAGGTGTTGAGGCTATGCTTAGTCACTCAGTCATGTCCGACTCTTCGTGAACCCCATGGACTGTAGCCCACCAGGCTCCTCTGTGCAAAGGGATTTTCCAGGCAAGAATACTGGAGTGGGTTGCCATGTCCTCCTACAGAGGATCTTCCTGACCCAGGGATTGAACCCAAGTCTCCCACATTCCAGGTAGATTCTTTACTGTCTGAACTACCAGAGAAGCCCATTTAGGTGTGTTCACTTTAATTAAGAAAGATTGGTGTTCAATATTAGCTGATGATTGAAATCATCATATCAAAATTTTCTATGTGCAATGATGGATTGTTTTCTGGAAATATCTGGGTAGTGAGTTAACTTATAAACAGTAGATATTGAATAGTAAACCTGATGAATTCACTGTGATTAACATTATATATTAAAGTTCAAGAAGTTCATATTCAGAATACTGCTTTAAAACTTCTAGTTTCTTTATAGTCAACACAAGATGCTAAGAGACTTTGAAGTGGAAGAAATGAAGTGTTTTAAAGTTACACTTTCTCCCTATAATGATAACACAAGTTACTAATATTATTTTAGGATCATGAAAATAACTACTAAAGAGGTAAACTTACTGAGTTGTTACCGTGGGCCTGGCAGAGTTATGCTCATTTTGCAGAGGCAACTTTGGCTCACAGAGGTAGGTAGCTTGCTCAAGGTTCTAAAGCTACTGACTGTCAGGGTTGGAATATGAACCCGAGTAGGCTTAACTTCAAAGCATAGCTTTTGTTATTAACACATGTATCATTAAACTGTCACTGATATTATTAAAACATCACATATTAATTTGCATCATGCAGTGGGATCATTTACATGTAAAGAACTATAAACAGCTGAAATTATCTTCTCTATGATAGGCCCTAATGAGTACTTGGCATTTTCTTATTATTAAATAAAAACTCTACTCCAACTTGCCTTGTACAAAACATCTCCATTTATGTTCCTCTGAGTTGGGGTGGAAACCTTCAGTTTATTTGCTTACAAATTGCTAAAGACGCTGCAAAATTTGATTTGGTTGTTTTTTAAACACATTTCTGACATTTGTTAAAAACATTTATAATTCTGTTCACTAGTAAGTATCTTCATAATTGTTATAGAATACATACATATATACAGTTGGATTTCAGAGAGTAAATCAGTCAGTTTGGGGAGTATAGCCAGACAGCTCCCCTCTCTAAAGGCCACTAAATTCAAACAGAACAAACACAAAAGCAAATAAAAGAAGTCGCAGAGTTTTTTATAACAAGCACTTATGAACGGTTGAAAAAGAAATGGTATATTGGCAAACTGGTTCTTTTTTTTGTCCACACTTACTATGTTCTCAATTTATTTCTAGTGTTTTTAGGACTTTTATCAATTAAAGGAGGCAAAAGAAAGGGAATAAAAATGATGAGTTAGTGCAAAGATAGTACAAAAAATTTTATCTTCACAGTGCTCTTTTAATATAAACATTAATACATGCTATTTAATACTTAGGAGTAGACAAATGATTATAAAGTCAGAGGCAGCATAGGGATACGGAAATAATACCATATTATTTCTTTGGTTTTAAACTTTTTTCTAGTAATTAATTGACCTTGGATAAATACTGAACTATTCTGGGTCTCAGATTTTTTTTAATATAAAAAGATGGTGATTAGAGCACATTGTTTGAACAGATTTCAATTGCAAAATGTTACCAATGGTACTAAGCAACTGAGGGATGGGATGGGAAGAAAGAGAAGGCATATTAGCTATAAATGCTGCATAATAATAAATTATCCAAAATTTAGCAACTTAAAACAGTATATATTACTTCATAGTGTCAGAGGGTCAGGAGTCTAGGAGCAGCTGGGTTGAGTGGTTCTAGCTAAAGGTCTCTTATGAGGTTACAGTGAGCTGTCACCAAATACTGACCCCAAATATTCATTCATTCACTTAACGGATATTGTTAAGCACATAATATGCCAGGAACTGTGCTAGTTGTTGGGGAGACAATAAAACAGAATTGAAGATAGAAACTAACTCTGCCCTCACACACAGTCTTCTTTATCTGCAACTGTCACATTCAATCTATTTTTCCTAACAAACCTGTTGAGTCGTTTGCGCAGCACATAAATGCAGTGATGGCAAGAACTGAGTAGAGATACAGGTGCCATTTAGAAGCCAAATTAAAAGGCAATTTGATCTAGATGATTAGGATTTAAGTTGAGAATACAATTCAATATTTATAGAGCACCTTTAATGTGTAAGGTGACACTGTACAATAAAGGTTATGAAGACAAATAACTTTTTACTGGGCTTTTATAGGAAATAATCTAGTAAGTCCTGAAAGTTACTAATACATTTCATATGAAGAAAGGAGAGATCAGGGGAATGAAAGTGAATACTTCTTGGTGAGCCTAAAAATGTAAAAAGGACAGAGTAGAAGAATTAGGAAAAGAAAATTTTAAATTTGAATTAAATTTGAATAAAATTTGAAAAAAAGGGGGATTGGTTGAAGGATTTTGACAGAGGGTGAAGAGCTTTCCAAGTCATGAACAAGTGTGCAAAAAGGTATGGTTACAGTAGGGCGATTTTGGAGAATGGTGTCTTGTCCCGGCTAGCTAGAGAGTATGGTGCAGAGAAAGTAGCAACACAGAGCTAGTAAATACGCAAAATGCTTTGAAACACATTTTAACTTCATAGTACAAAAAGAGAAGATAGGAAAACAAAAGAAGAAGGTGTAGGTCAGAGGTGGGGAGATAGAATTAAAGGAGAGGTGTGAGGAAGTAAATTGAGAAAGACACAAGCTAAGGAAAAAGCAGGGAGAGAGAAGGAAAAGGAATACAGATTATAGATACATCGAGAAAAGAGAGAAAAGGCAGAGAGGGATGCTCTGTAATCCTGAGGTCCACAGAGATTTTGACAGATGTAACCGGAGTACCCACCAGAGGTGGAGGGCATGGGGGCTCATCTTCTTGGAGAAGTTGATTGTGATTCAACTAATATTACCCTAATCACTCAATGAAATCATGCTAAAGGTCAGATATGCAAGACTATAGTTTCCTACCCTAATGTAAGGCTTTCTCAAATATATCATTGTAATAATTTATGGAGATAAGCCATCAGACCCATGGTAAATAATTGAAAATAATCTTGCATTGTATTGTTATTTCTTCGGACAATTGTAAGAACCTGAGAATATTAACTAAAGGAAATTCTTCTTGTACACTGCTGGCAAAAATACTTTGAGCTTTGCTTAGAGGGTAAGTATGTTTTGAGCTTCTATAAGGTTAGGAAGTAAGCCAAAGTTGCACAGTTAGTCAGTGGTAGAGCCAGGAGTGCAACCTAGGTTGCTAGGTATCCAGAGATGCATTAATAAGGTCAAAGAGAAAAACATAATAAATAGCAAAGAAATCATATGCTACCACAAGAGCTTCTCAATCTTCATGCAAACAAATTTTGTTCTGGGGTTTTCATATACAAAAATTGTTTTGAAATATAGTCTTATTCACTGTAGTAATTAGTAGTTATAAGTAATAAAGAAATTTCTTTGAGATATTTTAAGATTAAAATCTAAGGAATCAAGCACAACTTTTCAAGAAGTCATATCCTCCTCTATTTGTGAATTTGTACTCTATGTTTGACATCTGTGTGCAGGAAGAAATACTTTAAAAAATTTAATTATAGTAAAAAAATCACATTCTGTTTACAGATATAAAAATACACACAGTTTTAGACTTATAATTTTAAAATAAGAAACAAAAAGAACTGTGCTAAGTGTGCAAATGAAATAAATTAATGTCTATTGTTAATTTAAGAAAGTCCACCTCAACCCTTCAAGTCAAGTCCAGTTCATAATAAAACACTACCCAGTAGGAAACATTGCCATGTTTCAAGGATGAAACAACATCTATTTTCCTGGAGTGCATTCAAGCAAAATGTATGATATCTTACATAGAAGATAATTTCTCTTCAGACATCCAAGATTCTACATTTTGTTGGTTATGTTAACATTATCATAAACATGTTTTTCTCACATTCTAAATTTGAAGGCTATTACCATAAGAATGTTATAAGAAAGCTGTTATAAAATTAAAACAAAGGTAATAATGAAATGGCTCACTCTGTCTCAGACAATTTTACAGTTTTCTGAGGAGACTGAGTGGTCCTTGTTATGTCATCTTCAAGGTTAGATCAGCATCTCACAGTCCCCTAATTACCTTTCATGACCAGGTCAGAAGCCTCTGGATTTACTGAAATCTTTCTTGACTATTTTCATTTTGTACTTGTGGAAATAAAGTTCCTATTTATTATTTGCTGCATAAAACAATATTCTACTGAGGAAGAAATTTGTGAAATTTTGGTCAGTTCTTTCAAATATACCAGGCATTTTATTTTAGTTATTTATTTACACTGAAGTATTATGCCCAGCTTTTATGTTTCTTTGAAATTAATTTTTTAAAAACAGACTTTAGATACATGGTTAACAATAGCATTTTGTAAGCAATATAAAAGTTGATGGGAAATCTGTATGTTTTTACTCGTAGTTAAGTAAATTTTGGTAGAAAATGCACTAATGTGTTATTTGCTATGCTTAAAATAAATGTTCATCATCAATGATATATTTACTTCAGGTGGATTTTCTGGTAATAGTGATAATTTCATATTGATAGATTTTGATAGCTATTTGCAATCAAATAGGCAAACTGATAGCTTTCCAAACTATCAGTAATTGTTGAGGAAACTGATTTGGGTAAAACTGTAGACTGTCCATGCTATGCTATGCTAAGTCACTTCAGTCGTGTCTGACTCTGTGCGACCCCATAGACGGCAGCCCACCAGGCTCCCCTGTCCCTGGGATTCTCCAGGCAAGAACACTGGAGTGGGCTGCCATTTCCTTCTCCAACGCATGAAAGTGAAAAGTGAAAGTGAAGTCGCTCAGTTGTGTCCGACTCTTAGCGACCCCATGGACTGCAGCCTAACAGGCTCCTCCATCCATGGGATTGTCCAAGCAAGAGTACTGGAGTGGGGTGCCACTGTCCATGGAAAGCTATTAATGCATAAGAATATTTTTATTTAGAATGACTATATTTGTTACTATTGGGCTTCCCTGGTGGCACAGATTAGGTAAAGAATCTGCCTACAAGGCAGAAGACCCGGATTCCATCCCTGTGTTTGGAAGATCCCCTGGAGAAATGAACAACAACTCACTCTAGTATTCTTGCTGGGAGAATTACATGGATAGAGGAATCTGGCAGGCTACAGTCCATGGACTGTACATGTACATACAGTCAGTCCATGGACATGACTGAGTGACTAACATTTATTTATTTATTTATTTATTTATTTTTTTTTTTTTTTGCGACTAACATTTATTGACTCAAAACTAGTTTAACTAAATTATCACCAACATGATGGAGAAAACAAAATCAAAGTTTCAACCAAGAGGAATAAATTGAATAAACAGCTGCTTGCCTTTTGCTTTTTGTGCAGATTAATATCTGTAATGTCTCTGCTTTTTAATATGCTGTCTAGGTTGGTCATAACTTTTCCTCCAAGGAGTAAGCATCTTTTAATTTCATGGCTGCAATCACCATTTGCAGTGATTTTGGAGCCCAGAAAAATAAAGTCAGCCACCGTTTCCACTGTTTCTCCATCTATTTGCCACGAAGGGATGGGACCGGATGCCACGATCTTAGGTTTCTGAATGTTGAGCTTTAAGCCAACTTTTTCACTCTCCTCTTTTCACTTTCATCAAGAGGCTGTTTAGTTCCTCTTTACTTTCTGCCATAAGGGTAGTGTCATCTGCATATCTGAGGTTATTGATATTTCTCCCAGCAATCTTGATTCCAGCTTGTGCTTCTTCCAGCCCAGCATTTCTCATGATGTACTCTGCATAGAAGTTAAATAAGCAGGGTGACAATATACAGCCTTGACATACTCCTTTTCCTATTTGGAACCAGTCTGTTGTTCCATGTCCAGTTCTAACTGTTGCTTCCTGACCTGCATACAGATTTCTCAAGAGGCAGGTCAGGTGGTCTGGTATTCGCATCTCTTTCAGAATTTTCCACAGTTTATTGTGATCCACACAGTCAAAGGCTTTGGCATAGTCAATAAAGCAGAAATCGATGTTTTTCTGGAACTCCCTTGTTTTTTTGATGATCCATCACATGTTGGCAATTTGATCTCTGGTTCCTCTGCCTTTTCTAAAGCCAGCTTGAACATCTGGAAGTTCACAGTTCACGTATTGCTGAAGCCTGGTTTGGAGAATTTTGAGCATTACTTTACCAGCATGTGAGATGAGTGCAATTGTGCGGTAGTTTGAGCATTCTTTGGCATTGCCTTTCTTTGGGATTGGAATGAAAACTGACCTTTTCCAGTCCTGTGGCCACTGCTGAGTTTTCCAAATTTGCTGACATATTGAGTGCAGCACTTTCATAGCATCATCTTTTAGGATTTGAAATAGCTCACCTGGAATTCCATCACCTCCACTAGCTTTGTTCATAGTGATGATTCCTAAGGCCCACATGACTTCACATTCCAAGATGTCTGGCTCTAGCTGAGTGGGAGTGATCACATCTTCATTATTATCTGGGTCATGAAGATCTTTTTAGAAGTTCTTCTGTGTATTCTTGCCACCTCTTCTTAATATCTTCTGCTTCTGTTAGGTCCATACCATTTCTGTCCTTTTTTAAGCCCATCTTTGCATGAAATGTTCCCTGGTATCTCTAATTTTCTTGAAGAGATCTCTACAGAGGACGAGATGGCTGGATGGCATCACCGACACAATGGACATGGGTTTGGGTGGACTCCAGGAGTTGGTGATGGTCAGGGAGGCCTGGCGTTCTGCGGTTCATGGAGTCACAAAGAGTCGGACATGACTGAGTGACTGAACTGAACTGAACTGAACTGAAAATCTAAGGTAGATGTCAAACCCTCAAGCTTTTATGCTTCGGTGATTTAGCTTTGGCTTCTGCAATCAGAAGAGTCTTATGCACTTACAGGCTGCTCTAACCATTTGAGTGTTTTTGATTATTTTAATGCAGAAGAGCAGATAAAGAACTATAACCATTATCTAACAAACTAATTAATCTGAAGTTGAAAGGGCAGAGATATGAATCAATGCATTATGGTCCTGCTTAATATCTATGGTGTTGGAGCACCAGATGACTGGACATGAACCTCAGGAACTTTCATAAATTACTAAGACTTCTCTTTTCAACTTTCTCCTTGGCATCACCCTCCTGATGTTTCCCCAATTCTTCTGTTTCTCCTCATATCTCCTAATTGCTTTTCCTTGCTACTCCCTTTTCCTCCCTGCTTTCTCTTTCTTTTCTCTCTCTTTTCTTCCTAACTCTTTCAGCTTCTTTTCTCTATTTCTTTGCTTTTAACTACACATGATATCTTCCCTGGTAGCTCATCTGGTAAAGAATCCACCTGCAATGCTGGAAACTCTGGTTTGATTCCTGGGTCAGGAAGATTCTCTAGAGAAGGGATAGGCTACCCACTCCTGTATTCTTGGGCTTCCCTGATGACTCAGCTGGTAAAGAGTCCACCTGCAAAATGGAAGACCTGGGTTTGATCCCTGGGTTGGGAAGATCCCCTGGAGAAGGGAACAGCTACCCACTCCAGTATTCTGGCCTGGAGAATTCCATGGAGTGTGTGGGGTTGCAAAGAGTCAGACATGACTGAGCACCTTTCACTTTCAATATCAAATTAATGTTAATGTTAAGTAATAAATGAGTAAATTCCCTGTACTTGAATTTAAAAAGCAATATAAAAAGAATAATGTCTATTTACTGCAGTAAAAACCTACTTATTATTACAACTTTATAAAAATAGACAGGAAAATGAAAATAAATAGATTATAACAGTGGTATGTTCAGGTGATTCTCTTTATTCTTTTTTTTTTTTTTTTAGTGATTTCCAAGTACTTGATGAGCATATATTAGTTTTTTCATGAACATAAACATTTATATCTATGTTTATATATGTATACATTTAATTATAGTAAACTAATGTTGCTTTTTAAATATGTGGGTCTCCTTTCCTTTTTCAGTCACAGTCTGGTAGGATTAGAAAGGCTCCCCTAACCACTAGCAGTCTAAGAAATCCAAGACTTATATGTGTCAAACCTTTTCTTGAAGCTCTCTAAGAATGGAACCTCCTGCAATCCATTTCAGTATTATATTACCCAAACAGTTGAAACACTTTCTCATATTGAGAAATCATTCCTGCTTTAAGTTAAGCCCTTCATCATGTTATTTTTCTCTGTGTATGAATAATAGATTGACATGACTAATAAAACACTTTCATATACTTAGAGAAATCATGGAGATCTTCTCTGTCTATAATCATTCCTTGATGATTTCATCTAGTCTCATGGTAAATGACCACTAAACTAGTTATAGATCCTCATGTAGTTCTGGACAATTTTAGAAAAGTCCATTCCTGTTCTCTAACAGAAGCCAGGAACACTGTATCACGTCTCCCGTATTTGACTAGTGAATAGTAATAATGCCTGACATTTTTGAAACTCTTGTATGTGTAAGGCACAGAGCTAAGCAAGTCACATGTGACAACTAATTTAATTTTCAGATAAATTGAATGATGGAGGCACTAATTATTTTTCTTTTAAAAATGAGGAAATAAAGCCTCAGAAGGATTGAGTAACTCTAAATAGACTTATTGTCTGAATAAAAACTTCTTTGAGGCTTCAAATAGGTATAGTTAAATGAGTTTAGTTTGTTTGCAAGCTTTTAGGACTTCTTTTGTGCTTTAGAAGCCTTTATGCCTACTTTCTGTACTTTTGGTTATACTCTCTATCATTGAAAAAGGTTTGGTAAGTGACTTCAAAATAAGTGAGAGATTTCTAATAATTAATATTTTATATGACAAAGAGGAAATGATGCCCCTAATATTTTTTAAGTAATTATTTAACTAGTGTAATGAACAAATGACACCTGAGCAGGGAATCAGTGGGCCAGAGTTCTCATTCATACCTATGGCTTGTATTATGAGTTTTACAAATTATTTAATTTTCCTCAGCCTCTATTCTTTATAAGAAGATTAAACCAGGTGATCTAGATCTCATTTAGCCCTAAAAATCCTGTAACAATTTTAAGTGGTTTTTGGCTACTGAAAATGCTGGGCTGACTAGAGATAGGGCTATGATTAGAGACGTGAAAGATGCTTTCAGTCCACGGAGAACTATGTACTCTTTCCAGCACTATCTCAGGCTGTGTTACCAAGTCCAAGCTTTTCTTGCTGCTGTAAGTAATTTCCATCTACACATGCTCATACTGAGCTTCTAATACTCTCTGCTATTTAACTTCTGTATGGAATGTAACTACCATGAAATCAGCCTATCCATGATCTAAAATAAGACCATGAATCAGTAAATGATTTTTACTCCTTTACCACTAAACCATTCTCTATGGGACAGTCCTTTTAATATATAAAGACAGTTATATTTTTATTTAAGCTGATCTTTTCTATGCTAAACAATGTAAATTCCCTCAGCCATTACCTTTCAGTGCAATTTCCTAGCCTCTTACCTTTAGTCCTCCAAGGATACCATCCACAATGAGGTACCCAGAACACAAAGCTCCAAATTGAGCAGGGTGAGGCTAACAACAGCTGGACAACTGCTTCCTAAGCACCACTTAACTTCTATTATAAGGCAGCCAAATCTTGCAATTAATGTATTTTGGAGCAGAAGTACTACACTATTGGCTCATCTTAAGCTTGTGAACTAAAAGTTCCACATCACTTTCAAATGACTTGTTGCCAAGTCAGGTCTGTTCTGCTTCTGTACTTGTGAAATTGCTGTTTTTAATCTGTATTTATAGCACTTTGACATTACCTTTCTAAAACTGCATCTTGTTGGTATCATCTCAACATTCTTGTCAATTAGTAAAAAAAAATAAAGTTGCATGTGAAGACGTCAGATATTCCTTGCTATTGCTTAACTTTAGAGATCCTGTCATCCTGGTAATTTTGAATACAATGATTCTTGACTTGGGAAACAGGCCTTTAGAAACACATGGAGGAAACATGTCACGGATTTATGAAGAGAAGACAGTGTCATGCTGAATCACAAACTAGACTCTGACATTGCACATTCATACAAATATGGTTACATGGACCCATACAGAGAGGAACAGTAAAGCGTGTGCCAAAGTGTAAGTCCATATGAGAAACAAATGAAAAACATAAAGCTGTAGGATTAACGTGCATTCTTAGAGGGCAATTCACTAGAAAGAAACCCGTAATGGAATTAGGAGAGCAGAAAGTGAATTTAGTGTATGTGTCAAGACTCAGAGCTGACAGGAGACATTAACTGAGTAACTGAGGAAGTGTATGCTCATGGATCTTCTCCTCATCTTTCATCAGTTTTCTCTTATTACAGGCTATCCCTTTCCTCCAAATCTTGGGACCTATACTGTAACTCCTGACTCTCTAGAGCTCCTTGCTCTGGGCCTTTGTCTCTAATTATGTTGTTACAGACTTCCTTCCCTTGCTATGACCCTTCAAGACTTTGCTGAATGTTGATTTTTCAGAGCCCTCCTTTCTACCAACCATGCAATTAGAAATCCATTTTTAAAATTGATGTTATAATAGTTAATAGCTCAATGTGTAAACTTCCTCAGGGTATATGCCTTTTAGCTGTGGACCCCCCTAGGGATATGATGCTTTATATGGAGCAATTAGTTTCCAGTGATAAGATTTCAGGCAAGAATATGGGGAATATATGTGTTTGGAGACAAAATTCCTTTATGCCCCTTGATTCCTATACTATACATAGGTTTTCGATTACTTTCTTAATCTTTAAATCCAATTAAAACAAAAATTAAAGTTGAACTTGTCATAATAATGCATTGGAAAATAAACCTCATCTTATTTTTCAGTAACATTTGTCCCAGGCAGTTGGATAGCTTAGGTTCTCTGGAGCTGCCTTGTTATTCTTTTACACATGTGGACTGAGCTAGTTTAGAGGTGTAGTTAGCATATGTTCAGCTAATCAACTCTTGAATGGACCAAGAAAATGTATGGTCCTGTTCAGTGCCATCTACATGTGGGGGAGGCAGGGAATTCAAATTCTACAAAACTGGTTTTTAAGAGAGAGTTTAACTGCACTAAAATCTTGAATCAGATATAAACCCAATGACCTCAAAAAAGTAAAACAATTAAGCATCAACACATGGTTGCTTCTAAAATATTAACTAAGAATGTGGCTACTTATATGTGAAATGAATGTTACTGTCATTGAATTCTAAGCAACTTAGATTTTGCCAGTTTCTGTTAGAGACTGTGTGCAGGTGTGTGTGCTAGGTTGCTTTAGTCGAATCCAACTCTGTGCGACCCTATGGACTGTAGCCTTCTAGGCTCCTCTGTGCATGAGATTATTCAGGCAAGAATACTGGAGTGTGTTGCCATGTCCTCCTCCAGGGGATCTTCCCAACCTAAGGATTGAATCTGCATTGGCAGGCGAGTTGTTTACCACTAGAGCCACCTGAAGTGAAAAGTGAAGTCGCTCAGTTATGTCCACTCTTTGCGATCCCATGGACTGTAGCCTGCCAGGCTTCTCCATTCATGGGATTTTCCAGGGAAGAATACTGCAGTGGGTTGCTATTTTCTTCTCCAAGAGCCACCTGAGAAGCAACTCAAATTGGATAACTACTATAATAATACTAACATTGAAATACAATAATAATATCTTAATACAGTTATATGTCAAAGAGCTTAATGTTCTATGAGAGAAGAAATTATAAACAAAAATTTAAAAACTATTATTAGGTACAAAATTAATATCAAAGGAGCAAAGTTTCTTCTGTGAAGTGTTGAAAAAAGTAAACAGTAAATTTTTTAATGCAACATTTAATTTAGACAGACATTTATTCATCATTGGAATAAAGTTTAATAAAATGTTCAAAGGTTAAGCCAATGCAGACTCTAACCATAACAACTATGTGTCAGATTATAATAAGACTAAATTTTAAAATCTTAATTTTACTGAAATTTTAGTCTTTATATTGTAATTTTTCCCACATCCTCTTATATCTCTTCCACAATTCACCTTTATCTGTACTTAGTTTTCAATAGATTCATTTACACTGATATTTTGAGTAAATATGAAATGACAGACTATCATAAGTGTGTCACTAATAAATTATTACTAATTAATTTTTAAGTATATCTCAAATCATGAGAAATACCTTTTAGCACTGAAGGCCTTATTGAGGATTGATACTCCTAATTTTTATTTATTTATTTTAATTGGAGGATAAGTGCTTTACAACTTTGTGCTAGTTTCTGCTGTATAACAATGTGAATCAGCTCTGAGTATACATATGTATATATCCATCCCCTCCCTCTTGAGCCTCCTCTCCACCGCTCCATTGCACCCCTCGGGGTCATTACAGAGCACCAAGCTGAGCTTCTTGTGCTTTATACCAGCTTCTCACAAGCAATTTATTTTACACATGGTACTGTATATATATCAATGCTACTCTCTCAATTTATCTCACCTTCTTCTGAAGCTCGTAATTTCTAAAAACCACTTCATTAAGGCATGCCTGATATACACAAACATGTACATGTTCAATGTATGTATATAATGATAAGCAATACTAGTCAGAGTTTTGAACATTAAATTACCTTACTAATTCAGATATGTGAAAATTAAATGAACACTAGTTGACATTAATTTCTATACTATCTGTAAAATGTGATGTTTGGTAAACAAATTAAGTAACCATAAGCTATTAGAGAAACCAAAATATTGTTTTCTGTCACTTGAGGGAAAAGTTGTCAGTTTCTGTCAATTGTTCTGCAGTTTCAAGCCATTTTTTTTTTTTCATTCAAGCAATACATTAAAGAGAGCTTCTTGGATATGAATCTTTTGGAAATGTAATAAAGAAGTCCTAGTTTGGATTCAAATCCAAGCTAAGACACAAACAGTAGCCATGGGCAAATTACATAATCTCTATGAATCTTGTTTTCTTGTTTATTGAGTAACAGAGATATTATCTAATTTATAGGATTAGGAAGTTTTTAAAACAATGAGTATATGTGAAGCACAGCAAAGGGTATAGTAAATATAAATACACTCATGTCCAATTCTTTGCCATCCCATGGACTGTAGCCTGCCAGGCTCCTGTGTCCATGGAATTCTCCAGGAAATAATACTGGAGTGGGTAGCCATTCCTTTCTCCAGGGGATCTTCCCAACTCAGGGATCAAACCCAGGTCTCCCACATTGCAGGTGGATTCTTTACCATCTGAGGCACCAGGGAAGCCCAAGAATACTGGAGTGGGTAACCTATCCCTTCTCCAGGGGATCTTCCTGACCCAAGAATGGAACCAGGTCTCCTGCATTGCAGGTAGATTCTTTACCAGCTGAGCTATTAGGGAAGCTCAATTTATAGGATTATGAGGTTATTAAAACAATGAGTATATGTTAAGCACAGCAAAGGGTATAGTGTATATAAGTACCCAGTAAATGTTGACTACTAAGTGCCTAACTTACTATGAAAAGGACAAAAAGAGGACAAAACTAAAAAGATATTTTAAATATTCTAAAGTCAGGACTTATCATTTTAACCTTATTTTCCTTCCAGACAGTCCAAATTCATAGAATGTTGCTCTTGTTAAAACCTGTGCTGCCAATATAATGATGACTGTTCTCCTTTCTTTTAAACCTGTGGAAATCTTGGATAATCATCCAAAAATACTGCATCAATGTACATGAGGAGTTATAGCATGTTTGGTCCCCCAGTCTATATTCTCTACTATGATAACTGTCATTTTCTACTCATATAGTCCTAAATAATTGTATCTGTAAGTGTCACTTTGCTTATGACCTATATGTTGATTATCCTGAAATCTGAAATTCCATTCCTTTTTTTTTTCTTGAGCTCTTGTCCATATAGCTAATTGTTACTAGATAATTCTCCTGATAGCCTCCAGGCGTTTCAAGTTCAGTATGTTCCCAAATGAACTCATAATCTTTCTCAAACCTGCTCTTGTCTTCTATTCCTTACATAAGAGCTATGCCATCCTCCATCCAGTTGACCCAACTGGAAACCCTGCATTATTCCTCTTCATTAACTCACATTTTCTGTCACTGAGCCCTCCTACTATTCTATTGCTTAAGTATTTCTCAGCTTGGATCCTCAAATCTCCTCAGAAACTGGTACAGCTGAGAGGCAGTGTGGTCCAATAAAAAGATGTGTCATACAGGCCTGGGTATGAAATTTTGCTTTACCCCTAGTCTATAATTTAGAGCTATAAATTTAATGTTCTCAAACCTTAGTTCTTCACTTGTAAAATGCATTGCACAAAGGTTAAACTGTAGAATGTATATATAATAGGAGATTATCAGTAAATATTAATTCATTTCCCTTTTTTCTCTTCTTCCACTATCTAGCCATTCCTCTTGAAATTCATTTAGTTAAGGCTCTTGTCACAGTCCCACCCACTAATCTCTTAAATATCTACATTTTCCATTTTCTCAGCTTCGAATCCATACTTCAGACTGTCACTATGTGTCTTTCTAAACCCAAAACTTGATCATTGTATTCCTACTTATAGTGCTCATAATTTGATGGTTATGTAACACCTACAGGACCAAATTCAAATATTTGGCTTCAACCTCACTTGCTATTCCCCTCTTTCTTTTCTTCCACCTATATACTTGTTTGCTGTGATTCAAATATATCAGTATTTTTCACACTTCTGTGTATTTCCATTGGCCTATATTTAACCTCGTTCTTTGTCTATTGAGTAAGGAGACAAAACATATCCAGGAAACACTTTAACAACAACAAAAATTAGAATGCCTGTCAGCATGCCACACTGAAGTAGAATTAGCATGTTATTCTGGGCTTCCCTGGTGGCTCAGAGGGTAAAGCATCTGCCTACAATGTGGGAGACCTGGGTTCAATCACTGGGTCGGGAAGATCCCCTGGAGAAGGAAATGGCGACCCACTCCAGTACTTTTGCCTGGAAAATCCCATGGACTGAGAAGCCTGGTAGGCTACACAGTCCATGGGGTCGCAAAGAGTCGGACACGAAAGAGCGACTGCACTCACTCTCAGAAGAAAGGATTAAATAAATTGCCTTCGGAATCCCTGAAATATATCAAGGATCATCCAGAGGTTCACAGAGGGAAAACACTTGTTAGATCTCTCCCATGTAGTAAGTAGTTCCTCCCCCTTTTCCCATTTCCAATTGAATTCCAGAAAAAACAGAACATACAGAGAGAATGGGGGAAGAATATTAACCTATGTAAAAATCCTGGTAATAATAATGACAGCCAATATTTATTGTGTCCCTGCTTTGTATATAGAAAATATTTACCTATCAGCATGTCCCCAGGGCTTCCCTGATAGTTCAGTTGGTAAAGAATCTGCCTGCAACGCAGAAGACCCCAGTTCAATTCCTGGGTCGGGAAGATCCACTGGAGAAGGGATAGGCTACCCACTCCAGTGTTCTTGGGCTTCCCTTGTGGCTCAGTTGGTAAAGAATCTGCTTGCAATGCAGGAGACCTGAGTTCGACCCCTGGGTTAGGAAGATTCCCTGGAGAAGGGAAAGGCTACCCACTCCAATATTCTGGCCTGGAGAATTCCATGGACTATATAGTCCATGGGATTGCAAAGAGTTGGACATGACTGAGCAACTTTCACTTCACATGTCCCCATGTAAATTCAATTCTTCTGTGAAATTCCCTATTAATGAGTATTGGTTCCACTCAATTTATCTATACTTTTAATATAGATGAAATCTTAAATATCTATTTATTCTCCACAACAACTGTACTCATAAAACACTCTACAGGCCTTAGGTCTCATCACCCTCCATCAGCCAATTCCAGGGGTTTTGGAGAGCTGGGATTGAAAGCATGGACTATCCTTACAGAGCAGAACAATGTAAAGTTCAGTTTGGGGACCATCTATGTTAGGGTAGTAAAGTCACCAACTTCACTTGTTAAAAGCTTGTTTAATATATCTCAGTCCACACCCACTGAATCAAAATCTCTGTTATTAGTTCTCTCAGGTAATTGGTCTGCATGCTAAAGATTAAGAACCTCAAGTCTAGGTGGAATGTCTGTTCATCGATGTCTAGGTGACATTCCTGTTTATCAACATGTCATCACTGTGCTAGGTGCTGAAAACAAAAGGTTAACCAGGCTGACGTGGTATCCCTAATATATAGAGGTCATGAAGTGAAGTCGCTCAGTCATGTTCGACTCTTTGCGACCCCATGGACTGTAGCCTACCAGCTCCTCTGTCTATGTGATTTTCCAGGCAAGAGTACTGGAGTGGGTTGCCATTTCTGTCATAGTTGTTATTAATTCATCTAGCATGAAAATCAAAGTCAATCTATATTTCTGTATTTTTTCTTTTGTTAAATATCTGTTCTTTGATGAACACCATATGTAAAAAACATGCATCAAAAGTCAGTATTTTTCAAAACAATTTTGTATTCTCTGAAGTAAAGCAAGTGTAATAAGGGCATGGTAAAGTAATAAGTGCTAGACCATATAGGTATTTAAATGCAGCATTCTGAGATATATAAGATAGTTTTTTTTTTACTGAATTAATAATATAATTTACTGAATTATAACTATCAGTTATCAACAGGACTTATAGAAAAGTCCTGTAAGAAATATTTTTAACCGCTTAATTTCTTACCAAACATCTCTTACTCCTACAGACACACGTTTTAGATGGCAGTATTTAAAAGAATGCTTTTGGTGTTTTAAGTAGATGTGCATGCTATTTTCTTGCTCAAAGTAGGAGAAATAAGAAAATATACTTTTAGGAAAACTGCTCTACTTTGGGTATAGTCAATATGAGAAAATTTTCAGTTTGTCTTGAGTATGTAATCATTTCACTGTTGGGTATTATTGAACCATGGTTTTATTCTTTTATTTTAATACTCAGAAATATGCTTCTTTCCGTTTTCACTGTAGAACTAAAAGTGTGTTGGAAACTGCTCCAGAATGGGGACTGTGTTGTAGAGGAAAATATCGGGAAAACTGTGGAAGAGCTTCCATGAACATAAATAAGACCTGGCTCAAATGCTGTTACATGCTTTAATTTTTCTGTCTTTTATAACTACTTTCAAAAGACATTCTAAAACTTTACAGGTATTAGAGAATTCTTTGTTAATCATATTTTATTGAGACTTTTTTTTCACTTCTTATTCCAGACACATTTCAGAGTTAATTTTTCAGAGTTTTATTTTTTTACCCTATTTTACTCTGAGACCCAAATTATTACCAAAATTCCCATAATATGTTTGATGATCATATTATATAATAGCACTCTTTGTAAAAGAAGTAGAAACATATTTAAAAGTTGAAAGTAACAATGGAAAGAGAAAGCAGCTGGATAGTATCTTACATGACATGTTGTTTCTGCCAATTAAAATTACTTGACAGAGTTAAGAAAGGTTAATGTAAAATGTAATGCTATGTAAGTAACATTTGAAGCAAAATTTCTGAAAACCTATATATCCATTTGTTCACAAATATAGCATTTCTACCATGGGCAAGCATTTATATACATATGTTTGTTTCTCCCATCTCAAGAAGTTAATGCTCTAAAAGGAAAAATAACTACACAAGTAACTAAAATAAGGCCAGATATTGTAAGCGTTCTTTCTCAAAGGAGTGAGAGATATATTTTGGGAATTCCTGAAAAGGGCAAAAGAGGGGAGGATCACGTACTTGGGCTTAGCTTTGAGAGATGAACAAAACATTGACAGATGAACATGGGTGGAAGGTTACTTTGTAGTCTCAGTGAGCAAAAGATTTAGAGTTGTGAGGATCAGTGGCAGTCTAACTTCATTGATGAGTGTTAAGATGGGAAAAGGATAAATGACCGTTCCCACAATATGTATAACACTGTGTTAAGTGTATTGTTGTTTAGTCACTAGGTCATGTCCAACTCTTTTGGAGACCCCATGGACTGTCCATAGGATTCTCCAGGCAAGAATGCTGAAGTGCAGTTGCCATTTCCTTCTCCAGGGGATCTTCCCAACCCAGGGATTAAAGCCATGTCTCCTGCATTGGCAGGTGTTTTTGTTTGTTTTACCCCTGAGCCACCAAGGAAGCCTGCTAAATGTAGTACATATAACTTAAAAAATTGACAGGATTGCCCCTATATTTCAGAGATGAAAACTCAGAAATGGAAAAATTAGTTACCCTGCTAAGAGCACAGAGCTGTTAATTAGAGGAATCCAGATTTAAAGCCATATCCTCAAACCAGTATTATTTTTATTACTGCACAATGGTAGTGAAATATGAAGACTATAATGCAAGGCAAGGACTCTGCATTTCATTTCATGGACCATGGAGCATTATCAAAATTTTATAAGCAGTGTCGTTTCTTTAGGAAAGCAGGAGGCTGCTTCCCGGGTGAACTGGACTGGGAAAAGAGTGGGTTGAGAGAGACAGTTCAGTTAATACTATAACATTCCAAGTGTGGTAACAATGGTATTGGTAATAGAAATGCAAAAAACACTGGCAAACTATCCCACAGGTGGAATTCATAGCACTGGTAACTAGATGTAGCAGATTAGAAATAAGAATTTTTTAAAAAAGCATTTACATTTATAAACTAGATGATTTGGAAAATTGTGATGCCATTAAACAAAACAGGAAAATCAAGGGGACTTAACTTGAAATTTGGTAAAATGTAACTGTGCTGGGCTAAGCCGCTTCAGTTGTGTCTGACTCTTTGTGACCCTGTGGACAGTAGCCTGCCAGGCTTCTCTGTCCACGGGATTCTCCTGGCAAGAATACTGGAGTGGGTGGCCATGACCTCCTCAAGGGGATCTTCCAGACCCAGGGATCTAACCCGCATCTCTTATGTCCCCTGCATTGGCAGGCAGGCTCTCTACCACTAGCACAATCGGAGAAGCCCAAAATATAACTACTTGCATCACTTCTTAAAAATCTATAGCAATAGCTTTTATAAGAATGAATGTACAGTCAAAATTCCTCCAACAACAGGAAACTTTACCATTTTTATTTTTCAAGAGGAGAGAAGCCAGAGTGCAGACTTGGGAAATGAGTTTACCAGTGTGATCTTCAGAATCTTTGAAGTGGTCTCAAGGTACCAATGATGATAGATTGCCAATGCATTATTAATTCAGTATTTATTATAGAAAACAGAAGGCAAGCATTGAGGCTTTATTTATTATATTATTTAAAAATTAGATAGTTTGTGGGTGCATTATATTAAAGAAACCTAGGAGTTTTTATAGTCTTGATTAAATGGTATATTTCTAAAAAGGGCTTATAAGAGTAAAATGAAATTGAACAATTCATTCATTTTGTGTGTTATGTCTATTACTGATATTTTTTCCTTTGGTTAGATAATACTTTCTTAATTTTTTCCCAACCCAATATTCACTTCATAGCAAAAGTGTTGTTGGGGAGAGCAAACAAGTTAAAATATGTTAAGATTTTCTGAAAATTTAGTGAAAGGTGCTAAGGTGAGGGCTTCAACTTGATAAGATGAGTAAGTCTAAGTTATTTATAATTACTAACATAAACTATTAGTTCCCTGGACAAACAGAACAAAAAAAAATGCATTTAAATAGTCACAATCCACAAAAAAGCTATTATTTGGCTTTGAGTCATATGTAAAGGTCATTTAAACTCATAAACATGCACTTCCAGCCTAGTTAACTTGTGTTTCTAATTAATTATCATTTAGAGGTTTTAGTTTTATTTGGATTATTTTTCATCCAAGATTTTCCTGTTCCCTGTTTCCCAATTTAAGATTCAACACACTTCATGCATTTTAAAATAATACTCACTGGAAGAAACTCTTTAAGAAAGCAATGACTAGAAATTCCTTTTTACTATTGCCAAACTTTTGTCTTTATAGAAATCAGAGTGAACTTTATGTTCCCATATTTTCTAACTCTCATACAAAGTGAAAATGTAATACACCAGACAACAAAACTCAAAATCAACTTCATGATAATGTTTCATAAAAGCAATGGGATTAGTTACAGTTGTGGATACTTCTGAAGTTCCTAAATTTTGTCTTTTAAAATTTAATCTATAAATTTAATTAAAAGACAAAAAATAAGCTTTGCAGATAAATTCAAAACTTTTTTTTTGTGCACAAGTATTTTGCTTACTTTTTTCTACTAGGCTGCCCAACATTCTGCTCTTTAACTATAAGTAATTGGTTAATTTTTATTTTTTAATAAGTTATAAGAGTTACCACTGGTTGTAAAAATATGATCTGCTGTCCAGGTCAGTAAGACAATTCCTTTGATTATCCTTATTTCCTATTTTTTTTAAAAGACTGCTGCTGAGTCACTTTAGTCGTGTCCGACTCTGTGTGACCCCATAAACAGCAGCCCACCAGGCTCCCCTGTCCCTGTGATTCTCCAGGCAAGAACACTGGAGTGGGTTGCCATTTCCTTCTCCAATGCATGAAAGTGAAAAGTGAAAGTGAAGTCGCTCAGTCCTGTCTGACCCTCAGCGACCCCATGGACTGCAGCCTACCAGGCTCCTCTGTCCATGGGATTTTCCAGGCAAGAGTACTGGAGTGGGGTGCCATTGCCTTCTCTTGTAATCAATACTTGACCATATCCTGTCCTTCTTTGGTGATATGGATACAAATATGTGACTCCATGAACTGTAGCCCACCAGGCTCCTCTGTCTGTGGGACTTTCCAGACAAGAACACTGTAGTGGGTTGCTATTTTCTTCTCCAACAAACATTACAGAGTATCTTAAAAGTTTCCGGGGACGTTTCAGAATGCTCTCAGTCTTTGTTCAAGAGAGGGAATGTGTAAGCATGTGTGTGCATGCGTGTATCTGTTTCTCCTACCACATTGCAGTTGGCTGCAGGGGTAATTTGGAGGAGAGATCTGTATGTTTGGCCACTTTAAACATGGAAGGTAGGCTCTCAACAGGCTCTGTGTGTCAGGTGCACTGGATGCCTGCAGCAAGCTCAGAAGCTTTCTCAGAATACCTATTCTTAGTAAATCTAGTGCATTTCCTGAATGTCCGCATCCTCATATGTCCATACAGTGTTGTATATTCTTGTGGCGTGGTATTCTTTTCTTTATTTTGAGGTAGAAGAGGGAAAACTGTTTAAGAAGGAACCTGGATTTCAGCATCATATTTAATGCTTCTCCTTTCCCATCTGATAAAGTGGTTACAGTTTCCTATATCTTTATCTTAACATATCTTAAAAGTCTGCTTGGTTTCTTTTCTATCTCTTATTCTGTAAATTTTGTTTTTATGAAATTCATAGAATATGGAACATCAGTTCAGTTCAGTTCAGTCGCTCAGTCGTGTCTGACTCTTTGCAACCCCATGAATTGCAGCACACCAGGCCTGCCTGCTGCTGCTAAGTCACTTCAGTCATGTCCGACTCTGTGCAACCCCATAGATGGCAGCCCACCAGGCTCCGCCATCCCTGGGATTCTCCAGGCAGGAATACTGGAGTGGGTTGCCATTTCCTTCTCCAATGCATGAAAGGGAAAAGTGAAAGTGAAGTCACTCAGTCATGTCCAACTCTTTTCGACCCCATGGACTGCAGCCCACCAGGCTCCTCTATCCATGGGATTTTCCAGGCAAGAGTACTGGAGTGGGTGGCCATTGCCTTCTCAACAGGCCTCCCTGTCCATCACCAACTCCCGGAGTTCACTCAGACTCAAGTCCATCGAGTCAGTGATTCCATCCAGCCATCTCATCCTCTGTTGTTCCCTTCTCCTGCCCCCAATCCCTCCTAGCATCAGACTCTTTTCCAATGAGTCAATTCTTTGCATGAGGTGGCCAAAGTATTGGAGTTTTAGCTTTACCATCAGTCCTTCCAAAGAATACTCAGAACTGATCTCCTTTAGAATGGACTGGTTGGATCTCCTTGCAGTCCAAGGGACTCTCAAGAGTCTTCTCCAACACCACAGTTCAAAGGCATCAATTCTTCGGTGCTCAGCTTTCTTCACAGTCCAACTCTCACATCCATACATGACCACTGGAAAAACCATAGCGTTGACTAGACGGACCTTTGTTGGCAAAGTAATGTCTCTGCTTTTCAATATGCTGTCTAGGTTAGTCATAACTTTTCTTCCAAGGAGTAAGCGTCTTTTAATTTCATGGCTGCAGTCACCATCTGCAGTGATTTTGGAGCCCCCCAAAATAAAGTCTGACACTGTTTACATGGAGCATAGTTATAACTAATATTTATATGATGTGGTATATTATTATTTTATGCTTTTAAAAATGATCAAACACATTTTCAGAGGCTATGGGCAGGCTGTGGGTCACAGCATGAGCTGTACCTGAAGCCTGAGGCAGAGTGTGTTGGGGCCAGATCATCTCGACTCCTAAGAGTCACTGGGTTGTATCTTTTACCAGCCCCACAGTTATCTCTTAAACTAGGTTTGGAGCTTGATAATGATATGAAATTGGACATGTGGGAGTATTTACACCATGGAAACTGGCAAATACTACAAATCAGAGCCTTTTCTTCTGCAGAGTCAATTGTTAGATATTTACTAGCACACCCACTGCCTGGAGCTGAAGTTTCCACAGCTATCACTTTCCTCCTTGGCACCATACCTCACGACTGCCTCATTTGTCTCTACCAAAATCAGACTTCACGTTTCGTTAGTGCTATGGCAACTCATACATGAAAAGTCAGACCAGAACATCAAGTATCATACAAGAGGCAGGCCCTGGACTTTGAAGAGAGGAAGAACACTGATATCCTCTCCCTGGTACTTACTGAAGTTACTTCTGAAGTTCTCCCATGCCCTACCCCTCACAAAAAGCCCCCAAAACCTATTGTCCCTAGAAATTGATAAACTGTACACTTAATTATATCATATATAATCACTGATACACACACAGTAAGCAATATGCTCAGACATATAGTTATGCTTATGAAAAGTAAAGTGTAATTTTTAGTGGAATAAAATATAATTTACATGTTGTGGGTAAGTACTGGGTGTCCACATATAATCTCTGAATGCACTGTAGTTTCTGGAATATACATGAAATCAAATTAGCTCAAATTCTAAGGCTGTCATACCAAGATTCCTTTGTTTTTACTACTTATATTTTGACATTTCTTCACAGTGTATGCAATTATTACCAAGTATTTGAGGTGGGAGTATTAGTGAATTCCAAAAATGTTCTAACAACAGTCAAGTCATAAAACAAATATTTTAACCCCCACACATTGCATTCATTATAGCCTGAAAAAAGTCAGTCTTATATATTAATTACTGAACGATTCTGAAACCCCTCTGTCACTTGTAAAAATTGTACAAGTTCTCTGACTTGGCAATATAATTTTCTGTACTGAGCGGAGGCATATTAGAGGTCAAAGCTGTATATGGTCTTCATGTGTAAAGTAACTATCAAAGACGAGAGTCATATGTTTGCTTTTTGTTTTACCTGTTTTTTTTTCATATATTGATTTTTATATTTCTTTCTTAAAGAAATTCTGCCCAAGCTAAACTCTACTACGTCAGGATCCAGTGTGGATAGTTGGCATCCATGTACCACATTATCCCTTGCCTACCTCTTCCATTTGTCTTAGTCTAGTTCTCTCTAGTCTGTTTCTCACTGATTCAAATACTGCCCATCTTGATAGACTTTTTCAAGACTGTCCTGTTTTCAGAAGTCCTTCCTTCCTGGACTGACACTAATCTTTTCTCTTACTTACTATTTTGCCACTGAGAGTTTTTCCTATCATGTGGGCTAATAGCAGGTCTCTATTTCCTAAAGGGAAACGAATAAAGGGGGCTGCCCCAGGTGGCGCTAGTGGTAGAGAACCTGCCTGGCAATGCAGGAGATATAAGGGACGCGGGTTCTATCCCTGGATTGGGAAGATCACCTGGAGAAGAAAATGGCAATCCACTCCAGTATTCTTGCCTGGAGAATCAGAGGATCCTGGTGGGTTACAGTCCACAGGGTCGCAAAGATTCAGACATGACTGAAGCGACTTGACACACATTTCTTAAAAGCAATTCATGGGGAGGGAGGAGGGAGAAGGGTTCAGGATGGGGAACACATGTATACCTGTGGCAGATTCATTTTGATATATGGCAAAACCAATACAATATTGTAAAGTTAAATAAAATTAAATTTAAAAAAAAGAAGAAAAAAAAAAGCAATTCATTTCTCAAAGAGAGCTACCAATTAGTTTTTCTGTATTTCCCATACACTGAGCAATAGATCTGTGTATAACTCTAGACATGGCAGTTACACAGCCAAAAACTTTGTTTTATTGTATTTAGATTCAAAAACTATCAAACCGACATACTCCTTGGTCATTACTATGGTTATAAAAAGAACAGTGGCTTATTTGACATCAGGTATGTTTTTCAATGCAAACTGTAGCTTATCTGAAAAACTGTATACTTCATTCTCTGGCACTTCTCCACACTTAATGCTAGACGTCTTGTCTTTCTGTGAAAAAAAGACAAGTTACTCTTGTTTAACTTGATCATATGAGATTGATACCTGCACTATATTGGCTAGAATAGTCTATAAACTGTGCATCCAGGTAGTGAAGACACAGTATGCATATTCTTAAGGCATCAAAAAAGTAAGGGTAATCCTGATTTTTTTGAGGAAAGATTTTGATACTCTAAGTATCATCACAGAAGAGATATCATAGAAAATTGAGCTGAATTCCCTTGTGCTAATTATTGCATTGATTGAACTTAAAATCAAAGAGGTGAAAGGTCACTGTTTGTATATGGAACACTCTATTTCTGCTTTACTGACTATGCCAAAGCCTTTGACTGTGTGGATCACAATAAACTGTGGAAAATTCTGAAAGAGATGGGAATACCAGACCACCTGATCTGCCTCTTGAGAAATCTGTATGCAGATCAGGAAGCAACAGTTAGAACTGGACATGGAACAACAGACTGGTTCCAAATAGGAAAAGGAGTACATCAAGGCTGTATATTGTCACCCTGCTTATTTAACTTATATGCAGAGTACATCATGACAAACGCTGGACTGGAACAAGCACAAGCTGGAATCAAGATTGCCGGGAGAAATATTAATAACCTCAGATATGCAGATGACACCACCCTTATGGAAGAAAGTGAAGAGTAATTAAAAAGCCTCTTGATGAAAGTGAAAGTGGAGAGTGAAAAAGTTGGCTTAAAGCTCAACATTCAGAAAACGAAGATCATGGCATCTGGTCCCATCACTTCATGGGAAATAGATGGGGAAACAGTGGAAACAGTGTCAGACTTTACTTTTTTGGGCTCCAAAATCACTGCAGATGGTGATCGCAGCCATGAAATTAAAAGACACTTACTCCTTGGAAGGAAAGTTATGACCAACCTAGATAGCATATTCAAAAGCAGAGACATTACTTTGCCAACAAAGGCTCGTCTAGTCAAGGCTATGGTTTTTCCTGTGGTCATGTATGGATGTGAGAGTTGGACTGTGAAGAAGGCAGAGCGCCGAAGAATTGATGCTTTTGAACTGTGGTGTTGGAGAAGACTCTTGAGAGTCCCTTGGACTGCAAGGAGATCCAACCAGTCCATTCTGAAGGAGATCAGCCCTGGGTGTTCTTTGGAAGGAATGATGCTAAAGCTGAAACTCCAGTACTTTGGCCACCTCATGCGAAGAGTTGACTCATTGGAAAAGACTCTGATGCTGGGAGGGATTGGGGGCAGGAGGAGAAGGGGATGACAGAGGAAGAGATGGCTGGATGGCATCACTGACTCGACGGACATGAGTCTGGGTCAACTCCAGGAGTTGGTGATGGACAGGGAGGCCTGGCGTGCTGCGATTCTTGGGGTCGCAGAGTACTGAACTGAACTGAATAGGCACTCTGGTTTACATAATAGATATAACTTTGAAAAATTGATGATTGCGTTTCTTATACCTTAATCACATCTGAATGCATAAAAAGGATCCCATTATTTAAAATATTTTACCAAAATTCTTTCCAATGAAAGTATTTTGCAGGATAAACAGTAAGCTTCTAACATATATATATCTACTAAATTTAGATAATTCTTGAATAAAGTTTCTTAACGTGGAGCTGTTCTGCAATCCTTCTTTTTCTTACACTGGCTAGAGATCCAGCTTTTCTTCAGATATATCTTTAATCCAGTCCCTCGATTCTCTTTTATATTAGTGTGGGCTAATATAGCTTAAACTCTCTCATTGTTCTGTTTTAACTCCGTGTCTCCTGACTCCTTGTGCAGGATCTGCTCTCAACAGCCCACAACTAGAAAGCCTGGGGAAGAAAGGTGAGGGCAAATTACAATGACTCTTACCAGCGGGAGGAAAGCTAACTTAGCTTTATTCAGTCTATGACTGCTCTTTCTTCTCCTGCTTAGCTTAGTTTGCTTTCAGTTAAGTTAGAACACAACTTTGAAAGATAAACAAGTGAGATGTAACATGAATGTAGCTGAGACTAGTGAAGATTATGGAATGTACAAAGGACATAACTATTCTGGAAGATAATTGATAAATTATAAATTTAATATTATGTTCAAAATAAATAATAAAATTGTCTTCTCTAGGCCCTAACTTGGACATTTATACATTCAATTTTGGCATATTGGAATTGTGCTGTGGTAGCTATAACATTATCAAATTCTCTAAGCATCAATAATACTTTGAGGTTGTTGCATGAGGTTGTGTCTCAAAGTAGGATTGAGAATCAGTATTAGTAATATACACAAGTATAATGTATTGAGGAAACAAGTACACTCATCTCCAACCCCAATGCCTATCACCCTTGCCTTGGAGAAGGACTTCATCAGCTTCTGTCTAGACTAGAGCTGTCATCTCTTCACTGGCCTTGCGTCTTAGCAATCCATCTCTTACGCTATTAACAGAAACATCTTCCTAAGCCGTTCAGTGGCTCCTGTCTCCTATAGGATAAAAACCTAAATTCAACTAGCCACATAAGGTTTTCATGATTTGGTTATGCTATGTTTATTGTTTTTTCTCTTGGCAGTTCACCTTGTATACGCTACAAGCACAGCAAACCAAGCCCCAAATGCCACGGTATTTTATGCTTTTTCTCTTTCTCTATATTTTATGCTTTGTCACTTTCTCTCTCTTGCCTAATTTTTCCTGTATCACTACTATCTTGCTACAAACTTTCACGATTTTGTAGAACAGATGTTGAGGAAAGGCAAGACGGTTTATGTAAGAGGAAAACCATAGCCATTTACTATATAGCTCTTTGAGAAATAAGCAGGTCGACATCATTTTTTTGATCTTCAAAATTATATGATGGGGTTCAAAAACCAAGTTGTTGTTTTTTTTTTTAAAGAAGTTATACTACAGTCCTAAAATAAAGCTGATCATTTTCATTGAAGAGATACTTTTAAAACCTGCCTTTGTGAACTTTGACCACCCTCAAATACCTGTTGTATACAGAATACTTTTATTAGTATCATTGTCTAATTACAGCAATAATCCCATAAGGGATGGGTTGAGCAGGGCATGACTTTTCAAGGATGGGGAGGAAATATTAGAATCTTCATGAAATATGTGCAGTTTTAAAAACTCCTAGTAATTCTGAAATCTTTTTCCCTGAAGGATGTTCAAAAATGCCTGCCCCATCCCCAACACCTAGCCTATCATTCTGAGAATCACTAGTTAAAGAAAAAGTACAAACCCAAAATAAAGAATTAGTCTGAGTGAATTCTTTGAAAATATATAATGGTGAGATTCCTCAGGGATCACTAAAATGATCACAGTTAGTCAACATTTTCTAACAGTAAGAATATGTGGTGAAAATTCCAAGTTTACAGATTATGCTACCATCTTTAAATTAGTAAAATAAGCTAATGATGATAAGATTCTGGAAGAGATAATATGTGTATATACCTAAGCCAAAAACTGGCAGATGAGTTTTCTCATGAGTTTGCAGTAAAATTTAAATTATATTTATAAGACAAAGGGCTCTGAACAATAACTTCCTCATGAAAAAGCATCAAGCAATCACTCTGGATGTCTTCCTAAAGATATTAATATATACTTTTAGTCAAGAGACCAATAAAGTAATGGGCATCATCAGGAAGAAAGTAAGACACAAAACAGAACATATTATAATAGTTCTGTGTAAACAACATGGTATATTTACATCTGGAAGACAGATGTTATCCTCTTTGCTTAGCACGAATAGGGACTACACAGTACAATGGAAGCATCCTAGAATTAGAATGAATGAATGATGTAAGATTCATGCTAAAAAATCTGGGCTATGATCTAGATAAATAAATGTTTATTAAGATGAACTATATTCAGTGTCTATAAAATCATAAAAATATGGAGAAGCAGAATAGAGACTTGTTAGTCAACTTATGAAATATTAGAACTAGCATGCACCTAAAGCCTTAATGTTCTAGGAGCAAGGCAGAGAAATAGACGTGCTATACTACACAGCAAACAGAAAGCATATGTGAGTTGTTACACATGTAAGTACTGCATGCGAAAAATATAAATAGGTTCAAGAGAGGTTTAGCCAAAACTAAAAATGAAACCTATAACTGATTAGAAAACTAGAGATGTTTGGAATCAAACATGGAGCTGATTGAGTTGGCATAATAAAATATGATCTGAGATGAACTATAGTTTGAATAAACCATGGAATTTTGTGCTTCTTATCTAATTAGATGATCTCCAAAAATGTAATGAAAATTAAAGGGAAATTTAACAAATACTTCTGGTTAATCAATCTTTACCCTTAGGTTCTTCTGATGTTTAGCATGATTAAGACACACATTAATTCTTTGAATCCTGGAGTATTAACAATTTACATTTGCTGATTTAAAGTATGACACACTAGTTAACATGGGGTTTATGCATTATTCTGTCCTTCAGCACTTAATGAGAGTCTGCCAAGTACAAAGCCTTATAATAAGTACTAGAGATTTGCAGAAGTTGTAAGGTAATCTCTCCTCAAATAGCTTGTAAATCAGATTTTAAAAATAGGCTAAAATTATGAGGAACAATAAAATAGAGGTGATTGCTTTTGTAGTATAGCAATGCATTCTTAAAGTAAAATAGATGATGACAGATTAGAAAACTGTAAAAAATTATGGAGAAACTTGAATTTTAATTTGGCTTTGAAAGAAATATGTTGCTAAATGGAAGCTGTTAAAATACTGATTCCTAAGCCTCCCCTCAAACCTATTGGATCAGACTTTCTTAGGAGTAGGAACTGGGCATTTGAAAATTTTTAAAGAGTTCGTCATGTGATTCCATGCAGCCAGTCCATGAGGCAATACTTGGAAAATACTGAAATAGAGACTCTATGTAATTACGGGAACTGGTGGGCAGATGCAAGAAAAGTTTCTGGCAATTTGTATGGGAGAGAAAGACAACGAGCAAATCAGTTTGGAGCCAAAGGCCCATGTAAGTTGTAGAGGAACAATGGGAGAAAATTGTACAAGTAGGCTGGAGTCAAATTTTGGAGGGCATTGAATTCCAAGAAAAAGAAGCTTTATTTTGTTTTGCTTTTAATAGGGTATACCACTGAAAGTTTGGAAGCAAAAGAATAACCATTATAACATGTCCTTTATGAATCAGTTCAGTTCAGTTTAGTCGCTCAGTCGTGTCTGACTCTTTGCGACCCCATGAATCACAGCACACCAGGCCTCCCTGTCCATCACCATCTCCCGGAGTTCACTCAGACTCACGTCCATCGAGTCGGTGATGCCATCCAGCCATCTCATACTCTGTCGTCCCCTCTTTCTTCTGCCCCTAATCCCTCCCAGCATCATAGTCTTTTCCAATGAGTCAACTCTTTACATGAGGTGGCCAAAGTACTGGAGTTTCAGCTTTAGAATCATTCCTTCCAAAGAACACCCAGGGCCGATCTCCTTCAGAATGGACTGGTTGGATCTCCTTGCAGTCCAAGGGACTCTCAAGAGTCTTCTCCAACACCACAGTTCAAAAGCATCAATTCTTCAAATTAGAGATACCAAGGGAACATTTCATGCAAAGATGGGCTCGATATAGGACAGAAATGGTATGGGCCTAACAGAAGCAGAAGATATTAAGAAAAGGTGGCAAGAATACACGGAAGAACTGTAAAAAAAAGATCTTCACGACCAAGATAATCACAATGGTATGATCACTCATCTAGAGCCAGACATCCTGGAATGTGAAGTCAAGTGGGCCTTAGAAAGCATCACTATGAACAAAGCTAGTGGAGGTGATGGAATTCCAGTTGAGCTCTTTCAAATCCTCAAAGATGATGCTGTTAAAGTGCTGCACTCAATATGCCAGCAAATTTGGAAAACTCAGCAGTGGCCACAGGACTGGAAAAGGTCAGTTTTCATTCCAGTCCCAAAGAAAGGCAATGCCAAACTACCACACAATTGCACTCATCTCACACGCTAATAAAGTAATGCTCCAAATTCTCCAATCCAGGCTTCAGCAATACGTGATCCGTGAACTTCCAGATGTTCAAGCTGGCTTTAGAAAAGGCAGAGGAACCAGAGATCAAATTGCCAACATCTGCTGGATCATCGAAAAAGGAAGAGAGTTCCAGAAAAACATTGATTTCTGCTTTATTGACTATGCCAAAGCCTTTGACTGTGTGGATCACAATAAACTGTGGAAAATTCTCAAAGAGATGGGAATACCAGACCACCTGACCTTTATGAATAAAAATAGGTAAATATAAAGTCAGAGAGACTGAAGAGTGGTCTGGTTAAGAACTAGTTTCGGTACAAATAATGAAGGACTGGACTAAAGTAATGGTAATGGAAATGGAAGAGAAGTACTAGACACAAACTTCGTAATACAAAAAGGGCAAATGTGATTATTTCTGGTACAGTTTCGGGTAGCTGGACTGCCTTTTTATAGTTTCAGTATCTTTCTCTGTAAATTCATATTTTAAAAATTTCTTTTACTTTCCATTTTTATTCTGTTGAAAACATAACTACTCAGTATTAATAAGAGTCTTTGTTAAGACTGCTAGCAAAGAATGAGTGCCTAAGACTTATTAAGAACCAATGACCAAAATGGCTTTAAATCATGCTTTAATTTTTCAATGCTGATTACCAGCATGATCTAAAAACCAAGTGTTTAGAATTGTCTTATTGCCTGGGTGGCAGAATATTTAAATATAAATTAAAGAGGGAAGATTACATTATATACATGCCAGCAAAACTTCATAGGACATAACAAAGTTAAAATAGAGGGATAATGTGGATGTGTGGTTCATCTTCTAAGCTGGTATCTCTGTGAATTACGTGAAACCTACTTGACTCCTAGAGCTAGTTGTAAGCAAAGTGTGAAAGAAAGTGTCCATAATTTCTCCCTTTTGTGACCATTTCCTCTTTCATTCTTGGTGTCCTTATACTTATTCCATTAGCACAGTCACATTTTGCTCTCAGAGAAGATATAGACACTTACAACACATATGAATTTATGTCTCTGCGTTATGTCTCCCTGGTATATTTGTATTTTGAGCCTTCTCTCTAGTCTTATGTAATAAAAAATTTGGCTTCCTTTGGAATGTATTTGAGGCTTCAGGAAAAGTCAGAAAATGGGAGAGAGTTTTTAGGCAGTAGGAAGAGATTATTTTCTATTTCACATAAAAATCTGATATTTACCTCACATCTACTGGTATTATGGTATCTGTACTTGTGATAATTTTGGAGCCATTTTTAGAACATAGTAAAGTGTTGTATTTGGCAGATGTACATATTTTACATCTGCCAAACATAAAGAATTCTTTCTGAATAAAAGTATAGAACCTACAAAGATAACAGGGCAAGCAAAGTATTTCCTTCTGGCTGATTGAGGGAATATGCTTTCCCTGGTGCAAAGAGGAAAATCGGCTCCTTTATGTTCCAGAGAGGCTGTAAATGATAAGGAAAAGGTCAATAAATTGGTATAGAAATTTAATTCTGTGTAATACAGTTCAGTGGTGTTCCTATGACATTACTCAGTAATATGCCAGTGGAATCATCCTATTTGTTGCACAACTGAATAGTTTGCTTCTAATCCTGGCATAGTTCTAACCCTGCTGAAACAAGCTGTTGTAACTTAAATTCTTTCAAAACAAAACACTGCCATCACTGTACCACAAGCCAATGTACTTTCTAAAGATTTTCTAGTGTTTCATTTATTTTCTTAAAAAATTCCCGAATGAAGGACACGATTCTTTTTACCTAACCCAACAAGTTATTTAAGTGGTTTTCCACATCATTATACAATAGATATAGGAGTGATAAGAACCGTAATTGATTTACCCTCCCACCCCCCAGTGATGATGATAGTGTGGAATCAATTCTCTGGTTGCGGAACATTTCAGTTACATTTGATACTAACAATTATGCAATCATGTGGAACTGTTTTGAGTTTCATGCTGGTTTGATGGGAATTACACTTTCTGGGTTTTGGTAATAATTTATGTACTTGTGTTTCTTTTTTGCTGGCTTTGATTTGATTAGTTTTCTAATTTCTTTTAGTGTATTCCAAAGTTCTGTCTTAGATCTATTATTTAACAGTTATAGAGCATGCTTTTTTAGGATAATGTGATCCAAAGACAAGATTAGCATTATCAACCACATGTATCAATTGTGTTATCTTACAATAGTGAATTCTAGGGTTCCTGGGAAAAGTAAGAGAATCTGGAACCTGCTAGAGGTCACCACCTCCACAAAGTCTTTTGTACCACCTATCCAAGTGACATCCTATAAAGAAACACAGGGAAAATGAACTTACTTTTTTCCCAACTCAAACACTGAACTATTGCCACTCTGCAGCGGAGTCAGCACGTGCACAGCATACCAACCTAATGGTCCTAATCCAGCACTAGCCTGAAAATAAAATCTGTCTTCATGTTAAGCAGTCACTTTGCTTAACAAATTTATTTCAATCTAAGATAATTTGGTGTTTGTTTTACTATAACTTTTGAGAAGTCAATTTTAAACAGCATGTACACATTACTAAAGATCACCTGCTTATGTTTCAGGTTGACACCTGGAAACAAAATATTGTCAGTTACGAATCCTTAAGCAAATACATCTTATATAATTTTCACATCTTGATAAAACTTGGTTCATATATAAGTTCCACATGTAAGTTGTTTATAAGAAAATAAATGACTCATAAATCATCTTAAAAATTAATTTAACACTGACACAGACTTAAAGTAGTAGTATATGAGTCTTTTGTCTTCTTATAAGCAATTTATTTACAGTGGTCTATATAAGATTTATGATACTCTGCTTTTGGACACATTTGCTTTAAATAATTAATCCTTGATTAGAGGTAAATATATCATTCTTTTCACTGAGTACTGTCTATAAATAAACTGCTACTTCTTTCAGAGACACTTTGAAAATTAAACATAATTCCATTTCTACTTGAAGGAGAGGAACATTAAAATTAGTTTAATTATCAAAATATTTCATATTTGGTTCTAAAAAATTATATACAATTTATAAGAATTATTTTATTTCATTCTAAATCTCAGACCAATAAATCATTTGGCTTTTAATAGCACAACAATTTTTATTCCCTTTCTTAGAGTCAGAACAGTAAAAACATCTTTCTTTTTATAGTCAAAGACAAAACAGTGACTTATGGATTAAATTACTAGCTGTCACTAAAAATTCAAAAAACTTAAAGTTTTGATTTCGCTAAAAGCGGACTAAAATTAGTTGAGGTGCTCATTTATAACAACTATTGGCATCAGTTGGTGCTAGTGGTAAAGAATCTGCCTGCCAATGCAGGAGATGCAAGAGATGCAGGTTTGGTCCCTGGGTCGGAAAGATTTCCTAGACTAAAAAATGGCAACCCACTCCAGTATTCTTGCCCGGAAAATTCCATGGACAAGGTAGCCTGGTGGGCTACAGTCCAGGAGGTCACAAAGAGTTGGACATGACTGAACACACACACACACATTGGCATAAATGAATAAACTAATCTTAATCACAAAGAACTTGTCATGAAGAAGTTACACCTTTATTTTATTTTTTTTAATTTAATTTTATTTTTAAACTTTACAAATTGTGTTAGTTTTGCCGAATATCAAAATCAATCCGCCACAGGTATACATGTGTTCCCCATCCTGAACCCTCCTCCCTCCCCATACTATCCCTCTGGGTCGTCCCAGTGCACTAGCCCCAAGCATCCAGTATCGTGCATCGAACCTGGACTGGCAACTTGTTTCATACATGATATTATACATGTTTCAATGCCCTTCTCCCAAATCTTCCCACCCTCTCCCTCTGCAACAGAGTCCATAAGACTGTTCTATACATCAGTGTCTCTTTTGCTGTCTCGTACACAGGGTTATTGTTACCATCTTTCTAAATTCCATATATATGCGTTAGTATATTGTATTGGTGTTTTTCTTTCTGGCTTACTTCACTCTGTATAATAGGCTCCAGTTTCATCCACCTCATTAGAACTGATTCAAATGTATTCTTTTTAATGGCTGAGTAATACTCCATTGTGTATATGTACCACAGCTTTCTTATCCATTCATCTGCTGATGGGCATCTAGGTTGCTTCCATGTCCTGGCTATTATAAACAGTGCTGCGATGAACACTGGGGTGAAGTTACGCCTTTAAAAGTAGTTGATAACAGCAATAATATGACTGAGAAGCTATTGGCTAAAATATATTACCATAATAATTAGCAAATTCAAAATGAAAAATAATTGTAAGGAAAGAACTGAGGACTACCTAGCCACTTCAATCCAAAGAATTCTCATTTCCACAGCACGATTAAAGAGTCCATTGATCCCAGTTTATCAGCAGATGATGGTATTGAATAGAAAGAGTAATTATACACGTTTCAGCATCACTCCCACAAGTAAAATTTAAGCCCTGCATACAACTGTAATCAAACTGAGACCTTCTGACTCATTCATCTTTTGAAGACCTTGGGATTGTGATCAGAGTATGGATAATGACGACATTCCAGGATGTGACAGTAGACTACAGATTAAAGGGTTAGAGGAGTACATGTGAGGCCACTTCAAGTGATACTGACAGATACTTCCCTTTAACACTGTGAATACTGGGAATGATGAGTAAATATGAAAACTTTAAAAAACACTAACATTACTGCCATATTTTTAAAAGTCCAATATCACGCAGAATTCTTTGGTGCTATGCAAAATTATTTTTTATTACTAACAAACATTTCTGTCAACTTTATACATCTAGCATAGCCAGAATTTTATTGTGAATTTAGATCACAGAGTGATTTGCTTATGCAAAATTCAAGAACAAGATACAGAGAACTGCCATCGCTTCAAACTTCACAAAACTTAAACACGTTATCATTCGCACCCTAACTTTTTCTCATGTGCGCATTCTCAAAATTAGCCAGGTTTACAATGATCCTTGACTTCTCTAATTCCCTATTCTTCTCTCTTGGCCTCAACATCTATTGGGCCTAGAACCTGAGGAAATGGGCAGAGTAAGAAGGATGAGTAAATGAGATAGAAATAATCTGAACCATTGCTGTGAAGTGTATGTTGAGAAACTGTGTTCTATTATATTGAGTGAAAGATGCTAGGTTAGATAACAAGGTGGTTCATTCCGGTATTATGCTCCACTTCCTAGAAAGTAAATATAGCATATAGGCATTGAGAAGGGAATCATCCAGAAAGAATGGAAATAAATGCTTCCAGGAACTCAGCAACTAGTCAGGAGAAATTCCAGGATGTAAAAACATCAGGAACTATCTGGAGTGACATGGGGTGTATTTGTTGTGTTTGTCTTTGTGTCTGAGATGGTTACCAATAACATTCAATATGAATACAAACTTTATTTATTTGTTTTTGGCTAGATGTAAAAGTGAAAAGTCTGAGACTGTTTTCTAGCTACAGTTTTGTAGAGAAGATAAGTATTTTTAGAGAGGGTTAAAAAAAATCTAATTCAGGAAGGAAGCCAAGAAGAAAAAAACTAAAGAAGCTTGGAAATCTAAACTATCTTTAAGAATTTGGTGAATTTAATAAACAGTGACAGGTTTAAAAGACATTTGCTCCTTGGAAGAAAAGCTATGACAAACCTAGACAGCATATTAAAAAGCAGAGTCATCACTTTGCCGACAAAGGTCCATATAGTGAAAGCCATGATTTTTCCAGTAGTCATGTATGGATGTGAGAGTTGGACCATAAAGAAGGCTGAGCACCAAAGAACTGATGCTTTTGAATTGTGGTGCTAGAGAAGACTCTTGAGAGTCCCTTGGACAGCAAGGAGATCAAATAAGTCAATCCTAAAGGAAATCAACACTGAATATTTGTTGGAAGGACTAATGCTGAAGCTGAAGCTCCAGTACTTTGGCAGACTGATACAAAGAGCTGACTCATTGGAAAAGACATTGATGCTGGCAAAGATTGAAGGCAAAAGGAGAAAGGGGCAGCAGAGGATAAGATGATTAGACAGCATCACTGACTCAATGGACGTGAATCTGAGCAAACTCCAGGAGACAGTGCAGGACAGAGCAGATTGGCGTACCACAGTCCATGGGGTCACAAGGAGTTGGTTGGACACAACTTAGCAACTGAACAACAATTTCTCTTACCTCATCATTTAAAAACTAGATGAAATTGTAGAAGGATTCTATTAATCAGATTAGAATAGCAAATTGTATTTCTTCAGTTTTAACACTATGTGATTTATATTTTAACTTACATTTATTTTAATACATTTTCAATCTGCATATACCACTTAAGATCATTTTGAAATTTATTTATCCTCAAATAATGCTTTAAAAATAATTAATTTGAAGATATATTGTAAAATAATCATGTGTTAGAAGGGAATATTTGATACTTATTTACATAAAATATGAATCATTATACTAAACTTTATAAAATAATCTTGAAAATATAGTCGTGTCTGACTCTTTGTGACCCCATGGATAGTCCATGCAATTCTCTAGGCCAGAATCCTGGAGTGGGTAGCCTTTCCCTTCTCTAGAGGATCTTCCCAACCCAGAGATCAAACCCAGGTCTCCCACATTGCAGGCAGATCCTTTACCAGCTGAGCCACAAGGGAAGCCCGAAATAAAATTTCTTTTTGATAGGCACACTTTTTACTATATAAATATTCTAAAATAATGAAATGATTAAAAATATTATTAAGGAAGACAGATTATATTACTGTAGTTTATGGCCTATATTAAGGGAAATAATGAGCAGTATTCTGTCTTGGGCTAACTATATTGATCTAGTTAGGGAGAGGGTGGGAAGATTTGGAAGAATGGCATTGAAACATGTAAAATATCATGTAAGAAACGAGTTGCCAGTCCAGGTTTGATGCACGATACTGGATGCTTGGGGCTAGTGCACTGGGACGACCCAGAGGGATGGTATGGGGAGGGAGGAGGGAGGAGGATTCAGGATGGGGATCACACGTATACCTGTGGCGGATTCATTTTGATATTTGGCAAAACTAATACAATTATGTAAAGTTTAAAAATAAAATAAAATTAAAAAAATAAAAATAAAAAACTGGTTTTAGGTAAGTAATATAACTAATGGAGATTCTGGAATCCATGTGTATGATGTATGACTGAAGAAACTACAGATGCTTTGCCTTGGTATGACCAATGTCTTAATCTCTTTGAAGCGCTGTTATATGGAAAAAGTATTGATTATCTTGCAGAATTTTAGAGGATATATCTGAGAGTATGTAGTAATACCTAGGATCAGAGCTATCTGATAAGTGTAATGAGGCACTTCAGCAGTTGCTAATCTATAATACATTAATGTGAGTATATAGACAGAAAGATACAACAATAGACAAAACAAGATAGCCAATATAGGGTAAAGGAGAGGGAGGCACTGTATCAGTTGAAAAATGTAATGACTTTCATTACAATGTAATGAACAATGTAATATTTAATAACTAATGTTGAAAAAGTTAGCTAGCTATTTTCAGGAACAAAATATCAGTTTAGAGTTCCATCTCAAACCATGTGCCAAAATTAATTCCAAAAGAATTTAAGAGATATATTTTAAACTTAAATTACAAAAGCAAGAAATAAATGTATTTCAGATAGTAGAATGGAAAAATACTTTTAAGCATAAAAAACAATATCATAAATTATCAAGAAAGACTGATACATATGGCTACACAAAATTAAGCATCTTAAAATAAATGTATAGATTAGGATAGTGCAGGATTAGAGAAAGAGTGAGAATTAGGAATAGAATGAGGGATGTTGACAGTGCCATAATATTCAGAGAATGTTTATGACTATTGGAAATAGGCACTTACCCTGGTTTAGGCACTTATGAGGTCACTGCTGGCCTTGAAGAGATAAAGCCATTAAGCAGATTAAAAGTTAGGATGCAAGTGTTAAATTGAGGAAAAGTGAACAAATTTAGTCTATATGTTCAAGAAATTTGGTGTTAAGTGAAAAGGGAGCTGCTGCTAAGTCGCTTCAGTTGTGTCTGACTCTGTGTGACTACATAGACCGCAGCCTACCAGGCTCCCCCGTCCCTGGGATTCTCCAGGCAAGAACACTGGAGTGGGTTGCCATTTCCTTCTCCAATGCCTGAAAGTGAAAAGTGAAAGTGAAGTCGCCCAGTTATGTCCAACTCTTCGCGACCCCATGGACTGCAGCCCATCAGGCTCCTCCATCCATGGGATTTTCCAGGCAAGAGTACTGGAGTGGGGAAAAGGGGGCAGGGCAGTCTTTTGAAAAGATTTCAGAGTTAGAGGCATGAACATTTTATTCATCTGGCCCATAGGCACAAAGCTTAGTGCACATGAAAACATCAAGTACTTATAATGTATTTAAAACTTTGAAACTTAGACACTGACAGTAAAATTTGACAGGAAAATTAAAAACTAGAGATTATCAAATATTTAACTTATAAAATATATTATGCCAACTTCTTTATTTATTAAATTTAATAATACTTTTTCATAACATACAAAAACAATCAGATAATTTTTTTCTTTGCAAGAATTCCCTAGAAAGTACAATATTTGCAGAAATGAGTTTTCAAAAATAGCAAATGATAAATAAAATGAGTTACTTTAGACCAAGTAATTTCAAAAGAAAATCTATATAAAAGTTTTAAATAGTTATACTGTATCTAATGAAAATTATGGACGTATTTTGCCATTTGATTATAAAAATATGCTTTCAAAAATAAAAAATCAGTGTACAAAAATCAAAGCAGTGCTAACACATATCTTAGACTTACTCTTTAATTAAAGCCATAATAACATTAAATTAGTAACGAAGTTGATCAAGCCTAAATATTTTACGTGCTTTACTATTTACTTATATAAGTTAATTATAATTTGCAACTTGATGTTTTAAAATATCATTAAGAAAATTTCCAAACATTTTAACGTTAGATTTATGTTGGGTGGTCTTGAGAAACAATAGTACATAGGGTGTATGAATATCTTAAAACAGCTTTATTGAGAGAACAATTTGGAAAGCATATTTTTGTGAACAAAAGGCAATGAAGGGAGGGACTGAAGACATCCAAGACGGACAGGAGGATACAGAATCAAGAGTATAATGTTCTTTGAAGGCAATTCCTTTGAATTTACAATATCGTGTGTGCATGCTCACATGCACGTTTAATAATAATTTGAGCAGTCACATGCAGGATATTTAAAAAACAATACTATGATATAGGATTTTAGTGTGTCAAATACACAACACACATTTATTTATTTTTTTTAACTTTTAAATTTTATTTTATTTTTAAACTTTACAATATTGTATTGGTTTTGCCAAATATCGAAATGAATCCGCCACAGAATTCTTTATTGTTCTTGACTTGTGACCAAGGTACAAAAGTCAAAGCAGTGCAAACACATATCTTAGACTTACTCTTTAATTAAAACCATACTAACATTAAATTAGTAATAAAGTTGATCAAGCCTAAATGTTTTACATGCTTTACTATTTACTTACATGTTAATTATAATTTGCAACTTGATGTTTTAAAATATCATTAAGAAATTTTCCAGACATTTTGGAGTATATTGAGTATTTCTGTATACATGTGCTATGGATATTTATTTATAAATCTATGTATGTACAGTTATTTATAAAATAACCAATGCTATGTATCTACAATAACAAGGGTACAACATACAAAGTACAAAGTGCAACTAAAAAGACCAGAAGGAATTTAATTAATTTAGAAAAGATGTTTTCAAATTTTTTAGACTTGAGACAACTTTATACTCTTAAAAACTATTGAGGACCCAAAGAGCTTTTGTTCATATGGGTTTACAACTACTGATACTTCCTGTATTCAGAATTAAACTGAGACATTTTAAAACTATTTATTGACCTATTTAAAAATCAAAATAATGGCCAATTATGGGACAGTTCATAATATTAGCATAAGAAGAAAACCAGGGTTGTACAATTCTAGAAATTTTCTCTTTTTATCTACTCTGCATATCCAATTAATTTTCCTAAAACACAATCTGACATTTTTCAAATTTCAAACATTCAAAGACTCCTCACTGTTAACAAATAAATTAAAAAAAAATTTTTTTTTAGTTTTTATTTTATTTATTTATTTTTAAATTTTATTTTATTTTTAAACTTTACATAATTGTATTAGTTTTGCCAAATATCAAAATGAATCCACCACAGGTATACATGTGTTCCCCATCCTGAACCCTCCACCCTCCTCCCTCCCCATACCATCCCTCTGGGTCGTCCCAGTGCACTAGCCCCAAGCATCCAGTATCGTGCATTGAACCTGGACTGGCAACTCGTTTCTTACATGATTGGCAATCAAGGCCTTCAACAAACTCACCCTAACATTTTTTCTAACTTTTTCTATTTCTTTGATACATTTCCTACTCCAGATAGCTCTAATTTCTATCTTCTAAAAATGAGTTATGAATCATAGACTCTATTATCTTAAACTTTTATCTCTCAATTAGCATGATGTTTCCATTCTACCTATGTCAACCTTATATCTTCTTCAAGATGTAATTCAAGTTCTGTCTGTTCCTCAAATCCTCTGTTGACCACCTAGGATATGTAATACCTCTTTCTTCTGAATAACTATTGAATTTATTTTCTATTCTGTTCTTTTTAGCAACTGGCATATACTGTTGCTTATAATTCATTTTAATTTTCTGTAGGAGGAAATATAATTGATTTGATATATATTTTATTAATCCAGATATTTTTATGATATTACAATTAAAGTCACCACATCAAGTTTCTAAACTATCACTCAGTTCAGTTCAGTCACTCAATCGTGTCCAACTCTTTGCAACCCCATGGACTGCAGCATACTAGGTTTCCCTGTCCATCACCAACTCCCACAGCTTGCTCAAACTCATGTCCATCGAGATGGTAATGCCACCCAACCATCTCATCCTTTGTTGTCCCCTTCTCCTTCTGCCTTCAATCTTTCCCAGCATCAGGGGTTTTTCAAATGAATCAGTTCTTCGAATCAGGTGGCCAAAATGTTGGAGTTTCAGCTTCAATATCAGTCCCTCCAATGAATATTCAGGACTGATTTTTTTTAGGATGGACTGGTTGGTCTCCTTGAATTCCAAGGGACTCTTAAGAGTCTTATCCAAAACCACAGTTCAAAACCATCAATTCTTCAGCGCTCAGCTTTCTTTATAGTCCAACTCTCACATCCATACATGACTACTGGAAAAATCATAGCCTTGACCAGACGGACCTCTGTTGGCAAAGTAATGTCTCTGCTTTTGAATATGCTGTCTAGGTTGGTCATAACTTTTCCAGGGAGCAAGTGTCTTTTAATTTCATGGCTGCAGCCACCACCTGTAGTAAATTTGGAGCCCAGAAAAACAAAGTCTGTCATTGTTTCCACTGTTTCCACATCTATTTGCCATGAAGTGATGGGACTGGATCCATCATCTTAGTTTTTTGAATGTTGAGCTTTAAGCCAACTTTTTCACTCTCCTCTTTCACTTTCGTCAAGAGGCTCTTTAGTTCTTCTTCACTTTCTGCCATAAGGGTGGTGTCATCTGCATGTCTGAGATTACTGATATTTCTCCCAGCAATCTTGATTCCAGCTTGTGTTTCATCCAGCCCAGCATTTCTCATGATGTACTCTATATATAAGTTAAATAAGCAGGATGACAATATACAGTCTTGATGTACTCCTTTTCCTATTTGGAACCAGTCTGTTGTTCCATGTCCAGTTCTAACTGTTGCTTCCTGACCTGCATACAAATTTCTCAAGAGGCAGGTCAGGTGGACTGGTATTCCCATCTCTTTCAGAATTTTCCACAGTTTATTGTGATCCACACAGTCAAAGGCTTTGGCATAGTCAATAAAGCAGAAATAGATGTTTTTCTGGAACTCTCTTACTTTTTTGATGATCCAGCGGATGTTGGCAATTTGATCTCTGGTTCCTCTGCCTTTTCTAAAACCAGCTTGAAATCTCTGCACCTTCCCCTCAATTTTGCTGTGAACCTAAAACTTTTCTAAAAGATAAATTCTTAAAAAATTGTTTCAAGCAAGAAATGTTCAAACACTAAAGTCATAAATGCCACTAATGATATGAACAAAGAATTAGCATGGATATTTGATAGGGAAACACCTAAAATTCTAGGAGGAGATGTTGGAGAAGTTTTTAAAAATGTAGTAGAAATTTATACCTACGTTCCTCATTTCTCATTCTTAGTACAATACAGGCTTAAATAACAAATAGGCAAAATGGTTTAATGAATGATTAAACCACAGGGGAAAAAACCTCCAGGGAAGCCATTTTGGGCATATTTCCTAGTTTGTAAGGGAGACATCCTAATGAATAAAATGATACTTCTGTTGACAATATTGTTGACAAAAATATTGCTAATGAGGTGAAATGGCCAATTTACTTGACATATTGTTTCATTTTTCACGTTCTATTGTATGAGCTGATCTCTTTGATTTTTTTTTGAAGTCTGTCATTATATTACCACAGTCATTATGGTAACAACTCAATGCACTCATGTAATATGCCTTACATATTTGGGAACACATTTATTATGTTATATATAAACATGAACTTCTTGTAAACATAAATCCAGATTTTACAGTATGAATGTATTATCACGACTGAGCCTGAAGGGAAAGTGTCTACATATTGTAATTAACATTACCTCTATCATTCTACAGTTATATTTTATAGACAGTGGGTCTATAAAAGAAAAGCCAGCAAATATGACAGATTTCATTCCCTAATTAAATCTGGCCCTGAAAGATACTCTAAGCCTTTGCATCAGTACTCTTCTTTCTATCTAAGAGAAAGTGTAATATTGAACAAGAGGGAAATAGCAGAAATAAAGGGACTTGAAGGAAAGGAAAGGTAAACACTGACTTCTTCACAGCATTTTTACAGTGGTAAGATCTTCAGAAAGCAACTATTTCATATGTCCTTAAATAGATATATTTACCCAATTTTGAAGGTACTACAAATATGCTGAACCCATTCTTCATTGTATTGATATAAATTTAAACTAACTGGATTTTGCTGCATAAATTACTTCCCTTTGATCTTCCTGAACTGAATAAGAAGAACAGTTAGCTGCTAGAGAAAGTGCTCCAAGAGGGCAGGGTTTGAATTGAGCAGCTCTGAATTGAGCTGAGGACAGAACTGGCTTTCAGAATATATTATGTCAGCAATAATAATTACTATAAAGTTTAAGTACAAAAGTAAATATGTTACAAGTTATATACTTTCACGGTATTATATAGTGATTAAGAGCCAGACCACTCGGGTTCAAATTCCACTTCTGCCACTTACCAGCTGAGAGAATCTGGGCAAATTAATTAACTTCTTTGTGCCTGAGCTTGATCTATAAACTGGGGATAATATGGGTACTTGCCTTATAGTCTTGGTGATAAGTAAATGTATTAATATATAAGAGTGCTTAAACAATCCTTTGCATGTGGTATCAACTCAGTAAACATTAAATATTACTGTTATTATTATTATAGCAATGCAAAGAAATAGAGAAAACAATAGAGTGTGAAAGACTAGAGATTTCAATAAAATTAGAGATACCAAGGGAACATTTCATGCAAAGATGGGCTCGATAAAGGACAGAAATTGTATGGACCTAACAGAAGCAGAAGAGATTAAGAAGAGGTGGCAAGAATACACAGAAGAACTATACAAAAAAGGTCTTAATGACTCAGATAACCATGATGGTGTGGTCATTCACCTAGAGCCAGATCCTGGAGTGTGAAGTCAAGAGGGCCTTAAGAAGCATTACTACAAACAAAACTAGTGGAAGTGATGGAATTCCAGCTGAGCTATTTCAAATCCTAAAAGATGATGCAGTTAAAGTGCTGCACTCAGTATGCCAGCAAATTTGGAAAACTCAGCAGTGGCCACAGGACTCACAAAGGTCAGTTTGCATTCCAATCATAAAGAAGGGCAATCCCAAAGAATGTTCAAACAATCATACAGTTGTGCTCATTTCACATGGTAGCAAAGTAATGGTCAAAATTCTCCAAGAACTTCCAGATATACATAGTGGATTTAGAAAAGCAGAGGAACCAGAAATTAAATTGCCAAATTCCACTGGATCATAGATAAAGCAAGGAAATTCCAGAAAAACATCTACTTCTGTCTCATTGACTACACTAAAGCCTTTGACTATGTGGTTCACAACAAACTGTGGGAAATATTTAAAGAGATAGGAATACCAGACCACCTTACCTGTCTCCTGAGAAACCTGTAGGCAGGTCAAGAAGCAAGTTAGAACATTACATGGAACAACTGACTGGTTCAAAATTGGGAAAGGAATATGTCTAGGCTATATATCGTCACCCTGCTTATTTAACTTATATGCAGAGTACATCACGCAAAATGCCAGGATAGATGACTCACAAGCTGGAATTAAGATTGCCAGGAGTAATACAAACAGCCTCAGATATGCAGATGACACCATCCTAATGACAGAAAGTGAAAAGAAACTAAAGAACCTCTTGATGAAGGTGAAAGAGGAGAGTGAAAAAGCTGGCTGAAACTCAACATTCAAAAAACCAAGATCATGGCATCTGGTCCCAACATTTCATGCAAATAGATGGGGAAAAAATGGAAACAGTGGCAGTTTTATTATCTTGGGCTCCAAAATCACTGCAGACAGTGACCGTATCCATGAAATTAAAAGACACTTGCTCCGTGGAAGAAAAGTTAAGACAAACTTAGTGTATTAAAAAGCAGACATCACTTTCTGACAAAGTGATGTTAGCATATATATATATATATATATATATATATATATATATATATTTTACATATAGACATAGCTATGGTTTTTCCAGTAGTCATGTATGTAAGTGACCATGAAGAAGGCTAAGTGACAAAGAATTGATGCTTTTGAATTATGGTGCTGGAGAAGACTCTTGAGAGTTCCTTGGACTCTCAAGATCAAACCAGTCAATCCTAAAGGAAATCAACCCAGATATTCATTGGCAGGACTGATGCTGAAGCTGGAGCTCCAATACTCTGGCCACCTGACACAAAGAGTGGAAGCATTGGAAAAGAGTGTGATACTGGGAAAGAGGGGGCAGGAGGAGAAGCGGGCGACAGAGGATGAGATGGTTGGATGGCATCACTGACTCAATGAACATGAGTTTGAGCAAACTCAGAGACAGTGAAGGATACGAAAGCCTGGGATACTGCAGTCCATGACATTTCCAAGAGTCAAATGCAACTTAGCAACTGAACAATGATTATAGTAAATTGGAAATATAATTGTAGAGAAGAAAAAGCTTCAAATATGTAACTTTTTTGAAACCAAATATCTTTTTCTGCAAAATAAAAAAATTGATAGTTTGCACTTCCCACATTTAATAAGGACTAAGTGTTTGTATTTACATGTTCTGAGTGGGTCGGGGTGTCAGGCTGAGTAAATAATCACATTAATAATCTTAACTCCCAGTTGAAACAAATAAGAACAAATGGTCATTCTTGGATAATCTGTAAAACTAAGTGAATAACTGACATATCTTTCTGTGATTCCTTGCAGACATCATGGAAATCAGGACAGTGGCTGTTGGAATTGTAGCAATCAAAGGAGTGGAAAGTGAATATTATCTTGCAATGAACAAGGAAGGAAAGCTCTATGCAAAGGTATTGATAGATGATAGCTTAGACTTAATTTCTCAAACTTACTTTTGTCAAAAGTATCTTCCCTTTCTGAAAAGTAAAAGTGAAATTAATTCCTCTCACACTATGTAATTCAATGATTTCATTAAAACATTTTCTATTTAGGAATTAAGGAAAAATGTTTTCTGTGTCACCTTGGACAATTTGTTTAAGCTCTCTGGCCTTTGTTTCATCATCTGTAAAATAATTTGGATTAACTGACCCTTAAGGATCCTTCTGGGCTTCCCCAATGGCTCAGTGGTAGAGAATCCACTTGCAATGCGGGAGATGTGGGTTTGATCCCTGGGTTGGGAAGATCCCCTGGAGGAGGAAGTGGCAATCCACTCCAGTATTTTTGCCTGGAGAATCTCATGGACAGAGGAGCCTGGCGGACCATAGTCCAAAGTGCTGCAAAGAGTCAGCAACTGAGCATGCATGCATGCAAGGATCCTTCTAGCTCTAAAATTTCATTTGCACTTTAGATCTTTAAAATATAAAATTTCCATCTGTCAGCTCTTTTTGTTAAAGTCCATGCAGTTTGCACTTTGTTGATATGAAAATTCTTGGTGAAAAAAATCCAGACTTTTGTTTATCAACAACAATCTCACAATGATAGATTTTGACTTATAAGCATTCCCATTGTTCCCTCTTTATTACAATACAAAATATGTAACAGTTTATCCCACTATGATACAGTATAATTGACTTTTATTTTGTATTCCTGGCATAGACTACATAAAAATATAAGTTTAACTGAATGAATGACAAGTTGGATGGATGAGCAAATTAACTTTTTAATTTTCCACCACTATCACAGGTAGTATAATAGTAAATGAATAAAAGTTGTAAAATATGACTTCAGCTGAGGGAAGGAGTATGTGTGTGTGCTCAGCCAGAGGATCTGCTAATTATATAAAAATCTCAAGGTTAGGAAAAGAGTGACTTGGGCATAGTAATATGAGAGCTGCTAATTAGAGGAAAATAGCTCTTAAGAATAGTAGCAACTGATTGCCAAAAAGCAACATGTTTGGAACTATGTTACATAACTAAATGTATAGCATTTTAGCTTTGTAAAAAAATCTGATCTTTTTTCAAATATGCTATCCAACAAACTGCATTATTCTTGATCAAAAAAGTCATGTAGGTTTTAATTTTACCAAATATTATGTTTATTCTTTGTTTGAGTCCTAAAAATCATTTGGATAATGTTGTTTGTTGTTCTTCATTGCAGAAAGAATGCAATGAGGACTGCAACTTCAAAGAATTAATTCTGGAAAACCATTACAACACATATGCATCAGCTAAATGGACACACAGTGGAGGAGAAATGTTTGTTGCCTTAAATCAAAAGGGGGTTCCAGTAAGAGGGAAAAAAACGAAGAAAGAACAAAAAACAGCCCACTTTCTTCCTATGGCAATAACCTAATCATATATGGCATATAAGAAACCAGTTCCAGCAGGGAGATTTCTTTAAGTGGACTGTTTTCTTTTTCATCTTTTCTTTTCTCTTTTTTAAACTAACCAAGAAAGGCTGGAAAACTACTGAAAAACTGATCAAGCTGGACTTGCGCATTTATGTTTATTTTAAGAGACTGCATTAAAGAAAGATTTGAAAAAAATATACACAAAAATCAGATTTAGTAACTAAAAGTTGTAAAAAGTTGTAAAACTGGTTGTACAATCATGATGTTAGTAATAGTAATGTTTTTTTCTTAAGTTAATTTACCCTTAAGAGTATGTTAGATTTGATTATCTGATAATGATTATTTAAATATTCCTATCTGCTTATAAAATGGCTGCTATAATAATAATAATGCAGATGATGTTATATAAGATGTGTCAGACCTAAAGGCTGCTGGAATGATCTGTCAGATAATCAAGCCAACACTAACTATGGAAGTTGAGCAGTATTTGAATACGTTCTAGTGAAAAATTATGAACCACTCTAATCAGAAAAGAAACAAGTATTCTCAAAAATTCCATTATGGAAATGAGTCAAAGCAGTAGTTTTATAAGAGTATAGAATTAGAACATGCTCATACCTACCAATTAACAAGAACAAAATTCGTAATGCTGCTCCAGTTGAAAGGGTATTGCTTACAGGATGTTTTAAAAAATCTTGTATATAAAATAGCAATAATGATGATAATACTGTATTTCATCTCACTCACCACAAGATAACATTTTATAATCCCTAAAAGTAAAATCCAAAAATCTTTTATGTTTTTTTGAGGTAACATAATCTTTCTTTTGTATAATTCATATTCAGGAATATGGCTTTTAATAATGTTCTTCCCGCAAATAATCGTGCTTTTCTCCTCTGGTTACAGCATTAAACTCTATTTTAAGTTGTATTTGAACTTTACTGTTTTGTTATTTAAGTTTATGTTATTTATAAAAAAAAAACAACCTTAATAAGCTGTATCTGTTTCATATGCTTTTAATTCTAAAGCAATAACAAAACCGTCTGGCTCCACTGCAAGTCCCCCTCCCCCTTGTGACCAACATCAAGTCTAGTACACAGCAGTCAGGCCAGCAAATCCTGGATGGCAGACAAAAATGACAGCCTGCAGCATTTCTTACAATAGACGTCTCACAGGGAACAATACAAAAATGTGAACTATGTTTTGTGACATATTCTCGTCAACTAAATTGGATCTTATAAGTAAAATCACTGCAGATAAAAGGACTTACAGGATTTAAAAGTTAAGCTTTGTTTAAGTTCATGAGAAGAAAAGTAAAATACTTCTAAAATATGCATACTTAAGTTAGTAGTTTTTCTAATCTCTAGAAATCTCTGCCATTTAAAATATGCCAGCATTGAAAGTTGCTTTCCTATTGAATGGGGAAGACACAATGTCTGAAGTGGAGTCTATAGTTAGGGATTTGAGACTCTGAATAGTAATCAAGGCTTGAGGTCAGGCTACATATGATGGACTTATTGGAAAGATAAATTTCTAGTTCATAATACTTCCATTAGAAGATCTTCGTAGTACTTTATTGTTCAATTGAAGGCCAATATTTATCTAAGTTAAACTGCTGATATGCTAACAATGGTGGTTTTGATTTCAAACTATTTGTCATTAAAGTCCCTTTATTTCATACAAATATCTCATAATACATTTATAGGTAAGAGTTACATAAAAAGGCTAGGTCAACAGAAATAACAGATTCATTTGATTTTTTTGTGGCTCATCTACATGATGAGGCTGTAGGAAGCTATGAAGGATTGCCTGTCCTCAGGTATACTCTGGGGAAATGCCATGCCTAATAGTCTTTATTATTTGACTCCAGGGCCTTGATAACTTAGGTTCCTAGATCAAGCTTCTGTGCCTGGTATCTTGGGAACATACCAAGATAAGAATCGATGTTTCTCATTATTTGTTTTCCTTACTGCCTAGCAGAGTGTCTCTACCCATAATAAATTTTTTATATTAATTCATTGAATGTTTAATATCAAAGTGAATTCATAATGAAACTAATTTTAACTAATTTTTAAAAGTTAGGGTGAAAGATGGTTATATGGAAATTTAAACAGAAATAGTGTGTATGTATATAAGCTATGAGCTATATTAGGATCAAATACTCTGACTAGAGTTATACTTATTAACAAATTATAAAGCAAGACTGAATTAATCAATATTTAGCAGTAAATATGATCCAGTAGTGTTTCTAGAAACACTTAACAATTCTTTATCCTCCCCCCTTTATTTATTAATGTGCAAGTTTTAGAAAATAAAATCTGTACTAATTATATATACTTAGAATTCAAGAGTCTTACAACTGCAAGGAATCTTAGTCCTTACTATTTCATTTGTAGACCAGGGAATTGAGATTGTATTTTAATAGATCCCAATAACACAGCAGGTTAGGTTCAGAGCTGCCACAAGAGTTGAGCTCACTCAGCATGTGCTTCTTGCTCTTAGATGATTACAATTATTAGTTAATAGCCTTTAAAAAAAAGTATTCCTATAGAAATATGACCTTTACATTTACATTCAAATGTGCCATGTTGGGAAATTCACTTGATATATAATAATTAGTCTATACTGTGATGAATTGAATAAAAAGGAGTAAAAAAATGAAATTTCCAATTCTGATTCCTATTCAACTCTTACATGCACCTCTTTACAAACGGAAAGCATTGTGCAAATTAGCCAGATAAACAGAGTAATCTTTTCTAAATGTTCTTTGAAAGACAAAACTGGTTAAATACATTGGTTTTCAAGAATTAGGAAGGAAAAAGCTGAATAGTTAACAAAAGAATAAAAAATATATTTTCAATGCAGTTAGTGAACTAAAATATTTTTACATAAAAATGCTATAAAATAAATTATCAGGCTTTGAGCCGGCAAAAATTCAACTTAATGACAGAAAAGAAAGGATGCTGGATATAAATTCTTGGTTTCCATCTCTTAGTGTTTGCCCCTTCTGGTTCTTAAAGAACATAGAGATGGACTACGGAACTGGCTGTGCATGCGTCAGTCGCTTTAGTGGTGTCCAATTCTTTGCTACCCTGTGCATTTAAGCCCACTAGGTTCTTCTGTCCATGAGATTTTCCAGGCAAGAATACTGGAGTGGGTTGCCATGCCCTCCTCCAGGGGATCTTTCCAACCCAGGGATCGAACCTGTATCTCGTGCATTTCCTGCATTGCAGGCAGATTCTTTAACTACTGAGCCACCTGGGAAGCCTGGAACTGGCTGTACTAAAGGCAATTCTGTAACCACAAATACCCTAAATCAATGCCTCTCAAATTTCCTACTGAAACATCAATAACAGTAGAGGTAGAGAATGAGTCTAAGGAATAATGAAAAGGAATCCCACCAAAGACACAAAATTTCTTGAAAATTTTTCTTAAAATTCATGTGATTTTTGCATTTTATTCCATAATACACTTATGTCTGCTTTAATATAAAATTCACACTAGTGGAAAAAAGTGATATATCAGAAAGATGTATAAGTTTTATCATGTGGCCTCATTTACACTACTATCCTACTGCCATATACCTAGGCATGAATAAGACACAAGAGAGCCTATACTTCACACAGTTCAACTTTACACACAGATGACACTTGGTTAAAGAAAACCAAAACTTTATATATTATAAAAGTTTACTATGAACTACAGTGACGCTAAAAACATTTAAGGACCAGTATGAGTAGTTGATGCCATCAAGGTTTTGCATTCATTATGTCAGCAAATCTGGAAGACCCAACAGTGGCCACAGGACTGGAAAAGGTCAATCCTCATCCCAATTCCCAAGAAAAAAAGTGAAAAAATGAAGTTGCTCAGTTGTGTCCAACTCTTTGCGACCCCATGGACTATAGACTACCAGCGTCCTTCATCCATGGGATTTTACAGGCAAGAATACTGGAGTGGGTTGCCATTTCCTTCTCCAATTCCCAAGAAGGGTAGTACCAAAGAAGATGCTACCTATCACACAACTGCATCCATCTCACATGCTAGTAAGGTCATGCTTAAAATCTTGCATGTTAGGTTTCAGCATTATGTGAACCAAGAAATTCCAGATGTCCAAGCTGGGTTTAGAAAAGGAAAAGGAACTAGAGATCAAATTGCCAACATTTTCTGGATTACAGAGAAAGCAAGGGGATTACAGAGAAAGCAAGGGAATTTCAGAAAATTTTCTATCTCTGTTTCATTGACTATGCTAAAGCCTTTGACTATGTGGATCATTATAAGCTGTGGAAAGCTCTTAGAGAGACAGGAATACCAGACCATCTTACCTATCTCCTGAGAAACCTGTATGTGGGTCAAGAAGCAACAGTTAGAACCGTGTATGGGACAACTGACTGGTTCAAGATTGAGAAAGGAGTACAACAGGGCTGTCTGCTGTCACACTGTTTGTTTAACCTATAGGCTGAGCACATCATGAGAAATGCTGGGCTGGATGAGTTACAAGCTGGAATCAAGATATGCGGGAGAAACATCAACAATCTCAGATATGCAGATGATACCACACTAACGAGAGAAAGCAAAGAACTAATGAATCTCTTTTTTCTTTCTTTCTTTTTTTAAATTAAATTTATTTATTTTAATTGGAGTCTAATTACTATACAATATTGTAGTGGTTTTTGCCATACATTGACATGAATCAGCCATGGGTTTACATGTGTTCCCCATCCTGAACCCCCCTCCAACCTCCCTCCCCATCCCATCCCTCTGAGTCGTCCCAGTGCACCAGCCCTAAGCACCCTGTCCTAATGAGCCTCCTGATGAGGGTGAAGAAATAGAATGAAAGAGTCAACTTAAGACTGCTGCTGCTGCTAGGTCACTTCAGTCGTGTCCAACTCTGTGCGACCCCATAGACGGCAGCCCACCAGGCTCCCCCATCCCTGGGATTCTCCAGGCAAGAACACTGGAGTAGGTTGCCATTTCCTTCTCCAATGCATGAAAGTGAAAACTGAAAGTGAAGTCGCTCAGTCGTGTTCAACTCTTTGCAACCCCATGAACTGCAGCCTACCAGGCTCCTCTGCCCATGGGATTTTCCAGGCAAGAGTACTAGAGTGGGTTGTCATTGCCTTCTCCAACTTAAGACTAAATATTAAAAAAAAAAAAAACTAATATCATGGCATCTGGCTCCATTACTGCATGTCAAATAAATGGGAAAAGGTGAAAGTAGTGACAGATTTCTTCTTCTTCGACTACAAAATCACTGTAGATGGTGACTGCAGCCACGCAATCAGAAGATAATTGCTTCTTACAAGGAAAGCTATGACAAACATAGACAGTGTGTTAAAAAGCAGAGGCATTACTCTGCCAACAAAGGTCCATATAGTCAACGCTATGGTCTTCTTAGTGGTCACATATACAGTTGTGAGAGCTGGACTGTAAAGAAGGCAGAATGCCAAAGAATTGATGCCTTTGAACTGTGGTGCTGGAGAAGACTCCTGAAAGTCCCTTGAAGAGCAAGGAGATCAAACCAGTCAATCTTAAGGAAGATAAACCCTGAATATTCACTGGAAGGGCTGATGCTGAAGCTGAAGCTCCAGTATTTCAGTATCTGATTCGAACAGATGAATCACTGGAGAAGTCTCTGATGCTGGGAAAGATTGAGGGCAGAGGAGAAGAGGGCATCAGAGGATGAGATGGCTGGACAGCATCACCAATGCAATGAATGTGAACTTGGGCAAACTCTGGGAGGTGGTGAGGGACAGGGATTCCTTGGCACGCTGCAGTCTAAGGGGTTGCAAAGAGTTGGACGTGACTGGGCAACTGAACAACAACAACAACGAGTGGTTACTGTGAATCAGAGCACACCACCACTCTCATAGAATAGATTCAGTCACTGTGACCAACCTGTGGGCACCAGATGATTATCAGCTTCGAACATTTCTACAACTGCCTTAAAACAGAGTTTTTAGAGAATACCTATTAATTGGTCTGTCTGGTTTGAGTTCTTAATGCATATCTTAATATGATATAGTTCCTAAAAACTTCACTAGACATTTTAGCACTGTTGCCAGGTTACTCCTTTTTTTTTAATTTTATTTTTTTATTGAAGTATAGTTGATACATATTATATAATTTATAGGTGTTCAATACAGTGATTCATAGTTTTTGAAGGTTATACTCCACTTATAGTTATTATATTGGCTATATTCCCTGTCTTGTACAACTTATCCTTGTAGCTTATTTTAGACAAAATAGTTTGTATCTCAATGTCCTACCCCTCTATTGCCCCTCCCCCAGCTACTTTTTATTCCACTTCTATATTTATCCAGCAAAGCTGCTGCTTTCAATGAAGGTAATACTCCTCCCACGTATTTTTCCACTCATCCTCTAACTTTGAGTGGCTTGTCTAGAAAATATACTTTTTCTTGAGAAGACTTGACGGGAAGCAACAGAGAAAGTCCTAGTCTCTTTCCAATAACTCCTATATTTACTCTCACCTGAGAAATATTTCAGTTTCCTTTTACTTCCTGGTTATTATATGGTTCCAATTTCCAAATCCTCAAATTGAATTTATGAAATGATAAAAATTTATTTAATTTTCATATCAATAGAACTTGTATTCTAATAACTGAAATATGAGATGAATAATAACATTTATCTTGAAGACAGAAGGCCTTTTTCTTGACATATCCAGTCAGCCACGTATTAATTATCTATTGTTATACAACAAATTGTCCTAAAACTTAATGGCTTAAATTGGTTTAACTTTAAAACTTAATGGTTTAAAAATGATTTTAATTATCTCATAGCTAATGTGGTCAGCAACCTGGGCAAGGTTTAGCTAGGTGTCTCTAGCTAGAATCTTTTGTAAGGCTATAATCAAGGTGTTGGCCAGAACTGCAGTTATTTGTTCCTTCAATGCTCAACTCAGAGAGGAATTTACCTTAGGTACTCACTGGTTGTGGGTTTGAAATACCACTTCTTCACCACATAAACCTTGCCAAAGCTCCATTTGCCACATGGCAGTTCGTTTCCCACAGAGCAAGGAATTAGAAAGAATGAGAGAGAAAGAGTGCCCCAAACGGAAGCCACAGTATTTCATAGCCTAATCTTCAGTACTGTTCCATCACTTCGGCCTGTATGCAAGGGAAAAAATTAACAAAGGCAGACAAACCAGAAAACAAAAATTATTGGAGGCCATCTTAAAGGTTGCCTAACACAAGTCATAAACAATGATTTTAAGGTCACTGCCATAAAGACAGGCTTCTCTAGGGCCTCAGTTCAGTTCAGTTCAGTTGCTCAGTCGTGTCTGACTCTTTGCGACCCCATGAATTGCAGCACGCCAGGCCTCCCTGTCCATCACCAACTCCCGGAGTTCACTCAAACTCACGTCCATCGAGTCAGTGATGCCATCCAGCCATCTCATCCTCTGTCGTCCCCTTTTCCTTTGGCCCCCAATCCCTCCCACCATCAGAGTCTTTTCCAGTGAGTCAACTCTTTGCATGAGGTGGCCAAAGTACTGGAGTTTCAGCTTTAGCATCATTCCTTCCAAAGAAATCCCAGGGCTGATCTCCTTTAGAATGGACTGGTTGGATCTTCTTGCAGTCCAAGGGACTCTCAAGAGTCTTCTCCAATACCACAGTTCAAAAGCATCAATTCTTCGGCCTAATATGAGTCATTTGTGGCTTTCAGTGGTGAGCCATTCAGCAGTGAAAGATGAAGTAAGTTTACCCTCTGTGGCACACACTTGATCCTTTCCTGAAGGATACTTTATAGTACAATGCCACTTAGGATAAATGAAAAAAGGCTTGAACTTGAACTACAGTCTGAACTGTCTATTAGCTTGAGTTATGCCTCCTTGGAGAAGGAAATGGCAACCCACTCCAGTACTCTTGCCTGGAGAATCCCATGGAGGGAGGAGCCTGGTAGGTTACAGTCCATGGGGTTGCAAAGAGTCGGACACGACTGAGCGACTACAGTAATGGTAATGCCTCCTTAGATCTCTGAACGTAGCTGGAAAATTAACAGTATTACTTTGCCTCTACATGAAGGAAATGACACTGCCTTCAGATCCAAAATGAAGATAACCTTCCTCTTCACCTTCCTACCTCAAGAGAATAAGATCATATATGCCAACTGAAATTCCTCAAACCACAGAGTTTTGTCCTAGATGGTGGAGGTAGTCAGTCATAAGTTACCCAACACCACCTAAGGATAAAGAGCTAAAAACACTTGACAAAAAAATAGATTTTAATGCAAGATACACATTGGAATCATCTGGGATTTTTTTTTTTTTTTTTAATAATGAGGCCTAGGTCCCACTTCAGATCAACTGCATCAGTATATCTGGGATGCAGCTCAGGCAATCATTATTTTTAAAGCTCTCCAGGAGATTTTAATCAGCCTATGTATTTGAGAACCAATTAACTAAGTGAGGGCAACATGTGGGGAGGGGACATTTTAGGAATTACATCTGATTCTTCATCCTTGTTTCTTCCTTAAACACCCCCCAAAGCCTTATGTTGCTTCCCACCTAATTCCATATTTTCTAATATTATTCTAAAGTGTACAGTGCTTCTAGACACTAGGTTTTCCTAGGTATTTCCATATTTTGCTGTCACACTGGGGCTAAAATAAATACAAACACTGAAAAGAGAGCTACAGGTCTTTTTGCATTGGAACAATTATGGAATATAAAGTGCAAAAAGGGACACTCCCCCCATTCTCAACCCCCACCACACACATACCACATGCCATTCTCAAACAGGGCAGACAGAGTTTAGATTCTGTTAAATTATATCTCAGATACTGTAATTTTTCTATTCAAAACTATACTTATTTTCCGTATATGAATGGAAGCCAAAGTTTTTAGAGTGGCCTATTGGAAAAGATTCTGATGCTGGGAGGGATCGGGGGCAGGAAGAGAAGGGGATGACAGAGGATGAGTTGGCTGGATGGCATCACCGACTGGATGGATATGAGTTTGGGTGAACTCTGGGAGTTGGTGATGGACAGGGAGGCCTGGCGTGCTGCAATTCATGGGGTCACAGAGTCGGTCACGACTGAGCAACTGAACTGAACTGATGGAGTGGCAATGGAAAAAGTTAAGTGATTAAAAACTTAGATGGTAATTTAGGTATCAGCAAGAAAAGTGAAAAAAAAAAGTAATCAAAGTCAACAATTATGCACTCAGATTGTTTCACAGATATTACTAAATTCTCATGTCATTTTAAAGAAACTCAAACTGAACACTGTAGACAATATTTTAATGGGAATCATATGCCCACTGGTATGGAAAAGGCAATAGCCCCACATAAAAAAAATTGACGAATGTACAAAAGTTTGAAGTAAAGGAAATATTTAAGGCATGTATATATCCACTTAATGTCTCAACTTTAACAAAAGTTTTCTCTTAATCAACTTAATGAAGTTAAGGGATCCAACTAGACTAGATGAGACTTTATTTAACTGATCTCCTATTGTTCATTATTTTGGTTGTTTCAAATTTTTCACCAAATGAGATTCTTTTTGTACATACTTCTTTATATTTCTAATTACCATATGAAGATAATTATAACAGAATTATTAGACAAGAAATCCTTCAAAAATGCAGAATGCAATTTGATTTTCAGAAAACTTTTCCCCGATATATATTTCAAACTTTAGTACATGGAAGTAGATAAACATTTTCCTTAATATTTATGCTCAAAATGTAGTCAGCTTTTATTCTTATCTCTTCTTCCCTTTATCTGTTATCATGAAAATTTAGCTAGACTCTTGCTAGCTCAGATGTATGTCTTTCTAGATCCTTCTACATCCTCGCACCTCATGTCTAGAGTTTAGCTACTCTAGAATGTTCCCTAATCATTTTTATGTCAAGTTCCTTCCCATCTCAGATATTACCTATTCCCATAATCTCCCTAAAATACACTTTGATGATGTCTGTTGTCAGTTAAAGAATCCACATCAGCTGCTCACTGCATATTGGGTTTTCCAGTACTCTTGCCTGGAAAATCCCATGGATGGAGGAGCCTGGTAGGCTGCAGTCCACTGGGTCGCTAAGAGTCCGACACCACTGTGCGACTTCACTTTCCCTTTTCACTTTCATGCATTGGAGAAGGAAATGACAACCCACTCCAGTGTTCTTGCCTGGAGAATCCCAGGGACGGAGGAGCCTGGTGGGCTGCTGTCTATGGGGTCGCACAGAGTCGGACACAACTGAAGTGACTTTGCAGCAGCAGCATATTGTGTTTATTTTAAATTCTTTAAAATAACATCCAAAGCTGTCAAACAATTGGTTCCCTTATCTGTCCAATCTTCTCACTGTTCACCACAAACCTTAGAGTTTAGTCCACCGTGTTTATTCCACTGTCTTTCTTTCCTCACTAGTCCATAATTTTTTTAAAAAAGATCCTATTTATTTTTTTCACTTACATATCCCAAGCACCTTTAATAGTATCTGACACAGAGTAAACAGTCAGCAAATATTCACTGAATGAATGGATAAACCAATTCTAATTCAGTGACAGAATAATAAGCACACCTCATTACAAAGCATTGTTCCAATTATTTAAGCAGTATGTAAATGTAGTTGTTGCAAATGAATAAAAATGTACCTTTGTGGGGTGGGTTCAAGATGACAGAATACTAGGATGCTTGACTCACCTCCCCTCACGGAAATATAAAAACAACTACATATAGAATGATTCTCACTGGGAACGAGCAGGATGGCTCTTCCACAACCAAAGCTGTGAAGAAACATTCACACAGAATCTTGTAGGAAGGGAGGAGAAGTGATCTGGTCAGGACTTGCATTCCTAGTAGAGAGTACAGAAGAGAAGGGGCTGTAAGACAGGCTCAGGGATTCTTCTGAGTGAGGGGTTTTGAGACAGGAGGGAAGGGGCAGGGCACAACCTTTAAAAGAATGACATAGCCTTTGAGGATACTACATAAACTGTTTAGAACACATTAGGCCCAAGATGGCAGACAATTTGACTTCCAGTAGACCTTGAGTCTTATTATATGCTCACTGCAATCCATTAGCATGCTAAATGACACACCCACAGATGCCATGACAGTTCCCAGGCTGATCATAAAAGGGCAAAAAGTGAGCAGTGGCCCAATTCCTAGAAATCCCTGCCCCTTCCCCCAAATAGTAGGAATAATCCTTCCACTCATTAGCCTAGGAAATTATCCAGCTCATGTAAACTACCCACCCCATATTTTGGGGACTCTAACCTGAGAAGACCTACACTCTATCTGTGGAGTGTGTTTTTCCCAGGACTGCTCTCACCTTCTGAGATGAACTGCATTCTGTCTATGAAATGTCTATCTCTGCTTTCACTTTATTATGGCTCGCTCTTGAATTCTTTCCTGCATGGAGCCAAAGACCTCCACTGGACAGCCAATCCCAGGGCCTCACCCAGGACCTGACCACCTTCTCACGCCCCATTTTCCTGCAACCTCTTTACAAAGGATATCAATAAATCTACATCTTGCCTATCACTTAGCCTCTTACTGAATACCATATGTGCTGAGATATAAAGAACCTGAGGTTCATTAAATCCTGAGATGGGTTGCATGGTTTCAGTTAAAATATTTTGGGTTTGAGTCCCAACTGAGGTCCAATTGGGTTTGAGTCCTATCCTAAGTCAGAGACCGTGGGTTCAAGTCCTATCTGAAGTGTGACTGCATTTGAGTACCACCTGAGGGAGTGTTGGCAACCACTGCCAGCATGCCAGCAGGAACCTGGTGCACACACTTGGGAGGGAATGAGGGTGGCTCCAGGGAAAAGAATGCCACTGCCAGAGAGTACATCCCTGCTCACACAGAAGGCAGTGAGACTAGATTCAGGGAAGAAATAACTAGCACACTTCAGCATGTTCCTGCCCACACAGGGTGAGCCAGCTCAGTAGTGTGCACCAACCCTTCTGGCCTGACTCAACCTCTAACCAAAGCAAGGACACTGAGGAAAAGTGAAACCAGCACAGAAGTGCAACCCCAAGGCCTCAGGTCCCAGCCACCTGGAGGAGAAATCCTGGAGAAACCCCTCTCTCAGGGCTCCTGCTCCAACCTCTTGGACCTTATCCCCTGAGAGAATGGTGATGGCCACTGAGCAAAGGAGAAGTGTCAGGTTGCACTTGGCTTTCGCTCCAGCCCCTTCAACTCTAGCCCTACCTTCCATCAAGGTGGTGGTTGCCAACACACCCCAGGGAAAAATCTGGCCCCTGATCACTTCAGGTACAGCCACCCATGAAAGCCACTGGCCATAAGAAGACTGAATAGGGACCATCCCACACATGTACTCACCATTAAGATCAAGATAGGTAACTGTTTAACCTAATTTCACAGAGACAGAAATTTAAACAAAATGAGAATACAGAAGAATATTTTTTCAAACAAAAAAATAAGAACCACACACCCCTGAAAAATGCTAATGAAACAGAGATAAACAATTTACTTGATAAAGAATTCAAAGCAATAATAGTAAGAAAGTTACTTGAAGTTGAGAAAAGAATAGATGAACACCATGAGAATTTTAAGAAATAACTAGGAAATACAAAAAAGAACCAGTCAGAGCTGAAGAATACAATAACTGAAATGAAAAATACATTACAGGGAATTAACAGCAGATTAGGTGGCTTCCTTGTGTCTCAGTGGTAAAGAATCAACCTGCCAATGCAAGAGATGTGGGTTTGACCCTGGGGTCAGGAGATCCCCTGGAGAAGGAAATGGCAGTGACTCCAGTACTCTTGCCTGGGAAATCCCAAGGACAGAGGAGCCTGGCAGGCTATAGTCCATGGGGTCGAAAAGAGGCAGAAATGACTTAGTGACTAAAAACCAGCTAACAGGTGATATAGAAGAATGCATGAGCTATCTGGAAGATAGAATAATGGAAACCACACAATCAGAATAGCAAGAAGAAAAACAAATTTCAAAAATGAGAATAGCTTAAGAGCTCTGGACAACATCAAATGTACTAGCATTCACATTATAGGGGTCCCAGAAAGAGAAGAGAGAGAGGGGTAGAAAACGTATTTGATAAAATTTGTTGTTGTTCACTCGCTCAGTCATGTCTGACTTTTTGTGAACCCATGGACTGCAGCATGCCAGGCTTCCCTGTCCTTCACCAACTCCCAGAACTTGCTCAAACTTATGTCCACTGAGTCACTGATGCCATCCAACCATCTCATCCTCTGTTGTCCCCTTCTTCTCCTGCCTTCAATCTTTCCCAGCATCAGGGTCTTTTCCAATGAGTTGGCTCTTAGCATCAGGTGGCCAAAGTACTGGGGCTTCAACCTTGGTCCTTCCAATGAATATTCAAGATTGGTTTCCTTTAGGATGGACTGGTTTGATCGCCTTGCAGTCCAAGCGACTCTCAAAAGTCAAATACGTTCATCAGTACCATCTCTTCCTTCTTTGTGGACTTCTTTTCCACCATTTGTACTTTGAATATCCCCTAGGTGCTACCTTCTTCTCTCGTCCCTCTTTCCCAAACCATCCATGCCATGACTTTAGCCCTGTTCCAGTGCTTCTCCACAGACTCTTGAACGTAGCTACTTACTGGACATCCCCACTCTGATGTCCTTCTGCTATTTTAACCCCAAGGGCCAAACCTGAGTTTCTGTTCAAAATGGAAATAAAAGCAAACACAAATGAATAGACCTAACTAAACTAAAAGATTTTACACAGCAAATGACATCAATAACAAAACAAAAAGACAACATACTCAATGGGAAAAGATTTGCCTGCTAAAAGTTAATATCCAAAATATATCAGGAGCTCATATAACTCACTGTCAAAAAACCACCTGATTAATAATGGGCAGAACATCTGAATAGAAATTTTTCTAAAGAAGACATATAGATAGCCAACAGGCACGTGAAAAGATGTTCAACATCACTAAACCTCAGAGAAATGCAAATAAAACCACAATGAGATATCACATTCAATTTGTCAAAATGTCTATCATCACAGAGACAACAAATAATAAATTTTGCCAAGCATGTGGAGTAAAGGAACTCTTGTACACTGTTGGTGGGGGTGTAAATTAGTATAGCCACTATGGAAAATAATATGGAGGTTCCTCAAAAATTAAATCTAGAGCTACCATATGATCCAGAAATTCCACTCCTGGATATAGATCCCAAGAAACAAAAACACTAATTTGAAAAGATTAATGCTCCCTAATGTTCACAGCAGCATTATTTACAATGGCCATAATATTGAAGTAACCTAAGTATCTATCAACAAACGAATGGATAAAGAATCTAAAAAGTAGAATATATGAATGAATATAACAAAACTGATTCACAGAGAGTAAACTAGTGGTTACCGGTGGGGCAATGGGTGGAGATAGAGGCAACATAGGTGAATGGGATAAGACGCAAAAACTATTAGGTATAAAATAAACAAGATACAGGATGCAATGCATAGCCAATATTTTATAATAAACTTAGATGGAGTGTAACATATAAAAACATTGAATCATTCTATTGTACACCTGAAACTAATATAACAATGTGAATCAACTATACTTCAATAAAAACAGCAAGACATCACCTTGCTGTTCAACCTAGTGACAGTCTCTCAGAAGTATTCAAATTCAAGTTATTCACTTCTCCTTAGCTTGATATTTCCATATCACTCACTGGAAGATGTTAATGCATGTAATAATACAATAAGAACCTGATGCTTTTTTATGTTATCTAGTACCTCTGACCACTGCTATCAATCTACAGACCAATGTACCTGGGGGAGGCATTTGCAAGTCACCCAATGGCAGACCATGGACAATTATCTTGGAAGCTAAATTAGTAATCAGAAAGTTGCATCCCAACTTAACAAAGTAAAGTTAAAGGATTTTAAAAGATATATTATTCAAGTTGTTATGAAATCTAATTCACAACAATCAAATTTGGATAGTTCTGTAAAAAACATTACTAGTTTCTGGCTCTTTGGGCTATATCTATTCTATGCTACATGTCATTTACCCCACTTATGTTCACATAGTCTTTATCCACATAGTATAAAAGTAACCAAAAATAGTACAACAATACAACTTATTAAAATTAATACCACTTTGGGAGTTTATATCTCTGGCCTTCTTATTAATGTCTTGGGGATTTTGCACACTTTAGCCATGCAAACTTCTTGGTTTTCTTTCAGTGATGTATATTGAAGAGAACAATGTTGAGATTTTACTGGCTTAATTCTCAGAGGGTTATCTTATTTTTATGTTTTAAAGTTTTTTTATTTTTAATTGTTCCTAAGCATTGCTCACAGTGAAGAGGTAGCAAAATGACCAAGATGCAAGTTAAAGTTCAAGTATCTAATCAATCTGGCGATTACTTTAACCATTTTTGGAACATGTCATTTGCTAAATATCAACTAGTGCTTGTATATGAATAACTTAAAAAATTTTGTTTTACCTCCCCATAGCACCAAGTACAGAAATGTGCACATAGTTACTTAAAAGTTACATGTTAACTGAATATAAGAATATTTTTATTGCTTGTGGTTTAAACCATAGTCTATTTAAAAATCATAAAACATGATAATATTTTAACCTTAAAGACTAGATAAAGAGGAAAATTTTAGCTTAAAGATTAGGGGGAAGGTGTAAAATTTGTTTTTCAAGAATGATCTTCATCTGAGTTTAAAAGGTTATATGGTGTTGTACCACAATAAGAATAATGAACATTAAAACTTTGATCTTGTAAATAATCTAACAATATACTGGTAAAGGGGAGCTGGCTTGTAAATGCTGAGTCCTTCCAGATACTGAAATTCTACAACTGCTTACATTCCAGTCCTAAAAAGGGAGATATGCCATTTTGTTTAGAAGGCAAATTTTAACTATCTGCTGTCTGTTTATCTCATTAAAAAGGAAAACAGAAAGTGCTTTTAGTTTAAAATTCTGGAGAAAAGTTAATCCCAAAGGACAATAAGCATCTCAAATGTCAAGAAGAATAAATTATGTTTTGGATTAGAACAAGCAATTTCGGGACAGCAGCATACATGGAGCACAGATTATTGTATTCCTTGAAAGTCATACATATGCACAAAATGTATATACTCATGTGTTACCCTGGATCTGCTCTTGACCTGCCTTAGCATTCCTCCAGCACAAAGAAGCACACACACACACACACACACACACACACACACACACACAGAACTATTGAAGGAAAATGAGGGTAAAGACTTCCAAAATAATAAATCTATGCCACCAGTTTCTACTGCTAATTCCACCTCAACACTTGACAAAACACTTTTGGAGTTCATTCAGTATTCATAGATAGGAGGCATAGAGTAATGAAATTTTAGAAAAGGGAACTACAGAAATAATCTATTCCAATCACCTCAATTTTTCAGGTTGAAAAAATAAGGCTGAGAGGGGTTAAAAGACATGCTCAAGGACATTCAAGTCTTTTTCTCTAAGTCTTTAAAAGTGCTCTAAGTCCTCAAAATTTTGGGCTCAGGGCCACTTTATACTCTTAAGAATAACTAAAGACAATTAAGAATTTTTATTTATATGGGTTTTTATATCTATTAGTATTTCCTATATTAGAAATTAAAACATAAATCTTAAACATGTATTTATTATGTCATTAAAACTAATAAACTGATTTCATTTTAACATAAATTGCATTGTTTTTGAAAAAGATAACTCAAAATTTATCAAGAAAAATTTTGAGAAGAGTTACTCTGTTTCCTATTTAAAAGATCCCTAGTAGAAGACTAGAGGTCTTAGTAGTCTTAGTAGAAGACAGCTGGATTCCAATATCTACTTTTGCATTTTTCAGACAGATTTTTGAAGTATATATTTATATATTGAAGCATATTAATAAAACCCAGTATCACACAAATAGTCAAAAAAGAAAAGTATTTTAACAGCTGTGAATTTTCTTTGATTGAATACTATACTCAAACTTGACAGTTCTAGTTTCTTAATGGTGGGTTGCAATGTAGATTCGGAAAATATAACTGTGCTTTGTGTACTGTTATACTAAAATCCACTGATCTGTCATACTTTTTAAAATACATATATGATTTTTAAAAATACAATGCATTAGTCGTTTGAAAAATATTGGTTCAGTGAGTTATGCAGATATTCTAAATATTGACACATTTCTTTATAGTAAAAAAAATCACATTTTTAATATCACCATTGACTTACCAGAGAAGTCAAGGACTGGGAAACTGTCAAGATCATGGTAGCGGATGCAAGTTCTTCAGAATTTTTGTTTGAAAGTTCAAATTTTATTATTGGCCATGACAAGATCAGCACAGTTCAGTCGCTCAGTTGTGTCTGACTCTTTGTGACCCCATGGCCTGCAGCACACCAGGCCTCCCTGTCCATCACCAACTCCAGGAGTTCACTCAAACTCATGTCCATTGAGTCGGTGATGCCATCCAACCATCTCATCCTGTCATCCCCTTTTCTTCCCACCTTCAATCTTACCCAGCATCAGGGTCTTTTCAAATGAGTCAGCTCTTCACATGAGGTGGCCAAAGTATTGGAGTTTGAGCTTCAGCATCAGTCCTTCCAATGAATATTCAGGACTGATTTCCTTTAGGATGGACTGGTTGGATCTCCTTGCAGTCCAAGGGACTCTCAAGAGTCTTCTCCAACACCACAGTTCAAGAGCATCCATTCTTCGGCACTCAGCTTTCTTTATAGTTCATCTGTCACATCCATACATGATTACTGGAAAAACCATGCCTTGGCTAGACGGACCTTTGTTGGCCAAGTAATGTCTCTGCTTTAATAATACGCTATCTAGGTTGGTCACAACTTTCCTTCCAAGGAGTAAGCGTCGTTTAATTTCATGGCTGCAGTCACTATCTGCAGTGATCTTGGAGTCGAGAAAAACAAAGTCTGTCACTGTTTCCACTGTTTCCCCATCTATTTGCCATGAAGTGATGGGACCGGATGCCACGATCTTAGTTTTTTGAATGTTGAGTTTTAAGCCAACTTTTTTCACTCTCCTTTTTCACTTTCATCAAGAGGCTCATTAGTTCCTCTTCACTTTCTGCCGTAAGGGTGGTGTCATCTGCATATCTGAGGTTATTGATATTTCTCCCAGCAATCTTGATGCCAGCTTGCGCTTCATCCAGCCCAGTGATTCTCATGATGTACTCTGCATATAAGTTAAATAAGCAGGGTGACAATATACAGCCTTGACATACTCCTTTCCCGATTTGGAACCAGTCTGTTGTTCCATGTCCAGTTCTAACTGTTGCTTCCTGACCTGCATACAGATTTCTCAAGAGGCAGGTCAGGTGGTCTGGTATTGTTTGAAAGTTCAAATTTTATTATTGGCCATGACAAAAGCACCCATACATAAAGATTACTGCACTATTCTTTAATTCTTGTAGCAGGGACACTTCCATGTCCTGCAAAATGTGTGCTCCCTATTCCACAGTATATAGCTATTACTAGGTATCACTTTCTCAACCAGAATTTTTGACAGCCCTTCTTATACCTAGTGTAGCCATGGTTTGCTCTTACTAATGTTATGTGATTGAGGTCATATAGGTAACTTCTAAACCAAGACTTCTATGAGTGCATCTCTATTCCTCTTTTATTCTATTAATTCTATTGACTGTGAAATTTTATAGGGTGGTGACTGTGGATCACTGAATCCGTATGTGCAGGAGAGGGACTCATTAACCACTAACTAATGCAATATCTTGTAAGACAGCTTTAAATATAGGTTAAGGTTTTAAAGAAATATGAGGCTCAAAGTTCAAATAAAAACAAAGATTTGAACAAGCTTCCACCCCAGAGTTCCTAGTAGTTATAGTTTAAGCAGCTCTACAGGAAAAATTACTTATAAAAAAATAAGAGCACTTCTTTATGCAATTCTTCTCTTTTTAAAGTGCTACAATTGCCCTTTTAGTTCCCATGCAAAAAACAGTGGTGTGTAATAGACCTGTGCTTCCCCACTGGAGACTCAGTTTCTTTCGTAGGATCAGAAGTTCTAATTCTTTGCTATCACTGTACCTCTGGGCCACTCTGGCCCCACAGTGTGGGTTTTGCAGTTCTCCAAATGACTGCTTACTATTTCTAGAGGTATCCATATACATAACCGGGGAATAAGTGAGATTTCTCCCCCAGTCTTCTCCATCCTTCTTTGGGTTCAATGCCTGGGTCAGGAAGATCCCTTGGAAGAGGGCATGACAACCCACTCCAGTATTTTTGCCGGGAGAATCATATGGACAGAGGAACCTGGCGGGCTACAGTCCATAGGGTTGCAAAGAGTCAGATACCAATGAAGCGACTGAGCACACATATATACTAACAGCTTTCCTCCTTCTTTCTCACTTATTAAAATTTGATCTCAGGAAGGAATCTAAACACTCATTCACATTAGTCATGAAAGAGGACATAAGGCCATGGTAATTTTCCTAGGTTAAAACTCTTATCCTATGATGAAAATTTTAAGCCTTAATACCCTTACAAGCCTGTAAAATTAAATGTCTGAGAGGCTCTATGTGAAGTAGTTAAAAAGTTCAGGCTCTAAGGCCAGAATTTCCTGAATCTGAATTCATGTTGTTGTTCAGTCGCTAAGTCATGTCTGACTCTGCAACCCTGTGGACTGCAGCATGCCAGGCTTCCCTGTCCTTCACCTTCACTTTCTGAATTCATATTCCACCATTTATAGTTTATCTGACCTTGGGCAATTTACTTAATTTATGTTTCAGTTTTCTCATTTTATAGTTTATAATAAAAGCAACCTATTACATAAGAATATTAATAACATGGCTCTAATAATTTAACACATTTTATCAAGTACATAGTTCAAATTGAAGATTTCCCTAAATTTAAAAAAAAGTATTAAAATTTAATTTTGAGCAGTATATGAAAATAATTCATAATTAAACCTCTAACCTGCCATAATATCCCAGACTTAGATGCCTTATCCAGAAACAGAAAATGATTTTTTTTAGAATCTAATATAAAAAGTATTTTTCAAATATTTATAGGCAAATAAAACAGATGAAGCATTTCGTAAAGATGTTCCATTAACACAAAAATCAGGAGTGTTTGAACAAAGACAATTTTTATGTTTTTCCAAATTTTTAAAATTATTTCATTAAAAATAAAGGATAAAAATCTCTTTAAAGCATGGTAGTACACCACTTAGAGCAATTCTATATTTTAGATTGCAGAAAATGGATACTGCAAAATAATAACTTCTAAGAAAACTAGAACTATCATGAAATACCCCAGAGAAGGAAATGGCAAACCATTCTAGTATTCTTGCCTGGAGAACTCCATGGACAGAGGAGTCTGGTGGACATAGTTAATGGGGTCGCAAAGAGCCAGACACAACTGAAAGCCTAACACACATACACACATCATGAAATAACACATAAATAAACAATTCTTGGAACAAAGTAATTGAGATAAAAGCTCATAAGCAGTATTTCCCTTAATAAGAGAAAAACACTTTCAGTGGTTGCTATAAACTCTGAGACCACATAAGTATATTCTCTTGGTGGCCAGAAATATTGGTCAATATCAGCTGATTATTTAAAATTTTTGAATGTTGACTATGATTGAACACTGAAATATAAAACAGTTTTACATATGTATTATTTATGTAAAGAATGTAAAAAAAACAATGTTATATATTACAGAAAGAAAGAAAGCCATAATCATTACCTTTGGGGAGGGAGAGACAGATTTAGGGATGGTACAAAAGATCTGTAAATAAAAGACTTGAAAAACAAATATGGCAAATTGCAAATATTTGTTATGTGCGGGAAGTATTTTCTATACTTTCCTAAATGGTTAAATAAAATATAAAAATAAAAGCAAATCTAAAAAGAAACCCCATGTAAAGTATTGGGATAAATATAACCACTTTGATCTACCTCTCAACTCTAAGTAAAATAACTATGAAACATACAAATAGGAAAATCTGCATGAGCACCAGAAATTAAATACAAAATCTGATATAGAAACCTATGAAATAGGACCAAATTTTAAAATGTTTTTAATAATAAGTATACTTTACCACATGATAGGAAAGTATACACGAGGAATACTCAATAGATCCACATCCCCACTGGCAGAAACTTACTTAGAAAACCAAAGCACCACTGAAATGAGATGCTTATTGGGGAATCCAAAGAGATGCCCCTTACTCGAGGTCACTTTAGAGACACCCGGTAGAATGATAACCTCCACAGTATAAAACATGATGTTGAAAACCATGATTTTCCCTAGGGACTTGATTTTTTGCTTTCAATCTCACTTCCAGGGCCCTTTCAATAGTCACTTAACACAAAACTGTTCTTGATTTACAAAACATATACCAGATGAGTAGCTTGTAGAAGACTATCCTACTTTTTACAATTGATTCGTACATATTTTCATTTTTTATGAGGCAAAAGAAGGCAACTTTAGTCTGTCAAAGTACTCCATGTGAAAACAGAATCTGAGGCCTTTCTCTGGAGATTTTATTTCCTTAATGTCAGGGGATATTCTCTAACGGTGAAATGAAACTTTTTCCTTAAATATCTGAAACAGTGTCACTTTCCCTCCCTCTTCAATTTAGTCTTATAAGTTGTCTATGTCTTACTGGAAACATTTGGCTAAAATCTTTACTAGGTCTACAAAAGAGCTTAGGGAGATCCAAGAATATTAACTAAATTTTGGCATTGTGAAAGCTTATGAAAATTATCAAGACATGTTTTAGTGACATTTTTAAAATTTAAAGATAAATTTTAAAATATTGGAATATCTAAATAAAGTAAAAGTAAAAACTAAATTTTATTGATTAACTGTATAGGAAGAAAAAATAGGTTGGTTTAGACTCCTCTATTAAGACTAAATAACAAGATAATGAAGCAGTATCTAGTTTTATAGGAAAATGTGATTTGACACTTTTGATATTTAAATTGAAAAATAAACTCAGTATTTAAACAAAACATTTAATTTATATCAGTCTGACTCTCCCATAGATAAAAGCTATGAATTCTTGAGAGTGTTTAAAGAAAGGGCACTAACCACTGGCAGAGGATGAGATGCTTAGATAACATCACTGACTCAAAGGATATGAATCTGAGCAAACTCCAGGAGATAGTGAAGGACAGAGAAGCCTGGCATCCTGCAGTCTATGGGGCTGCAGAGTCAGACATGACTTAACAACTGAACAGCAACCACTTGAAGATACCAGGGAAAGACTAAAAGCAGACAGAAAAAGGAGGGGGAATTGAACCTTCTAACATGGAGCCTGTAGGATTCTCATCAAGAAAAAAATGGGGAGAGGACTGAAATCCATAGAATTAGAAATGAAAAAGGAGCAGTTACAACTGACATCACAGAAATACAAAGGATCATGAGACTACTACAAGCAACTATATGCCAATAAAATGGACAACCTAGAATTCTTGAAAGATACAATCTTCTAAGACTGAACCAGGAAGAAATAGAAAAGATGAATGGATCAATCACAAGTACTAAATTGAAACTGTGATTTTAAAATTTCCAACAAATAAAAGTCCAGGACTAGATAGGTTCACAGTCAAATTCTATCAAAGATTTCAAGAAGAGTTAACATCTATCCTTCTCAAACTATTCCCCAAAATTGCAGAGGATGGAACACTCCCAAGCTCATTCTATGAGGCCACCATCACTGTGATACCAAAACCAGACAAAGATGTTGCCAAAAAAGAAAATTACACGCCAACATCACTGATGAACACAGATGTAAAAAATCCTCAACGAAATATGAGAAAACCCAATCCAACAACACATTAAGAGAAACATACACCATGATCAAGTGTGATTTACCCCAAGGATGCAAGGATTCTTCAACATAAATATATCAGTACGATACATCATGTTAACAAACTGTAGAATAAAAGCCATATGGTCACCTCAATATATGCAGAAAAAGCTTTTGACAAAATTCAATACCTATTTATAATAAAAACTCTCCAGAAAATGGGCCTAGAGGGAACATAACTCAACATAATAAAGGCCATGTATGGGAAACCTACAGCAAACATCATTCTCAGTGGTGGAAAACTGCAAGCATTTCCTCTTAGATTAGGAATAAGATAAGGATATCCACTCCCACCACTTTTATTCATTCTTCAAAAAGTAAACAATTGGAAAAAATATGTAAAACAATGATTTTCATGTGTTGGACAACAGGCAACACTGGACAGTAATCCCCGCCCCTCAGCCAAGAGAAGAAAACCTAAAGAAGGAACACTTGTCTGTTTTTGTCTCTAAAAAAGAAATTTCAGGCCACAGTGCAAGTGGTGGGAATCCAAACAGAACTGATTTGAAAAATAAAATTTAGCATGCAGGTAGGTCAGGGAAAGCTAAAATTCACAGGTCAGCATAACATAGATGAGACAGAAGCACATACAGAGCAATCTGGAGCTCTTTGGAAGGTTATCCTTAAATTTTTGCCTGAGGTTGGTTTAAAAAAAAAACACAGGAAGGAGCAGACAGAACAATGCCTGGGGCTCGGAGGAAGCTCATGTTCCAGACAGCCAGATGGGAAATCTGCAATACACAGAGCATGGAGTAGAATACTAAAGAAGAGAACTGTCTCAGCAGGGGAAGCAAGTTAGGCTAAACAAAAGACTTCTCTGGTTCCACCTAATGAAGCTTAAAATAAAGCCTCAAATAGACCAAAATATTTCTAAGTATTAATAACTAGACTGCATCACAGAAGAAAAACACTCAAAAATATATAAAGGAATAAAATAAAAACTCACAAAACTACAAAGTTTACTTAAGAAGAAACTGATCATTTGATCACTATATCTATTAGAGAAATTGAACTTTTTTATCTGACCAAAAAAATCTGACCACAGAGAACTTTCCAGACCCAGATGGCTTCATTGGGTGAATTCTACCAAATATGTAAAGAAGAATAAATAACAATTTTACACTAACTCTTAGAAAAGAGAAGAAGGGCAAACATTACACTTATTACTAAAATGTGATAGGATAGTACAGAAAAGAAAACAAAATTTTAGCAAACTGAATTCAGTAGTACATGAAAAGGTTAATATATAATTGCCAAATGGGATTTATCCCAGGAATGCAAGGTTGGCTTAACATTTGAAAAATCAATCAATATAATTCACTATATCAAAAGACTAGAAAAGAAAAACAATATGTTCATCTCAACAAATGCTAAAAAGCATTTGTCAAAATTCTACATATATTGTTATAAAAAGAACAAGAACAACAAAAACTTCTCAGCAAACTAGAAAGAAAATGAAACTACCCCAACCTGATAAAAGACATCTATAAAAATCTTCGGCAAAAATTTAACATTTTCATCTAAGATCAAGAATGAAGCAAGGATGTCCACTCTTAGCACTTTTAGTCAACATCTTCTTAAATATCTTAACCACAGGCAAGTAAAACACATTAAAGGCTTATAGATTGAAAAAAAATGCTCTTTATTCTCAGATGACATGAATGTCCATGAAGAAAATCTTAAGAAATCTAAGAAGGCTACTAAAAATAATAAGAAAGTTTAGTAAGATTGCAGGGTATAAAATCAACACAAAAGTATTTTTCTATCATATTTTCTATGTATTATCAATGAAAAATTAGGAACTGAAATTAAAAATACCATGTGCAATATTACTTGAGAGATGTGTGCAGCATCTACACAGAAAAAATACTGGAAAATATTGCTGAGGTAAATGAAATAAGTCCTAAATAGATGAAATCTTCTATGTTCATGGAGTGGAAAATCAGTATTGTTAACATGTCAGTGCTTCTTGAGTTGACAGATTTAACCTAATTTCAATTAAAATTTCAGAGTATATAAAATACTGATAAGTGGTTTAAAATTATACAGAAAAGACAAGACTCTGGATAACCAAAATAATTTTTTTAGAAGAACAAAGGTGGAGAATTTATAGTACCTGACTCCAAGACATGTTATAAAACTACATTTATCAAGGTAGTTTAGTATTGGCATCACCGAAACAAAAGTTAGAGTACAAGTGTGTATTTAGGCACAGGCCAATACAAGTGTTGTCAAAAGCTTTTTTGACAAAAGTTCCAAGATAATTCAATGGGCAAAGATAATCTTTTCAACAAATGGTTCTAGAACAATATGCAAAGAAATGATCCTCAATGCTTACTTCACATAATTTTCAAAAATTATTGAAAATGAATTAGAGTCCTCAATGTAAGAGCTACAGCTATAATCTATAAAATTATATACTATAAAATTTCTAGTGAAGTAAGCCAGAAGGAAAAACACCAATACAGTATACTAACGCATATATATGGAATTTAGAAAGATGGTAACAATAACCGTGTGTATGAGACAGCAAAAGAGACAGTGATGTATAGAACAGTCTTATGGACTCTGTGGGAGAGGGAGAGGGTGGGAAGATTTGGGAGAATGGCATTGAAACATGTAAAATATCATGTATGAAACGAGATGCCAGTCCAGGTTTGACGCACGATACTGGATGCTTGGGGCTAGTGCACTTGTACGACCCAGAGGGATGGTATGGGGAGGGAGGAGGGAGGAGGATTCAGGATGGGGAACACATGTATACCTGTGGTGGATTCATTTTGATATTTGGCAAAACTAATACAATTATGTAAAGTTTAAAAATAAAATAAAATTAAAAAAAAATAATAAAAAAAATAAAAAACAAAATTGAAGTATTAGAAATACAAAAAAAAAAATAAATAAAATTTCTAGAAGAAAATATGGGAGAAAATCTTGACTGAAATTAAGCTTCATAAAAAATTCTTGAATATGAAACAGAAAGTACAAACTATATTGGAAAAAATGATAAATTTGATTTCACCATACTATATAATTTTGTCTTAAAGACACTATTATAAAATAAAAAGGGAACTACAGATTATAAAAGAATATTTATAAAATCTATATCTGTTAAAGAACTTATATCTAGAATATATAAAGAACTGTTATAACAGAATTAAAAGAACACAAACAACCCAAATAAAAATAGCCAAAAGACTAAAATAAACACTTCAGCAAAGAAGACCTACAGATGGCAAATAAGCACATGAAAAGAAGCTCATCATAATTAGTTATTAGAGAAATCAGAATAAAACCTAACTAAGTACCAGTATCAGAGAAGGCAATGGCAACCCACTCCAGTGTTCTTGCCTGGAGAATCCCAGGGACAGAGGAGCCTAGTGGGCTGCCGTCTATGGGGTCGCACAGAGTCGGACACGACTGAAGCGACTTAGCAGCAGTAGCAGCAGCAAATACCAGTATAACCCACAAGAATGGATAAAATTAAAAGATTATACAAAGTGTTAACAAGGAAGTAGAGTATTAATATAACTTGTATCCTGGTAGGAAGTAAAATTTTAGATAAATTTGGCAATTTCTTAAAATGCTGTAATGCACTTCCTATAGTACCCAGACTTCCACTACTAGATGTTTACAAAAGATAAATGAAATTCTATGTTTACACAAAGACTTGTAATGAATATTAACAGCAGCTTTACTTATAACAGCTTATAGGTAAGCTTACAATAACTTATCTTGGAAACAATGCAGATGTCTACCCACCTGTGAACAGATAAAGAAATTGTGGTATATCCTTACTATGGACTTAGCAAAATACAGGGTAACAAACTATTAATACATGCAACAAGATGAATGAATCTCAAAATAATTATGCAGAGTAGAAAATGCCAACAAAAGATAGCACATGTTCTATGATTTCATTTACATAAAATTCTAGAAAATGCAAACTAACCTGTACTGACAAAGCTCACAGGAGTAATTGCCTGGGGATTGAGGAGGGAGGAATTACAAAAAAAAGTCTAAGAAACTTTTGGGAATGGTGGATATGTTTCCTATCTTGAAAGTTGTGATAGTCTCATGAGTTTATATATATGTCAAATTGTCAAATTTTATATTCTAAATATGTGTGGTTTATTGTACATCAATTAGACCTCACTCAATAAAGGTGAAATAAACCATGTCGTTATTTGGAGCAAATATCCTAACACTAGATAATGTGAGGCCATTATTTATGTAGATCTTCTAACATATGTGACAACAATAGCACAAAGGACAAAGAGGAGTAGAGTACATGTAATTATCCTTCTCCAAGTTCCTACATTTTAGTGAAATAGGATAGCATTAACTTTAAGTAGGATTTCAATAATTTAAGGATGTGTTTGAAATCATTAAGGCAATTACAAAAAATACAAGGAGGCAATATGCAAATAGCCAATAGAGTAATAAAAATGGAATACTAAAAATATTTGATTAACCAAATGAAGATAAAGAAGGGGAACTGAAGAACAAAAAAGAGGAACAAACAGGAACACGGTAGAACAAACCTAACATTAGTTATGTTGAACTAATTCAATAGTTATATTGAATGTAATGAAGTAATCACTCCAATTAAAAGGAAGAAATTTTAAGACTTAAAGAAACCCCAAGATTCAACTATATCTCATTTATAAGAGGTACACTGTAAACATAAAACACAAAGAAACTGTAAGTAAAATGTTGGGAAAAGAGGCACTATGCAGACCACAAACATAAGCAAGCTGAAGTGGCTGTATTAATAACAGACAGAATAGCACTCAGTGGAATTATCATAGATACAAAGAAACATAATGATTAAAGGGAAAACATAATATGTAAATGTATATGTACCAAATAACTTAAAAATGCATAAAGCAAAAATCAACAGAATTAAGGAGAGAAATAGATAATTCTACAACTGTAGTTGGAGATCTTAATATCACCTCTCAGAAATAAACAGAACAATTAAATAAAATATCATAAAGATACAGAACCAGAGTTAGCAAACTTCTTCTATGAAGGGCCAGATAATCCAATATTTTAGGCTTTGTGGGCTGCATATGACCTCTGTAGTATATTCTTTAATGTTTTGTTATTTTACAGCCCTGAAAACGGAAAAATCATTCTTAGCTCATAGGATATATAAAAATAGGCCAGATAGTTTACTGAACCCTGATACAGAAGATCTAAAGTGCAAAGTGAAAGTGAAGTCGTTCAGTTGTGTCCAAATCTTTGGGACCCTGTGGACTGGAGCCCACCAGGCTCCTCCATCCATGGAATTTTTCAGGCAAGAGTACTGGAGTGGGTTGCCATTTCCTTCTCCAGAGGATCTTCCCCACCCAGGGATTGAACCCGGGTCTCCCGCATTGCAAGCAGACGCTTTTATCATCTGCGCCACGATAAACCACCTTGATCTAATTGAGACAAAATAATTGCAGAATATATATTCTTCTCATGTGCACACGGAATGTTTACCAAGACAGATCATGTACTGTAGAACAAATCTCAGTGCACTACAAAAGACTGTACAGATCACTATTTTTAAAAGTAGAAATCATTATTTTTAAAAGTAGATCAGATCACTATTTTTTAAAGTAGAAATCAGTAATTTTAAGATATCCAGAAAAACCCTAAATTTTTAAAAATTAAGTAATACACTTCTAAATAACCCATGGATCAAAATAGAAATTATACTGGATATTAGAAAATATTCTGAATTAAATGACAATGAAAATATAACATCAAAATATGCAGAAAGTAGCTGAAACAGTAATTGGGGAAATTTATAGCTTTAAATGCTTATATAAAAAAAGAGAATGATAAAACAAATAGAACAAATTCAAACAACAGGTGGATAAAGAATATATGGGAGTTCCTTACACTATTTTTACCACTTTCCTATAAGTTAAAACTTCAAAAAATTAAAAGTCCCTTAATTTTCTATTTAGCCAACTTATTTTTCACATGTAAAACTAAGAAGCAAAAAGAGATGTTTAAGATTGGGTCAAAATAGTAAATTATCTCTCTTTCTATACAAAATAACAAATACGTATGAAGTTCTATAAAAACAAGGGTAACATTAGCAAATAAGAAATTTCATATAACTACTAAAAGACAGAATGCTATCTATAGAGATAAGAGTGGCAAAAAATCAAAGCACTAATCAGAAAAGCAGTAATTAATCAATTAAACAATTTTAGAATAAAAAACTAACTGAAGAGAGAGTTTTCAGAAGAGTAGGTTGAGGAGGTTAGTCCCTCCTTCCACCAGCCTATATCAAGAAGTATAATGGAAAGGTATTTCCCTTTACACTAGGAGTTCTTAACTTTGCCTGCAAATTGAAGTCATCTGAGTACCTTTAAAAAATATACTGAGTCTGAGATTCTGTTTAGTCGGTCAGTAATGAGGCCTGAGCACCAGACCAGGGTTTAGTATTGAAATATAGTATAAATTAGAGAGACATGAGCTTGCCTTAAAGTGCTTTTTAATATAGAGTAATTAAGAAGTTTGGTCTTATCTCAGAAATTTGGCAGGTATAAGAGAACACAAAAATATATCCATGTGAATTGGTATTTCAAGTAGTCTGTAAGTGGATTATCTAAAAAGTGAGCATTTGGAAACAAAATACTGGAATCTAACTATCTCCCTTTGTAACAAATATAATAATGGAAATTTAAAAGTACTAGATAAAAGCAGGTAGATTGTGTTTTCATATTAGGTTAAGTAAGCCCTGATAAATATGCCCCAAAACTGACACTCTACAAAGGCATTATTTAAATTTACTGAATAAAACATTTTAAGCTTATCTATTGGTAAAATACATTACTAACCAGTTAGCAATACAGCCAAAAAGTAAGAGTATTTGTAGCATTCTTATACATGAGAAGTTCCCTGAAATTAATATTAAAATCATAATAAGTGTAAATGAGAAAAGGACTTAAGTACATGTAATTTTTATAATGAAAAACTAAAAACATAAAGCAGTATTCAAATTAATATAATACCCATCTATAGTGAAGTGAAAGTGGCTCAGTCGTCTCCGACTCTTTGCGACCCCATGGCCTGTAGCCTACCAGGCTCCTCCCTCCATGGGATTCTCCAGGCAAGAGTACTGGAGTGGGTTGCCATTTCCTTCTCCACCCATCTATAAATTAAATGTTATTTTAAGACTCTCACCAGAAAGTAAGTCATTAAAAAATTCTGATAAATGAATAATGATATATTTGATTTTGGCTATTTCAGTAAGCAATATATAATAAATTTACTTACAAGCTGATATCTGTTCTTGATTTCTTGCAATCATGTCCTTTATAGATTTTGAAGGCATTTTCTTGCTACCATGAATGGTGGTTGTGGAGAGTTCTTTCAGTTTCCAGTGGGTCCAAAATCCTTTTTGAGGTGGTAAACCTGTTAATACAAAATGTATATTTAACCAAAGAAATTACTATTTTAAAAACATCTGTTGAAGCCTTTTTTTGAGTATTATGCATTTAATTCTCACAACAGTCCTGTGAGAACTGCCAGTCTTAGGTTTCAAATGAGGGAATCTCTATACAGAAATGTTAATGTCTTACCATATAAGACAGTGAATCAGAAAAGAGATAAACATGATATATACCCTTCTGACTCAAAAATACAAGCTAAGTTCATAAACAGACATAAGGGAAGATTAACATTGTGAAAACTTGAAAGGACCTAAATATCCAACGATAGTACATCCAAACAGTGGATCATGAAGTATCCATAAAAAGTTACCTTGTAAGTATTTATTAACATATAAAAGTAATCATAGAATTGTTTTTATGTGAAGGACAATTTTACCTTATACAGATGTGTGACTGTAGCTTAATTGTTAACATGATTGCCTCTGAGCAACAATCAATAGATGATTACATTAAAAATTTTTCCCTCTCTGTATCTATTATTTTCAAAATAATGTTTTTGACTAGATTATAACACTCTAAAATTTAAAAATAAATTCTATTTAAAAAGTTCCACTTTTGTTCCAAAAGCTGTGTAGGGTTGAATAATTGATTTAACCACACAAAACATTTATATCCTCAGCAGTAAAAATGAGAACAATATAAATTCCTTAGTATACTTCATATGCTTATTCTGATGGTTAATTGAGTTTGTATATGTTAAAGCATTCAGTAACTGGGAAACATGAATATAAAAACAAACATAAAATATAATAAACATATTAACATACACTGACATACTCATAAAATATATCCAATATTTTCCCAGTAGTGAGCATTCAATGAGGATTATTTGTTGTATTTTGATATCAAATTGGAATTTTTGAAGTGTTTTTAAATTTGGTCATTGCTTATTTTATATTAGTTGCCACTAGATAAAATATTCAAAACAATTCATTTGAATGTTTCTCAATATTGTCTGTGTTTTAAAATATATGGTATATTAGTGGAAAATCTGGGGTATAGGAAGGTCAACAGATCGGGATATTTAAAAGATAGTTTCTTATTGAATGGGGGATCAATGTCAGAGTAGGAAGACATGGAGCTCACTTCTCACAAACACATCCAAAATATATCTACACATGGAAGACAACTTAAAAAACAAAAACAAAAACAAAAAACCAACTAATTGGAAACCAGCAGGATATCTTTTATAAAGCCAAAACTGCAAGAAAGATCTCCATGTAACTGGGCAGAATTACAGGGGGAGGGGAAGGCGTTAGGGTGGGACCAGCGCCCCTGGAGGGGTATGGAAGAGAAGGTCCACACACGTGCATCCTTGCCCCGGGGAGGCCCCCTTGTCTGCCGGGAAATCCACTGAGACAGATGGGAGAGCTGGAGAAGCCTAGACTCTACTTGTGAGGCGGGTGTGTATGTCAGATTGCTAACAATCAGAGCAGCGAGAGACTTGCACAGATGGCAGCCACCTCATCACACTTCCCAGTCCAAAGGGCAAATGCCTAGTTCCGCTCACTCCACACCACGGCCTGGCAGGGGATCAAGAGAAAGAGGCAGTCTAGTTGCTAGAAGTGGGACTGCTGACTTACGCAGTAGCTCTAGTTTTCATTCTTGATGAGCCTCCATACTGTTCCCCACAGTGGCTCTACCAATTTACATTTTGACCAACAACAAGGGTTCTCTTTTCTTCACATCCTCATCAATATTTGTTATTTGTAGTCACTTTGAAAATGGCCATTCTAACAGGTGTGAGGTGATATCTCATTGTAGTTTTGACTAGCATTTCCCTGGTGATTAGTGATGCTGAACATCCTTTCCTGTACTTGTTGGACATCAGTATGTCTTCTTTGGAAAAATGTCTTCAGTTCCTCTATTTTAAAAATCACATAGTTTTTGTTTGTTTGTTTGTTTTGCTATTGAGTTGAGTTCCTTTTAGCTTTTGGGTATCAATCCCTTATAACATATGATTTGCACATATATTTAATAAATTCATTTTGCATTTTGTTGATTTTTTTTTTTTTACTGTGCAGAAGCTTTTTAGTTTGATGTAGTTTCACTTACTGATTTTTGCTTTTGTTGCTTGTGCTTTTGATATCATATCCAAAAAATTATTGCCAAGACATATAAGGAGCTTTTCCACTATGTTTTCTTCTTAAGAGTTTTATGGTTTCAGTTCTTTCCTCCATTTGAAGTTAATTTTTGTGAGTGATATAGAAAAAGCAAGGGAATTCCAGAAAAACATTTGCTTCATTGACTACACTAAAGCCTCTGACTGTGTGGATTACAACAAACTGGAAAACTGTTAAAGAGATGCGAATACCAGACCACCTTACCTGCCTCCTGAGAAACCTGTATATAGGTCAAGAAGCAACAGTCAGAACCAGACAGAGAACAACAGATTGGTTCAAAATTGGGAAAGGAGTATGTCAAGGCTGTATTTTGTCACTCTGCTAATTTAACTTATATGCAGAGTACATCATGCAAAATGCCACACTGGATGAATAGTAAGCTGGAATCAAGAATTGCTGGGAGAAATATCAACAGACTCATACATGCAGATGCTACCACTCTAATGGCAAAAAGCAAGGAAGAACTAAAGAGCCTGCTGATGAGGGTGAAAGAGGAAAGTGGAAAAGCTGGCTTAAAACTCAACATTCAAAAAACTAAGATCATGGCATCCAGTCCAATCACTTCATGGCAAATAAAAGGGGAAAAAGTATAAACAGTGACAGATTTTCTCTTCTTGGGCTCCAAAATCACTGCAGATGGTGACTTCAGCCATGAAATTAGAAGACAGTTGCTCCTTGGAAGAAAAGCTACTACAAACCTAGGCAGCATATTAAAAAGCAGAGATGTCACTTTGTTGACTAAGTTTCATACAGTCAATGCTATGGTTTTTCCAGTAGTCATGTATGAATGTGAGAAGTGGACAATAAGAGGCTGGGCACTGAAGAACTGATGCTTTTGAACTGTCGTGCTTGAGAAGATTCGTGAGAATCCCTTGGACAGCAAGAGATCAAACTAGTCAATCCTAAGGAAAATCAACTCTGAATATTCATTGGAAGGACTGATGCTAAAGCTCCAATACTTTGGCCTCCTGATGCAAAGAGCTGACTCAATTTAAAAGACCCTGATGCTGGAAAGGATTGAGGGCAGGAGGAGAAGCACATGACAGAGGATGAGATGGTTGGATGGTATCACTCAATGGATGTGAGTTTACACAGACTCTGGGAGATACTGAAGGACAGGGAAGCCTGTGTGCTGCAGTCCACGGGGTTGCAAAGAGTCGGACACAACTTAGCAACTGGATGACAATAAGATAGGAGTCAAATTTCATTACTCTACATGTGGTGATTCAGCTTTCCCAACGCCATGTATTGAAGAGATGATCATATTCCTATTGAGTATTCTTGGCTTCTTTGTCAAATATTAGTTGACTGTGTTTGTGAGGGTTTATTTCTGGGTTCTCACTCTTCTTCCATTGGTCTGTGTGGCCTTTTTTGTTTAATTTCCATGTTTCACTCAAATTACATATCTGATCATACATGTTATCCATCTTTTCCACTTGAGCATTTACCACATTACTCATAGGTAGTTGAAATTTTCTGTCTAATATTCTAATACCTGTGCCTTATCTAAAACTGGTTCTGATTATTTATTTGTCTTTTGATAGGTAGTTCTGTTTCTGGGGTGAGTTTTATCTCCATTCCTTCGCTAAGGGCAGCTGGATTTGCTGCCCTTCCTCCCTGCAACCTCTCTCCCTCCTCCTGCTGTGACTTAAAGCTTGTTGTTGTTAACACAAAGGAGATGGAAGAGAAGGGTCCAGGCAAGGCTTAATGCCTTTTTTGTAGTGGTTTCTCTTATATTCCCCCAGGCTTTCTCAAGACTGTCATACCATCCTCAATTGTTACTTATAAAATATCTGGAGAGAAACTTGTAATGTCAACTTCCTCCTTGTTTATGAAGCTCCTAAGTATCCTATATGGTCACATTAGACCATACTCAGCTGTAAGTAATTCATTAGAAATTTTGGCTAAATTCTTCTTACTGCCTTTTTAATGCATCTAGCTGCATCTGTCCCACGTGAGCAAGTGCTGACATCTGGTCTTCCCTTGGAGGCACCTGTCTTTCTGTAGATTTTGGGTTGACTGCCTTGGAACCTCTGATGGGCTCAAGGAAAGTTTCAAATTTGCAGGTAGTTTAGTGTTTTCAGGTAGAAGAGTGGAAGTAATATTTTAGTTTTTTACATCCTAAGCAGAAGCCAGAAGTCAGAGCACAAAACTTCATCTTACTCATTGTAAAGCTGCCACATAGGACAGTCATAAAGCTTGTGCTAAAACCTAGCCAATCATACAAAATCTTAATGTGTCTCTATATTAGGCAGAAGTATCCTCCAAAGTCTTCCATATCTTAATGTTCCCAAATGGTGACTATGTTATGTTACACGGCAAAGAGGAATTAAGGAAGCAGACAGAATTAAGTTAATAACTGGCTAGCCTTAAAATATGGACAGTATGCTGGCTTGTCCAGGTGAACCTAATGTACTCAGAAGAGTCATAGATATGGAAGAGGGAAGTAGAAGAGTCAGTATTAGAATGATGCAATATGAGAAAGATGACTAGTCATTGTGGGCTTTGATGATGAAAGGCT